>NW_028227256.1:127452631-128052631 GCF_978045245.1 Mus caroli
ACTCTGATCCTGTGAAGATGAGATGACCCTTGAGACTGCTCTGAGTTACTAATGCCTGGGAACCCACTATGTGTCCCAGGAAACACAAAGAGGAATTGGAGGCTGAGGGAGGAGACAGGGGCTCTGCTCTGCTCTAGGGGAGAATTGGCTTTCAGAAATGAAGCCCACGTAGTGGGTAGAGTTAGGCTATGCCAAAAGCTGGCCACAGGCTTGACTTCTGGTTTTAGCTCTTTGAGAATTCCATCCAGTGTGCTTTAATCACATCTACCGCTCCCCCAATGCCTCTAGCTCTACCCCATTTCCCTATCTACCCAACTTTGTGCCCTTTGTTTTTCCCACCAAACTTAATGTGTGCTGCCCATATAGTCATGGATGTGTGGCTTGCCCCCAGAGTTTGCTCAACTTACCAGATAATACATTCTTAAAAATCAACTCTCCCTCCCCCAAGCACATGTCAATCTCCAAGATCCTTAGCTAGGGGTGGGACTTGTTCCTTCGGTTTCTGTAGCTCTTATAGTATGTCCAGTTCTTGTGTTGATTTCTTTAATCCTCATGCAGCTCTGTGAACTATGGAAAACTAATCTCATATCAAGGAGCAGAAGCACAGACTTCTTAGAGCATCAGGGAACATGACCAGAAAGAGACACACATCTTCTATTAGTGAGAGCTAGGATTCTAAGCAAATTGGAAGGAAGATAGAGTCTCCACCCCATACTAGGAGGATCCCAGTCTTCCAGATGGACCAAGAACACTGAAAACTGGGTGACACATTCAGAACTCAGTCTCTTGCTCCTTTGCGGTTTTGATCCATCTTCTGTGCAATTTTGGAGGCTTGCCCCTCCTCAGACCAAGCTGCTGATGGTGTTTATGGACTTAATTATGGGCATTAGTGCCTTTCAAAGCAGAAACCTGGGCCCTGCATTATAAATCTCGGTCCAAGCAAAGTGAATTTTCCCAGGAACAGAAGGAAAGGGAACCAAAGCTAGGGCTGCTGTGTGTTTACAAAATGTGGTATAATGTTGCAGGGCAATATCTTGGCCAAGGTTTTCCCCTGAGAAATCATCACCATGCAACAGGCCTAGTACAAAGGGAAGTTTATTGGGAGAAGGGAAGGGGACTTGGAGAAGTGGGTAAAGGCAGAGAAGGGGGGACAGAGAAGGACAGGAGAGAGGAAAAGAGGAAAAAGCTAGCCAGGAACACATGGAAAGAGAGCAATGAGAGAGAGAAAATGGAGAGAGAGGGGGGGTAGGGGAAGGAGGAGAGAGGGAGGGAGTTCTTAGCTATGAAGGGGACTCAGATATGGAGCTGATTCTGCTCAGAAGGAATTGTGGTGGTGGTTTGTTTGGTTTTCTGGTTTTGGTTTGGTATTTTCGAATAGAATGAGTTCCCTTTCTTCATCGACCTTGGCTTTGGGATATGACAGAGGGTTAGATAATCCAGAACAAAGATAGGAAAAATGATTGGTTTCCTCCACAGACTCACTCCAGTAGGATATTTGAAAGTCCTACTGAATAGCACCCTTGGGCAGGTGGAAGGTGGAATGAAATCCCACCAACTCTTTGTCTTAGAGGTGGGGAGAAGAGAACATGAAGTCAGCCATCATAAATATTTCAGTGAAAACTACATTAATCTGCCTACAGCTTCTTTTCCTTCTATCTGTCTAACAGGGGTCTGCCTGATTCCTCTTCCCTCAGAGTGGAATCTCAAAGAGGCTCAATGTTTCTCATACATAGGGAAGCTAAATGCTTTTTAAGGTATTTATTGGCTTTTGTATTTATTTTGAGAACTATCAGTTCATCTCATTGGTCTATTTTTTTGATTGACTGTTTCATTTCCTTGGTGGTTAATTCTTTAATTCTTTGTAAATTCTGGATGATATCCCCCTGTAGAAGTATAGAAGTGAAGATGTTCTTCCATTCTGAGAACCCTCAGGTTGTTTGTTCTTAACATGTGACAGACTTTTCCCGGATGGAGGTGAAATGTCACCCCAGATCAGGAACCTCTGAGAGACCAGAAACTACCAAAGTCCAGCTTGTTGAACCAATGAGTTTTATGAGTGTTCCTTGCAGGAATATGGGTGAGGGGTTACTTACGAGAGCAGGAATGACTCAGAGAGAGAGATGCATCACCAAAGCCCACCCCAGCATGGGTGATAGCACCTAAAGCTGGGAATCTGAAGCATACAGCACAGCCTTCAGCAGGTTAGAGAGTGTCCTTCCACGTTGGGCTGAGCCTCTTCTAGGCAGACTGGCTGGTGTCTGTTTCCCTTCTAGATAATTTAGCTAGCCTCTCCTCTGACAGACTGCTAGGCTGATCTCAGACTCTTCTTTGCAACTGGCTTGTGTGAGAGAGACTCTTAGAAATCATAACTAACTGTTAAATACTAGGTGATGAGAGGAGCCTAGTGAACCTAGTCAATTTCAAGGACTTCCTGAAACCATTTAATGGAGCTCCCTGCCAGATGGAGTATTTTACCTCCCCCTTAGAACAACAGGCTCTTAGACAATGGATGGATCTGGAGGGCATCATCCTGAGTGAGGTAACCCGATCACAAAAGAACACACATGATATGCACTCACTGATAAGTGGATATTAGCCCAGAAGCTCAGAATATCCAAGATATAATTAGCAAAATACATGAAATTCAAGAAGAAGGAAGACCAAAGTGTGGATACTTTGATCCTTCTTAGAAGGAGGAACAAAATACCCATGGAAGGAGTTACAGAGACAAAATTCGGAGCAGAGACTAAAGGAATGTCCATCCAGAGACTGCCCCACCTGGGGATCCATCCCATAAACAACCACCAAACCCAGACACTATTGCAGATGCCAACAAGATTTTTCTGACAGGAGCCTGATAGAGCTGTCTGTTCATAGGCATCCATTGGACGGAGCACAGGGTCCCCAGTGAAGAAGCTAGAGAAAGTACCCAAGGAGCTGAAGGGGTTTGCAGCCCTATAGGAGGAACAATGATATGAAGTAACTAGTACCCCCAGAGCTCTCTGGGACTAAAACACCAATCAAAGAAAACACATGGTGGGACTCATGGCTCTAGCTGCATATGTAGCAGAAGATGGCCTATTTGGTCATCAATGGGAGGAGAGGCCCTTGGTCTTGTCAAGGTTCTATGTCCCAGTATAGGGGACTGCCAGGGCCAGGAAGCAGGAGTGGGTGGGTTGGGGAGCAGGGGGAGGGGGAGGAGATTTTCGGAGAAGAAACTGGGAAAGTGGATGACATATGAAATGTAAATAAAGAAAATATCTAATAAAAAAAGGAAAAAAAAGAACAAGAGGCTAGTTTAGAATGTAAACATTCTATTCACCCTTCACAGCCTTTGTCTTAAGACATTTCTTTCTAAGATGTAAGGCTTCCATTTTGGAGAAACTGCTACCTAACAGCCCTGCTGATGGTTTCTTTTGCTATGCAAAAACTTTTAAACTTCATGCAACCCCATTCTTGAGGCTAGGTTGTAGCAGAATTTAGCAGAGCCACTGTATCTGGCATGGATTCCAGAGCGATGGCACCCAAGCTTTGAGACAGCCTTTTCATGATTTTTATCTGAGGTTTTTATGAGGTTGTTCTTCCAAAGGATTCTAGAGCCTTTGTATAACTTGATCTCTGAGACATACCTGGCAAACTAGAGAATTGCTCATGTAATGATTACTTCAGACAACTCCCAGATCAGATAAGAGGTTTTGGTATTCAGAAATCCACTTGCTAAAAGTGTTTTGTATAACAGTGAAAAAAGCAGTTCTGTGAAGCTGCTGGCCTGAGAGATTATCCTCCTACTGCTGAGAAGCCTAAGTACCCATTGCTCTCTCTCTCTCTCTCTCTCTCTCTCTCTCTCTCTCTCTCTCTCTCTCTCTCTCTCTCTCTTAAATCATCCTACATAACCCAGAACGTCTAAGTGATCCCTGTAAGACGTCACACATCTGTGCACTATTTCCACAGAAACTATGATGATTTTCTTTATCATTCCACTTTTAGGATAGAATAGGTGATGACAGAGTAAGCACGGTATTTCTGCATTATTTCCAAATATTTCTCAAGCATCAACTCTACTAAAAGAAAAAAAAGGTCATAACTCTGTCAAGAAAATAAGCAAAAAGAAAGGAAGTCTGAGAGCTGAGGTGTAAGGTAGGAAGACCAGAGACATGGAGAGTTAATTGAGATGAGAGGGAGAACTCTGCTTCTGGTTTCTCCCGTCCTCCCCTTCCCCTTCCCTTCCTCTTCTATCACCATGTCTACCACCCCTGACAACAGCATTTCTTTCTTGCAGTAACAGATCACCAGTAAATCTTCCTCATCCCCACTTCTCATCATAGTTGTGCAGCCCCATGATTGAGGGTCCTGTCAACAGGCCTCAGGTCTTAGATTTGAACTTCGAATTCTGCTTGTAACTCATGATGCCTGACCTTAGTTGTCAACTTCACTACATCTGGAATCAACTAAAACTCAAAGCAGCTGGGTGTGCTTATAAGTGACTTTCCCTATAGGGTCATTTGAGGTGAGAAGACTAACCCTAAATTGTGGCCACACATTCTGGTGGCAGGCTGTGTTAAAGCACATGCATAAGAGAGAGCTATTGCCTTTTGCCTGCCCGCCCTCACTCTGACTAGCAAGTTCTTTAACCCTGTTTCTGAATCATCCCTTTGCTGGTATAATAGCCTACTTCTTCAAGATCTGACATAGACTGAAGAATGGCACTCTAGGAATTCCCAGAACTTTAGCACCAAATCAGGACCGCTGAGACATCTAGTCTCATGGACTGAACCAGATCCTTGGCCTTTCTGTCAGAAGATAGGCATTATTGAACTGATGAGACCACAGCCTGTGTGTCTATGTCTGTGTGTATGTATGTGCACACACACACATGTGCATATGTGCGCACACATGTGCATACATATCCATTTGCATGCATGTGTGCATGTGCACACACATGTGAATATGTATTCATTCTATCAGTTTTATTCCTTTAGAGAATAGATGGCAACTGTAGATGTCAAGTCCTGGAAAACTTAACCCTTCTTTATTTGCCCAATAGTCTGTACCTTACAGGACAAAGCTGGAGTTTGGGAGAAAACCTAAGTTCTCACCTCAGTGCTTGCCAGGACTGCTTCAGAGCATGACCATTGCTAAATGTTACTGCTCATTCTGGAACCGTGTTCTTGGGATAGAAGAGTAGCTTTACTGTGTACAAGCTGCTTGGCATTGGAGATGTTAGTTTAATCTCTTTTCCCATTATCATCCTTGGGGTATAATGATCTTTACTGCTGGCATTCAATGAGGTAACCTTTATAACCTAGCTTCATGATCAGCATCGATACAGGATTATTATGAGAATTAAATATAATACATATATAGTAAAATATATTATGTCTTTGAGGACTGATGCCAGAATACACAAAAAATATAAATATTTGCTTAAAAGAATTGCTTTAACTCATTCAGATCATTTACTCTAGAAATGTGAATTTAACACATACTAAGTACCAGAGAGTGCACAAAATGTACTTTACCGCATGTTCATGGAGCTGACATTCAAGTTGGGAAATACAATAAACAACATAGGATGCTAGGGAAACCCAACAGAGACATGAGATTGGTGGTGGTAGAGCTTGGATGTTAGGCTAACAGTGTTCTGTGGATTAAAAGCTTTGAAGAACATGAGAGTTCAAGTATCTTAAGTCTCTGAGATAGTCTAGGGTAGTCAGAAAAATACCAAAAATGTTGGAGCTGTTTATCCAGTCATCTCAGCATAGGATGCAATTCATAGTCACCTTGAAGGGACCGAGTACCCTGCAAACAATTTTGCTTCTTAAGAGCCTATCAGTCCCATTAAAACACAACTCATGAGGGGCTGAAGTCCCACTTCAGTTTGCAGGCAGGCCTATGTGTGAAACACATTGATCTTGAGTGTATGTGAGCATGCCCAATGTGTCCAGGAACAAAAAAGAGGTTAGAATGGCTGAGCAGAGGTGTGGGGGGGGGGGGGGAGCTAGGGAATGTGTACAGGCAGATGTTAGAGACTCCTTAGTCACGGGAATGAGTCTTGCTATGTAGAGCACGGTGTGTTGGAGGCTTGGAAAAAGCAGGACTTCATGATGGTATCAACAGACACTAAAGGCAAAAGACATGAAGCAACTCCTCTGGATCCAGAGATGCTTGAGATCCAGAGTTATAGGATCATGATACCTTCCACCCCGCTGAGACTGGGAGATGACCTCACTGTATAATCAACTCAACATTCTCACATGGGTGTCAATAACTACAAGAGGAAACCAAGTACCTTGCTCAGTCATGCAGGACCTGAACCGGTCTGCCAGACTCTGGAGTTCTCATACTCTCTACAAAAGCACACACGTGTTGGCTTGAATAAGCATGGTCCCCATAGGCTCATATATTTGAATGCTTAGTCACCAGGGAGTGGCACTATTTAAAAATGTGTCCCTATGAATGTGCTTGGAGGTTTCAAAAGCCTGTGACATGCCCAGGATCTCTCTCTGAACCTATGGCTCAGTATGTGACTCTTAGCTTCTTCCAGCACCACACTTGCCTGCCACCATGCTCTCTGCCATGATGATAATTAACTAAACCTCTGAAAGTGTGAGCAAGCTCCCAGTTAAATGCCTTCTTTTTAAAAAATTGCCTTGGCCATGGTGTCTCTTCACAGCAACAGAACAGTAATCTTGTTTTTCTCAGTCAAGCTACGGTGCTGTGTGGTAGAGGCCACATCAGTGCCTCCCCTAAACCCTTATCACAAGCTTTTTTTTCTTCAGTCTATAGAACCTATCTTTATGGAAGACATCACATGTACTTTACAAAAAGTTCAATGTGGTCATGCCTTAAGCTGTGTTGTGCACACTGAGTTATTTATCACGAAGAAATATTTCACCAAATTGTGCTGTGCTTAAATATGCCTAATATAATCTGATTGGGGTCAGACTCCCAAAGTTTGAGCCAGCACCAGTTACTGAGTCATGTTGAACCCACATGACTTCTTGCCTCCCGTGGATCAGTACTCTGATGGCCATCATGGCTGCGGAGACTTGGTACATATGTATGAAATTCTCAAAGAGCAAATAAAAGAATTGTTAAAAGAGGAAGAGCAGGCCTGGTTCCTGAATTTCTCTGGCTTCTGTCTCAATGTTCTCTCTTCTGCCTGCTGTGCTCTCTCCGTTGTGACAACACGTGCTGTGTAGTCCTCACCATGGCCAGACAGTGCAACCCATACCCTTGAACCTCTGGAATTATGAGCTAAATAAATGTGTTTATTGACAAAGTTACCCAGCCCAGGAATTTTGTTACAGCAATGAAAAATGTAGTCATATCACCACATAGATTTTATCCCTGTCTAGGACTAAGCTTCCCCAGCTGTTCTGCATCTTTGGAGCCTCTTTTACCTGCATGGATGAGCCTTTGATGAATCAGAAGACAATTCATTCTCATAGGTTAACCACAGTTTATTCGTAAATGTCAGTCAGTACAATATGCACTACAGCACACCACAAGGTGCACAGCATAGGCCTGGAAGAAGCCGCTTTACAATAAGTTAGAGGGGCTGTCTATTGCTCCTATGATATCTGGGATCTCTCAACAGCCACATATTGCTATAAATACCACAGCAGCCAACTTAGCTATTGCAGGTGGGATCAGAGAGCAGAGACCTCAGCCAGGAGCTGAGATCCATTCAAACCCAATTTTTTTTTCTGAAAGGCTCCAAGCCCAGAAGAGAGAATTCCTTCTACATCAGCAAGTTCCCAGAAAAGACCCTCATTCTAGATAATTATGTGAACTTTCCATGTCTCTCTCTTCTTCAAAGTTAGCTGTTGACCACAAAACAAACAAACAAAAACAAAATAAAACAGCAACAACAATTTTTTAAAAAACCCTCACAGATGGTTATTTAGATAATCAGACGAGGCATTTCATGTCAGGCTGCAGGAGTTTCCTGATGATTCCTGTCAATCCAGGCTAAAAGTATGTTCAGTTCTCCTAGAGACTTAAGGGCAGCAGATGAGACCTCCAGCTAAAACAAAAATAAATAAGAAAATTTTATTAATTAGGTATTTTCTTCATTTACATTTCCAATGCTATCCCAAAAGTCCCCCATACCCTTTCCCCCTCTCCCCTCCCCTGAATCCCACTTCTTGGCCCTGGCATTCCCCTGTACTGGGGCATATAAAGTTTGCAAGTCCAATGGGCCTCTCTTTCCAGTGATGGCCAACTAGGCCATCTTCTGATACATATGCAGCTAGAGACAAGAGCTCCAGGGTACTGGTTAGTTCATATTGTTGTTCCACCTATAGGGTTGCAGACCCCTTTAGCTCATTGGGTACTTTCTCTAGCTCCTCCATTGGGGACCCTGTGATCCATCCAATAGCTGACTGTGAGCATCCACTTCTGTAATGAATGAATTGATTTTTATTTAAAAATGTAAAATGTCATCATGAGGTCTGACTGCTCCAAAGTTTGGGTATTGCAGTTCCCATATCCTGAAACCTGGGAGGCTCCCCTTTCTCTTTATCAAACGTCTCACATAGCATGCAAAATCAAAATTATTTTCCTCAGCGCTTAGCACCACTCCCATCCCACCAACCAAGCAGTTTAAATCATTTTAGCTCCTTATGCACAAACTTTTAAATCCTGCATCCCTTTCTCCCTTTTCTCCTTCTTTTCACAGGAAATATTAGCCTTGCCAGCCAGGTCTTCTTAATCTTCTATTCACATCAATTCAACTGAATCACTCTTGTTTCTTGAGAAGTCTGATTCTCTCCAGTGCTCTCCAGTGAATAAGGAGAACATGTTGACCCTTACAGACATATGTAAAGAGACTAGCTTATATCTGTATGGATGTGGCCCCTGTCAATAATAAATTTGAGGGCCTATCGCTTAGGCAGGAAATAGGAGGTGGGACATCTTGTAGGTGGAAAGGATTCTGGGATAGTGCCACTAACAGGGGGTTTGCCCAGGAAAATGTGGCAAAACAGATGCATGGTGCCTGAGCATAGGTAAGCAGTCACATGGCAAAAAATGTAGATTAAAATAAATTGATTATTTTAAGTTATGATCTAGTCAGAGAGGGCCTATCTATATGGCCAAGGTATTTGTAAATATATTATGAGTTTGAGTCTTATTTCTGGGAGCATGGAGCAGGAAAGATGAACCTCCTGATTCAACAGATATAGCAAAGCACTGAGACCCACAAAGGATGTCTACCCAAACATCACACAGCACTTAAAAGAAGCAGACTAGAATGCAATTCATGATTTGTTCCATTACCTTCCATACTAAAAGGATGTGGTTGGGGTGAAGGCACATTCTTTGGAGCCACTCAGCATGGGACCAAGTCCTGTGTGCACCAAGTGGTCATCTCGTGTAACCTCCTTGTGCCTCCATCTTCTGGTTTATTTAATGCAGTTTACACTCAGAGCCTTGCTGAGAAGACTCGATGTGACAACACTTCACTGGGCTTGAAACAATATCTGGCTCACAGTACGAACCACTTGGATCTTCATTGTCCCTACAGCATCACTTAATAAAGCCTGTCCCCAAAAAAACAGAGCTCCAAAACAATCCTAACTCCTTTGTTCTTCAAAGCACCAGCATCATTTGGAGCGTGTTGAGCAGGAGGAACTTAGACTTCAAGGTAGAACTGCTGACCGGACTCTGCACTTCAATCAGATCTGCTGATGCCACACCCCGATAGCTATTCCTGCATCAGCACCCCTCCCTGTGAGAACCACTAGTGCACCAGTATGCAGGACGCTAAGGGCCAGCTCCCGACCATAAGGATGCTATATGTGTCATGTTTCATGTGTAAGAGCTTCAGATTCACTGGGGATCATTGTGCCTCCTGTATGACCATATCTTATCCATCCCAGGCCTGATAGGAAAGTGTAAGAAAACAGTAGAGGGAGGATGGAGAAGAAGACCAGAGAACAGCCCAATGACCTACAACACTTTGTAGGCATCAACTTGGATGAGCTTGCTGTGAAGACTGGTGGAAAGAATACATGAGTTTGCATGCAGAGAAGGCTGGAATATTGGCATCGTCTGAACCCTCTCATTTTTCCAACTTCCCTATACTCTCCCCAGACCTCACCTGATTGTAGTTGTCATGGATGATTCTAGTTGCATTGGTGGCTTCCTGACTGCAGTTACATTGTCTGTGCACCTGCTGGGACACAATGGGGACAGCACTCATTAGAGGACACTTACACTATCTCCTCTCCCTACCTCCTCCTTGGTTGGGTGACAAAGCTTAGGAGAGAGCAGCTGGGAGGAAACAGGGTCTGTTTGTGGAGAAGCTCTGCGTTTGACCTCTGCTCACACATCTACAGTCAATCACACGGTTGGCATCGGAAGAGCGAGCACGGGGTCTTCCTTGTTACAGCTCTAAAAGTGACATCCCCCAAGGTTAACTAATAGATTAAGTATACCCATTTGATTCCACTATTGTCCTTTTTAAAAGCAGGACAAGGGTCATTGCCCTTTCTAACAATTTTTGAATCTGAGACACAGAAAGGGAAGACATCTTCGGCCTCAAAGGAACCATGCCACACAGGAACTCAGCAGCAACCCTTGGTCTGGAACCTAAGGTTTCTCTTAGCCTAAGTTTTTTGTTGGTTATTTTTACTTTTATCTCTGTTTGATTTTAACAAGTAAGCAGTGGGCTTACAGGTGACCCTCGGAGATAGGTGTCAGCAATTGGGAAGCCCCTGGGACTGGCAAGACCATTGCAAAGTCTCAAAGGACGGGAAGTGAGTGACAATGTCCTGACTCTGCAAAGCCTGGGCTCTTTCTGGGCAGATGGGAGCAGAAGCTTGGGGCCCGATGCCCTGACTCACACATCGCTCCAGAGTTTTCTGCATGCAGAGGAAAGAGTTGGCAATGCTGCTGATTCTCCTCATGACCTCAAGGCTTCTCTCCTGATGGTCCTTGAACACCCTGTCTCTGTAGAATGTCAGCAGGTTGTTGGTCATGCAGCACACATCTCCAGGCTACAAACACAAATTAGAGCACACCCTTGGAGGCCCTCTGCTCTCAATATTTCAGAAACAAAGTACAAGTAAAAAAAAAAAAACTAAATGTTCTTTTCTAAAATTCAGGGTATTCTTTCACACTTCCCATGGCCAAGCCACTGGAGCCAGGAGATATATTTACAAAGAGTAAGGCTTGGATCCTATCACAGACAAGGTTTGTTCCACAGCATGCATCCCCAGCATGATATAAGGAAACTCTAAAATCCCTCCAAGAACCAGGTGCCTCCTTTAGGAGATGGTTTGTATCCCACAAGCCAAGGTTGTCAGCTCTGTAGTCTCCCAGCCCACAATGTCCTTGGCTCCTGGACATCAGGTATCCTACCAGGCATGAGCAATATATTCATCTTAGCCACTGAGCCCTGAACCACACTACTGAGTTCTCTTGCAGTTTGTCCCCTTAAATTGGGGGCAGGGTGGGGTTTGCAAGACTAGGGAGTGGCAGGCACATCTGGGAAGGTCAAAGGTCTGCAACGGAAAGCAGATGCCTCCAAGACAAGACTCCAGATACTCAAAGAACAGCCCAGATAAGTCAGGAAGCTTCCTTCCAGCAATTGATACTCCAGGCCTAGGGATGTACTGCAAAAGATTTACTCCTCTGCCTCTTGCCCCGAGGGCAGCTTTTTCTAGACAGTCGGAGCATGCTGCTCAGAATGCTGGATCTTCGTCTGTTCTCTCTCACTGGGCCGCTTAGCGAGAGGAAAAAGTCACACACCTCTGTGTTATTAAAGACTGTGGCATTAGAAAAAAAAAGAAGCCAGAAGCGGCTGTATCTCAGCACCCTGTCCTTTGAATCCTAACAGGCTTGCTCACTGTCCCTGGAGTCATACCAGCCTGACTCCACTGATATTACACCCACTTCCCCTGTTTCTTTAGCCTTTTTCTGTTTATCTACACCCCTCCCCTCACCCGAACGAAATGACTCTATTTCGTTTCTCTCCATGGGATCTTCCAAAACAACCACCAAGCCACTGAAATTCTGCCCCATTGAAGGGGCACACATGCATGCATCCACACACATTTTTAAAAGAAAAAAGGAAGGGAGAGAGAAAAGGAAAAGAGGGGAAACAAGGTCATATGATAAAGATCCAAATTCACTAACCCCTTTCCTTACTCCATATCAGCTGTTTCTTAAGCTTACGAGGAGAAAGAGTCAGGAAACAGAGACATAACCTGGAAGGGGCGTGTCCTACTCCTGGCTTGGTCGTTAACTCATCACCCTCTTCTGCTCCATGAGCTCAGTTCCACATAGACACACACTTCTAGTTTGTCTTGTAAGTGCTCAGCAACGACATTAATGTATATCACTTTTACAACAGATCCAGAGGTCAAAGCAGTTGGGCTTTTGTTTTGTTTTGTTTTGTTTTCATTTGCTTTGCTTTGCTTTTTGACAACAGTGAACTGAAAGTTGCCAGGAGAAAAAGCCTAGGCTGGGATAAAGATTCTACGAAGCTGCTTGATGAATCAGACCTTCTGTGACTGGGAACTGTAGCATTGCAGATCCAGAGCCGAGTCATCCCGAGCTATCTTTAACCCCTCGGTAGTCACTCACCTCTATGTCTGACCAAGCACCGTGAGTATCAGGAGAGACTTTTAGAATACACTAACAGACCACTAGTGTCCCCAAAACTAAGATGTCATCAGAAAGCATCTGAGGCCCATAGCAGATTCTCCACAATTTTCTGTAACCTGCCTGCCTTATGTTTCCACCAATACATTTTAAAATGCATGCCTTAATTTATGACTTTCTTTTGTTGCTGGACAAACTTCATGAAACTGTACTGCTCTGCAACACTGTTTTTGGTATAAGCTGGATCCCAGGCTGTAGTTGCTCATATGTGACCCCAGAATAAACTATCACTTATTCCCTTGGAACTAAAGTTGGACTTATGCATCAACATACCCCTGGCTGGCTTGGAACTCATGAAATTGAACAGATTGGCTTCACACTTGTAATGACCCTCCTGCCTGCCTCCCAAATGATGAGAGGACAGGCATGTCCCGCACACCTGGCTGAGAGATGACTCTAAAGGTATATGCCAGGCTCTTTTTGTAAAGTGGAGAATCAATGTAGTAAGCTGTCTGATAAGATCCTATCTACATCTGTTGTACTGAGTGGAGCTAACATCCTATGGGCCTTCCCAATGAACCACCGTTGTAAAGCTCGTTACCAGACATTCTATTCTAATTCTGTCATATAATTTGAATCTCAAAAGGCCCCTCAGCCACTCTGTTGTCTCTGTCAGAAAGCCAAGCCTCGTTCCAGAACAAGCCACTGAAATTCTGCCCCATTGAAGTACTTGGAACTTGTTACCCTCTGATGAAGAGTCACTTCTTTGGCCATGCCCACGATTTCAAAGTCATTGGGATACTGATGTGCCCAAACTGCTTAGATGACAAAGAAGGCTGGACTATTAAGAGAGTACTAGGGGCCTGGAGAGATGGCTCAGCTGTTAAAGGCTAGGCTCAATCGACAACATAAGGGAGTACTGGTCAGGGAGTCGATTCTTAGCACAAAAGACACAAACCAAATGGTACCTTAGTACTCCTGAGGTTCTCCAGGGACAGGATGGTGACATTTTTGAAGGTGTCCTTAGTTTGCTGTGAAGAACGGGACAGACATCAATGAGAACCCTCTACATTTTCAGGATCCCTAACAAGGAACTGGCAGGAACTTGCCTTGTGCTCTAAGATGTAAGGTCAGACAACCCATGCTCACCATGGCTCTCTTGATCTCGTGGAAACTCTTTTCTATGAGGCGCATGTCCACAGAAATCAGACATCTTCTAAGACTGTAGATATGAACTGAGCAGAGAATGAACGTCATGCCCAGGAGCCAGGGAGACGCGCACTGTGCCTTCATGTCTTCTGCAAAGGTGAAAGTCAGCTGTCCACCTAGACTACAGAGATTGATTTTCTAATTCTCTGGCAAAACAAGGAGATAAAACCCCATTGGCAAGGGAAGTTGGTAGGCAGCATCGCCCTCCCCAGTCTGCTCCTTCTAAAAGAGTCCGGACATCTTAGGCCATTCAGATAGAGCAGGAGGCAGCACTTGTCCTAAAAACCTCTGCACAGTTACCTTGTTTCGGGTGACACCTACGCATGCGTCTGGCGAGGTTTGTTCCTGTGTCTCACCAAGGAGGGAACTAAGAATTAAGGGGATAAAATGGGTTGCCAGAGCTGACGTGGTCAGCTGGCCTCTGTACCCCCCTCCTTGTGGCCAAGCCTCCCATTTATAAAGCAATGTCTCCCCTGCGTGCATAGCTATCACTACCTCGCCTGGAGACCACAGCTTCACACCAGATGGAAACCCGTTTCTGACCAGATCCCACCGAACCAGGAAATGGATTTTGTATTTAAAAAAGAGAGTTAATACTCAAAAGGTTAGGCTCCTGGAATGAAAAATTCCATAGTTTATTTAATTCCTTCATACTCTATTTTCTGCTCTTCTCTCCATTTCCTTTTGTTAAAAAAGAAGGTACGAGAAAATTCACACACACACACACACACACACACACACACACACGCACTGTGGCACACCTCCACATCCCACAAAAACCTTGTTCGTTCTCTTGGGCAACCCAAGTCACGCACAGTGGTAACCCCTGTAGTCTGGATGACCCCAAGGAAGCCCCTGATAGCCCAGGCCAGCCTCACCTCTCCCGGTGTCTCCGGCTCCAGCAGAGTCCTCTCTCCCTGTGCTCTTTGCCACTTAGAAACTGCAGCTTACTTTTATGTGGTGGATGAGAGGAAATGCTGTCAAGGTTTGCTGGGTGGGTCCACCTTCAGGAGATTCCCCTCCCCCCATTTCTTTAGTATTTCATTTTCTTAATTGTTTTCGTTTCTTTCTTCCCCCCCCCCCACTTTGTTAAACAACTGATTAATCATTATTAAGAAATACCTCCTTTTTTTTCCCTGAGTTTTGACACATTGCTTCTGGGAAAAATAAACTCCCATCACCATGCAAATGAGAATTACTTGCAATTTTGTGTTCATGGTGAAAAATCCAAGTTAGGTCACTTTCCTAGGAGCTGTGGCACGGTACCAACCATACCCTGCAGGCACAGTGAGGAAAGCCCTGTGTGGATGGCCTGGCTTTGTCAGCAGCCAACTTCCTGAGACTCTGCAGGTCCTCTGACTTTGACACAAGTCATCTCTCTGATGCCTCACACAACTCTGGAGGACCTACCACGCGCCAGGCTTTTTTTACCGGCATAACTTTGCTTAACTCCTTAGGGACAAATCTTTTTTCTCCTGTAGGCAAAAGACTGGGAGTTTTGCTTATTTGTTTGTTTTTTGTTGTTTGTTTCATGTCATCTCTTTCTGCTTGATCTTGTCCCTTGGAAGTGCCCTTCGTTCTTGATTGGTGCAGAGAGAAATGAGAGTGAGCAGTGCAGTTCCTTCAGAGAAATTAGTGGCAGAGCTGGGAACAGAACTTATGGCCCTTATACTGGGCCAGGAGGATCCTTTAGGCAAGTCACTTTCTTACTTATTACCACTCTCCATCAGGAAGCTTTTCAGGGGTCGGGGTTTTATGTGACAGAAAGACGAGGTATAATTGTGTCCTCACAGAGACTCATTTTCTCTCGGAGACACTCTCTCTCTTCGAAGCTGCCTGTGCCACTGTGGATGGCCTCATTCCCGTGCACATATGGGACTAGAAACACTAATTGAACTCAGAAGGTTATTAATAAACAAAAAATGAAAAAGAGGCAATGAAGTTGGAAGGGAGATGCGGTGAGGTGAGGCAGTGGCACTAGGAGGAGCTGGAGAGAGGGAGTGATGGAGGGAGATGACCAAAAGGCATAATAAATATAAATAAATGAGCAAACATTTCAAAGAACAGATAAGAATATTATTTTAAAAACTAGTTTCTTCCCCAAAGTAACTCTGGCATGGGGTTTAATCAAAGAGCTCTCTTGCTCTCTCTCTCGCTCTCTCTCTCTCGCTCTCTCTCTCTCTCTCTCTCTCTCTCTCTCTCTCTCTCTCTCACACACACACACACACACACACACACACACAGTAGGTGTAGAACCTACTCCTGCTATTAAGCTAAGAAGACAGAGGAGTAGAAGAAAAGAGAGAATAACTGGAAGGTATTGGAATAAAAAAAGAGAGAGAATCAAGAAAAATCAGAGCCGTTGGTGGGATTCAAGACAAAGGAACCCCAGAATCTGGAAGACTGTGTCCAGCATCTTGAATTTAATGAAATAATGTGTGTGGAGAGAGCCTGTCAGCTACTGTGGCTCACAATCTTGTAGCCCTGGAATTAAGCCCATGCCTTCCCTCCTCTCTGGGTAGCACAAGTTACTGAAAGCCTACTGAAGTCCCATAAAACAGAAAACATGAACTTCAAGGATTCAAATGAGCTACCGGGCCTGGCCCATATCATAGCAAGTGCAAGCAGTGTTTACTAGCACATAAACAGTAAGTAACAAATGGTGCTACTCTATGCTGCGCTGCCAAAGAAAGACAGGGCACCTCCATTAGTATTTGGTAAATGCATCTGCTCCTTCTGGAAAAGGGAGACAAGCTTAGCTCTGCAGTCAACCCTCCTGGGAAACAGATGGGAACATCCAGGGAGGTGGGTGCCCTTTTCCCAGCATGGGCTCAGCTTCCTGGGTCAGAGCCCAGAGCCACATGTGAGAACATTGCAACATGACCCTGCAGTCTCACTCCACATTCACTCAGAGGAGCCGGCTCTCATTTCAGGCCCAGGATGTCACACTGGGGGGCTTTCAGGGCACAGGAAATGTGTGAAGTGTCTATAATCCACTTCTAGCACGAGATGTCAGAGGGGTTATGATGACAAGCCGGGCTGACAGGCTGTGTTCCCAGCGGTTGTCAGACAGGAGACAGGCCACTCCATCTCCGTACTTGATAGTTCTTCTGAACAAATAATACCTACTAAGTAGTCACTATGTAGGCTTGGTGCGGAGATTAAATAATCAAATTTTAGCCCTCAACACAGAGCCTGATAAACTATTTCTTTTTGAGATAGGGTCTTGCTATGTAGCACAGGCTGGCCTCAAATTTATGATTCTCCTGCCTCCGGTCCCAAGTACTGAAGTCACAAATTTGCACCACTATATCTAGCTTGCTATTAATTCTACAACTGCATCGGAAGCCCTAAATTGAGAGGGAGGAGATCGGGGAGAAGGGATTCTCTCTAGCGTAAGCCTTACTATCTAACATTTAAGATTTAAAGATTAAAATATAGATTGAGATAAAATGGCATCCGTTCTAGAACTGCAGTCAAATTATAAATGTGATCTATAGACACAGAGGTACACGTAGCCTTGAAATAGACATAGAGATACATGTAGACCCAGCTGAGCCACCATTACAAGACCAGGGTTCAACTTTCCATTTGTATTGCACATGGTGGTGTATGCTTGCAATCCCAGAATTCAGGAGGCAAGTGGGGAAGGGGGGTTGTTTCACATTCACAGCTAGCCTGGGTCACAAACTCTGTCCCCTTCCTCCACACCACCCAATTGTTTTCATTTATCAAGTGGGGAACCAGTCAGAATGTAATGAAGACCAAGGAGCTAGGCTCAAGGACACTCTCTCTGTGTTTGACAAGTCCTGGAGAGTCTCTCACGATTTCCAGGCCTCCTGCCCTCCAGCTGCATGAATCATTCATTCATGGTGGTGCCAGGACAAGTTCTTGTCCATGAAAGACAAGAACGTGTCCACTCCCCAGGGCAAGTCTTAGCGGGCCCCTCACTTTCCCTGGGAATGGGGCTCCTCACAGAGATCGGAGGAAGAACCAACTATGAAGACTAGGAAACACTAGAAGCTGTGATAGAGAAAGAAATCTGTAAAAGAAAACAGGATTGTCCGCACCAATGGATGAAAATTCCATATGGGATGCAAATAAGGATTTATAGAAAATGATGATCCGTTCTCGGGAGACAGGTAAGTGTATACCTGTAAGTTCATAGCCAGGCTGGTCTACATAGTGAATACCAAGTCTATACAGAGAGACCCTGTCTCAAAAAAGAAAAAAAAAGTGGGGGAGATAAAAATATAAAAATATTTTAAAGGTCTTAAGGATCATAACTATTCTTTGAATTGTAGATAACTTTAAATATAATTTTTTAGAGAAAACTTTTGGGAAGTCAGGTATATTAGGGCCACACCTCTATTACCAGCACTCTAGAGGCAGAGGCAGGTAGGTCTCAGTGAGTTCAAGGTCAGCCTGGTCTACAGAGTGAGTTCCAGGACAGCCAGGGTTGCATAATTTGAATCTGTATCAAGTAAAAATAAAACAAAACAAATAAAAAAAATAAATTTAGGAGCTAGAGAAATGGCTTAGCACCCACATGGTAGCTCATAACCATCTGAAGCTTGGGACTCTTGACCTATGTTTGCGTCATCGTCGGGGAACCAGGCCCACATGTGGCACATAGACTTTCAAGCAGGCAAAACACCCATACACCTAAAATAAAATAAAACAATTTTTAAAGGTTATAAGTGGTCCAGTTCTTGTAAATTTACCCCCCCCCCCAAAAAAAGAACATTTCTCTCAGTTTGGGATTTACATATGAGTTGAGTAAGATATCAGAGTGCATACACCTCAGCCCTCCACATCACAGCAATGAACTGGGAGGTGAGCCACATTCTTGCATGGCACAGCAAGCAAGTAGAAGCTGTTCCCAAAGTCTGGCAGAATGACCTGCCTACCCTCGAGCTCTCCTCTCATCCGAGTTGGGTGTAGATGGTGGGGACCTCCAGCTGGTTCAGTGGGTGAAATGATGTCACTTCCCCAGGCCCAATCTTGTGCTTAGTCAGGGACGGGAATACCTTAAGGAAATCTGAGATGGGCATGCCCTCGTCAGTGAGCACAGAATGACAAGTCCATTCAACTGCCACAACCTAGACTTGCTTCCTCCCCTGCTGCTGCTGGGCACCTGTGTGAGCAGGCTGATCAGGGCTTTTGAGACTCTGTCATCAGTTGTCAGTGACTCCAACACCGTGAGACATCTTCCGTGGAAATGAAGAGAGCCAGGGACAGGGAACAGAAGGAGCCTGCTGTATGCTCACAGAGGTCCCTCGTGTTTCAGGCTCAGTCAACAGGCTTACTTCCAGCAGCAAGCTACCTGTCCTCCCTCCTCAGGCTAACTTAATACATTGCAGATGCAGGCTTGGCAGGCTTGGCTCTCCCAAACCAAAACAATAAATCAAACCTTGCTAGGTGAAAGACTTTTCTCAAAGCATAGCTCCTAACAGAGTGACCTGTCTTCACCCATATTCCCCTCTAAACCTAGAGTCAGATGATGTGGAAGGTGCTTAGAGATATGTGGAAACCTCCTTTTACCCTTCCACCCCCACTCATCCCTCCACATCCTACTCCCCATCACTTCCAGACCCATCACAGACCAGACCTCCATCTCCTGCCTCCTCTCCAGATGAGTCCCACATCCTATTAGCCCCTCTCACCAGCAAGCTCCCTCTTGGATTTCCTGAGAGCCAAACACCACCCATCCAGCTTTCACACTCAGCTGAGTGTCTCCTACCCCATCCCACCTCTTCCCTCCTTTCTACCTCCGCCCCTTGAGAAGGCTGCTGTATCTTTCCTGTTCCCACTGGACACATGGTATCCAGGTTGATTTTGATGTTCAGACCTGCAAATCTCAGCATTCACGTATCTTTGAAGTGCAGAATAAAGTGGGCACCCTGTGTTTTCACTTGCTAAATTTGACAGCTTAAACTGGACCTCCCGGTACAGGATGCAGCACATCCAGGTGTGTGGCCCCACACCTCCTGAAACGTGGTGTGCTGGTGAGGTCCCTTAAAGAAATAAGTCATAAATGGAAGTACAGCCAGGAATGGGGACACACATACTCCCTCCTGCACTTGGGAGGCAGAAATTTCAGAAGTTCAAAGCCAGACTGATCTTCAAAAAAGGAAATTTAGCATCTCAAACAAAACCAAATATTTCAAATATTTATTTTAAAAAGTTAACCCATACTACATACTACAAACACACACACACACATGCGCACACACAAATACACGCACAGAGAGAGAGGAGGAAGAGTTAAATCACTGCCTCTATCAATTACCTGTCTGTCATCTTCCAGTTGTTTCTTCTACAACAATGTTTTTTTTTATTGTTATTCTCTATGGGGAAATAAAAAATAAGTGAGAAATTCTTTTATTATGAACTGTGTAAAAAACAATTTTGTTGTTAAAAGTAGGAATATGAAAAGTATGCTATAGGTTGATGCCTTACAGGTATGAATTCTGATAAATCTTGCTCTCATGATCCCCACTGGAAACGAGCATATAGGATCCACTTGGAACCATAGGGAGGGCATTTCTAAGTAAATTTACTAGGCTCTAAGGAGAGCCAAGCTTTGGGTTCCAGTTCTCCATATCCTGATGCAGTGCTCTACAGCCCAAATCTCACTACTCTTCCAGTATCCACACTTCCCAGAGTCATCCAGGTATACCAGATGCCACTTTTAAGTCAAGATGGCTACTGATCACACACAGAGGAGACACAAGCCATGCAAACATAGTCTTTAACAGGCCAGTGCATCCCTGACCCAACATCTCTTTAGTCATATCTCCCCCATGTATCAGGGCTTCCTCAGTCCTTTCTGGCATGAATGGAAGGGTGACAATGAAGGAGGAGTAGATAGGGGGACCGAGTAACTAATTTAAGCTACAATCATTTAGAGGAATTTCAGGAGAGCATAGGACATGTGGCAAGCCCAAGACTAAACAGCAAATCTTCCCTGTATACAGGCCTTTGGGCAATGCCTTGCATTTGTTTGTGTTTTCTTATTTAACTTAATGTTATTTTATTTTCAAGATCACAATATAATTACTGTTGTGTTTTATAAAATGCAGCAGAAATGTGACGGGAGAGAGCACCACAGCAGGGCCCCACCAAGGTGTCCCCCTGAGGAATCAGTCACATGGCAGGCCTAGGATGAGGAAGGATAATTGGCAGGAAGAGAAGGGGACCTAGGGAAGAGGATAGAGGCAGAGAAAGGGGGACAGAGAGTACAGAAAGAGAGAAAAGAGGAAGAGAGGAAGAGAGGAAGAGGACAGCTAGGGATACATGCAGAATAGAGAGGGGGGAGGGAGGGAGAGAGGGAGTGAGAGGGAGGGGAGAAAGAGAGAAACAAACAGTCCTCCTCCTCCTCCTCTTCTTCCTCCTCCTCCTCCTCTTCCTCCTCCTCCTCCTCATTTTTTTCCTTCTTCTATGCCTGGCTCCTGGCAATTTGCATCCTCCTCTGCTGCTGCTCCAGCCCCTCATTCTAAAAAAAAAAATTCATAATCTATATTATAAACAAATTTTCCATCTGCTTACAATTGTGGAAGGTTAAGATTTATTTTATAGAGCCTGGCAGCGGTGACACACACCTTTATTCCCAGCACTCAAGAAGCAAAGGCAGAGGCAGGCAGATCTCTGTGATTTGGAGGCCAGCCTTGTCTACAGGGCAAGTTCCAGGACATCCTAGCTACGCAGAGAAACCCTGTTTCAAAAAAGAAAAAAGGATTTATTTTACAGTGTGACACACAAGCATGTCACTCCCTCATCTCTCAGGTCATCACAGGGAGGCAGAGGCTGTCCTCCTAAAGACTTTGTATCTCGATTTGCTGCTGGCACAGTGGGAAGAGCACTATCAGCTCTGAAAGACTCACTCCAACATTCAACATATCCCATAGCCACATTCAAAATCCATAAACTGAAAGAGCTGGAGAGGGGACCAGCTGGCGGATGCTGAACGGTACCTGTCCGGGCTCTGCAGTGCACTCCAGGATGTAGTAGCCCCTTTAGCCTTCACACTTACTCTGTGAGATGAATATTATTTCTGTGTCTATTGTTTCCGAGGAGGAAGCTGAGCCCCTGAGCTATTAAATACCTCTCCAAGGGCTGTCAGATGATAGACAACAAAACCAAAAGCAATCCGAAGCAGCCCACTCCAGGACCTCTGCTTTTTAACAACTGTGGGGTGCCAGACATGACAGACCTTCTGAAACAGCTGTCCCATTTAGGGAGGAGGAAATACCTGGGGTTCAGAGAGAACAGTCTTCCCTAAACGTACACAGTCAAATCTCACGGTGGCCCAGGGCTAGAGCTCACATCCAGGGCTCTTTCCAACCTCAGGGCCTTTGCCATCTCTTTGATCTTCAAACGTCCTTCCTACAGAAAAAGAAATCTTTCCTTAGGGGAAATGGTATGGAGTGTGGCTCAGCAGCCTCTTCCCCAGCTAACAGGTCTACACATGTCACAAGAAACTGATTCTGTGGAAAGGGAATGTGGTTTTTTTTTTCCCCCTTTAATAAGATAGCTCATGTCAGTTGAAAAGCACTGCACCCATAGAAGCCAGGGAGTTCCTAGGGAGGGTGTTACCTTGGAAGACTGGAGGAGGATAAGGAGGATGGGATAGGGCCCTGGCTTACTGCACCGGCAGAGCCAAGAGGCGGCAGATAGACTTGTCTGAGATACTAGAACTGAAGCAAGCCAAAGGCACAGAAGGCACAGGCCACATCTTTATCCACCCCACATCCCAGACTGAGTAGTCTGTTGCGGTACAACCTCTGCCCTAGGATCACGTGTATTCACAAAGCCAGAAGTTTCGTCTAGACCCTCTTTCCTTGAGGATTTCCTCCCCTGGGTTGGCTATTTACCCTCACTGAGTGTGGCATGCTGCATGGGACCCAGCTGTCATTATCTACCTAGAAGTGAGCCAGGATTTTCAGTTTAGGGCTAAAACTGGGGTTCCTTCTGGAATGGTCTTTCTTTACTCTCATGGCATTTGTGTTCTCCTTGGTCGCCCCTCAGCACCCAGAAACACATTTCTGAGCTCTAATCATTTTCACCTTGAAATGTGTAGGCCATTCAGACATCTCCCATCAGACTTATGGCTTGGGAGGGCTAAGACTGTGGTTTCTGATTAAAGAACACAGGATACTCAAAATTAATTGTTCCTTTGTTAAGTCAACTTGTTGTTTTGAGCACTCATAAGTCAAATTCTGCCTTGCATACAAATTCCATCATGACAAGGATGTTGTCAAATTTACTCATTATCGCCAGAAATCTACACAGACTAAGGCATCCCTTTAATAATTGTTGAATGAATGAATAACAGGGTGAGACCTTCCACAGGCATGGACAGTAATGTAGTTTCTGGGTGTTTCCTCGAATCCACCTGTATAACTTTTGGAAATTCCACAGTGAATAGCCAGCCTGATGGAGTAGGCAGACACCCAGTGGGAGGGAAGAGCAGGATTCCTATCAAAGCAAAGCCATTTTCAAAAGAGCAAGATGGCTGCACGTGTGAAGCACTTGTCTTGCAAGCCTGATGACCTGAGTTCAATCCCTTGAACCCATGGAAAAATCGATAAGAAAGCAAACTCTACAAAGTTGTTCTCTGATTGCCACATGTGTGCCTTGGCACACCCACACATCACACACATACACACACCATCATCATCACCACCACCACCACTACCACCATTATCATAAATAATAATTTAAAAAGGAAGAAAGAGAGAATTGCCATTCTATGCCCTTTAGCGAAGACCTTCTAAAGAATTTAGGCCCAGGAGCTCTTATGATTTTTTTCTCAGTGTCCATCAGAGATAGGTTCAGCATAGGTTGGGAAAAAAGCTATCCTTGCTGGTAAATTACAAAGTCTTTTTAATTGTTTCTTAGAGTATGTGTCTGTGTTAAAGACACAACAAAATATGGTGTAAGAAAAAAACATTTGAACTTGGTATTTTATGGATATGGAAGAATTAATCAAGCAGAAAAAAAAAAAAGAAAAAAGAAAAAAAACCTCTTCAACGTTTCCATTTGTATCAAAGTAAGATGAATTATTTCCTCCGGTAACTTTGAACCACAATAGCAGCTAAGTGCACTTAAATGGCAGAATGGCTTGCCATCATTAATGCTTTTCTTGCACATATTCAGTGTTTAAACACATACACACATACGCGCACACACACACACACACACACACACACACACACACAAACAACCATACACAGACTGCAGAGCAGAAATGTCTGATTCATTCCTTTGAGAAGTAGATTTTTTAAACATGAATACATATCTTAGTCACTGTTCAATTCCTGTGAAAAGACACCATACCCAAGGCAACTCTTATGAAAGGAAGTATTTAATTGGGAGCTTACTTACAGTTTCAGAGGCTTAGTCTATTATCATCCTGGCTGGGAGCATGATGGCTCCCATGGGCCTGAAGCAGTAGCTGAGAGCCACATAGAGGAGGAGGGAGGGAGGGAGGGAGGGAGGGAGGGAGGGAAGGAGGGAGGGGAGGAGGAAGGGAGAGAGAGAGAGAGAGAGAGAGAGAGAGAGAGAGAGAGAGAGAGAGAGAGAGCACGAGCGAGCTAGCAGGCCTGGCTTGGGCTTTTGAAACCCAAATCCCATCTCCAGTAACACACTTCCTACCAAAGCCACAACTCCTTTGCAAATAGTACCTAGTGACAAAATGTTCAATGAGCCTGTGGCGACCATTCTTCAAACCACCACACGTACACATAAGAAGCTACATAGATAGACAAGTGTTCCTCTAGTGTCCATGAGTAAACTCTTTAGGAACCCATGAACCTAAATTATTAGCATGGAAAGACTTGGAAGTTGGACTGTAGCTTGGTGGTCAAGTGTACTCTTAGACTATGCAAGACCTTGGGTTTACTTGATATCACTGGTGGGTAACCGGAGAACTCAATTATTTCTCTGTTCCTATTTCCTCATATGCAGAAATGCATCCGACAATGTCTTCCCTGCCCTTCTACATTAGGAATCTCAGTTGTACATATATGTGTGAGATTAGCATTACATGCCGGGAAGCCTGCACCTCCCCTTTTCTCAGCCCAGTACCCAAGAGAGTAAGAGCTGGATGTGTATGCTTGGCTATTGCTGCCCACTGGCAGAAGTCACAGAAACAGACACAGTGCCAGGAGACAACTGTCTGTTTCGTCTTCCAGATGGCGTCACTCACTCTAGTTGTAGAAGGATGATCATGGCATCTTGAAGCTTAAGTAACTTCATGTTTAGGAAGAAGTGAGGATGAATAATTTCTGGCTCCTGCAAGGCTACAGCCAGCGTGTCAACATGGTTGGCAAAACCCAATTACATTGAATTACAGAATGAGCTTAGAGTTGGGGTGACTAGTCAACCCGATTTACCTAGAACTGTTACGTTCTGGGCCACAGGACTTTTAGTCCCCAAACTGGGAAAGTCCAAGACAAATCCAGACAAGTCTGTCACCCTAAGTGAAGAGGAATAGAAAAGCCAGATTTGCATTTTGACTCTGTAAGTATTCCTACATCCTGCATCCTGCATCCTGAGCCTATAGTATGCACACCATTACCTATTTCTGTATAAGCGTTGCTTCTGCTACAAGGAAAGCTTCCGTTATGGTGCACGGCTCTACCAATATCCAGCTACAGAATGGTGGCCAAATCTTGGAACTTATCTCCTATCAAAGTCAGTTTTGCCTTCTAGGACTTGGTACAAACGAAAACTGGACGATAGAGCATATGGGAAACTTTTGGAAGAAGAAACGCAATCTGTGCTTTTAAATCTGAAAATCCAAGCAACATAACACAATGTACTAAAGAAAAGCTGTGCCTTTCCACCATTACCAATGTAGTTGGCCATGTGAATCTGGAAGAACAGGGCCTAAAAATGAAGCAGACGAAAGCCTCGTGCAATAGCCAACGTTTCTCAGAGCATCAGACAACTTCTATTCTGAGGGTTGAGAATCATCACCTGAATAAAGTGTACACTCCCAAGGACAAGCTGCACATGGCAAAACATGCTTTTCCATAGAGGCATATGAATCACAACAGCAGAAGTAAGCTCACTCCTGCTCACTGCACTGGAAGGAAGGGGTGTGTAAAACGTATTCCAATAACGATTATATGTTTTGAAGAAACTGAGGTCACAAGTCTCTTATCTTGGTTTGTTTTGTTTGTTTGTTTTGTTTTTAATGTTGTTGTTGGGGTGTTTTTGTTTTGGGGTGTTTTGTTTTGTTTGGAGCTTTCTCACAAGCACTCTGAATTCTCACAGGACTCCATTGTTGGACTGTGTTCTGACACTTTACTAGTCCTGTATCCATTCCATTCACAGATGGTATCTATTACTGCCTAGTACTGCGTGCTCCCAGAGGATTTTGTTGTTGTTGTTGTTTTGTTTTGTTTGTTTGTTTTTGTTTTTCATGACAGGGTTTCTCTGGGTATCCCTATCTGTCCTGGAACTCACTCTGTAGACCAGACTGGCCTTGAACTCACAGAGATCCACCTGCTTCTGCTCGGTAGTGCTGGGATTAAAGTCATGCACCACCACACCTGGCATCTCCAAAATTTTTATTTACAATATTGTTTTCTATTAAAGCCATATAAATATGGGAGGGGGTTGATTTTCTTTTCCATTTGGCAGTTTTGACCCTCGGTAGCTGAAGGGCCATGCAGCCAGCTAGGATGAGAATTCTACCCTCAGCATCTAGCTCTTCACTAACACCTCTTCTTTCTGGGACACTCTTCCTTCTCACCTTATGAGACAACTACAGTTGCTCTTGGCCCAGAGCACTCAAGTCCCTAGAGACACATAATCCAAGATATAAAGCAGACGAGCCCGAGGTATTGGAGGCAAGGCCAATCCAAGGCCTTCCCTGAGGCAGTCTGATACACAGAAGGAATATAGTTCCTTACCAAAACTCAGGAACATGCTTGACAGAGCCAGTAATGGCCTGGGGCCAGGCCTTGGGGAGCTGTGACTTCCCCAAGTACTGACAACTTCATTCTTCCCACTATGGGTATTATGATGTCCAATGGCTACTGTGTGTTCCACCTATGACTAACTTGAGATATCCTGTTTTCCCCTTGTGCAACATTGCTTGGTGAGATTCTTGTTGAGTTCATCCCACTGTGTAATAGCTTTCTCCTGACTCTGTCTCATCTCCCCCTACAAACTGTATATAAGGTGCTATACTTCTTAATAAACTTGCTTGCCATAGGACATAGCTTGTTCAAGATGTCATGACCCTAACATACCTATCCTCTTCATTACTCTCATCTCCTGATCCTGCCTACTAGAGACCAATCGCTGAAGACCGACCTGTTGGCCCATGTCACCAAAGGGAAACCTTTATCCTCCACATAAGCATGATTACTTCTTAGCTCTAAAAATCACAAAACTGGGGACATCTTTTTGCCCAAGTGGCAGAGAAGGGAGCCTCTTCATCTCTCAGTGGGTCTGTGAGACATGAACAACAGCTGGATTCTGACATCACATTCTAACAAGAAGGAGGGCAGTCACACACATAGTACTCTCCTTTCTTTACTTGCCCATACTGGCACAGCGCCCCCCTTCCAAGATGGACATGATGTGGGATTTAAGAACACTTTCATTCATTACAAAAGTCATCTTTGCTTTGCTTAACTGTGGCAAATACAGAAAATGGAAAGAATGAAAACCTAGTCATCACCAACAGGCATTCTGTTGTCCCTGAACCTGCTTTGGCCATTTCCACATTCATTCAGCTGGGTCCTGACAAATGCCAGTGCTGTGCTGCTGGGCTATGGATGGACATCAGTGGACAGCCCTCCCTCCTCCCTTAAGATCGCACAGTAGCAGGAGACACAGGGCCATTAACAGTGGTTTGAATCATCCCTCTTACCACTCACAAAGAGGGCTCTGTGTTAATAATTTCAATGTATTAATATAGTCACCTCCTTTTCCTTTTTAGAATTGTTTGTTTGTATATATAACTACACATAGCAATCAATTTCATTAATGCATTTCCTTACATCTATAAAATATGCTTCAATCATATTCATCCTCATGATCATCTGGTGCTAACTCTCACACTCACCCTCTTCTTTTCCCTAATGGTTCTCCTTCTACTTGCATGTTTGCTTCCCCACCCCACTAGATGTTGTATGAGAAAAAAATCTGCAATACTTGTTTTTCTGACACTGGCTTCTTTTGCTAAATCTGATGCTCTCCAATTCCGTAAATCTTTCTGCAAATTATGCCCTCACCTGGTATCAAAGATCATTCTTTTTATTTTAATTTTTTAAATTCACTTTACATCTTGATCACAGCCCCCTCCCTCCTTTCTCCCCCCCCCTCAGTCCCACCCTCACAAATCCCTCCTCCTGTTGCCCTCTCCTCTGCCCTGGGACTTCTAGTCCCAGCAGAACTAGACACATCCTCTCCCACTGAGGCCCAACCAAGAAGGAGATCCAACAGACACAGAAAAAGAGACAGCCCCCTCTCCATTTGTTAAGGGACCCACATGAAGACCAAACTGGACATTTGATTGATATATATATATATATATATGGGGCTGTATTAGTCAAGATTCTCTAAGGTCACAGAACTTATGGATAGTCTCTATATAGTAAAGGAATTTATTGATGACAACCAGGAATAGCCACTACAGGGGTCTAGGTCCAGCTCCTGTGTCCTGGCTCCCTGGTTGGTGGCCCAGGCTCTGTGAGCCCCCATGGTTCCATGTTAATTGACCCTGTGAGTCTTCTTGTGGTCCACCTTGACCCCTCCAACTTGCTGACTTCCAATCTAGTCTTCCACAAGATTTCTGGGCTCTGCCTGATGTTTTGCTGTGGGTCTGCATCTGCCTCCATCTGCTGCTGGATGAAGCCTCTCAGGAGACCGTTATGCTAGGTTTGCATGCATAGTAGACTATCACTAACAATGTCAGGAGTTTGCTTTCTCCCACAGGATGGAGTCTCAAATTAGAGCAGTCATTGGTTGGCTGTTCCCTTAGTCTCAGCTCCATCTTGATTCTTGAACATCTTGTAGGCAACACAAATTTGGGGTTGAAGGTTTTGTGGGTGGATTGATGTACCCCTCTCTCCTCTGGAAGTCCTGCCTGGCTACAGGAGGTAGCCACTTCAGTCTCTATATCCCTCTCTAGTAGAAAAAGCGGCTAGGGCTACCCCTATAGACTCCTCATATCTTCCCCTATCCCAGGCCTCCAGCTAGTTACCAGAGATGCTGCCTGCCAATTTCCATTCTCACTCCCAGCCCTCTCCCACGCTCCCCCCCCACACACACTAGATCGATATCTCCGTTCCCCTGCCTCATCACCTCTCCTACCCAGTTCTTTCTCTCCATCCACCTCCGATGACTATCTCTGAGTGAGATTCATGCATCATGCATTGTCCCTGAACCCATTCCCTTACCAGCTGATTCCTCTAGGCATGCACAGCTGTCTTGAGCAGGCTGCTGTCCCCAGGACCTCCGTTGTCTGGCCACCTCACCACCTACCTTCATCAGACCTACAGATATGGAAGCATACAGGCTACATTCCCTCCCTGTACCCAACCCTACCCAACAAGTCCCTTGGGCCACACCCAGCTGTACAGAACAGCATACTGTTTCCCCAAGCTCCACTGTAACACCACCTCTCTGCTCCACCCCAGTCCCCTACCTTCTGTGTTCCAAGGGGCACACCCAATGTCTAGAAGACTTGAACTGCCCCCTGAGTTGCATTGCTCAGACCAAGGATGCCCACCAAAGGCCTACCACACCAGGAACATAAAGGTTAGGTCTCCTCCCAATACCTGCCACATCAGGAACATACAGGGACAACCAGATGGCTAAAGGCCAGTGTAAGTACACAATCAACAAAAGTCAGGGTAATATGACACCTTCCGAGCACAACTACCCTACTAAAGCAAGCCCTGGATATCTTAACACAACTGAAGCAAACAACAACAGGGGAAGAAAAAAAAAAAAAAAACAACCCTTGAATCCAGTCTTATAAAGATGATAGAGGCCTTTAAAGAGGAAATGAATGAATCCCTTAAAGAAGTACAGGAAAATACAGTTAAATGGGTGAAGAAAATAAATAAAAGTGTGCAAGACCTGAAAATGGAAATAGAAGCAATAAAGAAAACATAAACTGAGGGAATCCTGGAAATGGAAAACCTAGGGAAGAGAACAGGAGCAACAGATGCAAGTACCACCAATAGAATACAGGGGATGGAGGAGAGAATCTCAGGCATAGAAGACGCTATAGAAGAAATTGATACATCAGTCAAAGAAAGTGTTAAATCTAAAAGATTCCTGGCACAAAACATCCAGGAAATCTAGGATACTGTGAAAAGACCTAACCTAAGAGTAATAGGAATAGAAAAAAGTAAGGAGTCTCAGTTCCAAGGACCAAAAAATGTTTTCAGCAAAATCATAGAAGAAAATGTTCCAAACCTAAAGAAAGAGATGCCTATAAAAGTACAAGAAGTTTACAGAACACCAATTAGATTGCACCAGAAAAGAAAATCCTTCAGCCACATAATAACCAAAACACTAAATATACAGAGCAAAGAAAGAATACTGAAAAGCTGCAAGCAAAAAGGATCTGGTAACATACAAAGGCAGACCTATCAGAATTATACCCAACGTCCCAACAGAGACTCTCAAAGCTAGAAGGGCCTGGACCAATATCTTATAGCCTCTAAAACACCACAGATCCCAACCTAGACAACTATAGCAAAACTCTCAATCACCATAGATGGAGACAAGATAATTCAAGACAAAACCAAATTTAAACAATATCTATCCACAAATCCAGCCCTATAGAAAATAGTCAGAGGAAAACTCCAATCCAAGGAGGTTAACTACACCCAAGAAAACACAGGAAATAAGAAATTCCATACCAGCAAAAAACAAAACAAGTAAAGCACACACACACACACACACACACACACCATCAACATCGAAATATCAGCAATTAAGCAATCACTGGTCATCAATATCTCTTGCTATCAATGGACTCAATTTCTCATTAAAAAGACACAGGCTAACAGAATGGATGCAAAAACAGGATCTATCATTCTGCTGCATACAAGAAATGCACCTCAGCAATAAAGATAAACATTACCTTAGAGAAAAGAGCTAGAAAAAAGTTTTCCAAGCAAACAGTCCGAAGAAGCAAGCTGAACTAGCCATTCTAATATCTAATAAAATAGACTTTCAACCATAACTAATCAAAAGAGATAGCAAAGGACACTTCATGGTCATCAAAGGAAAAATCTACCAAGATGATATCTCAGTTCTGAACATCTATGCCCTAAATGCAAGGGCACCCACATTTGTAAAAGAAACATTGCTGAATCTTAAATCACATATCAAACCCCCACACATTAATAGTGGGAGAGTTCAACACCCTACTCTTACCAATCAACAGGTCATCCAGACAAACTTGAAACAGAGAAATAATGAAACTAATAGACATTATGAATCAAATGGACCCAACAGTTATCTACAGAACATTTCACTCAAACACACACACACACACACACACACACACACACACACACATATCTTTTTCTCAGCACCTCATAAAACCTTCTCCAAAATTGACCATTTACTTGGCCACAAAACAAGCATCAACAGATACAAGAAAATTGAAATAATGCCTTATATCTTATCAGACTACCATGGTTTAAGGCTGGACTTCAACAACAACCAAAATGCCAGAAAGCCTACACTCTCTCTACCCAATGTTCAGGCAAACTGAACAACTTGCTATCCAATGATTTCTGGATCAGGAAAGAAAGAAAGAAAGAAAGAAAGAAAGAAAGAAAGAAAGAAAGAAAGAAAGAAAGAAAGAAAGAAAGAAAGAAAGAAATTTAAAACTTTCTAGGATTCAATGAAAATAAAGGCACAGCATACCCAAACTTGTAGGACACAATGAAAGCAGTGCTTAGAAGAAAGTTCATAGCACTAAGTACCTCCATAAAGAAATTAGAGAGGTCTCATACCAACAGTTTAAAAGTACTTCTGAGAGCTCTTGAACAAAAAGAAACAAACACACCCATAAATGGAAGACAGCAGGAAATAATCAAAATCAGGGCTGTAAGTAATCAATTAGAAACAATGAAAACCATAAAAAGAATCAACAAAACCAAAAGCTGGTTCTTTGAGAAAATCAACAAGATAGAAAAATCCTTAGCCAAACTAACTAAAAGGCAGAGAGACAATATCAAAAAACAAAATCAGAAATAAAATGGAGACATAACAATGAGGAAATTCAATGAATCATTAGGTCTTTAATAGCCTGTATTCCACAAAATTGAAAAACCTAACCAATATAGATGATTTTCTAGACAGATGCCACTTACCAAAGTTAAATCAAGATCAGGTAAACTACTTAAATAGTCCTATAACCTTTAAGAAAATAGAATCAGTCATTAAAAGTCCTCCAGCCAAAATAAAAGAATTCTACCAAACTTTCAAAGCACAGCTAATACACTACTCCTCAAACTATTCCACAAAATAGAAACAGAAGGAAGACTGTCACCACAGTTACCTTGATACCTAAACCACACAAAGATTCAACAAAGAAAGAGAATCTTTCTATCTGCACCCCTGAAGCAAGTTTCCTGGAAGGACAGAATATCTGGGCCCATTCAGGGGAAACCAGAGTCCTCTTTGTGGTGTGGAGGGTGTTAGCAACTGGGCCCCTAGAGCAAGCTTTTACCCCACTCAAACTTTTACACCCTTGTGAGAAGGGACTGATTTTAGCTACATTACTTGAATTGAGAAAACCTAGATTCTGTGGCTTGGATATGGTTTGATTTTTATTCGTCAGGATTTCAGATATTGGTATGTTAAGAAGTGAAATCCCGAGACTGGAGAGATCTCTCAGTGGATAAGAGCACTGACTGCTCTTCCAGAGGTCCTGAGTTCAATTCCCAGCAACCACATGATGGCTCACAACCATCTTTAATGTGATCCAATGCCCTATTCTGGTGTGTCTTAAGACAGTTACAGTGTACTCATATACATAAAATAAAAATAAATTTTAATAAAAAGAGGTGAGGTCTCATGGGAGTTCCTTATGTCACTAGGAACCACCCTTTGAAGGGATTCTCATGATATCCTTGACTTAGTTCTAAGAAAGTCATTACAAAAGGAACAAGCCGCCTTCCGGTCCGACCAGCACCCGGGTAGCAAGGGCACAGAGTCGGCTGACACCAGCCAGCTACTCACAACACCAGCCACAGGATCTTAAGACTTCAGGTGATCCGGCCACCCTCCCGGCCAGAGGACAGGTGTCCGCCCAGCCCGGTAGCCCTTTGCCTCAGGATCAACGGGAGCCATCTTGGTTCCGGGACTCCACTGAACATAGTCTGCACAGGTGAGAGTGTGCACCACACAAGCTGACAGCTTCTGTGACCCCCCAAAGCAACACAGCTTCTGGGAAAGGTCCTGTTTTGGGTCTTCATCTTCCACCAGGAGGAGGTCCAAACACCAGATATCTGTGCACCTTCCCTGTAAGAGGAGAACTTGCCTGCAGAGAGTGCTCTGACCACTGAAACTCAGAGAGAGCCTGTATCCCAGGTCTGCTGATAGAGGCTAACAGAATCTCCAGAAGAACAATCTCTAAACAGAGACAACTATAACAACTAACTCCAGAGATTACCAGATGACGAAAGGTAAACGTAATAATCTTACTAACAGAAACCAAAACCACTCACCATCATCAGAATCCAGCACTCCCACTTCGCCCAGTCCAGGGCACCCCAACACACCAGAAAAGCTAGACGCGGATATAAAAGCATATCTCATGATGATGGTAGAGGACATCAAGAAGGACTTTAATAACACACTTAAAGAAATACAGGAGAACACTGCTAAACAGGAAGAAGACATTAAAGAGGAAGCACAAAAATTCCTTAAGGAATTGCAGGAAACAAGACCAAACAGGTGATGGAATTGAATAAAACCATCCAAGACATAAAAAGGGAAGTAGACACAATAAAGAAACCCAAATTGAGGCAACGCTGGAGATAGAAACCCTAGGAAAGAAATCTGGAACCATTGATGCGAACATCAGCAACAGAATACAAGAGATGGAAGAGAGAATCTCAGGTGCAGAAGATTCCATAGACAACATCTGCACAACAATCAAAGAAAATACAAAATCCAAAAAGATCCTAACTCAAAACGTCCAGGAAATCCAGGACACAATGAGAAGACCAAACCTACGGATAATAGGAGTAGATGAGAAGGAAGATTTCCAACTCAAAGGACCAGCAAATATCTTCAACAAAATTATAGAAGAAACCTTCCCAAACCTAAAGAAAGAGATGCCCATGAATATACAAGAAGCCTACAGAACTCCAAATAGACTGGACCAGAAAAGAAATTCCTCCCGACACATAATAATCAGAACAACAAATACACTAAATAAAGAGAGAATACTAAAAGCAATAAGGGAAAAAGGTCAAGTAACATATAAAGGCAAGCCTATCAGAATTACACCAGATTTTTCACCAGAGACTATGAAAGCCAGAAGGGCCTGGACAGATGTTATACAGAAACTAAGAGAACACAAATTCCAGCCCAGGCTACTATACCCGGCCAAACTCTCAAATTACCATAGATGGAGAAACCAAAGTATTCCACAACAAAACCAAATTCACACATTATCTTTCCATGAATCCAGCCCTTCAAAGGATAACAGAAAAAAAACAATACAAGGACGGAAACCACGTCCTAGAAAAAGCAAGAAGGTAATCCCTCAACAAACCTAAAAGAAGACAGCCACAAGAACAGAATGCCAACTCTAACAACAAAAATAAAAGGAAGCAACAATTACTTTTCCTTAATATCAATGGAATCAACTACCCAATAAAAAGACATAGACTAACAGACTGGCTACAGAAACACAACCCAACATTTTGCTGCTTACAGGAAACTCATCTCAGAGAAAAAGATAGACACTACCTCAGAATGAAAGGCTGGAAAACAATTTTCCAAGCAAATGGTAGGAAGAAACAAGCTGGAGTAGCCATCCTAATATCTAATAAAATCGACTTCCAACCCAAAGTGATCAAAAAAGACAAGGAAGGGCACTTCATACTCATCAAATGTAAAATCCTCCAAGAGGAACTATCAATTCTGAATATCTATGCTCCAAATACAAGGGCAGCCACATTCATTAAAGAAACTTTAGTAAAGGTCAAAGCACACATTACTCCTCACACAATAATAGTGGGAGACTTCAACACACCACTTTCAACAATGGACAGATCATGGAAGCAGAAACTAAACAGGGACAGAGTGAAACTAACAGAGGTTATGAAACAAATGGATCTAACAGATATCTACAGAACATTTTATCCTAAAACAAAAGGATATACCTTCTTCTCAGCACCACATGGTACCTTCTCCAAAACTGACCACATAATTGGTCACAAAACAAGACTCAACATATGCAAAAATATTGAAATTGTCCCATGCATCCTATCAGATCACCATGGACTAAGGCTGATCTTCAATAACAAAATAAATAATAGAAAGCCAACACTACGTGGAAACTAAACAACACTCTTCTCAATGATACCTTGGTCAAGGAAGGAATAAAGAAAGAAATTAAGGACGTTTTGGAGACTAATGAAAATGAAGCCACAACATACCCAAACTTATGGGACACAATGAAAGCATTTCTAAGAGGAAAACTCATAGCTCTGAGTGCCTCCAAAAAGAAACTAGAGAGAGCACACACTAACAGTTTGACAAAACACCTAAAAGCTCTAGAACAAAAGGAAGCAAATTCACCCAAGAGGAGTAGACAGCAGGAAATAATCAAACTCAAGGGTGAAATCAACCAAGTGGAAACAAGAAGAACTATTCAAAGAATCAACCAATCGAGGAGCTGGTTCTTTGAGAAAATCAACAAGATAGATAAACCCTTAGCCAGACTCACTACAGGGCACAGGGAAAGTATTCTAATTAACAAAATCAGAAATGAAAAGGGAGACATAACAACAGATCCTGAAGAAATCCAAAACACCATCAGATCCTTCTACAAAAGGCTATACTCAACAAAACTGGAGAACCTGGATGAAATGGACAAGTTTCTGGACAGATACCAGGTACCAAAGTTAAATCAAGATGAGGTTAATGATCTAAACAGTCCCATATCCCATAAAGAAATAGAATCAGTCATTAATAGTCTCCCAACCAAAAAAAGCCCAGGACCAGATGGGTTTAGTGCAGAGTTTTATCAGACCTTCAAAGAAGATCTAATCCCAGTTCTTCACAAACTATTCCACAAAATAGAAACAGAAGGTACTCTACCCAACTCATTCTATGAAGCCACAATTACTCTGATACCTAAACCACAAAAAGACCCAACAAAGATAGAGAACTTCAGACCAATTTCCCTTATGAATATCGATGCAAAAATCCTCAATAAAGTTCTTGCTAACCGAATCCAAGAACACATCAAAACAATCATCCATCCTGACCAAGTAGGTTTCATCCCAGGGATGCAAGGATGGTTCAATATACGGAAATCCATCAACGTAATCCAGTATATAAACAAACTCAAAGACAAAAACCACATGATCATCTTGTTAGATGCAGAGAAAGCATTTGACAAAATCCAACACCCATTCATGATAAAAGTCTTGGAAAGATCAGGAATTCAAGGCCCATACCTAACCATGATAAAGCAATCTACAGCAAACCAGTAGCCAACATCAAAGTAAATGGTGAGAAGCTAGAAGAAATCCCACTAAAATCAGGGACTAGACAAGGCTGTCCACTCTCTCCCTACCTATTCAACATTGTACTTGAAGTCCTAGCCAGAGCAATTAGACAACAAAAGGAGATCAAGGGGATACAAATTGGAAAAGAAGAAGTCAAAATATCACTCTTTGCAGATAATATGATAGTATATATAAGTGACCCTAAATATTCCACCAGAGAACTCCTAAGCCTGATAAACCGCTTCAATGAAGTAGCTGGATATAAAATTACTCAAGCAAGTCAATGGCCTTTCTGTACACAAAGGATAAACAGGCTGAGAAAGAAATCAGGGAAACAACACCCTTCTCAATAGTCACAAACAATATAAAATACCTTGGCGTGACTCTAACTAAGGAAGTGAAAGATCTGTAGGACAAGAACTTCAAGTCTCTGAAGAAAGAAATTAAAGAAGATCTCAGAAGATGGAAAGATCTCCCATGCTCATGGATTGGCAGGATCAACATTGTAAAAATGGCTATCTTGCCAAAAGCAATCTACAGATTCAATGCAATCCCCATCAAAATTCCACCTCAATTCTTTAAGGAATTAGAAAGGGCAATCTGCAAATTCATCTGGAACAACAAAAAACCTAGGATTTCAAAAACTCTTCTCAAGGATAAAAGAACCTCTGGTGGAATCACCATGCCTGACTTAAAGCTGTACTACAGAGCAATTGTGATAAAAACTGCATGGTACTGGTATAGTGACAGACAAGTAGACCAATGGAACAGAATTGAAGACCCTGAGATCAACCCACACACCTATGGTCACTTGATCTTTGACAAGGGAGCAAAAACCATCCAGTGGAAAAAAGACAGCATTTTCAACAAATGGTGCTGGCACAACTGGAGGTTATCATGTAGAAGAATGTGAATTGATCCATTCCTATCTCCTTGTACTAAGGTCAAATCTAAGTGGATTAAGGAACTCCACATAAAACCAGAGACACTGAAACTTATAGAGGAGAAAGTAGGGAAAAGCCTCAACGATATGGGTACAGGGGGAAAATCCTGAATAGAACAGCAATGGCTTGTGCTGTAAGATTGAGAATCGATAAATGGGACCTCATAAAGTTGCAAAGCTTCTGCAAGGCAAAAGACACCGTCAATAAGACAAAAAGACCACCAACAGATTGGGAAAGGATCTTTACCTATCCTAAATCAGATAGGGGACTAATATCCAATATATATAAAGAACTCAAGAAGGTGGACTCCAGAAAATCAAATAACCCCATTAAAAAATGGGGCTCAGAACTGAACAAAGAATTCTCACCTGAGGAATACCGAATGGCAGAGAAACACCTGAAAAAATGTTCAACATCCTTAATCATCAGGGAAATGCAAATCAAAACAACCCTGAGATTCCACCTCACACCAGTCAGAATGGCTAAGCTCAAAAATTCAGGTGACAGCAGATGCTGGCGAGGATGTGGAGAAAGAGGAACACTCCTTCATTGTTGGTGGGATTGCAAGCTTGTACAACCACTCTGGAATCAGTTTGGCAGTTCCTCAGAAAATTGGACATAATACTACCAGAGGATCCAGCAATACCTCTCCTGGGCATATATCCAGAAGATGTTCCAACCGGTAAGAAGGACACATGCTCCACTATGTTCATAGCAGCCTTACTTGTAATAGCCAGAAGCTGGAAAGAACCCAGATGCCCCTCAACAGAGGAATGGATACAGAAAATGTGGTACATTTACACAATGGAGTACTACTCAGCTATTAAAAGGAATGAATTTATGAAATTCCTAGGCAAATGGATGGACCTGGAGGGCATCATCCTGAGTGAGGTAACACAATCACCAAGGAAGTCACACAATATACTCACTGATAAGTGGATATTAGCCCAACAACTTAGGATACCCAAGATATAAGATACAATTTGCTAAACGCATGAAACTCAAGAAGAACGAAGACCAAAGTGTGGACACTGTGCCCCTTCTTGGAATTGTGAACAAAACACCCATGGAAAGAGTTACAGAGATAAAGTTTGGAGCTGTGACGAAAGGATGGACCATCTAAAGACTGCCATATCCAGGGATCCATCCCATAATCAGCTTGCAAACGCTGACACCATTGCATACACTAGCAAGATTTTGCTGAAAGGACCCAGATATAGCTGTCTCTTGTGAGACAATGCTGAGGCCTAGCAAACACAGAAGTGGATGCTCACAGTCAGCTATTGGATGGATCACAGGGCCCCCAATGGAGGAGCTAGAGAAAGTACCCAAGGAGCTAAAGGGATCTGCAACCCTATAGGTGGATCAACATTATGAACTAACCAGTACCCCAGAGCTCTTAACTCTAGCTGCATATGTATCAAAAGATGGCCTAGTCGACCATCACTGGAAAGAGAGGCCCATTGGACTTGCAAACTTTATATGCCCCAGTACAGGGGAACACCAGGGCCAAAAAGTGGGAGTGGGTAGGTAGGGGAGTGGGGGGGGGTGTATTGGGGCTTTTTGGATAGCATTGGAAATGTAAATGAGGAAAATACCTAATTAAAAAATTAATTCAAAAAAAAAAAGAAAAAAAAAAAGAAACACTGTGACAACTCCCATCCAGCTTTGTTAGACTACAATGGCTATTTTATATATTCATCTGCTATGTATTTTTAAAGCATTGCCTTTGTCTCCACAGGACAAATGTAGTTAATTAAAGAAAAAGATTAGTTCACAAGGTTTTAAGATTTGCACATATTTTCAAATAGATTTTGAGATACAGTGTCACGATAGCAGAAGCTATTTTTTTTATTTTACTTGGAATTATAATGTTGCAATTAAAATTGTTTGCTTCTTCTTAAAAAGAAAAAAAAACAAAAACAAAAGGAACAAGCCTGCCTCTCTCCCTGGAATCCTGTTTTATAATGGGAAGTTTTACTAGGTAGGTTTATTGTTGCTACCATGAGACACCACAACCAAAGCAATTAGGGAATGAAAGGATTAATTTGGCTTATACTTCACTGTGCATTACTGAAGGAAGTTAGGACAGGAACTCAATCAGGCCAGGAACCTGTGAAGGCAAAGGCCATGGAGGGGTGCTACTTATTGTATTGCTCCTCATGGCTTGCTCAGCCTGCTTTCTTACAGAACTCAGGACCACCAGCCCAGGGAAGACACCACTTCCAATCAGTTGGGTCCTCCCTATCAATCAGTGATAAAGAAAATGCTCCACAGGCTTGTCTACAGACTAATCTTATAGTGGTATTTTCTCAATTGATGTTCCCTCCTCTCTAATGTCAAATTGACATAAAACTAGGCAAGCCCAGAAGTCTCCCCCATGTGCTTGTTCCACCATGATGTCATCCGCCATTAGTTCCTTACCAGAAGCCATATCAATGTGAAATACCTTATTTTAGACTTGCAACCTCTTAGATGATGAAATAAGTAAATCCCCTTTCTTCTTAAAATCCCAGTATTGGGGGTCTTGTTAAAGTGCTTAAATAAATAAATAACACACTAGATTTCAGAGCTCATGAGTCAAAAGCTGGGATCTGATCCTTCAAAGGCAGACTCCAGAGTGGATGATGGCTGCCACGGTGATGCTATGGAGCCTGTGATTGAGAACTTAATCTGGCTCATGGTCAGAGATGAACTCCCTAAGGAAGGAGGCTTAAGTCTGAAATACAGCAGAGTACCACAAGTAAAACAACCTCAATTCCATCCTTTCCTCTGACCTCCCAATAGATTTCAACACATCTCCAAGATGTTTACTCAAGCTGCCCACAGGCACGACTGACTATTCATGGGCCCTACGCTTCCTATTCTCACCTGTCTTGCTTTTTCAGACCTCTTTTTCAGGGGTGTTCTCCCATGAAGCCTCCTCCAACCCTCTCTTCATGAAAGCCTTTGAACCAGAATCCTGGTCTGCCATACATCCTCAGAGCCAAGTTGAAAATTTCTCTTCTTTCTTTCCCTAGAAAAATTTTGGCTTTGACACTAGTTTTCCTAGCACCAAACATTAATCACATATCAAGCTGAAGCTGAAGTTTATACAAATTTTGGGCAGAATGGGGCACAGAGTATCTGATATGGAGAACTCTGGGACTTTTTAGCTCCTAGCGATCCTATTAAATCCAGACAAGATCAAGGCCTAAGAACCTAAGGAACTTGCACTCTTCCCCTAAATTCTGGTAGACCAGATCTCTGAGGGCGGAATTATCTTTACTCCACCAGCTAGCCTTTCCTCCCAGACTTCCTCCAAATGATCCTTGGGCTGAAGAAGAAATGGAGAGGAGAGAAGAGGCTGGTCCCATGTGGCAGCATGCCAGATCAGTCTGTCATGAACTCACTTCTGCTTCTCTGTAACTCTGCCACACCTAGGGAAACTCAGAAACACCTGGCAGGTGGCAAGATCCAAATCTATCTGCTGAGAACAGAAACAAATTGGAAAGAAGCTGATAGGGCTGGTACATGGAATGAGCCTTCGCCAAGATGAACATACATACAGATTCTGAGTTTTGCACATACTTCCTCTTCGAGAGGATGGATGAGTATGTGTGTGTGTGTGTGTGTGTATGCATATGTACATGCACATGTATATATCCCCAAATATATTATCTAATGTAAATATATTATATATAGTATAAACATTATCTATTCTATTCTATTCTATTCTATTCTATTCTATTCTATTCTATTCTATTCTATTCTATTCTATTTGGGAGAGAATACTAATACCAGGGAGCTCCCAGAGGTGTTAGCATCATCTGGGAGGAGGTCATTGTAGTTCAAAGTCCTATTCAAAGAGGAGTCTTCATAGGAAAATAAAAAGAACCTTAAGCCAGGACAGATAAACCTCTGAAAGCTACAGTTGTGGCAATGTTAATAACAGCAACTGATGCTTATACACTGCTTACTATGTGCAAATACATGTCTCCAAACACCTAATGAATTTGAAATCATGTAATCTTTGATCCAAAATAGCCTGCCTCACTGAGTCTTTTGTAGGGACTGGGTCTTGTTGCCAATCTGTCATTTTCATAAGACTATATTAGTGTAAAAGAATTGTGATATCCTGAAACCATTCATTGATTCAACATACTGAGCACACACTATGCTAGACAATGGGAAGGCAAAGAGACAACACCTCCTTCCCTTGGAGAGCCAAGAATCTAGTGAGAGAAACAGGCAGGTGGGAAGGGCAACTCATTGCATTGGGATATGTGTTTTGAAGAGGGCCACTGCATGCTGAAGAACATAGTACAAAAGTTAGGAGGGAAACAGAGGTGTGCAGTATGGGGTATCAGAGAAATCACGTGGGTAAAAGTGAACTTCACTAATGCTTCAAGGATGCATGGGAGTTAGGCAAGAAAAAGGCAGGCATCCTGGCCAGATGGTTAACAGGGGCAGAACTTGGAAATGGGGCAAGAAAATGAGTAGGAGGAGAAAGTAAAGCAGTTTCATGAGCTGCTCAGAGTTGTGCCAGACTTCACTCTGCAGCTCTAGCACATACACCCATATTAAAAGCCAAACGTTCTTGCCAAGCCATGTCCGAGTTTCAAATACATGATTAAATAATTGCCATTGTTTGAAGCCACTGTTTTGAGACAGTTTGTTTTTCAGCAACAGATAATGAAAACAATCACTCTGAAGGTGAAAGGAGGAGGAGGAGGAGAAAAGGAGGAAGAGAAGGAAGAAAAGGAGGAGGAGAGGAGGAAGAAGAAGAGAGCTATGTGCGAAGGATTTACTATGTTCATACAAAGTGCCAATAGCTTACCCCTTCTAGGCCTCATGCTAGGTCAAAAGCATCCACTATTTGGCTAATATCTGGAAGCTAATTGTATCTGCTAATTATTAACAGGCCATGATTCTAGGTGGTGTAAAAAGAGTCTTTAAGCTTCAAATATAGGGCTTGGGAAGATCCCTGAAATCTGGGTAAAAAGTCAAAGGTAAGGTAGGATTCTGGTACCTTGAAAAGGTTGCAGACTCACAGACTATTTTCAGCCTGAAGGGGAGTGGTTTCTAACAGCTCAGCACAAGCCTCTATACTTTCCTATCTTTTTTTAAATATGTGCATGTGTTTGTACGTGTATATATATATGTGTGTTCTGTGTATATTTATGTTCAACAATATTTTTGTTTATACATTCTGTGTGTATTTTTGTTTAACCATCTGTCAAAGATGTCTTTCTCTTGCCTAACTCCCATGCATCCTTGAGTTAGTGAAGCTCACCTGTACCCACAAGCCCATGGATGCTAGGAGAGGGCATCAGATGCCCCAGTACTGGAATTACAAGAACCTGGCATGGGTATGACTGAGGACCCAGACCCAGTCCTCTGAAGGAGCCACAAGAGCTCATGCCCACTGATTCTTCTCTCCTACCCTTCCTTTGTTTTTTGAACGAAGTTTCAGAGGGCACACTTAGCAAGCTTGAGAAAGATGTGACATTTGGAACGAGAGTGGGGACAAGGAAGGTCAGATGAGGGTCCTAAATGTTTTAACAATCTGAAATAAGTTTATCCCAACAAGTTGAAATTTAAGAGGGATAAACACAAGACTCTTGGCTGATTATGAAAAAGAAAGCACCTGAGGTAAAGCAGATAAGAACGTTGACCTAGTCACCTGAGACTTGCCTAACCTTTGGACTGTGGGGTAAGACAGTTAGCCTAAATCCCTTACATACACCAGTAAGTAACTATGAGCTTTGGGAAATTATTTAGGGGCTAGAATGTAGCTCAGTTAGTGGGGTGCTTGCATGAGTTCAATCTCTAGAACTACATAAAACAGGTATGGTGATGCATGCGCATAATCTCAGTGCTCAAAAAGCAGGGGTGGGGGGATCAGGAGCTCAAGGTCCCCCTCAGTTACAGACATAGCAGGAGTGCGAGACAGTGTTCACAGTGCAAGTCCTTCTGTAGTAAGGAACGGAAGAGAGATGGACACTAGTGAGTGACTCACTCTCTCATTTTCCTCCAGAATGGGATCTCAGCCACAGGATCTAGTCACATTCAGGGTGTGTGTCCCTCCTTCAGTCAAACCTCTGAGAGTGTCTTCACAGCACTGCTACAAGTAGGTCTCCTGGGTGAGTATGAATCCTATCAATTAATATCAACTGCCTGTCTGTGTACCAGATTCTGTCCATGGAGATCTGCAGGGCGCTGGCCTGGCTAGAGCAGCCAAAGAGTTGTGTTATCCAAAGAGGAGGGGTAGTTGGATCAAGACGGGCTGCTAGGTCTCTTCCATGGTCACTGCTGCTCCAGAGTCGGTGGTGGATGACAGCCAGGCCCTGGGCTGTAAGCTGGCCAGGCACAGTGGGCAGCTAAGGAGCCAAGGTCAAAGCCACTGAGTGGGGAGTGACTACAGTAGGCTGGAGGAGCTTCCAGTGAGGAAAGCTTCGGAGAGAATTCTCTTCGCCTAAGTGTTACAGCTCTATAAGACAGACGCTCTTTGATGAAGAAACTCATGTGTTTTATCTCTTATGGATAGCGTCTTATATACATTTTGGGGTGGGGTGGGGTGGGGTCTAAGCAGATGCTTTCTATTGACTTGGTCCGAGGTATTAGGGATGCCTCATCTCCATGTGGAGGGGCTTTGTGGGGGGGTTACCCCTATGTGATTGATTGTCACTGTCCTCTCCATGGTCATGTGTTCCAGGACAGGAGTCTGGTCAGGAGTAGATGAAATGCCTACCGTTCTCAGATATCAGAGTACCGGGGTTTCTAAATCCGCTCAACCTTACCAGGTTTTCTGCCTGGTGGCCCAGGCCACTGTCCCACAATTCACCATCATAAAGGTATGTCAGTGTGTTCATGCTGCTGCTGTAATAGCAGTTCTTATCTTTTGACTGAACAATGCAAAGATCAGAAGACAAAACAGGAAGAGATCTAAACGAATAGATGCGCAAACCACAACACAGAACCACAAGAAACATGGGAAAGCAGGGCACATTCCTCCAGAAGATTATAACACGGAACTAGTGAGTTCAAAATACTGCACTAGTGAAAGTGTGAAATGAAAATTGCAAGTTTACTGTTAAAAAATAATCCATCACAGGAATCCAGGTTAGTTGGCATTGTTGGTCTTCCTGTGGGATTGCCACCTCCTTAAGGGCCTTCAATCCTTCCCCTAACTCTTCCATAGGGGCCTGACCTCTGTCCAGTGTTTGTGAGCATCTGCATCTGTCTCTGTCAGCTGCTGGGCAAAATCTCTCAGAGAACAGCTAGGCTAGGCTCCTGTTTGCAAGCACAACGTAGCATTATTAAGAGTGGGAAGGATTGGTGCCTGCCCATAGGACAAGTCTCAAAATGGGCCAGTAGCTCCCAAAGACTGAGGCACTAATCATAAAAAAAGCACACATAGGCTGGCCTGAGGCTCCAGGCACTTATGCATCAGAGGGCTGCCTTGTCTGGCCTCAGGAGGAGAAAATGTGCCTAATCCTGTGGACTTGATGCACTGGGGTGGGAGGATACCCAGGGTGGGGACAACCTCTCAGAGGTGAAGGGGATGGGAATGGAGGATAAAGGCAAAGGGGCTGGAGGATGAGGGATGGGAGGGGGAGCTCTGTGAGAGGGGAGGAAGGGGCAGTATTTGGGATATAATTAATTAAATAATTAGTTCAAATGATCTATAACCTCCAAGAGGACACAAATGAGCAGATATATGATATCCAAGACCTGGAGTGGAAGTCAGCAAATGAATGAGAAAATGGCAAAACAGATGGGACGTACTTAGCATTGAATTGATGGTGTTTTAAATTAGCATGAAGTTTTAGCCATAGTAATCAAAAGAAAGAATGCACAGATTAATAAAATTAGAGATAAAAGATAAAAGGGGGACATTCCAACAGTTACCAGTGTAATTTAGAAGGTCATAAAAACAGACATGAAAAATGTATATCCTGCTAAACTGGAAAAATCTAAAAGAAATGAATGACTTAGTAGATGCATATAATCTGCCAAAGTTAGAGTAAAAGGAGATTTAAAAAATTTAAGTAGATATGCAGCGCACGGTGAGATTGAAGCAGTAATTTAAAATTTCCCAACTAACAAAGTCCACACCAGATTGACTCTCTGCGGAATTCTAGCAAACCATCAAAGAACCAATACTCATTCTTAAATCATTCCATAAAACAGAAGAGAATGCTCTTAAATTCACTTTAGGAAGCATTACCCTAATACCAAAACCAGATAAAAAAGCAATAATGAAAAATAGATCAATATCCTCTGATGAACATAGACACAATAATTCTCAATAAAATGCTTGCAAACTAACTTTATGAATCATCAAAAAGATGATTCTTTGTAATAGTGTTAGCTTCATTCCAGAAGCAGGGATAGCTCAGCCCACACAAATCAACACATATAAATACACCCCACAAAATAAATGCTCAAGGGCAGAGACTATGAAATCATTTCAATAGTCATTAATAATGTCTTTGACAAAATCTGCCATCTCTTCAGACTGAAAGTCCTGAAGATAGCAGAGATTAAGGAAACATGTCCCAACATAATAAAGGCTACATATGACAGAGCCATATATCATCATATAACATCATGATAAGAGCAGAAAAATGTGAAGCGTTTCCATTAAAGTCAGCAACAAAACTCCACTCTCCAGTCATATTTAACATAGTGCTTAAAGCCTTATCTAGAATAATAAGGCAAGAGAAGAAAACAAAGGGATACAAATATGAAAGAAGGAATCCCAAATATCTTTATTTGCAGATGACATGATTCTACACCATAAAAAGGCCCTTCACACTACACCAGAAAATTCTTGTAGCAAATTAAAATTTTTCATCAAAGAGGCAGGATTCAAAATTAAAATGCAAAAATCAGGACCCTTGCTATATACCAGTGACAAATGAACTGAAAAACAGAATTAGGGAACAATTTTATTCACAATGGCCTCATAAACTAAATACGATAGCTTGGAATAAGCCTAACAAATTAAGTAATAGATTCTACCATCGACAACGAGTCTGGAGAGATGACTCAGTTGTCCCAAATCCACGCTGGTAATCCACAGGAACCCAGTTCCATTCTCCACATCCACATCAATGGGCTCCCAACCTTCTATAACTCCAACTTCCAGGGACTCCAGCCCCTCTTCTGACCTCCCTTCATGGGTACCCACACACATGTGGCATCCATCCACAAAGCTGCTCCCCATGCACACACAAATAAAAATAAGGTTAAAAAACACCATAAAAGGAAATTGAGCAAGACACCAGAAGATGATGTCTTGGATCAAAAGAATTGAATCCTGTGAAAATGACTGTGCAGCTAAAGCAATGGAGGTTTTAAGGGAGAGAGGATAGTAGAACATATGAGAGTTTGAAAATAAAGATAGGATCTCCCCTGTAAAACAATGGACAGGACTACAGTTGGGGATTAAAGGGGACAGCAATATTTTATCACTCTGTCTGCTACATCTCCAAGTCTCAGAGTTGACTTGATCAGTACCCCCGCAAACCTCATCTACCCGACCCATGAACTTCTCTGCCATCAGACTGGTCTTGGCTGATACATGCAGCCAGCAAGGCCGTAGCAGCATCTACCCAACACAAACAGGGTTAAAAGATACCAACCAGGAGATCTACAGAAGTGGCTTGTGTAGGAATTTCACAGAAGGGTTCCCAGGGACTGCAGACAGAGCAACCATCGTGTAGCACCAAGGAAAGTCTAAGCTGCAGGAGTTTGTGCACCACCCAGGAACACGGCAACACTGGTTGGGAGGAGTTTGCCTCGAGTATCCTACTATCCATAGCCTGGTAGGAAAGAGTCAAGAGCCCACATGAGAAGAAACAAACCATTTACAGGCAACACAAAGCCCAGCCCAAAACAGCAGAGATGAGGAAATCAACATTCGGGCCAAGGACCTTTTTCTTGTATTTCCACTCATAGCTCTTTCCAGTGCAGCTGTTCTTTATCTCCTAATGATCTGTAGTCTTATATCTCTTTCTTCTTCTGTAGCTACATCTCTATATAGCACAAGAGGGCATTGTAGCAGACCAACACTGTTCCCTCTGCTGATGCCTTTTACTATTCTATACAATCTGTGCTCTGTCATGCACATATGCCCCACTTCTTCTTCTTCTTCTTCTTCTTCTTCTTCTTCTTCTTCTTCTTCTTCTTCTTCTTCTTCTTCTTCTTCTTCTTTTCTCCTCCTCCTCCTCCTCCTTCTTTTCTCTTTTCCTTTACCCACTCCTCTTACTATTACATCTCCAAAAGCCCAGAGTCAAACCTGGTTTATGATGTCTTTCCTCCTCTTTTTCATCTAAGTGATAACCAACACTCCTATACATTCTGCCCACTTGTTTTCCTTCTCATTGATAATTCCCACTCCTGTGTTCATTTCTCCCTACTATTCACCTACCAACCTGACACCGCTCATCTCATCTCGCCCTAATGACGCCCTTTTCTTTTTTTGCACTGACAGGAACGCGTGGTTGAGTATACAGAGACCCAATGAAGTTGCTTTACTCCCTAACTAATTCCTACTTAAGAAATGTCTGTTCTGAAGCCACGTGCTATTCTATTATCAAATAATAGAGAGTCTAGAGAATGATTACAGCTGCTGACAGTACTCAACCCGCAGGGGCAGACAGGATACTCTAAATTGATAAGCTCATTCAATTTCACAGAGGAAACAGTACTAACTTTAAATCACAGTGACTTCAGTATCCCCCTCTCACTATCAAATAGATCAACTGCACCCAAAAAGTGAAGAAACACTGCAATTAAGTAGTATTTAATTAAAGAGCACAGACCAAATGGAGCTAGCAGACATGTACACAAAGTCCACCCAAGCACAGAAGATCATGCATTCTTCTCAGCACCTCATGGGACATTCTCTGCAATTGATCATATATTAGAAACAAAGTCTCAACAAATACAGGAAAAATAAAATTCTATCCTGTAATCTATCAAAATGGGATAAATCTAGAAATAGTAAGAGAAACTATACAAGCTCATCAGATCAAACAACACTATTGAATTATGAATGTGCCATTGCAGAAATTAAGAAGGGAATTAAAAGTTCCTAGAATTAAATAGCAATGAATTGAATACAACATATCTGTACTAGTCAGAATTCTCTAGAGGAGTGTGTGTGTGTGTGTGTGTGTGTGTGTGTGTGTGTGTGTGTGTGGTTTACAGGCTACTCCAGCTAGTCTAACCCTGGCTGTCTACCAATGGAAAGTCCAAGGATCTAGTAGTTGCTTAGTTCATAAGGCCGGATGCCTTAGCTGATCTTTAGTATATGTGGGAATCCTGGAGTAGGCTCAAACACCAGTGAAGCAATGGACTTGCCAGCAAGAGTGAGGAGAGCCAGCAGGCAAAGAGAACATTCTTCAATGTCCTTTATGTAGGCTGTCATCAGAGGGTGTGGCCCAGATTAAAGGCAAATCTTTCCACCTCAAAAGATCTATAATTAAAAGTGGGTCTTCTCACTTCAAATTATTTAATTTAGAAAAAATTTATCATAGGCACACCCAGCCATTGAGTTACAGCTAATTACAGATATAGTGAGGTTGACCACCAAGAACAGCCATCATAATACCTAAATTTGTGGAATACAATGAGGCAGTCCTAATATGAAAGTGTGCAGCTCTAAATGCCTACATGAAAAAACTCAGTGCTCTCAGATCAGCAAGCTAATGGTGAACATGGACATGGACGCATTGGGAAAAGGAGAACAAACTAATCCCCAATCTTGGGAATGGGGTTTAATCCTGGATTCCCTGGGCCAGAGGCTGTCTTTTGCATGCTCATTGAGCCCAGGGGGATAGAGGGTACAACTCAAGAGGAAGCACAGCGCCCCTTTGGGACTGGAGAGATGGCTCAGTGGTTAAGAGCACTGACTGCTCTTCCAGAGGTCCTGAGTTCAATTCCCAGCAACCACAAGGGGGCTCACAACCATCTGTAATGGGGGTCTGATGCCCTCTTCTGGTGTGTCTGAAGACAGCAACAGTGTACTCACATATATAAAATAAATAAATAAAAATATCTTTAAAAAAAAAGAATTGGAGAAGACATGAAGGTGGGAGGGATTGCTGAGGGAGGTCCTGGAGGTACCCAGATCAGTGAAAGAGGTCAGTTGGGTGCATATGATCAATGTATACATAAATTAAATTGTCAAGATGGAAGGGGGGAAGAACCCTTCAATACTGTTGTTCATGGGAATACAAATTAATGCAGTCATTATGTAGAGTAGAATGTAGTTTCCTCAAAAGCAAAAAACTAAAGCTAAATCTACCCCATAATGCAACTGTGCCAGGCCTGTTTATATATTACACAGAGATGAATGGCATCAGCGTATGAAGAAGATGATACTTCACTGTTGTCTGTGTACACAGATACACAGTGTACTCAAGATACACAGTCAGCCTAGGCACCCATTGGCTGGTAATTGGATAAAGATGTAGTGTAGTAGAAACTTATGCCACCACAAAGATGGATGAATTTATGTCATCGCCAGGAAAATGGATCGAATTGGAAGTCATCATCGTGGCAAGTGAAAGAAAACAGAAACGGGAAAATGATCAGATGGTTTCCCATCACATAATGTAGACACATTTTTTTTTGAAAGAGCTGAATTAGAAGTGGGACTTCTAAGAAAGGGAAAGAGGTAGGGCAAGAAAGGGCAGAAGGGACTGTAGATCTAACAAAAACACAATCTGTAGATGCAGAAATGTCACTGTGAATACTGATCAGTAAGAACACTTAATATGTATTGGTAATAACCATGAGAAAGGCAAGCAGAGTGGCACACAGCTTTAACCCCAGCACTTGGGAGGCAGAGACATAGATCTCTGAGTCTGAACCCAGCCTGACCTACAAAGAGATACTGCCTCATAGATAGATAGATAGATAGATAGATAGATAGATAGATAGATAGATAGATGATGCATGCATGGATTCATGGATGCATGGATGATGCATGGATGGATGCATGGATGGATCGATGCATGGATGATGGATGGATGCATGCATGGGTGCATGGATGGATGACAGATAAATAGATAGATAATAGATAGATAGATAGATAGATAGATAGATAGATAGATAGATAGATAATATGGGTCACAAGGAGAATGAAATGGATATACAGGGACACACACACTCCAAGTAACTGATCATGTGGACAAATTAGCATTTAGAACTCCCTCCTTTCCACTACCCATTTACAGTTGCCTTGGTCTTCATCCTGTTCTCAGGTGTCAGGGTTGTATATGGTGGGATGATATCTGCCCTGGAGGATTTGAGTCACCTGTGGTTGCACATTAGCCAGAGGTCAAGAAAGTTGTCTCTTTAACCTTTACTATTAGATATGGATCCCTAAACGATACCCCAGAGAATCTACCTGGGTCCTAGATGTAGTAGTAGTCCTCCCACAAAGTGGCACCCATTCCCTGTGGCAGTGAAAACCAATGGTTATAGACAGAAAAATCCCTCCTCTGTTGATGCAGTGGCATGAGAAGCCCAAAAGGATCAAATGGAACTCTTTTCCAAATCGGTGCACATCGGCATGTTTCCTGGTAGCCCTGCATTTTTTCCCTTAGATATCAAATCTCTGAGCTCAAACCAAGAGTGTTTAGCGGGGCAGAGGTGGAAAACAAAGTTCTATGAGTAGCCCATAGGTTTGTGATGAACCAGCCTTGCTTCTGCCCATGAAGCCCACATCCGTGCCGTTTACTCATGGAAACCACGTAACTATTTCTGATTCAAAGACCACTGGACACCTGTGATGCAGGGCCCTATCTTCTCAGAGTGTCATTCCCACATCACAGCTGGATCTTCAGTAAGCCATTACCTCTTCCCAGTGGCTTCTGGAGGGAGCGTGTGCTAGTACTCATTAACCCATGGGTGTGAGCCCATTGTTGATTGCTCCTCCTTTGGAATAACTCTCTTGTTCAGAAGTGATATCTAGAAGATATCATATTTTGTAACCACAGATGGTGATGCTGGCAGGTGGTTTCTAGGCAGGGAAGCAATTGTGTAGTCAGAATACATGCCTGCTACAGTTTAAAAACAAAACAAACCAAAAAACAAACACAAAAACAAAAACAAAAGAACATGTGTTTCCCTCTCTGGTGGAATGGTTGTGATGAATTGTTAGGCCCTGAGAGCTAATTGGTCTCCTTAGGGAATGTGTCAGAGGCTTAGTTCAGTTTGCAAGTCAGGCATTATTCATAATCATAAAGGGCCAGTTATGGTAAGTCTGTGTTGTTGAGGTCATGCATAATCCTGAAGCATGTATGCACAGTCCTGGTACAGGTATGCATAGTCCTGATGCATGGATGGCTTTGGAGCAAGCACACAAATGGCTCAGCAAAGATGCCAGCTGAAACCTATGTGGGTCATTTCTTCCCCTTCAATCATGGGTCCGTAGACCTGGAAAGTAGGCAAAAAGCAACTCAGACCCTTTGGGTGACCTTGACCTTTTATATCAGTGGTTCTCATCCTTCTTCATGCTATGACCCTTGAATACAGTTCCTCATGTCGTGATGACGCCAACCATAAAATTATTTTCCTTACTACTTCATAACTATAATTTTGCTACTGTTATGAATGGCAATGTAAATAGCTGTGTTTTCTGATGGTCTTGGGCAACCCCTAGGAAAAGATCATTTGACACCCCCCCCGAAAGAACCCCTGTTTTGTAATGCAATTAACATTAACAAGGCTCTCTCGCTAATCTTTTTCATTCATCTGTGTACATGATAAATTCATCCCAACAAGATCCTAATGTTTCGAAGCAATGAGACTTGGCAAGTTCCTATTGTTTGTGGTTAGTCTCATTCCCTTGAGTATCTGAGTATCTGTGGTGTGGGGTTGCCATCATCCCTGTGGAAACAAGAGAGCCCAGATCACTGAAGGTATGTGCCCCTATCATTCCTGGCTTAGAGCTGGCACAGCACTCTTCCAAGATGCAAGCATACCTTCAGCAACGCTCTTCTCAATGTGTTAGTGAAGAAAATCCACCCTGATCTTCCTTCCACCCTACCCCACACATCGTCCCCCAGGCTTTCGTCTGCATTCCCCAGCATGTTCTTCATTGGAGTATAAGCTGTTGTCTTCTGAGCCCATTCTGGCTTCTGCTCCCCAAACCTCAGAGGATACTGCAATCTGACCTGAATTATGAAGCCAGTGGCAACTGAGAAAGGTTGGGATAGGTCTAGGGAAAAATCCACTCTGCAGAAGGCAGCTGCCCAGGTAAAGCTGCTGTAAGAGGCATGTGACATTCATTGTTGGTTCTGAGCCTGCTATAGCTGCGTCCACAAGTCATCTGCAGTGTAGCTGAATGACAGTCCCTTAGTAGAAATATATTTTGTCACCACCCTCAGCCCACCAACATCCCCATGAAAACCCCAACTATGACAGTTCCTGTTTGAAGTCCATTTCATCTGAGGCACAGGGACTGCTATGGTGCCATCTAGTGGCTATGGGGCCTCATTTTCTCATGGTACTTGGGGAGTGTGTGGTGGGTAGATATATATGGTTGTATAGAGAGCTAGGTTATCATGATTATTATCTCATACAGTTTTGTGTAACAAATCGCTAAAATCTACTTAAACAAAATGCCTATTTAATAACACCTGAGCTCATGTTGAACATCAGCTCTCTAGGCTTGGTCTTTCTACATATCTGCTACTTTATAACCTTTGACTCCACTTCCTACCAACCCATTCTCTATCTCTGTGTATTTTATCCTTGGTATCATATATATATCTGAGAGACCCTGCAAAACCTTCTTTATCCACTTTTAAAAGTTTAGCGTTTCCTTCTACAGGTCCATTAATTCTGTAGCAAATTAACAGTGTTTCCTTTTTCCCAAGGCACGCAATATTCTATGCACACACATATATGTCTACACATATGTGTGTATAAACCTTGTTTATACATTCTTCGACCAATGTACTGTCTCCACATTTTAGCTATTGTGACTAGTACTGCAATAAATACAAGGGTCAGGTGACTTTGCAACATGTATTTTGCCACCTTTTGTATAAACCTTCTCTGGTGATTCTCCTAAAACTGGACGGACGATCAGTGCAGACTTTCTCAAAGACTAGATGAAGGAGAAGACCATAATTTAAAGTCTGCCCTAGTTGCAGGCTGGACAGAGGATATTGTATTCAGTTAGCCAACAGAATCTACCTCTAAGGATAAAGCGAGGAGTCACCTCAAGGCCAAGAGAGTGTAGGTCCACAACCTCAGAACCACCCAGACTCACCATTGTTCCAGATCACAAAAACGCATCTATGAGATCACACATAGCATTGGGGGATCATGAATTATCCTTCCTTTCATGTGAAAGCAGTCTCAAGGTACCAAACAAGCCCCTGTGGTGGCTTCCTGTGTCACAGAGTGAACTGATCTGGGGGGTGGGGAGAGGTGGGTGGGAGATGGGTTCCGTGCCTCAGTTACCAGTGTATGTTGTGAGCTCCATTCTTTACCACACGTGAAGAAAAAGGGTGTTGTAAAAATGACGATCTGTTAGCTTATTGGAACTCCTCTTTATTGTTGCTGGCTATTGAGCAGGGATAGCACAGGAAGAGATGAAGAATACTCCTGAGAGCACATCTGTGTCTTCTATGCCCATAGTCACTCCCATGACTTCTACGGGCGGTCACCTACCCCATGTTTCAAAAAGCTACAATGAGAACATTTGCCTGCAGCTGAGACATTGAGTGTCTTTCATTAAGTCTGTAAAAGGAACTCACAAAAGACATTACTAGGAAACTTTTAGAGAAAAGGTGCAGATGTTAACGTCTACAGTTAACTTTCAGACACATCCTAATGATGTAGATGGGCCAGAAGTCCAGGACCTACATGAAAAGGCACACACACCTTTTAAAAATTAGCAGTAAGCTCCGACATGAGGAGGTTGGAGAGATGGGTCATTGGTTAAGAATGGACTCCTCCTGCAGAAGACCCAAGCTCAATTTCAGCACCAGCATTGGATGGGTCACAACTGCCTGTAACTCCAGCTCAAGGTTGCAATGTTCTCTTTTGGGTTCCTCACGCACAAATATACTTGTTCACAGATATGTACATATGTGTGCATACCCACACACATATAGTCACATAACACAAGTGATTAAATAGAAGGCTCCAGATGAGATGAATGGCCGAGTGAGGATTCTGCAACATTCAAGGCCATGATAAACACAATAAAAGAGCCAGTTAATGCGGGAGATGATATCTGCTAAAAGGAAAAAGTCAATGGCAGAAGCACAGGGCACTTGAACACCAAAAGAATTCATAAAACACTCAGAATGTTCAGTGGTGCTCCAAAAATATTTTTAAGAATGGCATACAATGCCCCAACCAACTGACATATCAAACTAACTCGATACCTCAGATCTTCAGTCTATGGCCTGTAGGGTGTACATGTTAAGAAATGTATCAAACTCTATCCATACATTTTAAAGTTTGTGTAAATTTTCAGTTTCTCCTGGAGAGATTTAACCAGATTGTGGAAGAGGATTTTTGCTATCTTATGGTATATTTTTATTAAATGTAGTTTAATCATGATCTCACACTGAAGATTTTATGCCATTTTAAAAAGTATTTTCATTATTTTAAGAATTATAAGCCAAAATAATGTATACCTTGACATGTGCCCACTGATGCCTTAGTGGCCAGAAGATTACAGGAGAAAACCTTGAGGTTTGATTTGATGCCTGCTCCACAGGAAGAAATTCAAGCATAGTGCTATGACTCTGGTCAAAAACTCATGCCTTGGGAGGGGACAGGCCCTAAGAAGGAACTGTTGTCAAACGGTCTTCTAAATATTTATTAGCATCTGTATTGGCTAGTTTTGTGTCAACTTGACACAGCTGGAGTTATCACAGAGAAAGGAGCTTCAGTTGAGGAAATGCCTCCATGAGATACAGCTGTAAGGCATTTCCTCAATTAGTGATCAAGGGGGAAAGGCCCCTTGTGGGTGGGACCATCTCTGGGCTGGTAGTCTTGGGTTCTATAAGAGAGCAGGCTGAGCAAGCCAGGGGAAGCAAGCCAGTAAAGAACATCCCTCCATGGCCTCTGCATCAGCTCCTGCTCCCTGACCTGCTTGAGTTCCAGTCCTGACTTCTTTCTTCAGTGATGAACAGCAATGTGGAAATGTAAGCTGAATAAACCCTTTCCTCCCCAACTTGCTTCTTGGTCATGATGTTTTGTCCAGGAATAGAAACCCTGACTAAGACAGAATCCCTATAGATTAATTCTGTCTTCAGCCTTGGCCAGAAAAGTGTCTTCCTGCAGTGGGCTGGAATTAAAACAGAGGTTCACAACTGGTCAAAATGGTGAGATTAAGTACCTATTGAGGTCTCATCCCTGAATAGCGCTCGCTCTCTCTCTCTCTCTCTCTCTCTCTCTCTCTCTCTCTCTCTCTTTCTCTCTCTCCCCATGTGTGTATGTGTACACACACACACACACAGAGAGAGCTCTCCAAGGCTCAAGGAACAAGATGGAAAGACTCTAAGAGCTGGAAGATGGGAAAGAGCACTGAGAAATGCTGTCTGCTGGACAGGACAAGACCCTTACACCCAGGAACTCACTGCACTATGGTTACCTAAACAGGATCAGTCAACAGTCTGATGAGCAACAATAATTAGAAGCTGTGAGTTATTAACAACAAAAAGACATGAAGTCAAGAAGGAGACCTGCTGGGGTGCCTGGGGTGAGTGGGAGGGAGGAGGTGGGGCTCTCCCCAATCCAGATGCATTGATTACATTCATTCCATTGTCAAAAATACTTAAACGATACTCTACTTCTCAAAAAGACTGTATAGGTCTGGAGAGATGACTCAGAAGTTAAGAGCAAGTGCTGCTCTTGCAGAGGGCCCAGGTTCAATTCCCAGTGCCCACACGGTAGCTCCCAATCATCCATAACTCCAGTTCCAAGGGACCCAGTGGACACTAATGGTCTCTGCAGGTACAAGGCACACACATGGTTCACATATACGCATGCAAGCAAACACTGGTATACATAAAACACAAATAAGTGAACCTTAAAAATAATGTGTACATTAATAAGTCATTATACAACATCCTTTAAAAGAATTGTAAATATTAGCATGTGTTTCTGACATTTTAACTTGAACATAAGATATTACAGCATAATGTATTTAATAGATTTGAACAGGAGATACTGCAGCTTAATGTATTTAATAGCAGTGGTGGCAAAAGATCAAGAATATGTTTCCATTGTTTGCAAGATGATACTGAACTAGCTTTCAGTTACAGACAGTAAAAAAGCTAAGTACCACTCCCTGACCCCCTGACTTCCTTCCTGGTTCCTAGGTGCACCAATTTGTGGGCAGGCTGCCTCAAGGGACATCCTTATTAAAACATAGAAAAACTGTTTCAAGCATGGAGGGCATCCCTGTTTATTCTCCCTACACAGCAATACCCCCATGATCACTGGAAGTAACACAAATTCATACTAAGAGCCTGCCTCTGTCCACCATGGGCAGTCCTCATGCACCCACTCACGCACATTCATGGTGCCCGACCTTGGCTGTTCTTTCTTGCGTGGCTCCCCCGCTCCACAAGCCTCATTGCTGAATTAATCCACCCTTTCCTGGTTATGCCACAAGAGGTCCTTGTTGCTCACTGGCTGAATGAACTTGGAGCTTTTTCCTGGTGCACCTGCTGCTCAGCAAGAGACACATGCACCTGCCACCCAGATATGTGTGCCGTCCCAGGCCAGAGCTCTGCCTCCATGACAATATTCTCAGCCCACTGGGAGTCCGCAGATACACAGAGGTCTTGGATGCTCCTTTGCAGCTTCACCCTATTTACTGCATCCCAGGCTGAGAGCTCTGCACTTTCCCTTCCTTACCCCTATACAATTACCCCGGAATCCCTTTGTGTGTGTGTGTGTGTGTGTGTGTGTGTGTGTGTGTGTGTGTGTGTGTATGTGTGTGTTCATGAAGGGATTTCTTCTTTTTTTAATTTTTTTTATTTTTTTCAATTTTTTATTAGGTATTTTCTTCATTTACATTTCAAATGCTATCCCGAAAGTCCCCTATACTCTCCCCCTGCTCCCCTACCCACCCACTCCCACTTCTTGGCCCTGACATTCCCCTGTACTGGGGCATATAAAGTTTGCAAGACCAAGGGGCCTCTCTTCCCAATGATGGCAGACTAAGCCATCTTCTGCTACATATGCAGTTAAGATATACAAGCTCTGGGGTTACTGGTTAGTTCATATTGTTGTTCCACCTATAGGGTTGCAGCTCCTTGGGTACTTTCTTTAGCTCCTCCATTGGGGGCCCTGTGTTCCATACAATAGCTGACTGTGAGCATCCACTTCTGTATTTGCCAGGCACTGACATAGCCTCACAAGAGACAGCTATATCAGAGTCCTTTCAGCAACATCTTGCTGGTGTATGCAATAGTGTCTGTGTTTGGCGGCTGATTATGGGATAGATCCCCAGGTGCGGCAGTGTCTGGATGGTCCATCCTTTTGTCTCAGCTCCAAACTTTGTCTCTGTAACTCCTTCCATGGGTATTTTGTTCCCTATTCTAAGGAGGAATGAAGTATCCACACGTTGGTCTTCCTTCTTCTTGATTTTTCTTGTGTTTTGCAAATTGTATCTTGGGTATTCTAAGTTTCTGGACTAATATCCACTTATCAGTGAGTACATATCATGTGAGTTCTTTTTTTTTTTTTCCTAACTTCACTTATTTACAATTTTCTTTTTTTTAATATTTTTATTAGGTATTTTCCTCATTTACATTTCCAATGCTATCCCAAAGGTCCCCAATACACTCCCCCCCTACTCCCCTACCCACCCACTCCCACTTTTTGACCCTGGTGTTCCCCTGTACTGGGGCATATAAAGTTTGCAAGTCCAATGGGCCTCTCTTTCCAGTGATGGCCGACTGGGCCATCTTTTGATACATATGTAGTTAGAGTCAAGAGCTCTGGGGTACTGGTTAGTTCATAATGTTGTTCCACCTATAGGGTTGCAGATCCCTTTAGCTCCTTGGGTACTTTCTCTAGCTCCTCCATTGGGGGCCCTGTGATCCATCCAATAGCTGACTGTGAGCATCCACTTCTGTGTTTGCTAGGCCCCAGCATAGTCTCACAAGAGACAGCTATATCTGGGTCCTTTCAGCAAAATCTTGCTAGTGTATGCAATGGTGTCAGCGTTTGGAAGCTGATTATGGGATGGATCCCCGGATATGGCAGTCTCTAGATGGTCCATCCTTTCGTCACAGCTCCAAACTTTGTCTCTGTAACTCCTTCCATGGGTGTTTTGTTCCCAATTCTAAGAAGGGGCACAGTTTCCACACTTTGGTCTTCATTCTTCTTGAGTTTCATGCGTTTAGCAAATTGTATCTTATATCTTGGGTATCCTAAGTTTTTGGGCTAATATCCACTTATCAGTAAGTACATATTGTGTGAGTTCCTTTGTGATTGTGTTACCTCACTCAGGATGATGCCCTCTAGGTCCATCCATTTGGCTAGGAATTTCATAAATTCATTCTTTTTAATAGCTGAGTAGTACTCCATTGTGTAAATGTACCACATTTTCTGTATCCATTCCTCTGTTGAGGGGCATCTGGGTCCTTTCCAGCTTCTGGCTATTATAAATAAGGCTGCTATGAACATAGTGGAGCATGTGTCCTTCTGACCGATTGGAACATCTTCTGGATATATGCCCAGGAGAGGTATTGCGGGATCCTCTGGTAGTACTATGGTCTTCCTTCTCCCTGAGCTTCATGTGGTCTATGAATTGTATCTTGGGTATTTGGAGCTTTTGGGCTAATATCCACTTATCAATGAGTGCTCTACTTTTTAAAGTTATAGTTCATGTCTTCAATAGAAAAAATATTTACCTTTGACCTTGTGGCTAAGTGAATTATGAGCTTCACTGTGTGCCACACACAGCGCTAAGAGCAGAACAAATTCCGTCCTGATCTCCACATTCATGTAAGACAGGTAAACACATACTAGGTATGTATGCAAGTCAAAAATAGTGACAAACGGCCTGAAGTAAAATTGCCCCTAAAATAGAGACAAAGCCTCTTTTTAGAACATGGGACCAGTTACCCCCGGAGGAGAAAGGATGAGTCAGCTCCAGCATGGTGAGAGAGAAGCAGCCAGAAGGAGAGAGTTAAAGAGAGGATGGAGGAAATGACGTGGATAGTAATGATGAGAGTAAGACATGGCACACCAACAGAAGGAACTGGTAAGTGACCGTGTCACCAGAGTGGCGCAAACGGAGTCCAGTGAGGATAGCATGCACAGCCACAATCAAGGAGGATCTTTAAAACAAAAAACAACAACAAAAAAAAAAAACTTTTTATTGGTTCTGAGTTTCACATCATGCACCCCAACCCTGCTCATCTCCCTGTCTCTCCATATCTGCCCATAAGAAATTTTTAAAAAATAAATGTGACAAAGCAAAGCATAAAAAAAATCTCTTGTGGTGGAAGCTGTAGTATGTAGTGTGCCCCACAGTGTAGCCTTTTGTCCACACATCTTTCCTTGCAAATGTTCATTGCACTGGTTCAGGATCTCTGGCTTCTGCTACACTATCAATACTGGGACCTCACTGAGACTCCTCGAGGATATCCTATTGTTGCTCTGTGTCATGAAGATCCTGGAGTTTTGGATCTGCAGGACTGACCCCTTCATGTGCTCCAGCAATTCATAGATGGGTAGATGTTGGGGTGGGCCAACTCAAAGCCCTGGATCTGGGCCTGCGTAGCAGCTGAGTTGATCAGTGCACCAGCTCTCCTGCACCCGCATCACCAGGGTGAGCTCTCCAGCACTGCCCCAGCTATCTCACCCAGTGCTGCAACCAGCAAGGGGCACAAGGTGCAGGGTCTGCTCTCCTAAGTGTAGCAGCTGGTAAGAGGTGGGGCCTGCTTTCCAGAATGCTGAAGTCAGGGAGGGGTGGGACCAGCACTGCACAGCCCTTGGACATCAGTGTGGTCCAAGGTAGCAGCCCAGATCAGCCCCACTCAGCAGGGACACCTGCATGGTCTTTAGTGGTAATATGGGCCATAGACATCAACACAGATCCCTGTTGCTGCATGGCCACAAACCCAGACATGGTCTTCAGTGGCAGCATCAGCTAGGATTTTACCATGACCTCAGGTGGTAAGGCTAGCTACTCATAGCGGGCTATTCCTCTCTACACTTGAGTCTCCAGTTCCACCTCTCTTCAGAATGTTCAAACTGTTCCAGTTCTCTCTCTCACCCATCTGTCCACCACATACTTGCACACTATAGTGGCAACCACTGAGGGCAGGCTATGCACCTGGCTGGCCTCTGGGTGTCCTCCTCTGCCTGCAGCTGTATAGTGTGGTAGCCAGAGGGCCTCGATGTAAGGAGCCGCCTTCACATTCGCCATTACAAGATGGCGCTGATAGCACTGACACCCGTGTTCTAAGTAGTAAACAAGCAAGCTGCGCATGTGCCGGGGTAGCTTTCCACGCCATGTGCTCTGCCTTTCCCGTGACGACAACTCCGGCCGATGGGCTGCAGCCAATCAGGGAGCGACACGTCCGAGGTGGAGGACAGTCCTCCATAAAAGGGAGAGGGCTCCGCCATTTCTCTCTCTCTCTCTCTGGCTCTCTCTCTGGCTCTCTCTCTGGCTCTCTTCTCCACTGGCTCCTGATGGGGTAAGCAATAAAGCTTGTGCTGCAGAAGATTCCGGTTGCCCTGAGGGTGTTCTTGCCAGTGGGGACAAAAGCTCGCAATACCTCTTAATAAGAATCATGAAGGCCCGGGCAGTGGTGGCGCACGCCTTTAATCCTAGCACTTGGGAAGCAGAGGCAAGCAGATTTCTGAGTTCGAGGCCAGCCTAGTCTACAAAGTGAGTTCCAGGACAGCCAGGGCTATACAGAGAAACCCTGTCTCAAAAAGCAAAACAAAACAAAAAAAGGCTTATATATTTTAAGCCGGGCATGGTGGCACACACCTTTAATCCCAGCACTTGGGAGGCAGAGGCAGGCAGATTTCTGAGTTCAAGGCCAGCCTGGTCTACAGAGTGAGTTCCAGGACAGCCCAGGATAGCCAAGACTACACAGAGAAACCCTGTCTCGGAAAAAAAAAAAAAAGGATCATGAAGGCCGTGTTACCATTGTAGGGCTTGGGTCGGATGCTAAGATCCTGTTCTCCAGTTGGTTCTTGATTCATCAATAAAGACACCAGCAACCAATGACTGAGGATGAGGCAGGACACTAAGAGTTGCTTGGGAGAATGCAGGGAGGGGGTTGAGGAGAAGAAGCTGGGAGTAGCTGCAGGAGATAAAGCCAACCAGCCACATGAGTTTTCTGTTGGAATGGCCAGTGGCCACTCTATCTGATTATGTCTGGGGTGGCAGGAGAGGTTTAGCAGTGCTCAGTCATTGACTTAGCAAAGGCATTTTAAAATTAACTGGTGTATGTGTCTGTGTTTTTCATCCATGGATCCAATATCCTCTAGGCAGGGGCTGGTAGCACAGCTGATCCAGAGTTAAGGTGTGGAAGCTAAAGCTACATGCAACATACCATGACCTTGAATTCGTTGTCATCATGGAACTCAAATGTATTTTATATGTTAGGAGAAACCATAAAGTTATTTTAAGCAAGGAAACAGTGTGATGTGGTTTAGCAGGGGATAAGAACACAAAGAATGACCTAGAAAATTAAGAGGGGAAGAGAAAAGGAAGTTAACAGGCTGTAATGATGTTTGGATGGAAGGATGTTGACTTGGACTCGGTCACTGAAGGTGAACCCAAGGTCAATAATACAAGTGAGCAGAACAGCAAGGTCCTTTCACCCTGTGGAGCTGGTGAAGCTGGGAGAGCATGAATCTGGAGAGATACTGTTTCCCTGTAGTGATCTGCTACCCAAGCACAAAGCCAGCCAGCCCAGAGGGGAAGCTAGCAGTAATAGGGGTGATACAGAAATCAGGTCAACTTAGATATTTCAGAGAGAAAGTCATGGGGCCTAGTGACGGTCTGTACCTGACTTATCTTTATTGTTCATGAGCACAATTTGTTCCAGGTTTTCTCAAGGACAGTCCTGAAACTTGTATTTTCTAAGTAGATATATTATAAGTGACAATTTACCCTTGTGAAGACCTCTAGAAGACCTGTATCTTCAAAAGTGGAGAAGAAATCTGAGCTGAGCTTCTTCCCCTCCCCACATAGGAGTTAATACTTTATATGTAAAGCATATACAGCAATAAACTCCATATGCTCCTTCTAAATCTTTTCAATTTAAAAGTTGCACCTGAGGGCTAGTGAGATGGCTCAGTGGGTAAGAGCACTGACTGCTCTTCCAGAGGTCCTGAGTTCAAATCCCAGCAGCCACATGGTGGCTCACAACCACCTGTGATGAGGTCTGACGCCCTGTTCTGGTGTGTCTGAAGACAACAACAGTGTACCTATTTATAATAATAAATAAATCTTTGGGCCAAAGCGAGCAGGGACTGAGCAAGCGGGGCTGACAGGAGTGAGCAGAGGTCCTAAAATTTCAATTCCCAACAACTACATGAAGGCTCACAACCATCTGTACTGCTACAGTGTACTCATATACATGAAATAAATTCTGAACAGTATAATAATAGAGAAATCAAGTGGAGCACAAGCAAGCAAGCAAGCATGTTATACGTTCATTTTCCTGTTCTTGACTATGTGTGTGATGTGACCAAACTACTGCAAACTCCTACTGCTCTTGCTCTCCCACAATGGTGGACCATAACCTAGAGCTAAATAAAACGTTTCTTCCCTGCACTGCCTTTTATCAGGATATCTTATAATACTAACAAAAATGAAACTGAAACAATGAGTGAAGATTAATGCACGGTACAAGCAAGTAAAACAGAAAGGCTCTTTGACCTTCTGGAGCTGGTAAATCAGAAGAACATGAACCTGGAGACACTTTTTCCCTGTGGAAATTTCCATGCCCAAGTATGAAGCCAGTCAATGGGGGTGGGGGCACTGGGAGACCGATTTCTGGTTATTTCTTGAACTTCATTGCTGTCTATCAGTTTGTGCTGGACACAATGCTGTTCCTTGGTTAACTCTGTGTGTGTGTGTGTGTGTGTGTGTGTGTGTGTGTGTGTAAAAGAGTCACATTCATTTTTTTATATAAATAAAATATCTCTTAAGATTTTTCTTGAATGGAATACATTTTCTACAAAAAAGATCTTGCTGCACATAATTCTGTACATTAATTTTAGGAGCTGTAATTTGTGGGGTGTCTTTGATATCTGTCGTTCACATTTGTTCTAGCCTTTCATATTCATTTCTTTATCTTTTGATTTAGTGTTCTAGGAAGTCTATCTTCAGTTTGCTTTTTACTCATTCAGTTGGTTCTCTCCCATGTCCATTTGTGAGTCATGACTACATCTTAAATTTTAATTCAATAACCTCATATTTCAGCCTAATACTTTGATCTGCTTGGATCATCTCCTTTGTAAATATATTTTTTTTTCTAGTCACATAAGTAAAAAATTTTTCCAGAATGTGGTAGTATATGACACTTTCAGATAAGCAAAATATGAAGTTTTCATTCTTTTTTCTGGTAAGTGATCTTATTAGTCATATTAACATCTCTTAGTTGGCACTGGTTTTTTTTAACATTTTATTAGGGGGGTGTGCACACACATGTGTACATACAAAAATGTTATGGCCTGGGTGTGTAGGTCAGAAAACAACTTGAAGGAGTTGGTTGTTTTCTTCTACCATGTTAGAACATGAGATCAAACTCAGGTTTGGTGGCAAGTGTCTTTATTTGCTGAGCCATCTCACCAGCCCTACATGCACACATATAAAGAAGACCTAGCAAGGCTCTGTCACACCCTTTGGCTGTAGGACAGAGAGTAATTAATCTCAAACCAATCAGGAAACTTCCTTCCTGCTAGCTAGCTCTCATAGTGCCAGCAGATGCTGTGCAGGTTGCTAGGCGAGAAAGGTTATCAGTGGTCTTACCCAGCACAGGACCAGCATGCTACACTACTGACCTGCCAGGCAGGTCATACCCACTGCCTGCACTAGTGGCATGACTGCCATAGTGGTAATTAACCACTTTCAGTTTGAATTGAGGATCTGCCTCACAGAAAGGAATTTCACACCTAGTACTGTAAATCTTGGTTAGGAGCCCAAAGAAGGGGAAGCCATTGGGTAGTGCCTGCAATTACTATTTTTGACTAATTATGGTCATGTTGTCAATTTCTTATAAATATTTGTTTATACCCAGGAGGCCTGAATGCTCCCAACATGGGTCAAGGAAACATGTTTTCATCGGTGGGCAACAATCAATGCATTAATCAAAGTGTTGAGATAAGTCCTAATAGGACACACACACACACACACACACACACACACACACACACACACAAACACATCCCTATATCTCAATAGGGCTCAGAGAACATCATGGAAGAGGATGTGGAAAAAAAATTAAGAGCCAAAGGATGGAGAGAAGCACTGTGAAATGCTACCTTGTGGACACGACGTGGTTATTAAACACATGAACTCACAGCAGCTGTGTTATACAAGATCAAACCAAAATTCCATCATAGATGGAGGAGGCTATTCCATTGATTCATCCCTTACTAAGGAGCTATTGGTGATTGATAGCTGCTGGGGAGGAAGAATCACTTTTTAGGGTGTCACTTGTAGATTTCCCGTGCTCCAGTGGATGGCCCCAAACCACATATGGGCAGTACAAATTGGACTTAGTGAACTGAAGAAGAGAAAGAAGAAAGAAGGAGGAGGAGGAGGAAAAGGAGGAGGTAGAGAAAGAAGAGTAGGGAAAAATTAGTGGTGTTGGGGAAGGTTATGGGAGGAGCTGGAGATAGGAAATGAGGGTTATTATGATAACATCTCATTGTCAACATGTGCAAAATTCTCAAGAATAAAGAAAATTATAATGTATATCTGTATGAGGATGTTGTATTCCCTGAGACAGGAGTTATAGAGAGTTATGGCTTGTCGTGTGGGTGCTGGGAATTAAACCCGAGTCTTCTGGAATAGCAGCCAGTGCCCTTCTTATCTGAGCTATCTCTCCAGCACAAGTCCCTGTTTTTGAATGCTGGGTCCCCAGTTAGTACAGGTGTTTGGGAAGGGTTGGGAGGATGGCCTTCTTGGAGCAGATGTATCAGTGGGGCTAGGCTTTGATGTTTCAAAAACTGATGCTAGCCCCAGTGTCTCTTTAATTGCCTGCTGCCTGCTATTCAGAATGTAAAGCTCTCAGCCACTACTCCAATGTCTGCTTACCTCCATGGTAATCTTATATAAACCCTCTGAAACTGTAAACAAGGTCCCAATTAAATGCTTTATTTTGTAAGTGTTGCTTTGGTCATGGTGACTCTTTACAGTAATAGACAGTAACTTAAAGAGAAATGGCTTCATATACATGTGAAATTGTATCTCACACAACTACAATTGGATTTAAATGTGTTTGAAAATGATAAATTTAAAGGTCTCAACAAAAATATGAACTAATACAGTTTAAAAAAAAAGAAAAGAAAATTATAGTAAATGCATGAGACCTAGACTAATGCCTGGTACAAGCTGTCATTCAAAAAAAAAAAAATGTGCAGATAAGTGGCCATATAGGAATAAGTTCCTGCCCTTTAATGTGCTTAAAGTCTTCTTGAGAAGAAAAAAAAACAAAACACACCACACACACATAAACACACACACACGCACACACACTAATGCCATTAACTGAGAGCAATGGTAAATTTGTATCAGATAAGGAATTGTATGAATTGTACAGATCCATGTGGGGCAGCCCACATGCTGGCAGGAACAAAAGTAACAATCTGAGCCATACAACAGGCATGGGCAGGTCACTTCATGCTTGAATGATTAAGTCTCCACAGAAGACCCAGCAATCAAGTGAAACTTGGAATGAATGTGGCTCTAAAGCAATGGGTGCTATGGATTCTTCCTCCCGAGAGCATCCCCTCAGATTCCAACTACCCACAATGCAGTTCATTCACAGCTACAACATCAGCGAACATCAGAATCAGCCTATCTTCTCCAGCCAGAACAAACATGTAAAGATCAATTGAAGAAACTGGTTGAAACAGGTGTTTAGGGGGTGTGGAAGGATGCTGCCTGGTGTCTCTGATACCCCAGACTTCTCCAATCAGGATGTGTTCTGGTACCAAATCTCTGTCATACGTGTCTGGAAAGATGCTGACATCAATAAAAGTTTGTTATTGAGTGCAAAGACGCAGCTATGACTCAAACGGGACACAAGAGGAGACTTCAGACACTGATTCCTCCCATTTCTAGTTACCTTCGGCTTTTCACTACCCAAATGATTCCAAAACACCTAACCTGGGGGTTATCCCCAACCCACCCCCAGATAGGGAATCTGAGAAGACACAGAAAACTGACAAAAATCAAAACAAGAATCACTGTGTGTGGTGGCACACGCTTCTAATCCCAACACTCAGGTGGCAGAGGCAGGAGGATCTCTCTGAGTTTGAGGCCAGCCTGGTCTATATAGCAAGCTCCAAAACAGACAGAACCATAGAGAAATATTCATTCTTAGAGAGAGAGAGAGAGAGAGAGAGAGAGAGAGAGAGAGAGAGAGAGATTTAACAAATCAGGGAAACCTAACACTGAGGTCAGAATCACTCTATGCTGGAAAAGACCACATTATCACCAGGCTCCCTGACTTCCAATGCAGAGACCCTCGTCCTATGATCTAGTCAGATGTTTCCTAACTCTGCTGTCAAGGTCTGAAACCTTCCAGCCCATAGCTAACAAATGCAAATTTGGCACCTAAGTATTAGTTGACTAGAAGTCATATTTAAATATCCTTGAATGTTGTCCTCCAAAGACAACTAGAGACCAGTCATAGTGGTGACGTGCCTTTAATCCCAGCATTCAGAAGGCAGAGGCAGGAGAATCTCTGTGAGTTCAAGGCCAGCTTGGTCTACGTAGATAATGAGTTCCAGAACAGACAGAGCTACACAATGAGACCCTGCCTTGAACCCCCAACTCCCACCCTGCGAAGAAGAGAAATAAGGGAGGAAGCTTTTCTGAACTTTCTGTTTTTAGAATAGAGAAGGGAGGGGGAGGGGAGCAGGTAAGCAAAGAAGAAAGAGTTATGATGTTACGGGATCTGAGCTGGAACAAGTTCTCCCTATTTAGTGACCAATTTCAAAGACCTGTCCCCAGGAGTGATGTCAGATTGATTGTTCCAAAACCCTAGGGTGCTTTCTACAGCTTCTCAAAGCTTGAGACAGATTCCCAACTTTCCAGAGAGTTGAATGTGAACAATGGAAACCTGAACATTTCCGGGTTTTTTTGTTTTGTTTTGTTTTTTAAGTATCGGGTAATTTCAAAGTACATGCAGGCGGCTCGTCACTTCCTCAGAGGTTCCTGAGCTAGACCACCACACCCTTAAAAATTCATGAAGGACAGCTTGTCTATCCTCTGGCAGTTTTCTGTGAGCAGTGCCTTGTATGCTATCAATCCTCAGAGGAATAATGATGCCCTAGCTCTGTCCCCAACTTAGGCTGCCCCCGAGGCCCCAGAAGCTTTTGGTGGGTCCTTCCAGCTCAGCCCAATTCATCTTAGTCTCTTTGTTGTGGGCCAGCCAACACGCTGACAGGAACAAAAATGAGTTGTTTTTGAGAGTAGAGATCCAGGCTATGAGTCAGATGACGCACACATGTTCACGGAGGGAGACTCTCACATCCGACCTACCTTCTTCCGTCCACAGAAAGTCACGTTGCTACTCTAACCGCACCACTAATTCTGAAAGATGGGGACTCCTACACACAGCCTCTGGGTCAAAGCCTCTATCAGGACAGGGACCTGGAAGGCATTCAGCAGTGAATTCCTGGTACCGCCAGCTCCTGTCACATTAGTGAATCCCGTGGGCAGGACTGCAGCCAGGAGGTAGTTCTCAGTCTGTAGAGTGTCTGGGGTGCTGTTTCAAAAGGGACACTTTTCAGTCCCACAGAAAGACATTCTAAATACTTAGTCAGGCCAAGAAATCTGCCTTTTGAGCAAGCAGGTCCAGTTACCTCTAAGCAAAGCTGGTATTTCAATTGCACCAACTTGGAGTAAAATATCTGTAAAAGCAAAGGTAACTAGAAAAGAGAGAGAGAGAGAGAGAGAGAGAGAGAGAGAGCATGGCTTTTGGCTGCCTCACTGGAGCCATAAGCCCAGGATTTCTCCATAACATGACCAAACCCCACATCTCTTTGACATGGTTGCACTTTCCCTTTATACTTAAGCAATGTTTGGCATCTGGTGTGATGGCATGTGCCTACAATCCCAGGACTCTGAAGGCAGAGACGGGAAGGTTGTGAGTTCAAGACCAGACTATATAGCAAAACCCTGGCTAGAAGGGAAGAGGGGTGCTCCCCGTCATCTATTACCATTTCCTGAGCCTCGGTTTCCCTTTCTGTCTCTTGCATCCTTACCAGGTTTCTGAGTGATGAAATGACTCATGTAATGAGCCAACGTCATTTCGGCACCTAATATGAGGTCTCCATCCTTTTCCGTTCCTCCCTCCAGCCCCATATGTGTCCTTACCTTTCCCTGTTATTCCTTTGTGCCACAGACTCTCGCCATTCTACCCAAAAATGTCCTTTTCCACGTTTCTACTTACTGAAATTCTCCCCAAATCCATCTTTGTCTTATCTAACCCCAGTAGACAAGATGTCCAGTTATGCCAACTTTCAGTGGAATTTCTCTGAGAGTTTCTTGTGTTGGTCATTGCGGCAATCACGTTCTCAGCCTGAGCTTCAGACACGTAATCTGCTTGCCGGAAGGATCGTGCCGTGAAGTCAATAATATGATATAGGAGGAAAGACAGAGGTCAGTCTAAAGTGCAAGTCACACAGAGAATAGGTGTCTGTAGGGTCTGGATGGGAGGAGTGCTAGGGATGCCTGAAGAGAGACAGAGGCTCTGGGAATCTGCTGTGGAAGAGTGAGTAGTAGCCTCCGCAAGGAAAAGGGGAAAGTCTGCCTAAATAGAAGACATAGGCGAACCAGCAGGAAGGGATGCTGAGTGGCTAGGGAACAAAGATGGGTGTGAAAGGTAGGAGGGAACCAGGGTGAATGGCCTTGACTCTGGCCAGGAAAGGACGTAAGCTCACTCTGCTCCTACCCAGGCACAGGAAGACAATGGAGACTGGACCCAGGAGGGTCATCATACAGGAACAGTCTCTAGACTAACAGTCATTAGTCCTTATGCCGGTCTAATAAAATAATTCATGAGTTGCTGAAGTATTCTGAAAATGTGTTTATTTAGAGACTATTTTGACTTCATTGATTTATTCTTCTCTCAGTTCCTTTGACAGAAGTTGTAAGAAATAAGCAGAGAACAGACCTGCAGACAGGCAGGAAAGGGGACGATTACAAAACCAGCCTTAGTACACGGTGTCAGCACCAGCTGAAAACAGTGAGTGCCAAGAAGAGCAGGAGATAAGGCACTGTGAGGAGTTAGGGAGGACTTCCTCCCTAGGGATTGGCCAGAGTCTTCATAAAGGACAAGATATTTGACTTGGGACATCATCTGACTCACATTCCCACTGTCACCTAGGCAACCATGTGGTCCTTGACTGCAGCTCACTGCAGCACAGATGCCTGGTTTAGACTGCACTCTTTATCCCTGTCTCTCCAGTCACTGGACTTGGGACTGGGGATGTGGAAGCAGGAACTCATCTTTCCTGGACCCTCACGCTCAAAACAAGTTGCCTCCAACACAGTGATCTCGGGAGGAAGCAGGGTCCAAGGACCTGCAGCAATTCTACCTGGGGTTATTCTGAGATGCCCTAGGCTTCCTTCAAACGCAGTTTCTATAGTCCAGCTACCTGGACTTGGCAAAGACCATTAGCATAAAGAAAAAGGCCATGACTAGCAAGAGGGCTGATGGAGAAAAAGGTATAATAAAGATCATCTATCTGCATTTCCACCTTCCCTTCCCTCAAAACGTCACTCTCAAAACGTCAAAGCTAGAAGTCTTGTCATCCTCCCCCGTCCAGACTGAGCTAGCATCCTTACAGTAAGAATTTGAGTGGCCAGGTAGACACAGCCTTGGAAATGTGTGAGTGTCTGGAAGTCCCATCTTGTAGAGCCTGGGAACCAACTGATCCCAGATAATGACTGTAACAAGTGACTCACTCAGCAAGGAAAACAGAGTCCACGCGCGTCGCCGCACATGCATGCTCACATGGATGCAAAAGACCTCACTGATTTGTATGAATGCTCCCTCCATCCACACTGAACGGTGTTGGTGTGTGCAAGTCCTTTCTCTACGAATAGAATTTGTGGTCATCATTACAAAAAGCACACTAAGTTTCCCACGTTTCCGTGGCTTTGAGGTCTACAAAAGTGCACTCATAGCAACCTCTTTACAAAAACTTAACCCAGCTACTCTGAGTTGAATCACACCCTCAATCAAGGTTCTGACTGTGTGGGAGGGAATCAACACTACTTCTCAGAGACTTATGGGACTGTGACACACAGCTAACCAGGTGGGGCTAGGGAAGGAGCAGCTAGATTTAATGGGTCTCTATAGCACGTGCAGGTGGAAGGGAAAGCTCTCTCATGAGAGAGAGAGCTCTTCTTGAGCAATTCCTTCCTCTGCCCTTGTATCTGAAGAACTCAAAGCTTTTATCACATTGACTCCCTTGGAGAAGTTGACAGAAAATTTGCACAACTTTTCCCATTCTGTAGCCAAGATAAAGACCAGAGCTGTTAAGAGACAAGCCAATGCCTCAGTGAAAAGCAAAATGACTGGAGAAAAAGTTCACATTTGCTCTTAGCACCATTCTCCAGACTGGGACGATCTAGGGTTGCTACCTGAAACACCTTGACCCTCACTGGTAAAGAGGGAATACAGAAAATAAGTGGCCCATGGGAAGTCACCTGTCCTTACTACCTACGGCAAGTATATTCTGCTTTCTTTTAACTCCAACTCAATGTAGCCAAATACAAGAGGCTCTGGGTTCTCAAAAAAAAAAAAAAGTCTGTGGCTCTGTCTAGTCCCAGCTCTGCCACTACTGTTAAGATCCATTCTTATTAATGAAACCATGAGTTGGAGCAGATGATGTCCAAGGTTCTTGAGTCAGAAGCCAACATCCCAGAATGTAGTACCTTCTGCCAACACTTGCCTCCCTCCAAGTTCCAGAGAATTGGTCCCGTGAGACATGAGCTGAAATGACCATTTCCATGGTTCTCTGGCCATGGAACCTACAGCTTTCGTGAGTGATAGGAATGACTGTAAAAGAGGCATGAGGAAGCCTGGTGGTCTCCTGGGTCAACAGCAAGGCGAGGGGCTCAGGGTAAAGCTAAAGTAGCAGAAACTTCAAACATTTGCAAGGACCTCTGAACTTTGTGGGCTGCTGAAAGAGGGGTTACCACAGTCAGTGAGGAAACCACTTAGTGCCTCTGATTCTCATGCGTCCTGTGTGAGAGAATGAATGACATAAGTCTCTACTTGCCCCACCATAGGCTACTCCTTTTGCCTGAGAACTCTAGAACTCTATTGAGCAAGAAAGGACAAAGGACAAAGACTGACTTGACAAAATCCCAAGGGGCCCTGGTGAAATGGGCAGGTTTGGCAATGAATGTGTCACAGTGTGACCCCAAACAAGTGATCTGACTGTGCAAAAATTAAAGATATTCACATCCTGTCCAGCCGGTCTCTACAAAGCAAGGGACAGTCCTGACCCCTAAACTGACCCAAGCAAACTACTGAGGGAACACTCTCTTCTCTGAAGTCTTACCCAAACATCAGACAGGGAGAACATATGACCTGGTCATCAAGCTATGCTACCCACCTGCTGGATTGTAGACATGAGTTTGTGGCCCTGGGGTGGACATAGAGTGAGGGGATCCAAAGGACGATGCTGATAACACTCTTTGCTTCCAAGGCACTTAAAATGATGGATGAAGCAGCCAGGATAATAGGAATCATAAAGAACACATTGAAATACCAAGAATACCAAGGAGTTCATGGGGAGGAAAAAATGCCAATTAACACCACCTACCTATTAAAAGATGTAAGACTGTGATAGCTAATTTTATGGGTCAAACTAATTGGATTGGCCATAGGATGCTCAGATATCTTGTCAAGCATTTCCTCTGAACATATCTCTAAGAGCACTTGTGCAAGAGATTAGCCTTGGAATCTGAAAGTAGATTTCCTTCACAGTGTGGGTGGGTACCAGCCAATTCTGCTGAAAGCCTGATAGAACAAAGAGTAAAGAAAGAGAAAGGGAGCCTACACCCTGTTTGCTTAAACTAATGCATTCCTCTTCTGTTCTCAGTAAGCCTGGTTCTCAGCCTGTCAGACCTGGGCTGGCGTCCTGGGCTTTAGAACTATACCAGGCTTTCTGGATCTCCAGCCCACAGACAGCTGCCCATGGGAATTCTCAGCCCACCTAACTGTTCAACCAATTCCAGAATGTGTGTGTGTGTGTGTATGTGTGTGTGTGTGTGTGTGTGTGTGTGCATATGCGTATTCATTCTGTTGATCCTGAAGGCCTCTAATAAAAATAGATAATAAAGGGAAACTTCTCTGAGAAGGTAATGTTAATAGAAAAAGAAACAGAAACACAACTTATGGAGCATATGATGTGTTATAACGGTACAAGCAGCACAGATGCTGATGTGGGAAAGGAAACTGATGTCCCTTGTAGAGATTGTATGCACTTACAGCAAGGCCCTCCCAAGCCTGGAGTCTCTTTTCATCTATTAAAGAAGAGAGAGAGTAGACAAGTCTCTAGGACTCCTTCCACCCCAGCATTCAACTCTGGTTCATTCTTTTAAAAAATGTAGGAGAGTCCAAGGTTAGATTGTCATGGGTAGAGAAATGAGTTGAAGGTGGGTGAGAAGTAGGTCAGGCTCTTGTGACATCCAGTCTGGGGTGATTCAGTTATGTCAGCTTGTGCTAAGTACACTCAAACTCCAATCATAAACAAACATCATCCAGGACCAATCTCTCTAAAGAAGCCACAGAGCAGAAGGCCATCTGTGGCTGTGGAAGAATAAACCCAGCTGGACACAGAGAGACACAATGGGTATAGGGAGTGGGGTAGGAAACAGAAAGGGACTACAGCTTTGAGATCCACACCCTCCCTTCTAACAATGGACCGCTACCCACCTGCAAATGCCAGGTAAGGTAGTATCAGCCTTCGTGTGCCCTCAAGTTCCTCAGCTGAGTTTCTGGGCTTGATCCAGACATATCCCATGCCTGAGCATGGTACACAGAAGCTGTAGGAGAAGCCCAGCCACAGTAGGATAGCCCTTGTCACTGAAATTGGCACTGTGTGAGAATTAAGAATGGGGTGGGGGAGACCTTGAGTCATCCTTAAAGCACAAAGCACTGTGGAGGCCCTTTCTTTATCCTGCCCTAAAGGGTACACACACACCTGATGTTCCAATATTCTCCATCTGGTAGCTCTTTTGTCAATTAAAATGAGTACCAGGTACAGAAATATGTTAGGAAGATGGAGAATACTGGCGGGATTACAGCTTGACAAAACACTAGGCCTGATACAGGTCATGAAACATGGTCCAGGGAAATCCCCAAACAGAAGCACCCAGCTGGTTTCCCCATCACTTTGGGTAACTTTCCATTGCCACACACACATACACACACCCTGCCTACCCTACAGGTCTCATCTCAAGAACCTAGTTGCTCACTTGGCGGCCTGGTAAGGCATGGGAATCAAAAGAAGCAATGGACCCAGCTCCTGAACTTGAGAAGCTACACTACATTCTTTGTAGGGAAACAAAACTCATGCTCCTACTTCAAGGGAGACCTCCCCCCACCACCACCCCAAGATGGTATAAAATGGTTGAGACCAAACCACAGTGTCAGAGGCCCAGGGAAGGTCTAGCAATGACCAGAGTCTTGTGTAAAAGGACTGTGTAATGCACAGTATTAGACTCAGTGGCCACATGGGAGGCAGAGAGTGGGTATTGAGGAACAAGGAATAGAAGTATAGATAGAATATGATAAACTGTAGAGATAAGTCAAAGTGAAACGAGCCTGCCATTAAGTGGTTACTGGGCACCATGCCCTTGTCAACTGGCATTCCAGTTTATCCTCCCATCTAGAATGGCAGAGTCCTTACTTCCATATTGCATCTTGGGGAAGCAAAACAATCATATGAGTTTAAACTTGGCATTGGCAACCAAGGCAAAGTGATCTGTGGCAAATTGGGGGATAACCTGACTGACGGCAACGGTGATAGGGTTCACTTGGCCGGGCCTTGGTATTCAGGGTGCTGTTCAACAACTTCCTGAGAGTCACGACCCACACCCCACCTAAAAGTCTGGCCTGGAGCTTCAACACCATGACTCATATTATCCTCCACCTCAAGGACCTTTACCCACACTGGGTACCAAGCTTGCCCCTGCTGTTTTTGCTGGTGTTTAGCCTCTTTCCCATCCTCAGCATGTTCCTCCCGGGCCTGTGATTGGCTACTGTGATTAATAACACTGTTAGGGAGGCCAAGGAGGTGTTATCAGACGTACCCAAGCCGCAGCCATGACTAATTCAGTAGAGCTGGAGATTCAAAAAGTACCGACAATTCTTTATTTCTTCCTGCCTTCATGTTTTTCCTATTTTGAGGTTTCAGATATGAAGAGGAAGGCGGATGGAGGTCCTGTCTTCCCAGAGATGAAGGATGTAGTATTTTGCCCAGCTTCCCACTCATTCTTGTGGTGACCCAATCCAATTCTCCAGTAGCACCTTGATGGAGTCTGAGTAATGAGGGCTGGGGTGAATCAGGCAACATGCGGAGTCAGAAGGTTCTACCAGAGTGCACAGTGAACCATCGGGGAATCCCTCAAGAGAACTACGGACGTACACTGACCAAAGTAGCCTGAAGGAAAACCCTGTGTTGCTACATGACTCCTGATTCATGGCTTTCTCCTTCTAGGGCTTGGCTCAGAGCTGCCTCAAAGTAGCTATCCCTAACTACCCCATGTTACTTTAAAAAAAAAAAAAAAACAATTGTCCCCTAGGTTCCTGATAGAACAGTCTCTTCCTGGGCTGGAGAGACAGGAGTGCCAGAAACCAAGGATGTCCTTTGCAGAAAGTCTAAGAACAGGCTGTCTTAGTGCTGGAGGGAGGTGCTTTTCCTACCTGAAGGAAAGGTCAGCCAAGCCAGGTGGTTGTCAGTGGCCTATGTTTGCCCCACAAATACATCCCCTGAAAGCCCATCATCCCACTGTGAAAGGAAACTAACATTCACTGTGTGCTTTACATACAGGATACCAGAAAGTACTTTATGCTAGCTAGTGATAAGCCAAGGGTGTCCCTTCTATCTACTCTGTTAAGGGACAAGAGGGTATCTACAGCCATGCTGCTCAGATTCACATCTTGACCCTGACACTTGCTAGATGTATGGTCTTAGGCCATGCACAACATTTCCTGAGCTCAGTTTCTCCATCTGTAAGATGGACTCATCATAGGTACTCACATTGCCGCTAGAAATATGGTGAAGGCCTGGTATAGCTGTCCCCTGAAAGGCTTTACCAGAGTGTGACCAATACAGATGTGGATGCTCACAGCCAACCATCAGACTGAGCATGGGGCCAGTGGAGGAGCTTAAGGGGTTTGCAACCCCATAGGAAGAACAACAAAATCAACCAACCAGACTCCCCCAGAGCTCCCAGGAACTAAATCACCAACCAAAGAGTACACATAGAGGAACCCGTGGCTCCAGCTGCATATGTAGCCTTATCTGGCATCAATGGGAAGGGAGGCCCTTGGTCCTGTGGAGGCTTGATTCCCCAGCGTAAAGGAATGTTAAGGTGGCGAGGTGGAAGTGGGCAGGTGCAGGACAGCACCCCCATAGAAGCAGGGGAAGGGAGAGGGGATAGGGGCTTTGTGGAGGAAAAACTGGGAAGGGGGACAACATTTGAAATGTAAATAAATAAAATAACCAATTAAAAAAAGAAATATGGTAAAGATAAAAAGGATTAATATACACATACCATTTAGACCCATGCCTGAAGAGTTTCAAGGGTTAGCTACCATTTTATTTTTATAACAATTTTATTAATATAATAATTTATTCTAAATAATAATAAAAAGTAAAAAGCCTACAGAAACCATAGAGATTCCCAAAATGAGGCAATTTCAGAGGGTTAGCTACCATTTTCTTTTTATTATTTATTCTAAAAACCATATGACATATAAGGTTGTCCTGGAAACAGCTCTTAAAAAAGAGGGAAGATGAAGGCATTAAACCCCACAGGGATAGCCAAAGTGTCACATCATTTCCAATGAAGAAATGGCTAGAGGATTGAATTCAGACCTGCCTCGTTATTTTCGTCTCTTCCTAAGTGAGAGGGTGGGCAGTTGGTAGATGGGATGTATATTATTTCCAAGGTCATGCATTACACTGTTTCCCAGACTTTCTCAAAGAAAAGGCTTCTTAGACTCAGCCTACAGAAGCCACGGATATTCCCAAGATGAGGCAATGTCTGCCTATGACTGGTAGGTACTACTCACATCAGAAAGGGCAGTAAATCCATGCAGCTGGGGAAGGCCCTAACCTCCAATCTTAGCACACACACACAACCATGGATGTTCATTGGTTTACATAGTACCAGTTAAACTATAAGTACTTAGCTGAGAAGGTAAGAGGTTGCCATTATAATCTATTTGGAAGGATTTAGTTGGCTAGTTACCTTTAAGAAAATAAAATGGGGTGCTTCAAGAAAAAGAGGCAGGGGAGAGAAGACCTGGTAAGAGTTCTGGGTAAAGAAAACCTCATGGAGGCTTTGATAGCTGAAGATCTGACAAAGGGTATTGGGGGAACCCCCCCAAAAAAAGTCACGGGTCAGGTTAGCTCTGTCTCTTCAACCTTGCTTACCAGGGAAGGAGTGGAGACAAACACATAGGTGCTGTGATTAGAATCAGATCACGAGTGAGTGTAATGGGCACTGAGCTAATGACATGGTAAATATGACCAGCCCTGGGAAAGCCCCCTATCCAGAAATGTCTTGCATACATAAGCACCACACAACTGGGGGGGGAGGGGGGTGGGGAAAGCACAGGGAAAGCTCTCAAAGATGGCTCTAGTCGTCCTCCTCTTAGATCAGAGCTCAAGAGAAATCCTTTAAGCAGCACAACCATTACTTGCCCTCTGCCGGCCCTGCACAGGCCCCGGGCTAAGAACAAAGCCAGGAAGCCAACCCTGCATCTCTGGCTCCTCCTACCCAGCTACCTGACCTATCAGAAGAGGACACTGGGGCGAGCTCAGAGGCCGTCATGACGTCATGGACGTCAGAGGCCGGAGATGACACTTGACACCTGCCAGAGCCCTAAACCCTGTATCAGAGTATGACTCCATTGTGAAGACCGAAAATAGATAGTGCTGTAAGCCAATGGCAACAGCTAGGATGGAAAATACAACTCTTCGGGGAAGTGGGGGAGGCTGCCTCCAGGGAAACAACGCTGGTTATCGCCTGTGTTAGCTGAGTCTGCAGTGGAGGGGTTTTTGTTGTTTTGTTTTGTTTTGTTTTGTTTTGTTTTTCTTTCTTTTGTTTGTTTAGTTGGTTGGTTGGACTTCTTTCCTCTTTTTCTACCTGGGAGGTAGTAAATTCATTTGCTTTATTGCAAAGCAGGGACCATGTGGCTTGTTCCCAGGCAGGTGGCAATCAAAGGTGAAATGTCATGAAGTTGGGCTTTTATTTGGGGATAACAAAAGGATAAGGTATTCTATAATCTTTTAGAAATTATTGGGCCCACAGTGTCAAAAGCAGTGAAATAATTTATCAAGGCATTAAAATTTGTTATTTTATCTTTCCACCACTCCCCACCCCCACCCCCAGAGCTGAGGAACAAACCCAGGGCCACCACTGAGCTAAATCCCCAACCCCAACGTAAAAATTTGAATTACTACCTCAAGGCATTCTGGCAGGTGGAGTGTGACAAGCATAGCTCTGGCAGGCCTTGCCCCTCTCCATGATCCCTAGAGCTGGCCACCCAGGTCTATTCCCTTATTTGGCCCCTTCCTCCTCCCGAGGCTGACTGCCTAGGTCCAGCTATCAAAGTATTGAAGTCCAGCTATCCAAAGCCCCTTTGATTCCCCTAATTAATATGCCCAATCAAAATTAGATGTTTCATCCTAACACAGGTTTTCCCCTTTGACCTTTATAAAACTGCCATTTTCCTATGGGCCACATCTGTCTCCTCTCTCTCTCGAGGCAGTTCTTTGTCCCCTCTGGGACAAATATCTCTGCCCTCTCTCCCTTGTTCCCTTCTCCTTCTTCTCCATCCTCTATCTCCTGTCTGTGTCTCTTATTCCCTGCCCTCTGTCCCTCTGAGGAAATAAATCTCACTTGTACTGAGAACTTGGTCTTGAGGATCCCAAGCCAGTGGTTTTGTTTTTTGTTTTTTGTTTTGTTTTGTTTTTTGTTTTTTGTTTTGTTTTGTTTTTGATGCCATAGGACAAGTCCTTTTAATAGTCTGCTGGCTAGCTTCCTTGTCTGAACAAAAGAGGGGCATGATATAAAAATAAACTAAAAAAGAAACCCCACACTTCCCCCAACTCTGATAGCTCTGAAAGCATTTGATTTGTCCTGAGTATTAACCTGTACATCCTGGTCTGGGCGTGCCAGCCAGCCTGTTTCCTCCTCTCTGTAAAAGAACAGTGGTAACTCTGCCTGGCTTCCTCCTGGGACAACAGTGAGTGCTGGCTGGTTTAGTGCGCACCAAAGGTCTTTGTGAACCTTGGGGCTCCAGGCACACAGGAATTTGAGTCCTTTCCACATCCCAGAGGAAGTGTGGGTAGAAGGTCCCGATGGCCTGGAAGATGTGTCCCTCCGTTGATCTAATAACAGTGAAGCAGGAGACAGTTTTCCTGGATGGAAGGAAGGAACAAACACCCCAACCTTTGACAGCAGCAGCAGACGGCGCCTGTACTGAATGAGTTCAGAGCAAAGACAAGGATTGTGCAGGGAACCACAGTCGAGTCTTAAGGCTCATCCAGACTCCTCAGTTTCTGCTTTACAAAACTCCTTGTGTTTCTCATATAAGAGTTGAACTGGGGGGAATAATCTGTGTGGATGATAGCTTTTGGATTTAAGATGGCCTATTTCCAACTTCCAAAACTTACTGGAATCTGACGGTGGCTTCCCGGAGAAGGCTATCAAGGACCATGAGCTCATGACAATGTTTCCCAAAACCACCTGGGGAGGATGAACATCCTGAGGGAGCAGATGAGGCTGGGAGGAAAGAAAGAGGAGGAGTTTGGTAGTTGGCAAGAGTGGAGCTTGGGAGCTCAGGGGTAGCTGCTCAGATGAAGTGCTTGCTCTGCTACCAACCTGAATGGGATTGTGGTTTTAAAGCATCTGGGACTCAAATCTGCACCCACATTTCTGCCTCCATCATAAATTAAGAGTCTATGAGCTTTAATTCATACTTCTATAGGTAGTGTTAACAAATAGTTAAGTGTCAGGGAAATCAGAGACTGCAGAGGGAGAGCCCCTTCAGTGGAGGCTCCAGAGCCTCAGAATGCATCACACGTGTAGTGCCAGGCAGCTGGCTGCACTTAGTCACAGCAGTGCTCCAATCAGTCACACAGCACGTACATGCGTGCAAATACATTCACACACACACACACATGAGTATACACTATGCCAGACACATGTGATCATGTGATTACCATTACCTAAGCTGGCAACTCCATGGTCGAAAAGGTGACTAAGAGCCACACAGGCCAGTGTGTTCTCTAAGCTGTGTCACAAAGAAGTGAGGCCCATGAGGAACCAAAAAGCCTAGACAAAGGGAGGTTTTACAGGGTAAGTTAATGAAAAGAACAGATGTACAGAGACGTGATTGTTGTTGCTGGAGAAAAAGTACACACACATACATACACGTGTGCATGCTCTCACACACATAATCTACTAGGCTGCATTACCTGGTACAGCAAAAGTCCATGGGGCTTAATGTTTTGTGGCATATCTGCACAGAAGAAACTCCTGGATCCTAGTCTGGGTCCCTGGTTCTAGAAAAAGCTGCCAGGCTCTTCTATCACGGAGTGACTGATGAGACAAGAGAGGGCCTCTTTCATGTGGTTAGCCTTCACATAGTTTAAATACTTTGCAAGCCTCTGATTCTCTTCAAGGGTGGAGAAAGCAGAGAGGTGTCTCCTTACTTCACAGAGATAGGAACTGAGGCTCATCGGAGTTGGAAGACATTGCCACAGCCACACACACAAAAAGACCAAAAGTCAGCTGTTTAGTTACTATTCCATTGTTATGGTAAGTCTCTACGACCAAGGCACCTCATAAAAGAAAGCATTTAATTCAGGGCCTGTTTACAGTGTCAGAGGGCTGGTCCATGGCCATCATGGCAGAAAGCATGGAGATATGGCACTGGAGCAATAGCTGAGAGCTTGCATCCTGATCTACAGATGGGAGGCAGAGGGACTAAGAGACTGAGCCTGGTGTGAGCTTTAGAAAACTCAAAGTGATACCTCTTCCAACAAGACCACAGCTATTCCAGCAAGGCCACACCTCCTAGTTCTTCCCAAACAGTTCCACTCACTGAGGAACCAAGCATTCAAATATATGTGCCTATAGACCATACTCGTTCAAACCACCGCACCAGCTCTCAATTTTTTCTAGGCCAAAGTCATTATTATTTGAGTACTGTAAGTACATATCCTAACTAAAATGTGCCAAGGGCCACACCAAGCTAGACTGTGTCTCCTTTCTATTATTGGCACTCAGGAAACATGGATTCTAGTCCAAAGGACAAAGTAGACACACACACATGATGAGGCACAGGAAAAAACACCTCTCAACTCTAGATAATGTGCAAGAGCTGTCACTTTTGTCATGAGTGCAAAAGGATTTTTTTTCCTTTTGCTAATCACAAAATAGTTTGTTTTCTTTTTAGAGCATGTTAGTGAGGCACTTGGCACTTACAAATCTTGCCCCCTCAAAGGTTTCAGTTGCCACTGCTGCGTCTGACCATGAGCACATCCAGCTAGGCTTCTATTTGGAAGTCTACTTGTCACACATTTATTTTACTATTGCCTGAGATTTTGAGTCATGAGAAGGTACTGTTGGAATTTAGATGACTTGGGGCAGGAAGATGGCTCAGCAGCTAAGTGGACATGCTTCTCTTACAGAGGACTGGAGTTTGGTTCCCAGCATCCAATGTTAGGCAGCATACATCTGTAGCTCCAACTCCAAGGGTGACTATGCCCTCCTGCTGGCCTCCATGGAAGTCTGCACTCACATGCCCATACAGAGACATGTAAGTAAACGGAAAATAACTCTTGGAAAAGGGGATGTATATGACTTTCCAATGTAGCTGACCTATCCCAAACTGCAAATGATTGTGACATTTCAAAAACAAAAAGATCTACAAACAAAGGTTCTTATGCCAATGAGATGTACTGAAATACCCCTCCCTACAGATTGCAAGGGCATTGGCTGACAAAGGAGGCTACATCTCTAAGTGTTCTTTGTGCATTCATGCATGCATGTGTGCTCGTGTCTGTCTGTCTGTCTGTCTGTCTGTCTTTCAGAAATGAGGATTAAGAGTCAAACCTGCTGCTTTCCTGTTTTGGGGTAACTGCCGCCCTCCTCAGAGGAGGAGGAAACTTTTCATCACTACAACAAATACCTGAGGAACCAAGGTGGGAATACATGTCTTCACTCCTACTTTCAAAGGTGTCTAGCCACAGTCAGAATCAGGTGACTCTGTTGCTTGTGCCTGAGAAGTGTTAGCATATCATGGCAGGATATCACAGCATGGTGAAGCAAAACTTTCCCCCTCGTGGTGAACAGAACAGAGCCAAGGGGTTTTTCAATGGAATTCCAGTGAGAACAAGCTACTGAAGAAAACCTCATGGAAGATTAGGTAGTCGGGAGATGGAGGCACAGAAGTAAGTGGGGATGAAGGCCAATACTGATCAATAAACCCATGCTTGGAGATCCACAAGTAGGAGCAACTCCTACAGCAACAAGAACCTTCTGAAATTGGCCAGATTCCTGAGCAGAGAGAGCCTGTAAGAATGAAGACTATACAGCATTTTGTGTGGGATGCCAAGCTAAATGGCTGACCTGAAGACACTGAGCATGGAAGCAAGCGAGAATGGAAATTTGGTGATGAAATGAGTAGCCTGAGAAGATGGGCCTGGTTTGTGATACCCAGAAGTCTAAAATGACTTAAGAGCATATTTTGTTCTCTTGTGGCCCAGGAGCTGGAAGGGACTGGTGTGTGCAGAGTTTGCTGGTTAACCTCAGAATGTGAACAGTAGTGAGGACCAGCTGCAGTTGAACTTGTATATGGCCTTTGGCTCAGCTGAGGTGGAAAGTGCAGGGGACCACGGTGGGGTCAGTGTGAAGTTCCCAGCATCCCTCACACCCTTTCTCTGACTCAGATCACGGTTGCCCTAGCCTTCTACCCTGAAACTCCATTTTCCCACCACTGTGGCGATGAGAGCAAATTCTGGCTCTGTCTGATCTGAGAGGCACCGACCTCTTTCCCCACCCATCTGCAACCCCTTACCAAGCTTTCTCTAAAGTTTTCTGGCTTGACCTGAAATGAAACAGAAATTTCAGCCATTGTCATGAAGATCAGAAGTCCCACTGTCTGTCATGGTCCTCTACCAAAGATCCTACCTAGTTAGTCTCCAGCAGCATCTGCCTCCACAGGCAGGACTCAACTGCCAGAATCTTAGCTCTTCCCCAGCCTTTGAGTGTTCAGAGCCATTTCAGGAGACTGAAAATGGGAAGCACAACTGAGGCGGTACCAACCAACATAGCTGTTCTGATGATCAATATGTAGTTCCAATAGGCAGAGCAGAGGCCATATAGGCCATCACGGCTAGCCATAGAGTGCCAAAGGAAGGGTTTATTTTCTCACCTTGCAGATATACTAAGGTTTCCTTGAAAGTACACTGGGGTTCTTGATTCCAAGAGAAGAGATGCAAGGAGGTCAGCTTGTCCATGACACCCTGCTAAAGATATCATCTTTACTCTTCCAACTCTCCAACCCCAAGGCCCCCATTAACTCACAGTTTAACACATGGAGACCCTCTTATATGCTACAGGGAAAGTCATTTGGGGCTTTTCCACAAATGTTTGAAAGTTACTCTTTTAGGACCTAGAACAGCATCATCCTAAAAACTCTTTATAAAAGCTGATTGTGCTTAGTTTGCAGTGCACATGGATTACAGCCCAGCCCCAGTTACAGTCTCAGGATCTGGGTTCTATGGGGTTTGCATAGGAGACATTCTTTCCCTGATGACCTTAGGTGGCATTTGAATAAACAATATTGTCACTTCCTATAGTTCTTTCTCCCTGATAACTCACTTGGGAAGCCTCCCACACCTTCCCCTCTCTAAGGAGCTCTCAGCCCTTCAGTGAATGCCCTCTATTTTCCACTCTGTGTAACCAGGGTATCCCAAAGAATCTGCACACCAGCCCAGCTTCCCATCCGGCCCTGAGCACTCTGAAGCCGCTGCCGTTTCCAAACTCTGAATCCATTGTTAGTTCTTTTCGACGCTTCTTTCCCTGATCTGCACTTGACCCTGGCTCTCTAGAAGCTACTGATCACTTTAGAAATAGTGCCTCACAGCAAGAATAAGAAAGGAACAGAAAGGTTGCCACTCGCATCTATGAAACAATGCATTTCTACATTGCAGGTGGTGAGCATCTTCCTTAGTGTCATCTACACGTTTCTAGTTTGTGGACTTCCAGCCCACCTGCTCCTCGGTGTTTCCTTCATAGACTCACGAAAAGGCTGGCATGGGGGAATGCATGGTTGGGAGAGTCAGTCACATGGTCAAACAGTGCTGACCCCTCAGTATTGTTCTGTTTTCTTTTCTGGGTCAGATACGATGGAAAGGTTGGGGGACATTAATTCCCCTAAGCCTACAACTTCTGTCAACTTCACCAGCACTGAGCCAGCACTCAGATTAGCCTCACAGTGCTCTGTCAGGAGAACCCGGTATGATCCCCAAATCACCTTTGCTAAGAAAATCTGTCATTTGAGTCCTCTGTCAGGAGCCAGTCACACCAAAAGGCTTTGATCTACAGCAGACCTGCCTCTCAGCAGATATTAAACAACCAAGGGTATGTGTTCTATCATGATGTGGGCCGTTTCTGACTTTGTTTGGTTGGTTGCTCATTTTTTTCTATTTGGAGGCGTTTAGTTAAGACAGGGCCTCATTCTGTAGTCCAGATTGGCCTTATCTAGTAATCCTCCTGCCTCCAATTCCTGAGTGCAAAGATCACAGGAAGGCTCCACCAAGTCCTACCGTGTATAGATTATTTTCTTTCTTAAGAAAGTATCGGCTCTTCCGAATAGATGTGGCGCTCTCGAGGGTTTTCCAGTAATTTCTCCCTGACACAGTCAATCCGAGAAACCCACCACCTCCCTCCCACACCTGGGTCGCCACCCTGGTCATGCTCTTGAGGAAAAGCCAGCATCATGTCCTGCCACTCAATGAAGGCCTCTCTGGTTTCCGATGCTCTCAGCAGGCCTGACTCACAACGAAACTGCAACCTCAAAGCACTGGGGGCCAGGACGGCGAGAAGGAAACACAGGTGAACACGCAAAAGCTGCCCCCAGGAAAAAGTTTGTTTCGCTTACAGAATGGCACTTCCAGAGCTGGGCAGGAGCACAGACAGGAGAGACTGAAGGGGCCTGCCTGGTCTTGTACCTGGGGTTTTGGCAGGGAAAAAACACACCGGAACTAATACATCGGAGTGCCAACTAATTTCTGCCATGGGGAGTAGATCAAGCGGAGGTGCAGTGACCAAAAAAAAAAAAAAAAAAAAAAAAAAATTCTAGAACTGAAAAGTAGCTTGGGAAAAAAATGGCTCTGACAACTCTTCAGCTCTCAGAAGAAGAAAGAAGATTCTGGAATAACTTGTCTTGAAGCTCCTGGTCCAGGAACTAGGGCAGGAAGTGGGGTTCCCAGTGCATGAGCCAAACTCCTCCCACCACAGGATTATCTTCTCTGTCCCCCTATAATGCCGTCAGACAATTGGGATCAAAACTTGTTCTGCTGTTCCAAAGACCTTAGGTCTATGAGCAGATTCATCCAGCTGCAGTCTCTGAGCATTGTAAAGAAGAAACGTCAACACCATCCCTCGGGTGAACCAGCTTGTACAGGGCAGACGCTCACTGAATCGTTTACATAGGATCATAGTTTCATTTGGTCTTTGCCCAATATGGCAGCTCCCGTCCTCTTATTTGTGTATAGAGAACAGAAACACAGACCAACTTGGTAACCTTCCCAGTATCACACAGATGCTAAAAGGCAAGCCAAGTCTGCCCGAGTAACTGCCACACCATGCTACAAAGACAAGCCTCAAGGGAGGTATCTATGGCTTTCAACAACAGAACTGACCCCGGGGACACAGAACTGATGGTGGGAAGTAGAAGGGTGATAGCGGGTCCATCCTTAGCTGTCTGACATAAATGAGGTGGGACACAGGACATGCTGCCTTCTTCCAGAGACCAATAACTGTTAGTGTGAAAACAGTTTATAACCAGCCTCCCACTTGAGGCTCCTGTCCTCAAGGTGTCTACTTAGGGCAGATAAAGACCTCAGAGTACAAGGCACAGCCCTGTGGGTACACACCCTGCCCCTTCCTCCCCTACCACACTTGGCCATCCCTCCTCTCTCTGGATCACTCTGATATTATCCATTCTCAAAGGGTATTCTAATAACCTAAGAAGCCCCCCACCCCCACACCCATTCCCATTATATAGTTGCATTTGGGTTTTCTTCAAAGGCTCCAACCAAAACAATAAATCACAGAAGTCTAAATTTCAGAATATGTATAGGGATTCTTTTTAACTTTGTATGTGTGTGTCGCTAACACACATATGTGCCACAGCACATAATTAAAGGTCAGAGAACAACTTTTAGGAGCCAGTTCTCTCCTTCTGTTCATGTATGTTCTGGGGATCAAACTCAGATCATTGAGTTTGGCAGCAAGCACCTTTATGCACTGGACTGTATTACAGCACCCCCCAAAATCTACCTTCTTCTATCAGACCAGGTCATTGTAAAGATTTTAAAGGATTTATGCATGTTAGTATCACTGTTGCCTCTGCCTTTACAGTGTTATATGGAGACACTTGATGTGGTTTTGTTTCTAACGTAGTGATATCAATTGATATAACTCATATAAATAAAAGCTCCATGAGACACATGTAACATTTTTTAAGAGTGCAAAAGGGTCTTGATTGCAAAGGGTTTAAAGATGGCTGACCTAAAGGCCACACACTTCCCAACATGGCCACATACAGCCCCTTCCCTTTTCCAGGGTGTGAGGCAAAGACTGGCAGATGTGAACAACACAGCCACCGTAGAAGTAGCCTGAGCACCTGGATCCTTGCCATAGAGAGCACACACTGAGCATGTGTTCAGAGTCAAGGTCAAAAACCAACTAGACTGTGTCTGATGACTTAAGAGTTTCTGGAAGAGATGCTGTATTGATTGCTATAGTGAGAGAGACCTCACCACAGATTTAACGCTCTGCGGTCAAGGCCTGGACATTTCCCTGAGACAAAATTAACTCAGCAGCCCTCACCTCAAAGCCGGTTCCTAAACACAAGGCTGGGTGCAGCAAGTGCAGAATAGTCATACTGTTTGATAGAAGAAAACGTAATTTCAGACTTTTAGTTTCTCCTCATTACCACAAAACCCACGCACTGCACAAATCCCAGAATAATGCCCCCATTGTGTTGGTGGGCCTCAAGAACTTGATGTACTAATGCCTAATAAGTAACTTGCTGCTAATACACAAAGTAGTATTGGGCTTAGACCCTACCTTTGAAGTTAACCTATGTAGCGGCTGGAGGAGGCATTTCCTTCTCCATACCTTTAAGTATGGTTTAGATAATGCCGAAGCCTCCTTCTCTCCTCACCTCTTATATACAAGGCATTGTTTTCATTCCCAAAATCAGGGAAGATGCAGTTAACAGCTGCCTGCAAGGGACTGATTAGTAAACAGAGATATTTTTTTTAAACTGGAAGGTTATTGTGGGATTAAGCATGTCATTTGTAATGATAGCTGCTTCTCCCAGTGAATCCATCCTCTACTTTATATGAGACAGAATAACAAGACACAGAGCCTCTTGGAGCTATGAACCTTTAGGAAGTAATGCCAGATGTAGAGGGATACACCCATAATTCCAGCAGCTCGAGAGTTTGAGGGTAACCTGAGAACATTTTCAAGAAATTATCAACCACCAAATATTTTTTTAAATCTTATACTAACTCTTTAAGAAGTTTCATGTAATATACATAGTCATATTCATCTCTCCAACTCCTCCCAGACCCACCGCTACCTCTGTATCATTCAACTTCATGCTCTTTCTCTTTTTATAAACCTGTTGAGTCCAATTTGTGCTACCCAAATATTCTTGGGTACGAGTATGTCCTAAAGACTGGATGATGGACCAAGCATTGTAACTTTAAAGAAAACTATCACTCATTCAGCAACGATCAATTGCCAAGAACTCCTCAACTAGGGGTGGGGTTCACCCCACCATCACCCCCATCTTCATGTTGGGGTTTTGTCTACCTTGAGTTTGCGCAGGTTTTGGGTGTGCTATTACAATTGCTTTAGGTTTGTATATGCAACTGTTCTGTTGTCCACCACTATAAGCTTTCCATAGATCCAGAGCGATACGATGGGCAAATAATGATGATCCAACAGGAGCCCTGACCTGTGGTGCTTACAGTACCAAGGTAGAGAGCACATAATCTTATCATGTGTACAACGACTGACCTGAGTCACATACAGCAAAAGTAACATACACCCAGGGGAACCTACCTGTCCTGGACTGAGAAAGAAAAGAAAAAAATCATATAAAGGAGTGGTGTCAAGGCTGAAAGAACTCAGAAAGAGAAGGGGGGAGAAGAGCTAAATATGCAAAGGCCTGTGGTAGAAAACAATGGATCATTTGAAAGGAAAAAAATAAACAAAAACCAAAGAGACTGGGTTATAGAGGGAAACAACAAAAACTGAAGCAAAAGGATGGAGAGGTAAAATGGTAAAAAAAAAAAAAAAAAAATGTTTCTACACAGTGTTAAAGTGAGTCCTGGGGCTGGATGGCTCAGTGGTTAAGAACACATAATGCTTTAGACCCAAGTTTGGCACTATGCACCCCCATCAGGAGGGTCACTGCCACTTGTAACTCTAGTTCTAAAGGATCCAGCATCCTCCTCTGGACTCCATGGGCACTTGTATTCACGTGTGCATATTTTCACACACATATACACATAATTAAAAAGAAAATAAATCTTTTAAAAAATATACGAGCTCTGAGAGACAAAGGCTGTGCCAATGTACTTTACACTGTGAACTTCAGGCCAGCCTTTGTTTTACCAAAAGAAGAAAAATTGGGAGTTACTTGAGGGGTTCGATGAGGAGATTAACAGTCTTGCAGTGGTGTCTGTAAATGTTCACTCTAAACTAGAGGTCAAGAGATGTGAACCGATGAGAGAAATGTTTACGGAGAAAACGTCAGAGGATGTAGTGATCAACTGAACATAGATGGGCAGATGGGAGAGTGAGGTGGTCAGTGGCTCTGTTTATTATGCCAGACAGAGATGACATCACAGAAAGGACACTTTAGTTAAGATACCTCATCAGCACTTCTCAACCTGGAGGTCAAACTACCCACTCGCCATCGGAAAACACAGGTACTTACATCACAGTTCATAAGAGTAGCAAAATCACAGTTATAACTTGGCAATGAAAATAATTGGGCAGGGGGTCGCTACAGCATGAGGAACTGTATTAAAGGGCTGCTGCATTAGGAAGGTTGAGAACCACTACACATAAACTGCAGGTTCCATGCAAAAAGAAGAAACAGGATTCACTGCTGAACAGTCACTAAAAATTCCAACACAGTGAGAACCCAGTCTTCTAAGTCATGGTCCCCGTGTGACTGCTAAAGTCACAATCCAAGAGGCCATCTCCCCTGAGACCTGTCTGTAAGCTTTGAAGTGACAACCATAGAGAGAAGCTATACATAGACTAAATTCCATCAAGGGACAAGTTCTGCAGCTCAGAGATGCCACTGGTGTCCAGGCTCAGGTACCTATGGTTATCTGGGGTAGTCATGGATACAGTCAAAACGGTTGTTATCTCTGAGTAGCCTGAAATATCACCTATTGTCTCTGACAAAACAAACTTCTCATGTGAGAAGTTAGAGTAAGATGTTGGTCCCTGAGTAAAAGTCAAATTGCTTTATGTGGCACCACAGTTACACAAAGGGGAATTCCACGTTGGCTGTCCAGCGATCAGCCCTTCCGTTGTGCTTTGCAACATCTGCTTGGCCACGATTCTCAGGACATTCAATCCGGTTTGCATAATCCTGGCTTGATTTGCCCCTAGGCTAGCCTTAACTTGGGTTCCTTCTAAACCTATGACCCCAGTCACACTCTGTATAAGTGGTGCGAGTGGGGTTGGATACAGAGAAGCCACCAAGGAAGCCTCTGCCCAGGTCACTAAAACAGGTTATTCAGGAAACCTTAGAAATTTAAGAACCTTTAAAACAGTTTCACTTAAAATTAAAGTGGAACTAATTTTCCATGCTAGATAAGAAGAAATGAAACTCCCATTATCAGCTTTTTAAAGAAATGTTTAAGTTTTATTTTATTATTGATTCAACTCTGTGTGTGTGTGTGTGAGAGAGAGAGAGAGAGAGCGAGTGTGTGTATGTTATATGTGCATGAGTGCTAATTACCATGTGCAAATAGATACCCAGATAGACCAGAAAAGCCTATCAGATCCCCTGGGGCTGGAGTTGTATGGAGTTGTGGTTGGGAGCTGGAAACGAAACTCTAGTCCTCAGAAGGAGCACAACACTCTTGAGGGATGAGCCATCTCTTCAGTCTCCCGAAATAACCACTAACAATCCCACCTCCTCTAGCCATATCACACTCTTGCCATGATGACTCTATTGCCAGACAATCTGGCTGATCCCTTTGCCTTTCCCTGGCAGCTCCAGTGTGCCACTCAGGGCTCCCAGACTGTCCCCCAGAATGGCAGAAAGTCATGGAGCAACTACATCAAGAACGATGTCATTTTGTTGGGCGTGAGTAGATTCCTCATAAGATCTTGTACACTGTCTATAAGACTCTAAAATTTACTCATGTGCACAGAAACACACACACAGAGACACAGACATATGTAGACACACACACACACACTTTTCTACCCAGAGTCTTCTGCAGCTAAAATGGTGAGGTTTACCAGGCATTAGGATGTCCTATTCCAACGTGCCACTCAGCTTGGACATCTTGCAATGAAGATTGGAGAAGAAGAAAGAGATAATGTAGGGCCTGGTAACGTGTGAGTGCAATAACAGCCATGGACTGCTGACCTCTCAAGCTGGGTGTGAAGTTCTCCTGTGGTCCTAGTACTCCAGAGGCTAAGACAGGAAGAGAGTGAGTTCAAGGTTATCCTCAGCTACAGGGGGAAACTTCTTCAGAATGAACTAACAACAAATCTTCCTTTCATTGGCAGCTAACTAGAAATAGGAAATATTTTGAAACATGAAAAATAGAGGAGACATTGCCCTCCAGATGCCCCTCCCCCTGCCCACAACCTCCATCTGATACATACCTCCCTGATCCTAGGGAAGAATGTATTTAACTACGACTTCTGGACTGACTCAGGCCATTTGTCCCCAAGGAATGCACAGACTGATGTGTAACAGTCATGTCCTCTTGAATCCGCAGCTCCGACAGCACCCAGGCTGTTGCCCATCTTTTCCCCAGACACACGCTCTCACTTCCCTGTCATGGGCACTTCCCTTGTCCTGAAACCCAGTTCAAATCTCCTGCCATGAGACTCTTGACATTTATGTCAAGAGATAGCTGTGGCTTTGGGGCTTTTCCCAGTGTACGCCAAACACTTCTCACAGACTTGAGCTCTCTGCATGGTCCTTACTTGGCTAAATATGGACTTGTATCAAGGACCTCACATAAGGTTCTTGAGGTCCATTTAGAGTCTGAAATGTTGAGGAGAGAGTGAGCAACAACTTGAAGCCAACGGGGGAAAGAAAAGGCCAACTAGCTGACAAATGGCTGAGGATAACTGGCTATGCATTTCAGAACAAATAAAAAATTCAGATCATAATCGTAAACCCGCTTAGTTGAATATATATTAACAAGAAATATAAATAGTTTTCACATATCTCTCTTCTTTCTGTCATTGTGGGAGTGTGGAGTATATACATTTATAACATTAATATAGTAATACATGACATAGTATATTCATGAAACTAATTATATTTATATTAGTATATGCTCAGACACTATTAAAATATTAACATAAATATGATGTATCATTATATTGATATAAATTATATGCTATAATTAAGTACATGCTAATATATTAATGGTTTATGTTAATATATTATGAAATAGTTTTATGTACATGTGTAAAAGGATATTATAGACAAAAAAAATAATTACGGGAAGATATAAGAGGTGCTGCCTCTCCTGCTGAGTTCTGTGCTCACCCCTCTGCTTCTCCTGGTGTTTCATCTCCTACCTCTGGATCAAGCTCATAGAACTGTCCAGTGCCAGTCCCAAGGACAGCTAGTACCTTCTATAGGCCAGATTCAGTTCTGGGGGGTCAGACACACAAAGCTAAACACAATACGTTCAGGGAGCTTGTAGCTGCTCAGAAAGACAAAAAATATGCAAGAAGGCAGCAAAGGGGATTGTGGCTGTCATCGTACAGTAAGTACAGGTCACAGTCAGGAGAGAGGGCAGTGAGGGTCCATGCTGTCTGGGTCTTGAGCCTCTTCTGGGGTTCAGATCTCTGGTCTACAGCAGTGTGTCCACACCTAAAACATCAGCTCAGAGAGGCAATTGCTTCTGCTGTTAGAAACGGACATCAAAAAAAAAAAAAAAAAAACAGAAATCAAAAGGGAAGGGGAAAGTGAAAGGGATGGAGGCAGCTTGTCCCTGTCCCTCCCTGTGCTTGCTACTGGTAGAAAACTCAGCCTGGAACTGACCGGAGCATCAGTTCTTGAGTCAATTCCATTCCAACTTCTAGAAGATTCTTTTCCTGTCAAAGAGTGTCAGGAGGAAAGGCCAGACCCCCTTGATCCTGATCTGCCAGCCACTGCATCAGATAAGACGAGATAAGCCAGAGTTCCTGTTCTACCAGCTGTGGTGTGGTAACCCTCTCCAATGGGGCAGGCTTGGAACCCTGTGCCAATGGAGATCCTCCCCCGTGCTGATGCAGGAAGGACAGCCCGGGAGTGTACCCTCCACATGGGGTCTACTTTTATTTAAGCAAACATTCCCTGGTCAACAGGACGTGCAGCATTGCCCCCCTAGGGTCACACAGAAAACAGGTACCAGGAGGACATGTAGTTGCTTGACCAGGGTACAGAGTAAAAGGCAATGGAGGACTCTAGGCAAATGTTCTTCCCACCCAAACTGAGGTAGTAGGAGAAGTCCCTACTGAAGGGAAGGTCCAGACATAATCAAAGGACTACCAGAGATCTCCCAGGTATCTGTAGAAGTACTAACATCTCCACCTCCATCCTTCAACAGCTACAGGTTACACGTCTCCAAGGCTGGGACATTGTAAAACAGGGCCATGGTAAGGTCTACCCGACAGCACAGAGCAAGCTTCCCAGAAGTCTGAGTTCCTTCTCCTAACTTCTCATGCTGGGATCCGAGCTTCTTCGTGAAACACGGGGCAGAGGAGGCACCAGAACTCTCCTCTGACCAACTGCCCCACAGCACACATACCCTCAAAGGATAGTCTTGAACACATGATGGAAGAATTAAAGAGAGTGAGGTCTGAAGAAAATCAGCCCTCTCGGGGTTTCCTTTGGGTAACTGAGTGCTAAGGTGACTTCCAAGTCAGCAAGAAATATCGGACATTCAACCCAGGTTGAGTGGAGGAAACAATTATTTCTCAATCCTAATATGTTCTGGAATAGCCCATTTATCCACGTCATTATGACCTGGGAGTGCGTGAATGGAATCCACAGATGAGGGCCTCTGTACATAGAACAGCTGTCTGCCTCAGAAAATACAACTTTTAGTATTGAGAAGCTAAAAAGAAAAAAAAATTAAAAGAGAGGTAGCCCATACTAAAAATAGCTGTAATGCAGAAGTTCATTCTTACCAGTTCTTTAACGCTTACAATGCAAAAAAAAGGGAAAGAAAAAAAAAAAGAAAGAAAGAAATTAAACTCAAAAATTGCATGGTTTAGAAGAGGGAGGAGGGGCCTGAATAACAAAAACCTTTGCCAGGAAATTTGTAGAGAGGCCCCACTGAGCCTTCAGTATAAAAGGGGGACCAAGAACAGGAGGTCTACACTTTAGAGACTTGCTCTTGCACTACCAAAGCCACAAGGCAGCCTTGTAGAAAAGAGAGCTCCATCATGCCTGGCTCAGCACTGCTATGCTGCCTGCTCTTACTGACTGGCATGAGGATCAGCAGAGGCCAGTACAGCCGGGAAGACAATAACTGCACCCACTTCCCAGTCAGCCAGAGCCACATGCTCCTAGAGCTGCGGACTGCCTTCAGCCAGGTGAAGACTTTCTTTGTAAGTATGAGCTCGCCTAGCCTTTCTTCCTGCGATCACCTGAAATATGCATTCTGATGGAACTGCAAGAATAGCTCTCCTCCTCCTCCTCATTCTCCCCTTCTTCCTCCTCTCCCTCTTCCTCGTCCTCCTCCGGCTCCTACCTCACACTGTTCCTCCCCTATTTCCAGCACCTATTACCCTTAAACTTAAATCCAGAGAGTCCTAGACCAAGCCATGAGTTAAACTAAACCCAGGCACATCCGAAAAGCTAACTAGGAGGAGAATGCATTGTCTCTCCCATGCTCAAGAACTTTCTGTTAAGTTTCCGATGAGGCTCCGTGTTTTGCTGGCTAGGACAAAAGTCTGTGGTAGGAGGTCCATGCTGTCTCTGCGTAGTCTCTAGATCTGGGGGATGGAGGTTTGGGGATTTGGAGCAGCACCAGCATAGAGAGCTTGCATTACAAAAGTATTCCCCTTTCCGAGCTCCTGGAACTGGTATGGAGGTCCAAAGAAGGCAGAGAGCCATGCAAAACAGGCTTTCTATAAGGGACTCCAGAAAGGAAGGGTTGACACAGGTGCTCTTGAAACCTGATCTGACTCACCTGGGCCAAACTTCCCCCAGTCTGTTAAATTCAGTCAGAAGTTTTTAAAAACAACTGGATCCCAAGAGGAAGGACTTTGATTTAACTCCGGGCTCTCCGGGCTCTAGCACTGTCAAATCCTGTTCTTAAAACTCTCCTTTCCATAGTTGCCAGGGCTACACTGATTACAAATTCAAAACTCTACAAATGGAAAAGTATTCAAATGACATGCACATTGGGTATTTTCCCCAGTCCTTGCGTTCACGTTCTTTATGTTCTTCCAGCAAACAAAGGACCAGCTGGACAACATACTGCTAACCGATTCTTTAATGCAGGACTTTAAGGTAAGAGTCCAGTGGGTGCTGGGGAGCGATCAAGTGATTAGGGACGGAGGGGAGGCACTGCTTGTGACAGCTGAGAGCTGGGTCTGATGCCTTGGCTTTCAAAAAGAGAAGTGAGAAGACCTTAACTCAGCATATCGCCAGCAGCCAAGGGTTATGAAGAGCTCATTCTGTGGTAAAGGGAGAAAAATGTAACTAGAAGGGGCCGGGGAGGGGGGATCCCTAGGAACAAGACAGTCCATCAAGGTTAGTAGCAACAGATCATCATTCCAGTAAGTCACACCCAACCTCTGATCCCTGCCTCTAGGGTTACTTGGGTTGCCAAGCCTTATCAGAAATGATCCAGTTTTACCTGGTAGAAGTGATGCCCCAGGCAGAGAAGCATGGCCCAGAAATCAAGGAGCATTTGAATTCCCTGGGTGAGAAGCTGAAGACCCTCAGGATGCGGCTGCGGCGCTGTGTGAGTAGCAGGCCAGTTCTTCCCCACCCCCAAATGCCCCGGAGCCACCCAACAAATACTGTCTCCTATAGCCCAGTCAGGCCACATGCATCCAAAGACACACACACAGACTAGACAGGAGACTAGGTAAATCTAGAGAGACGCCTGCTCGGTGTCAGGTCTCTTGCTCATCTGTCTCTGCGCGAGTGTGGGAGTGACTTTGAGGCACTCACACGTGAAGATTTGCGCATAGCCTTCCTGTTATTTGTGAGTCATTGTGGGTTATTAGCTACTCCCCTCTCTCTCCATGGGAAGGCTAGGGCTTCAGTCATGGCTCCCTCACCTCTGGGCTGCCAGCTGAGGCTCCCAAGCACAAGAAAACAGTCATCTCTTCATCTCATCTTTTGGGAAGCAAATTCAGTGGCACAGAGCTGGGCTCACAGGACTCTGGTATTTCAGAAAGGGCCAGAAGGCTACTATCCCTGAGCCAGTATCTATGAATAATACAGTCAGGGCATCTATGTCTTGGAGTAAAGTGATGCCTTGGCTGCTCTTGTTTTTCTTTCTTCTCTCACTGATACTGGGACATCAGCTGGAGTCTACTTGTGCAATGGTTCTGGCCCAATGATTTGGCCCCAGTAGCTGAGACTTTCGCTCCTCTCTCAGACACCTAGAAATAGTTCATGGTGGTTGAGATTGGAGAGACACTAAAAACAGAACGGGTGTTTTGGGGCTCTGAGAGACAAAACCCACGAGACCTGAGTTCACACCCACACTTAGCAAGCCATCTTAGTGATTGCAAAGACATACATTGCATCTTTCTAGGCTGTCCTCTGCTGTCCCCCTCAGTCCCTACCGAAATAGATAAGGACCAATCACGGCTCAGTTCTCCCTGGGAGCTAAGAAGTGGGCATTGAAGATGAGCAAGGGTGTCTTCTTCCTCACATTACAAGATAGTTTCCCCCAAGTGCCATGGATGCAGAATTCAAGCAAGAATTACCAATGCTCTCTTTTTTCTTCTTCAGCATCGATTTCTCCCCTGTGAAAATAAGAGCAAGGCAGTGGAGCAGGTGAAGAGTGATTTTAATAAGGTAAGTGGCAAAGGGGGCGAGTATAACACGACCTCTGTCTACTCACCAAAGCGCAGAAGGAGGGTGGGAGCTATTCTGCACCTGGAGTGTGGGAACCCAGCAAATAGTGTGACCTCCTCTGCCAGTTAGAAAGCCACCACCTTAGTTACATTTGTTTTCTGCAAAGCGTCTCTGGCAGTTTCTAAATGACTGCTCCACTTTTGCAGGCTTTTGGCTTAGACTGACCAGACAGCCTATGAGCACAGGGCACTAGGTGTTGAGGAGAGTGACATAGGAAACAGAAAGTACAGAAAGTACCTTGTTGGGAAACAGCCTGAACCCACAAGTACAGAAAGCAGACATGAATTAATGTACTCGGGTACATCATTGGGGCTCAGCCTGGATGCCCCTCCCCCAAATCAGAACGAGCAGGAAGCAGAATTCTTACTTGTCCCGGGGCACTTTCCACCTGGCAAACAAAATGAGGTTTCACACTTCCAACTGCCTGTGAACCTATTCAACCGTAGTTCCCAGAAGCCATGTGGCCTACATCATCATCTTTGTGGGCTAGGCAGAGACACCTGGCAGGGCTCTAACATCAGTGGGCATGAGTTCCATGACAGCAGGTCAGAGCTGCAGGGTGAGGACTGCCTACACACTCAAAACATAAAATAAAAAAAAAAAATTAAAAAAAAACATTTCCCTGCTATCTCTATCACTGCCCTACTTACAAACTGCTCCCTCTGGCATCTTTGCATAACATTCTGCATAGGCATTATATGAGCACTGGCCTCTTAAAAAAAATTAGTTGAAAAGGTGCCACCCTGAAGACAGTGCTTTGAGGACTGAATGCTTCCCTTGCTGATTCCTGGCAGTGCGTAAAGCTGGGAGAAGGTATAGGAGAAACAGGGGAAGGCACGGCCCCTTCCCAAAGCAGACGGACAAATCTTTGGGTCCTTCAGCTCCCAACACAAGAAAGCAGAGATCTTTCTACGCTCAGCCTCCTTCCCAGGGCAGGGAGCCCCTCAGCCCACCAATGGGTGCTAACCAGGTGCTTCTCTCCCCACACAGCTCCAAGACAAAGGTGTCTACAAGGCCATGAATGAATTTGACATCTTCATCAACTGCATAGAAGCATACATGACGATCAAAATGAAAAGCTAAAACACCTGCAGTGTGTATTTAGTCTGCTGGACTCCAGGACCCAGACAGAGCTCTCTAAATCTGATCCAGGGATCTTAGCTAACGGAAACAACTCCTTGGAAAACCTCGTTTGTACCTCTCTCCAAAATATTTATTACCTCTGATACCTCAGTTCCCATTCTATTTATTCACTGAGCTTCTCTGTGAACTATTTAGAAAGAAGCCCGATATTATAATTTTACAGTATTTATTATTTTTAACCTGTGTTTAAGCTGTTTCCATTGGGGACACTTTATAGTATTTGAGTATTTAAAGGGAGATTGTATTATATAATGGGAGGGGTTCTTCCCTGGGAAGCAATTGAAGCTTCTATTCTAAGGCTGGCCACACTTGGGAGCTGCAGGGCCGTTTGCTATGGTGTCCTTTCAATTGCTCTCATCCCTGAGTTCAGAGCTCCTGAGAGGGTTGTGAAGAAACTCATGGGTCTTGGGAAGAGACACCAGGGAGATCCTTTGATGGTCATTCCTGCAGCAGCTCAGAGGGGTCCCCTACTGTCATTCCCCAGCCGCTTCATCCCTGAAAACTGTGGCCAGTTTGTTATTTATAACCACCTAAAATTAGTTCTAATAGAACTCATTTTTAACTAGAAGTAATTCAATTCCTCTGGGAATGGTGTATTGTTTGTCTGCCTTTGTAGCAGACTCTAATTTTGAATAAATGGATCTTACTCAAATCACATTGTGGTGTCTATTGAGTTCTGTCTGATTTAAAAGAAAATCCCTTAAAATTCCAGAGGGCAGAAGCAGTGAATGAATCTTAGACTCCGCAGAAAGAATGCCAGCAACCTCTCCAGGAAGGGGTGGAGCTCAGATCAGATCAGAGGAAAGTCTTGCCTGGCTTTCAAAGCATCAGCATAAACTACTGATATCTTCAAGCTCAGTCCTTTAAAATGTGTCCTGAAACCTTAAAAGGCATTCTACCTTCCAAAGCTAGGGAAGGTGATTCTAAGTAATCATTGGAAGGAAGTGGGAAGCGTCAAAGCTGAAACTCTGAGACGAAATGTTGGGGTTAAGAATAGAAGCTAGGGGCAGGAGGGTGGGGAGGTGGCTCAGCAGTTAGAGTGTGTGCTGTCACCAGTGAGACAGGAGTTCATATCCTTGGAATCCAACCAACACACAACCAACACTAGCAAGTCTCCAGCCTCTTGCCACTTTGAGATAAGGCCTCACTGCAATTCAGTATGGCCTTGAACTCAGCTCTTCCTGCCTCCGCTGCCCAAGTACTGGGATTCTTCTTCAAACGGACGACACAGGCAACAGAGTTGAGCCATTAGAGTTGGATAAAGGTAAACGGACCTACTCAGCTCCCAAAGGATGCAACCACTCTTCCTGCCCCCTCCCTGAGCCACCAGATAGATGTTAGACTGACTTCTGCCTGGGGTAGGGGGAGTGGCTGGGGAAGCCCTACTAAATGTCTTGTGACTTCGAGGATAAGGGGAAATAATGAGCTGAGTAACCCTAACACCACATACACACACACACACACACACACATACACGCACACACGTGCTGGCCAGGCAGCCCGGGACAGGGTGGGTGGGAGCTGACAAGCTGTGGTCATTTTTTCAGTAAGACCTGACTCACTTCGGTTAAAGTAACCATCGGAAGGAAGTGGGAAGCATCAAAGCTGAAACTCTGAGATGAAAGGTTGGGGTTAAGAATGGAAGCTAGGAGTGGGGGGGGGGGGCAGAGAGTGGGATGGCTCAGTAGTTTGAGTACTTGCGGGCACCACTGAGACAGGAGTTCATATCCTTGAAATCCAAGCAAATGCTAGTGTGCATGGTGGCCTGAGAAGGCACAGACAGGGGATTCCAAGAGCAGAGTGGCTATCTGTTAAGTTCCAAACCCTGGCTAAGCAGCTGAAGTGTCTATTTAACATATCAAAGCAGAACCAGCCTCCAGGTTCTCCCAGCATCCCTCAGTCCCTACCTGTTAAGGTTTATGGCTGGCATACCCTGCCCTCTATCCTGAACTCTCTAGCCCAGAGGTCCTCCTTATATAATTCAGACATTTTGGTTACCTGCCCTTGGCCATTTTGGAGAGCTCTGGATTCGAGTCTACCTCAGTGAGAAGATGGAAGAGGAATTGAGGGTGATTCTGCACGTCAATGTCAGGCTTGCACATGGACATGTGTAACCACTCATGTATACACCCATACACATACAAAGAGTGCATGCACACGTCCATGATGAAGAAATAAAGAAGAACAAGAAGAATAAGAACAAGAAGAGGAGGAAGAAGAAGGAGGAGGAGGAGGAGGAGGCTGGTGACTAAGTTCTCAACCTGATCTAGAGAAGTTCTAAGCCCCTATCTAGAAAGATTCCAACAGCTAGGGCTCAGTGGTAGCCAGCACATGATAACTAGTCAGAAATGGTCCCTCACTCAAGAGACTGGGCATTTGAAATGATAGAAACAGGTCTAGAAAGGCGGCATAACTGATCGCAACAGTAGCTACAATTTGACTGGAACATCTTCTGGGTGTCTCAGCACCACACTCATTGCTTTATCAAGCACACTATATTGCTTTTAGGCTTGCTATTTCCTGTAGACTCAGAAGTGTGAGCTTTTTCACTATTCAGTTTGCTGCACTATACAGTTCAGTGATTCAACATTCTGCAAATCGTGTCAGAAATTCAATTTTTTAATTACTTTATTAACTTTCAACCATGTGTTGATCATAAATTAATCTTACCTAATATTTACATTCATAATAATGTGGACACTAATTAAAGCCATTTGCTGACTACTTTACTATGCACTACATATATACTAACTTATGATCATATAACATTATGAGGCACTATTAAATTAATATTTCAAAAATTTTTTGAGTCAGAGATTTACTGTATATCCCTAACTAGCTTATACTAGGTGGCCTTGAACTGACAAAGAGCCACCTGCCTCTGCCTCCCAAATGCTGGGATTAAAGGTGTGTGCCATCACATCTAGCCAACATCTCAATTTCTTACACATGAAGATGAGATTCAGTTAAAACATCTACCTTAGGTCAGCCAACTACTAATGGCAGAGTTCATGATCTTAATGATTATATCAAACTCTTATATATCATTTTCATACCTAAATTACTGAAATTTTCTCTTTTTCCTATATTGTTCTGCCTCCTTAAAAGATACAGATATTTTTCCAGCTGGTAGTGTGCACCTATAATGCTAGGATTGAAAAGCTGAAACACAGAAATTAAGAAAATGAAGACAGCCTGGGCTACACTGCCAGACCCTGCCTCAGAAACAATCATAAAATACTATACACTCACTCCCATATGCCCAAGAGGCTGAAGAAGGAAGGTCACTGAATCCAGGAGTTTAAGGCCAGCCTCTGAACCCTGTAACAAAAATAGTAATATACACTTTAGTATTATGTGTCTCCGTTCCTATTTGTCTCAAAATATTTTTATTTCTCTTCTAATTACTCTTTGACTGGTTCTTCAGGAGCAGGAGAACTGTTTACATGCCTAATGGAGCCCATCACACAGCTCTTTGTAGATGTCTGTGGTCCTTCATGAGTGTCCACAGCACAGGATATACAGCTTGCCATGAGTCACTATCTGGGAGAGAAGTAAGAGGAAGGTATGTACAGCATGATTTCTGGCCTATTCCAGGAACTCTCACAACCACTGGTTCTACCACATTCTACCTGTTAGAAGGGGTAAAGTACAGACCACATACAAGTGAGGAGCAGTTGGGCTTCACCTTTTGAAGGAAGAAATCAAAAGAATCTGTGTACCTATTTGTCTTAGTTAAGGCTTCACTGCTGTGAACATACACCATGACAAAGGCAACTCTTATAAAGGACAGCATTTAATTGGGTCTGGCTTACAGGTTCAGAGGTTTAGTCCATTATAATCAAGGCAGGAACATGGCAGCATCCAGGCAGCCATGGTACAGGAGGAGTAGAGAATTCTGTATCTTCATCTGAAGGCTGCTAGCAGAATACTGACTTCTAGGCAGCTAGGATGAGGGTCTTAAAGCCCACACCCACAATGACACACCTACTCCAACAAGGCCACACCTCCTAATAGTGCCACTCCCTAGGTCAAGCATATACAAATCATGACACTATTTTAACATTTCTCTGCCCTTTAAGCTCTGTGTTCTTGGCAAGTGGATAGAAGGAAGAGCTGGCTGAGAACAGTCCGCAAGGCTGGGCCATCAACACAGACATTGTCATTTAGATCCCCCTCTTGTAGACTTAGCCTCCATTTTTCCTTTAGAAATTTGAAAAATCTTGGCCTACATGCTAGGGATTAAATGTTTTGTCCCACTTCTCCCGACCCCAACCAAATTCATACTGATTCCCAAAGCAATGACATTTGAAGATAGGGTCTTTGGGAGATGACCAAGGTTAGATGGGACAACAAGAATAGAACCTTCATGGTGGACTTAGCACTAAGAGAGACCCTGAAGAGTTTGTTCTATTTCCCTATCATCTTTTAGGAACACTCAAAGAAAAGGTTTTACAAGCACACAATGAGATAGGACCTCCATTGAAGCAAGAGCAGAGGTCTCAGGATGCAAACTGCCTTGCTGGCATCTTGACTGTCTCAGCCTCCAGAGCTGTAAGAAGATAAGTTCCTGCAGGGTAAGCTAAGCTGCCTGCAGTGTCTTCCGACTACAGGTCAAGCTCTCACAGACACACGAAGTCTGGCATGAAGGCATCACGTGTGTGAAAATATGGAGGTGTTTTGAAGAGGTGTGTTACAATTGAGGTTTGAGTGAGGGTTTGGAAAGAGAGTTAAGACTTTCCGCTCTAAGACCAGCTATCTCATCTCCCCAGTTGTACCAGGTCTAGGGTGACAGGAGATAGTGAGAATTTGCATTCATCTGTGGTCCTGGCTACTAAGATGCGGAGGGTGAGCAGCAGTGAGAGAACTTCCTGGAATCTAGATAACAAAGTGATTGCTTTACATAGATCCTGGCAGAAATTAGGTAGATGAAATTAAACAGCCCCCCCCCATTCTAGGAGGAAGGTGCCAGTGCCAGATGAGAAGGAAGACATAGGCAGACACTGGCTCGGTGGCAGAAGCCATCCATTCTGCGCCATGTTTCTCCTTCAAACATACTTTTGTATTTAATTGTGATAATATTTAGGGAACATATAAATGAAAACTGAGTCATGAGAACATAAAACTAGATTTTAACATGAGAGGAAGATCCTTGGCCTCCTTCTGTGAGCCACAGAACCTTCTCCAGAATGAACCAGTTGACTCTACTCTCTAAGGGCAAAATGGGTCCCCTGGGCATATATATAGGTTTCATTATTCATTGTCCTTTTCTTGGTGACAACACATGTGGTGACTCTGGAGACTTACTTAGCCCAGTCTGGAACTAGAATTCCTCAATACTAAAACACAGAAGTAGGTCTAAATTAATGATTTTTTTTTATCCTGGGGCCATGGATAGAGGTATTTCAGGGCTAAAATGGAGTGACTAAGCAAGTTTCCAAGCTTGACAACAGCAGCTTCTCCATCAGCCTGCACAGGAACATTCGGAAGTATCCCTTCCTCTGGGGCAGGAGTTCCAGCCTGTAGAGAGAAGAAACTGCTTGCTTCATGCTCATCAAAAGTCCACTTACTCGTCCTCTGTCATATCATTGATTAGCAGTTAGAAAATGGCATTAATTCTTCAAAAGTTGTTAAACAAACAACATAGTTTGTTAAGTCCCTGGGGGAAAGTATGAGCTGTGACCCTCTGCAGCACCAAGTCTCACGACCACTGAAGGAGCTGACCTCGGGGGTTCTCCTCGGAGCCTCAGTCCCAACTGGCACATCTGAGCATTTCCCACAGCCAAGCCCCTCCCTTCCCACTCCATCCTCCTCCCGTTCCCATTCCTGCACGTGCCCTGGCTGTCTTCCAGAGAGCTTCCAGTCATCTGTGTATCATCGGTAGCTCCTCTCTCCCAGCAGTGCTGGGCAACCACATGGGCAGGCTTAAATTTCCAGAAGCTTCCTTGGCCCACAGCTGGGGAAGATATGAATGAAGGTTGGGGGTAATGGAGGGGACAGGGCAGGTTAGGGGCTCTGGGGGGTGAGCGAGACAAGGAAAAGAGTGTAGCTCACGTCTTAGCCCACAGCTCAGCTTCTCAGATCTGGTGGCCGCAGCTCTGAGCCCACAGCTGCCACTTACCCACCAGTGGTGTGGCACTGAGATGCCACACCACTAACACAGGTAAAATCATCATTTTTTAAGGTGGTATTTTAAGAAATAAATGTAGGGGAGGATGTATAGCTCCTGGCACAGAGCAAGTACTTAATAAAATGAAATAATAATAAAAACAAAAGTATTAGCATGGCAGTGGTGGCCCATGCTTTTAATCCCAGCATTCAGTAGTCAGAGGCAGGCAGGTCTCATTGAGTTTGAGGCCAGCCTGGTCTACAGGGTTAGTTCCAGGACAGCCAGGGCAACACAGAGAAACCCTGTCTTGTAATAATATAGTATACATACACATAAACACACACACACACACATATATACATACATACATATATATATATATTTATATTTATATATAAAATCTCCTTTATACATTTGGAAAAATGGTTGTGGGGAATCAGATAGAAAGATGGCTGTTGACATCCTGAAAGAATACAGCTCGGTGCATCTTACATTTGTGCCAAAAATTAGACCTCTGCCTCCCTACCCACTATTCATGGGCAGAAAGCAAAACAGGCTCATCCTAGCACCTGGAATGGAAAAAAGGAAACTGAATTTTTGAGTCTCTGCTTTTCAGCTTCCTGAAATCAATCCCAGAGATGGTATTAGCTTGATGAAGGGAAAGAGTGGTGTGTGTATTACAGCTTGAGAGGTTCATAAATCCAGGGAACTGCTTAACATATGTGCCTAGCTGTTACTAAGAGCAACAAAAGTCACCAGGCAATTAAAGGCAGGTTAGTCTAGCCATGAGTTTAATTTGTTTACAGTTCTGGGCTTTGTCCCTGCTCCATCCCCGATGCTAGCCCAGAGAACTCTAGAACTCTGCCCACAACTATGGTTTTCCCTTTCCACTCCAGGAGATATTTGCAAGGTCATAAAGTCACACCATGACAGAGACCACAGCTTGTTCAGTTCACCTCGCAGAATCTCGTGCCTGGTTACAATTTCCCTGGGTTACTTAAGATGGAAAGACGTCACTTCCCCAGTACTACCCTACCTAATCCCCTCCAGCAAGGCAGAATTAGTAACTCTGACTGGCACTCAGCATTAACGGCTAAGCTAATCATCTGTCATAATAATCTCTACCTTCATAGCTACCCCTCATGGAACCCAATCCAGAAGAGAGGCAGGCTAGCCGTGTCCTAACATTTCCTTCAAGTCAAATTTTGTATTCTTTTAGAACTTATGGCACTGTAGGAACTCTGTTGGTGATTGGGTAAAAGCTGTAAATAAGGCGGGGCTAGCACCTGTCCTCAAGCACTCGACAACGGTTACAAGGCTGAGTTGATTACAATTATTTTTTTCATAGATATGTGTACATACACACTTATACACACATGCATTTGAGACAGACTCATTGTTGCATTTAAACCACTAGGCTCAAGTAATCCTCCAACCATGATGTCCAGCTGATTGTGGTGATTCCCATTTATTTGTTTTTGGTCACTGAGACAGGATCTCACTACAGAGCCCAAGCTGACCTTGACCTGCTTGCTCCCACTTCCCAAATGACTGAAGTTCAGTTTTGCACCACCATGTCTAGTAAGATGATGCATAGTGATGGGGGACTGGAAGAGGCTCCTGTGAGAAGGTGACATTTAGCTAGATGAAGGATGAGGAATAACTGGCCAAATGAGGATATTCGGCAGAGAAACAAGCATCAAGACTCCTTAGCACAAAGACAAGAGGGAATACATTCTCTCTGAAGCAACAAGATTTGTATTGATTCCCAACCAAGTTGGACCCTCTGGCTTCTCCACCTGTATGCCGCTGAGACCCTCAATCAGAAAGGGACACTATTGGTTTTGATAACTAAAAGACAAGCCACAAGCAATTAAGCATTGGAGGGGGATTTGTAATGATCTTGGGCTAATCCATCAGGGATGGCAGGCCGTTTATAAAAATGTTAAACTTCACTGAGAAAGAAAAGTCAACAAAAGCTGTTAAGTAGAGAAAAGAAAATAGTTCTCTTCTGTATGAGACCTCCCTGGATCATTCGTTTCCCAGCCTCAGTAAGAAGGTGTTGTAGTCCAAGACTAAGATGTTAATAGGGATTGCCAGGCTTCACGTATTCAGCAATATTTGGGTAAAAGTGGACGATAGACAAGGTAAACCACAGAGTTCTAGCATGGGCAACGGGGTGGAGATGAGGCAGGTTGATGAGTGTGATATACATGTTTACATTGGACCTTCTGTGATGAAGGTGTCACTTAAGACAGAGACAATTCAGCATGATCAGAGAGGGATGAAAGGGTGGACATGACATGGGAGGAAGAGGATGACAAGTAGTGACAGCTGCTGTGGGGCCAGGTCACAAGTGTCAATGAAAGGTCACGTGGGAGATGGAGAACCTGATGAGGTCAGAATGCCTGGAAAGTAGGAGTGGATGGGTTGCAGGGAGAAGGGAGGATTGCCTTAGAAACAGGGGGTCTTCGCTGAGCAACAACCAGAAGATAGGGGAGATGGGGCCAGAAATGGGTTGGTTCAAAGAACTGTTGGCAGAAGTTGGAGTGTTTTCTATCACATTCATTCTATCCCCCTCAAACAGAGATTAAGGAGGAGATCATGCAAGGAAGTTTGAGGAGAGATTAAACGTTGGAAGTGGGGCTTGTAGAGATGTGGAAAGCAAGAAATGCCAGAGAAATAGGGTAGATGGACAACGGTGTATCTGTGTGCCAGAGAGTGTTCTAACTTGACTCAAGCTAAAGTCATCTGAGAGATTCGTGCCAGTAAGCAGCATGCCTTCTGCTTCAGCTCCTGCCTCCAGGTTCTTTCTTGCCTTGAGTCCTTGCCCTGGCTTCCCTCTCTGTTACCTGAGTGCTGTAGCATGGCATAAGGCCTTTGCTCCTCAAGTCACAGTGTTTTACCACAGCAATAAAACCCTAAGTCAGGGAGATAGAAGTAGGCATCGTGGGTTAAAGTAGTCTGGTAGACTGTATTGTATCGGCTTTCTTGAGATTCTTGTCATGGCCCTTGTATGAACATATAAAAGGCAGGTTCATTGTGTCCGTGAATATAAAAGGACAACAGAGGAAAGGTTGAGAGTATATAAACTGAATACAAAGGGAAGCAAAGACAGAAGCAACCTGATCCAATGGGATAGTGTAGCTGAGCTCACATAGAAGTCCTTTAACCCTGAGTTTATGACGTGGTTCTGAGGGAGGATCTGAACCAATGAGAAGAGGCTGTGGCCAGAGCGTGTAATACATGAATGGGGAGGCTTTGGAGGTTTGAGAAAATCCAGGCACCGTCACTGCAATGAGTAGCTGAGTAGAGGCAGAGGGAAAGGTCTCTGGAAATATGGAAGTCACAGAATTGAAAGCCACAGTTTGAATGAGTCATCGGCCAGTCAACCAGGCTCAGAGCTGAAGACAGTCAGTGGGATTCGGGAGAAGGAAGAAGATGCTTAAATAGCTTCTGAATAAGAGCAAGGGGAAGAAGAGGGTTGAGCATCCTGGAATGTCTGTAGATTTCGGTTTCCACACACAGCAAGTTCTCAGAGTTGCATACAATCAGCAAACAGGCATTTCAGATCCCTAAACCTCAGGGAACAAACTTAGATGACTCCCTAATGGAGATAGATAGATAGATAGATAGATAGATAGATAGATAGATAGATGATAGGTAGGTAGATATAGATATATATTCGAGTCACTCTTAAACATAAAAGTTACAAATTTCCAAGCATTAACCCTAGAGTCACTTAATTCAAGATACTTATCTTTGGGCCTAGATGAATCACCCACCATCCAATGGGCACATCCAATTGAGAGCCTGGAGTAAGACTCCAAACACAGACCTTTCTTCGCCACCCCCTCCCACACCAATCCTCTTCCAGCTGATATATCACCATTAAGCTCACTGTCTTTCCCACAGTGGAGAGATGAACAATCACCATCAAGAAATGTATGTCTTCAAGTCCAATATAAATCTCCTGATGGATATAGAAGTCTGTTTGAAAATAGAGGCCAAAAAAAAAAAAAAAAAAACCCTAAGTTCTTGCTCTGATGTCTGGAGCAACATGACAACCTGTAATTTTCCCACAGTCATCCCAGCCGAGGCATTCAAACACTGAGCACCCCGAGATTCAGCCTAGAGTGGATAACAGAGGTCCATAGCTGTCTAAATCAGTGCTGCCCGATGCAGGCTAAGGACCAATGCTGTTCCACAAAGAGTTCATTGCTAGTTTGTGGCAGGGTGTTAGCATTTCACTGCTTTACAGAAAACCCGAGGAAATTGACTGATAGAAATGGAGGCTTATTACCCGAGGAAATTGACTGATAGAAATGGAGGCTTATTTGGCGTCACAATTTCCTAAGTTTTCTTCCATTGTCACTTGCTCTGTTGCTTCCAGGTCTGTGACAAGGCAGAGAATAGCGAGTCAGGGAGTGAGCCCTGGAGCAGAGCTGCTCACTTACTGATTCCAGGAAAGAGAACTCAATCATACATCAGTCCCTCCTCCCAAACCTGTTAGTCTAGGAATCCATAGTGGATTAATTTGCTCTTGAGGTCAGAGTTCTCATAATCCAACCAGGCCCTGAAGCCTGCTACCTTGGAGTCCAACTCTAATCACACAAGGTCTAGGGGGACCATAACACAAGGAAGGTATAATAACGGTTTATAAGCCTCTAGGCATTTTTGTATGTATGCTTTTAAATAATGATTTGAAAGTGGGACTTATACTTTATATATCTCAATGATATTTTCATTCCATTCTCCTAATAATTCTTTTTATTTCATTTTAGGAAAATGTTGGTCCCTAGTAGATGGAAATTTTTAAAGTCGAGTTCTTAGCCAAAGACAGCTTGAGAAACACAGGATTAGATCACACTCTTTACTCTGCTTCCCAATGCATGGAAACTCTTTAAATGGACAGAAGAAATAATGAGACACAAGTTTACAAAATACATATCCACAAACCAATTCCATTTCAATTCCTCACTGTTAGGTTTCAAACCTGGGACAAATAGCTGAGCTGCCTACTCAGCATATCAAAGTGGACACTGGCTACCAGTTTCTACCACTTCCAGGGCCCTCCTGGCTGGCATACCCCGCCCCCAGGCTGCTCTCCTCCATACAATCCTTCCCTCTCTTTGTACCTTCTGGCCTCCTGGCTGCTGTACCTGGTTCTCCCTCACCAATGGCACTGCTGGTACAATAACTGGGGCCACAGCTGCCATAGCCACTCTGTAGATGAGTCCTAGATGTCCTAGCTAGCAAAGTGCTAGGAAGAGTGCCATCAGTAGATTACTACCATGTAAGAATCCAAGCAATGACCAACACCAGGGCTCCACTATACCACCACAGCCAGGCACAACCTTCCATTCCCACAGGCAGGCCAGCACCCAACTCAGCCACCCCACAGGTCAGCATCAGTGTGGCACAAGAATGTAAAGTGAGACCATGGAACCCACACATGGCCACTGCCAAGTGGAGCTACAAGGGAAGGGAACACAGCAGAATAGCAGCCCCTTGCTACACACAGGGGTCTTCACATGCCTGCAGGGTGGCATTCACAGGAAGCCTGTCCGTGAACAATTAAACCCCTAATTCATAAGAACCTAGAGGCTAGCAGGCATGTGCGACTTTTGCCATTACGATGCAGTATTGTCCTGTACAAAGTTCATATCTGAGAAACACATCATTGAGTTGCAGAACGAAAATCTAGGGATGTAAGTTAGTTTACCGTTCTGTGTTGGCTGTATTCGTGGCTCTCCTGGGGCACAGGTGGCTGCAGGTCACAGGTTGGACACTCCACCTTGCTAGGGAAGATGGAGGAACCCAGGCCAGGGAGCTCTTTCAGAAAGTAACCCATGCTCAAAGAAGCCCTTTCCATCCAGAAGGGAACACATGCTTAGCTCATCTGAACTGTTAAGCAACAACTCTCCCCTGACCTATAGAGATGGGTAAAACACACTCTCAGGGAAGGAGCCATCACTTCATCCCCACCAGGGAAAAAATGGGACTAAAAGCCTAATTAGTATCTTCTATTTTGTGTTACTGCCCTTTAAACTTTTTTTGTATTTGGTTAAATTATAGATTTTTCTAATTATTCTTTTTAATTAATAGTTTTCATTTCTTTACAAATTTATTATTATTTCTATTTACAATTTTATATCATTGTGGTTTTCCCTCCCATCTCACCAGTGAAGGACTTTGTGATTGTTCTTTTCTATGCCTACAAAAACCTTCTTTGTGCATTTCTTCATCTCATTACCTAAATACTAAAACCCTTTAGTCTAAGGAAAAAAATCAACAAACTACCTTCTCCCACCAGTAACTCAACCTAGCTGCCTCTAAGTCTTAACAGAAACACATGTGAAGCACACGAGTTACATAAGTACACAAAAACACACACACGTGCCTACAGAGGGGTGTAGTTAGGGCTTCTGGGAAATTAGTAGGAAGCACTACAGCCATGGTACACCTTGCTCATGGCTTCTAACTGCTTGGTAGATAGATTTCCATCCTTTGACATTCAATTTTTTTATATAAATCTTTTGCTAGCAAACTGCATATTTAAAAGGGGAACATTTACTCAAGGAAAAATACAACAATTGCAAATATGTACGTACCACCTTAGACCAATTCACCCGATTTTATGAAACAAACACAAACAGTATAAAAGGGCACAGATCCTGCCACAATGTCGGTGTGTCACCCACTTGCACACTCAGAGATGTCTTCCAAACTACAATACCAGCAAAGGAACTTCATAGGTAAATGATAACACAGATCGCCTGGATTTAACAGATTTAGCAGCCTGTAGTCTCTCTGACAGGGAACACATGCCCTTCTCAGAAGCATATGAAAACTTACCTAAAATTGATCACATCACAGGCACAAAGCAAGCCTGAATTTAAAAACTGAGATAATTCTTTGTATCTCATCAGAGTAATAAAAGCAGAAATCAACAGCAAAAGACACTTCAGAAACTACACAAATACCTAAAGGCTGGCAATACACTTTTGAATGACAATGGGTCATTGAAGAAAGCAGGGAAGAAATTTAAATTCGTCTAAAAAGAAAAAAAAAAATAGAACAACCTAACAGATGCTCTAGGATACAGCTAAGGCAGATCTAAGAGGAAGGCTGCAAGTGTTCCCATTTAAAAATCAGACACGTCTCAAACAAACAACCTAATGGTGCACCTTAAGGCTCTAGAAAAGCAAGAAGCCAAACCCAAATGCAGCAGAGGGCAATAAATAATAAGGACAACTGGCAGAAAACTAAGTCCAAGAGAAGGAATTAACAAGCAAAAAAAAAAAAAAAAAAAACAATAAACCAAAACCAGAAACAAGTCGGACGTTATGACTTTGTTGAACTCATGACTTAACCCATCCTAAATCAGAACTGTGGCCGCATTTCCATTATGTGTGAGGTAATGATTTTCCTCTTCATTGAGTCACTGTTAATTGAGTTTCTGGTCACTTGTAACCAGAAATATTTACAAAAAAGCTACGTGAACTCTTGAGTATCAACAGGAGAGGAGTCAGGGGCTTCCCCTCCTTGGTTCCTCCTTCTTAGCAGCTGACTCACCTCTGACTCACCCAGGAGCCCCAAATATTTGAAGGAGTTCAGGAGGCATGGAGTCCCTTTGCTGTTACCACAAGACATGGCGAAACTGAGCTTTAGCAAATTCTCGGGCCATCCCTCATCCTGTCTTCCTCAATAGGTTTCAGCTAAGAAGAAGAAGAAGAAAGCAGAGCTACAAAAAACTGTAGACTTGAGGCTTGAGTGACAGCTCTGATGGGCAGCAGCTTGGGAGCCCGACTGTTGGGGATTCTCTGACAGGCTCTGCTGCCAGTCTTCTTGACTGATTGCTGCCCACATGGGCCCAACAGGTGGCTGGCGCCTGGTTCACACTTCAGTGTTTGCAACGAAACAGTCCTCACTGCTTCAGGCACCACCTGCTTCATTTCCAGACAATTCTCATCATGCAAAGTTCTTTCAATTTTACTATTAGGCCCAAATCTTCTACCTTCTAACTTGTAGTTTTACCTTCCCGAGATAAAACAAAAGACAGATGTTCCAGGCATTCACGTGACAGCACCACACATCACCTCAGCTGGTCTTGCAAAGCTTTCATTTCTCCAAGTTATTTTCCGTTAAATTGTTCATAAGATGTGTAGATTCTATATTTTCCATATTTGTCTTATGCATTTCAATTAGCTGTTTCTCTCTATGCTGGGTAGGTTGTTGTTGTTTGTTTGTTTGTTTGTTTGTTTGCTTGTTTGTTTCATTAACTTGACGCAAGCTAGGGACATCTTCAGAGAAAACCTCAATTGAAAAATGTCTCTGTCGGGTTGCCTGTAGATAATATGTGGCGCATTCTTTATCATTAATGATCAGTGTGGGAGGCTCAGCTCAGGGTGGATGGTCCTGGGACGTGTGGTTCTGTGCCGTATAAGAAAGCAGGCTGAAGTTGAAAACCTACATGGAAATCTACAACTGTAGGTAGAAGCTTCTTCAAACTTACATACAAATATGAATCTAAATGAAGACCCCAAATAATAGAGAAGTCGTTGCCCCAACAAAACATCTTATTCCCACCAAATAAAACCTCCAGTTCCAGGAGTGAATTACATCTTGTTGAGTTGTTGGCTAAAAAGACCCTATAGCAACTCCCAGACATTCCAGGCTATTGCTAAGCTATTTATTGGTTGCTCTCCTCTACCTAATGGTAAGGCCCTATTGTTGAAGAGAACTTTACTTATGTTATGGGACACAGAGAAGTTGAGCTGGTATCTAACTAGAAGCTTCACCCCTCGTGACTAGCTAGCATTCATGGTACTAGAAGGTACTTTGCACATACAGAAGGAGCAAATTATCATTATCGCCCAACTACAACCCCACAACCTAGAACAGCAAGATATCCTGGTATTCTAGTGACCCAAATGCATGGGAGTGACCAGCTACGCTTTGACCGGATTTAAGGGCCACTCGATGAGATGACTCACACCTGATACTGCTAAAATGGCCAAGAGCCTGACACCAGCTAGGTCGTGGTCAAAGAGAAAGCCTACCACTATTAATCTGCTAAAGAAACAGCAATAAAATGACTCCTAGTAACGTCCTGCTGTTCTTATAGATGAGTTCCTCGCTTAGCCTTCAGCAGAGGAGCCTCGTGCAGCAGATGGGAACTAATACAGACACCCACAATTGGACAATGTACAAAGCTTTAGAGAACTCAGTCCCAAATGGGATGTCTTTACCAAACCCTCCCCTCAAGGCTCAGATAGATATGTGGAAGAGGAGGTGCTATTAGTTAAGAGCCAGAGGAGATGGATGACTACGGGAAAAAGTCTCTTTCAGAACAGCAGGACTGATACACACTCGGAGAAACAGCGGTAGCACACACAGGGCCTCAAATCAGATGAGATCCCAGTACAGAACGGGAGAAGTAGGGTGGAGAGGGTGGAGGGCCACCACAACCAAGACTAACTCCAGGTGATACTGACAAAGAGAAAATCAGTTTTCTCCAATGGAGAGTCATTGGCACAATCAGCCGCACTCCAAGACAGGCCCTAGGCCTAGGACTAGTTGGCCAACACAAAGCAAATGCAATGGTATGCTTGTGGACTTTGTTTCATTTTGCTTAGTTTGGTGCTTTTTTTTTTTTCTCATTTTTAGGAGAGCTTTTTCTTCTTGTTTTCTGTTTTGTTTCCTTTAGCAGGAGGAAAGGAAGAAGGGAGGGGGAAAGTAGAGGGAAGGAAGGAAGGAAGGAAGGAAGGAAGGAAGGAAGGGAGGGAGGGAGGGAGGGAGGGAGGGAGGGAGGGAGGGAGGGAGGGAGGGAGGGACAGAGGGAGGGAGGAAGGAAGGGGGCTGAGTAAGCAATGGGGACCAAGCCAGTAAGCAACGCTCCTCCCTAGGCTCTGCCTGAGTTCCTGCTTCTAAGGACTTAGGAAAATGGTCACAGGGTCTGACCTCATTAATAAATTTAATGGTGTATTTGTATTGAGTAGACTATTGGAGGAGATGGGTGGGGCTTGCTAGAGGAAGGTTACTGGATGTGTACTCTTAAAGGTTATACCTTGTTTCTGGTTATCCCTCTTCTCGCTCCTCTCCCGCATCCTCCCCTCTTCCCTTGCTGCTGTGAGGTAAGCAGTTTCCTCCACTATGCATGCCTCCCCGTGATGTTCAGCCTCACTTTCCTCCCACACTGCTTTGAGTCAGACATCCACAGACTGAAATCCTTTGAGTCCAGGTAACTCCTCAGATGCTTGGCATGGCGCTGCCGATTTGGGCAGTTTCCCTGCTGGGTTGTGGGCTTTGGTCTGATCGGTTCTTGCTAGACTCATTCTTCCCTTTTGAAATGGGAACACTCACTCTGCGCCATTACATCTTGAAGGAGAACTAGACTTTGGCTTTATAGGAACACACTGCTAAAGGATTGCCTTGAGTCTCCAGAGAGACTGGACTCTTCTAGCGTTAGTGTCAAAGACTATGGGAAAATTTTCTGGCGGGCTGTGTGATGTTTAAAGTGACATCATACCTCAGTGGGCACTAGAGAGACAGGCCTCAAGGTATGTCTGTTAGGTTTGCAGATGGTTCTGTTAGCAAATATGGGCAGCACTGTGCATGGGTTGAGGTTGCAGACTGAATTTTTCAAAGCAAGCTCTGCAGTCTCTCTTCTCTGCTTTGTGAGAATGTTAGTCGAATAGCTGGCTCACATTCCTGCTGCCAGGCTTTCCCCACCAGGATGAGCTGTGTCCTCAACCTGAGCCAAAAGAAACCCTTCCTTACATGGAAGGGTGTTTCCATCTCATCGCAATGAGAACATGGATATCACACCACTCTGTATGTGGTCCTTTGAGGCTCTGACATTGGCGTATATTGAGCTTCCCAGGGGTTGCCTCCTGCTGTCTTCTACCACAGATGCTTCTAAGACTTTGCATGTCCACTGAGGAGCAATCAGAAAAGTGTGACTTAGGATATGGTATCAGAACTTTTTCCTGGGAGGGAGTAAATCTGGAATTGATTACTTCGGCCTCAGTGTTTCTAGAAGTCCAACCTAGACCCTATGAAAACAACCACAATATACTAAGGACTGGAGGGAGCAGGATTGCTATCTTTCTCCTGTTGGTGCAAACAGATGAAACATTACCTCTTTGCAACCTCAACACCTAAAGAAACTGTGTGCCCTTCATCTCTGCCCTGAAGGAGTCACTCAGAGGTTGGAGGCAGGAATTCTTTAAGTAAAAGACTTGCAGAAGAGAAGTTAAACTGTTACTATCTTTTGGTGGTGTGACTTCAGAAGGCCTGAGAGATACCTGTGGCCTTTTGTGGGCCTCCGGCTCTTAGTCTGAGATCTACAGCATGCCCACCATCTGGGGCAGAGAGCAGTGCTGGACAAGAATGGGGCTTTGCAGATGCTGGCGAGGATGTGGAGAAAGAGGAACACTCCTCCATTGTTGGTGGGATTGCAAGCTTGTACAACCACTCTGGAAATCAGTCTGGCGGTTCCTCAGAAAATTGGACATAGTACTACCGGAGGATCCAGCAATACCTCTCCTGGGCATATATCCAGAAGATGTCCCAACCGGTAAAAAGGACACATGCTCCACTATGTTCATAGCAGCCCTATTTATAATAGCCAGAAGCTGGAAAGAACCCAGATGTCCCTCAACAGAGGAATGGATACAGAAATTATGGTACATTTACACAATGGAGTACTACTCAGCTATTAAAAAGAATGAATTTATGAAATTCCTAGCCAAATGGATGGACCTGGAGGGCATCATCTTGAGTGAAGTAACACAATCACAAAAGAACTCACACAATATGTATTCACTGATAAGTGGATATTAGCCCAAAACTTAGGATACCCAAGATATAAGATACAATTTGCTAAACGCATGAAACTCAAGAAGAATGAAGACCAAAGTGTGGACACTGTGCACCTTCTTAGAATTGGGAACAAAACACCCAGGAAAGGAGTTACAGAGACAAAGTTCGTAGCTGTGATGAAAGGATGGACCATTTAGAGACTGCCGTATCCAGGGATCCATCCCATAAGCAGCTTCTAAACGCTGACACCATTGCATACACTAGCAAGATTTTGCTGAAAGGACCCAAATATAGCTGTCTCTTGTGAGACGATGCCGGGGCCTAGCAAACACAGGAGTGGATGTTCACAGTCAGCTATTGGATGTATCACAGGGCTCCCAATGGAGAAGCTAGAGAAAGTACCCAAGGAGCTAAAGGGATCTGCAACCCTATTGTTGGAACAACATGATGTACTAACCAGAACCCCGGAGCTCTTGTCTCTAGCTGCATATGTATCGAAAGATGGCCTAGTCGGCCATCAATGGAAAGAGAGGCCCATTGGACTTGCAAACTTTATATGCCCCAATATAGGGGAATGCCAGGGCCAAAAGAATGGGAATGGGTAGGTAGGGAAGTGGGGGGCGCTATGGGGGACTTTTGGGATAGCATTGGAAATGTAATTGAGGAAAATATGTAATAAAAATATTAAAAATCAAAAAAAAAAAAAGAATGGGGCTTTGGTCTGTGTTTCTCTTCCAAAAGTCTCCACTGAGTAAGCACTTACATACACAGACATACACACAGACACACACACAGACTGACAGACAGACACACACACACACACACATCTCCTTACAGGCTCATTTGCATTTCCTTATTTCCTTGATTTTCATGTTTAGCGCTTGTAACATAGTGAAAACAAGTGTGTTAGCTTTCACATGGGAAAAAGTGGAATATAATATTAAAAACAAATATATAACAAAGAGGGGGGAAACCCAGCAGCCACAGAATGATACCACTGCCATGTCTAAATTAGGCTAGATAATCTAACCCTCAGCTTCACAAATGCACCCAGCCAATTACCAGCATTTGACCTTACTCCAAGGGCACACTGTCTTCTGTGGGCCTCAGCCAGACCCCAGAGCCTGCAGGCCTTTTGTCTATAGCAGCCTCGCAACTCGCAAGGCAAGATGGGACTGAAACCAGGCTTGCAAAGGGAGATGGGATGCAATGGGCTATGAGGTTGGCTGCTGCAGTACCCACTGCCAAGAGGAAACAGGCTGAAGAGCAGACAGAGGTATTGGAATTCAACAGAGAAGCTTTCTCCTCAGGAAGGAGCTGTGTCAGGTCACAGGAAAGGGGGGTGGGTTTACTGACCTCTCAGCCCTCGGCATGCACTGCTGCCCCTACCACACCGTTGCGCACTCATTCATACAGTACCCTCATTCATACAGTACCATGTGCTCTCACACACCAGCATGCTCTGTAGACTACCTGATGCACATCCAGCCTTTACCAGAGATCCTGTGCTGCTGGGCAGGCACATGAGTAATGGAGGGAACACAGAGCCCTGCCTGGGAGCTAACATCCCAGCCTCACATTAGTCATCAGGTCTATGGTAAAGGAGGGGAAGTTTAAGTAGGGCCTTTTTTTTTTTAAATCCATGTTGTAACTCATTTAAAAAAAAATAGCTTTAAAAAAAAGAGCCACAGTGCAGAGTTAGGGAAGGGTATTGACCAGCCTTCTGACATTGTGATAAATAAGATTTATTTTGGCTCACAGTTTAAAGATTTCAGTCCACAATCTCTTGACTCCCTTGCTTTGGGCCTGTGACAAAGCTGAAGGTCACAGCAGAGATCAGACAGTACCACAAGCCTACTTTCTAAAAGCCAAGAAGCAAAAGAGACAGGAGGGGCTGGGATCCCAATACTGCCTGCAAGGTCACGCCCAGGAATCTAATTTCTCTCCACTAGAGCCACCTCAGCTCGGCCTTTACGGATAACCTCGAACCTTAACAGGGAGCGGGGAAGAAGGGCTGCATAGTTCCAGTTTTAAATTAGACAATAAAGGTGAGCATCACTGAAAAAGTAACCCAAATAAAGCAAAGAAAAATACATTGCTTACTTCTCTGAAAGGATTTTCTATCTTGGGGACTAGGAGTGGACAAAATGGCTCACACTGGGGCCTTCAGTCAATGAACATTGTAAGTCCCAAACTGGCTTGTCAGAGCTCACCATTGCCTCTTCTTTGCCTGCATTGGGTATCCCAAGAAAACTACAAACCCCTCCCAAGTCTCTGGGTCCAGTACTATGAAGGCTTCTCTCCTAGGGTCTTAGTTAAACAGAGCCAGTTTCCAAGGCAGGGTAAACCCTTTGAGATGTTGGAAGTCAAAGATTTAAGAACTCACAACAGATGAGCTGGAGATCTCTAAGACAGCTTGGAGTCTACTCACTGGGTATAGAGTCTGGCACTGGACCAGGGGCTGAGGTCAGCAGGCTACTTCATTCTCACACACTGCAACAAAATGTCCCTATCTGGCCTTCAGAAAGACACTGCAGTTTTTAGAGGGTGCGGACTCTGAGCTGGCAAGTGCCAGAGTCTGAACCGGAGCCTAGGTGGGCCAAGAACCCGCCACCTCATCCCACATGCTGTCTCCATTCTCATTTCATTGGTTGCAATGATCTAAAAGAACCAGGTTAAAACTCAAAGCAGACCCAGTTCCTCACATGCTCTCCCTCCGGATCTGTGCTAGTGTCTATGGTCTCCTTTGGCAGGATATAGCCTAAGGATTTTCTTTAGCAAATTCTTGTAAGGAAACGGTAACTTCTTCCCAAGCCAGGTTAATTTTGTCAGCTGTGGGAGGTATGGGAGGAGAGAGATGCTGGGAGCTGTGGCTGTGACTGTGGAGCTCATTAAGAATATTCTAGAGCCCATGGGATGGGGAATTCCTCACCTTTAACTCAGGATCTATCACTCTCAAAAACCCACTCTTCCCAATACCTGCCCTGCCCCTCTCCCCCACTCTCACCAGTCTGCTGAGACTCCAACTTAACTATCTACCATGCTGTCCCCAGGAAGTTCACAGGTAAGCATGGCGAAGATTCCTCTCCACTGTGCTCAAGAATCACAAGTCTTAAAGTAGATCTTTGTAGCAGCCCCCTTACATCCAAAGCCACATGGTACTTTGAATTACCTCTTTTTTCATGAAGAGGCTGATGCATTGTATCCAGAAAAACAACTAGCAGTGTTAGAAAGAGTGGGTTAGATGAGCATATTAGCAGGCACTCTTATCCCAGCTAGTCAGGAAGCTGAGATACATTGTGAGTTCAAAGCCAACCTAGGCTACAGATTGAAAGCCTGTTTGGGGGTTGGGGGGGGGGGGGGTGGGAAGTAGATCATAAAGAACCAAGTCGGCAGAGCTGAAGGAAGACTCAAGAAAACATGCTTCGCCGGGCGTGGTGGCTCACGCCTTTAATCCCAGCAGAGGAAGCAGAGGCAGGCGGATTTCTGAGTTTGAGGCCAGCCTGGTCTACAAAGTGAATTCCAGGACAGCCAGGGCTACACAGAGAAACCCTGTCTCGAAAAACCAAAAAAGAAAAGAAGAGAAGAGAAGAGAAGAGAAGAGAAGAGAAGAGAAGAGAAGAGAAGAGAAGAGAAGAGAAGAGAAGAGAAGAGAAGAGAAGAGAAGAGAAGAGAAGAAAGGAAACATGCTTCCGGATTCTCATACCCCAGTTCTATGAATATAAACCAACTTGATCAAACTGTAGAACAACCAAGACTGCCAGTGGAGATACATAACTAGTCAAAATGCCGAGAGCAAGAGACTAAGTAAGTGTTCAGCCCTAAACAGGACACCTGTATCAAAGTCCCCAACATGCCAAAGCTCAGGGAACATTATCAGAAGAGGAGGCATAATGAATGTAAGAGCCGAATGGGGGATGGGGGTGCACAGTGGTTGTGGTTAACTGCGTGAGACCTGCACAGGATAAAGGCAGGCAAAATCCTGGCATCAATGGGGTAGACAATTTCCACCCCTTACTGAGGAGTTACTAAAAGTTGATAGTTGCTGGAGAGAGAATCACTGTTTTTAGAGGATATGGTCTCTCACTAGTAAGATTCCTATGCTCCAGTGCAGCCTCATGCCCATGCCCATGCCCATGCCCATGCCCATGCAGGCAATACTAACTAGACTTAGTGGATTATCACAAGACATGAAGTTGGAAGAGAGACATGTGAGATAGTTGGAGGGGGAAGGGTTTAGATATGATATACTACCATATGCCTATATGAGATTCCCATATTTTAAATAACAAAGGCTGCTTACTGTGGTGCATAACTGTGGAATAACAAGTGTGGCATGCCAGGCTGAGGCATCTACATGGTATGCTAATGGTTTACCTTGTTACTGGGCCTTTCACAGAGCATGAAAGCCTAGGAAGTAAGAAAGGTCAGCCTGTACTTGCCAAGAAATGAATGCCAAACTATGCAAGGTTTCCAGGGTAAGTCTTTATATAGAGAATCAGGAATGTGAAGTGAGATTAGATAAGTCACCAGCCACATCCACCCCACTGAAAGATCGGGGTCCAAGTGTCCTGACTAGTAGACAGTCTAGAAGCCTCTACAAGCTTCGGGGACTCCTACAGCTAAAGCCAGCCTGCAATGGAGTAACAGTTCTTCCAACAAAGGGTGCCTTGCTCTGTGGCTTGGGAGCAAGGTAGAGGCAAGGCTGCGCTCTACAAAAATGCAGCCTGACTTCAGAGCACAGCAGCTTAGCCAATGGACAGGCAAGTGCCCTTGTGTAAGTCTCTTGGTTGCCGGTGAGAAGCTTGAAGCAATCCCTCTAAAATCAGGGACTAGACAAGGCTGTCCACTTTCTCCATACCTATTCAACATTGTACTTGAAGTCCTAGCCAGAGCAATTCGACAACAAAAGGAGATCAAAGGGATACAAATTGGAAAAGATGAAGTCAAAATATCACTTTTTGCAGATGATATGATAGTATATATAAGTGACCCTAAAAATTCCACCAGAGAACTCCTAAGCCTGATAAACAGCTTCGGTGAAGTAGCTGGATATAAAATTAACTCAAACAAATCAATGGCCTTTCTCTACACAAAGAATAAACAGGCTGAGAAAGAAATTAGGGAAACAACACCCTTCTCAATAGTCACAAATAATATAAAATATCTTGGCGTGACTCTAACTAAGGAAGTGAAAGATCTGTATAATAAAAACTTCAAGTCTCTGAAGAAAGAAATTATAGAAGATCTCAGAAGATGGAAAGATCTCCCATGCTCATGGATTGGCAGGATCAACATTGTAAAAATGGCTATCTTGCCAAAAGCAATCTACAGATTCAATGCAATCCCCATCAAAATTCCAACTCAATTCTTCAACGAATTAGAAAGTGCAATCTGCAAATTCATCTGGAATAACAAAAAACCTAGGATAGCAAAAACTCTTCTCAAGGATAAAAGAACCTCTGGTGGAATCACCATGCCGGACCTAAAGCTTTACTACAGAGCAATTGTGATAAAAACTGCATGGTACTGGTATAGTGACAGACAAATAGACCAATGGAATAGAATTGAAGACCCAGAAATGAACCCACACACCTACGGTCACTTGATCTTCGACAAGGGAGCTAAAAACATCCAGTGGAAGAAAGACAGCATTTTCAACAAATGGTGCTGGCACAACTGGTTGTTAACATGTAGAAGAATGCGAATCGATCCATTCCTATCTCCTTGTACTAAGGTCAAGTCTAAGTGGATCAAGGAACTTCACATAAAACCAGAGACACTGAAACTTATAGAGGAGAAAGTGGGGAAAAGCCTTGAAGATATGGGCACAGGGGAAAAATTCCTGAATAGAACAGTAATGGCTTGTGCTGTAAGATCGAGAATTGACAAGTGGGACCTCATGAAACTGCAAAGCTTCTGCAAGGCTAAAGACACCATCAATAAGACAAAAAAACCACCAACAGATTGGGAAAGGATCTTCACCTATCCTAAATCAGATAAGGGACTAATATCCAATATATATAAAGAACTCAAGAAGGTGGACTCCAGAAAGTCAAATAACCCCATTAAAAAATGGGGCTCAGAACTGAACAAAGAATTCTCACCTGAGGAATACCGAATGGCAGAGAAGCACCTGAAAAAATGTTCAACATCCTTAATCATCAGGGAAATGCAAATCAAAACAACCCTGAGATTCCACCTCACACCAGTCAGAATGGCTAAGATCAAAAATTCAGGTGACAGCAGATGCTGTCGAGGATGTGGAGAAAGAGGAACACTCCTCCATTGTTGGTGGGATTGCAAGCTTGTACAACCACTCTGGAAATTAGTTTGGCGGTTCCTCAGAAAATTGGACATAGTACTACCGGAGGATCCAGCAATACCTCTCCTGGGCATATATCCAGAAGATGTCCCAACCGGTAAAAAGGACACATGCTCCACTATGTTCATAGCAGCCCTATTTATAATAGCCAGAAGCTGGAAAGAACCCAGATGTCCCTCAACAGAGGAATGGATACAGAAATTATGGTACATTTACACAATGGAGTACTACTCAGCTATTAAAAAGAATGAATTTATGAAATTCCTAGCCAAATGGATGGACCTGGAGGGCATCATCTTGAGTGAAGTAACACAATCACAAAAGAACTCACACAATATGTATTCACTGATAAGTGGATATTAGCCCAAAACTTAGGATACCCAAGATATGAGATACAATTTGCTAAACGCATGAAACTCAAGAAGAATGAAGACCAAAGTGTGGACACTGTGCACCTTCTTAGAATTGGGAACAAAACACCCAGGAAAGGAGTTACAGAGACAAAGTTCGTAGCTGTGATGAAAGGATGGACCATTTAGAGACTGCCGTATCCAGGGATCCATCCCATAAGCAGCTTCTAAACGCTGACACCATTGCATACACTAGCAAGATTTTGCTGAAAGGACCCAAATATAGCTGTCTCTTGTGAGACGATGCCGGGGCCTAGCAAACACAGGAGTGGATGTTCACAGTCAGCTATTGGATGTATCACAGGGCTCCCAATGGAGAAGCTAGAGAAAGTACCCAAGGAGCTAAAGGGATCTGCAACCCTATTGTTGGAACAACATGATGTACTAACCAGAACCCCGGAGCTCTTGTCTCTAGCTGCATATGTATCGAAAGATGGCCTAGTCGGCCATCAATGGAAAGAGAGGCCCATTGGACTTGCAAACTTTATATGCCCCAATATAGGGGAATGCCAGGGCCAAAAGAATGGGAATGGGTGGGTAGGGAAGTGGGGGGCGCTATGGGGGACTTTTGGGATAACATTGGAAATGTAATTGAGGAAAATATGTAATAAAAATATTAAAAATTAAAAAAAAAAAGTCTCTTGGTTGCCTGATTGCCTCCACTCCATCAGCTGACAAACAGGCTCACAGAGGTTGAATCATCTACTGGTAGCCCTAAGCTCTCTCCTGTGGGTGTCTGAGCTATTTACTGCATTGCACGCCTGATTCCACAATAGTCACAGAGGACTGGGGGCATGAATGAATGTCCTATCAAGGTTTCTCATAGGCAGTGTGGCTGAGCTCCTGTATAGAAGACAAGAATACTTGTATGTGTTCTGAGTCTCCTAACACCTACAGCTCTGAGCAAGAGCAATCTCCTCTACCACATGCCTTTCCTGGATATCCTTAACCTGCTCCATTGTCACCTATGGCACTCTGGGTATCCTTTACAGTCCCCACCACTGGCTGCCTATTTTCTGCACACATTACGTATGGTCTGAGAAGCACACCAGGCAGCCCAGCTGAGACAACAAGGCCAAAACTAAAAGTTTAGTCTGCACATCCTGCCTGCATGCCCCAAGTGTATGCAAATAAGCCACTATTGGCCAAGCAAAGCCTCCACTGCAGGGAGAGGCTTAAGGAATCCCCTCGCCCTGATTTTTCCGGTCGCCCACAGCTTGCCCAAGGACATGCATCTCTGAGTTTGGGGAAGTGCTTCAAATGTCCTCTTATTCTCAGCTGACTTATTCGATGCCCAGATTGTCCCATGGCTGAGAGAAAGCCCTCTCACAGACCTCTCATTCATAACAAGACATGCAAAATACGCTCATCATTGAACAGCCCAAACTGTCTTTTTGGCAGTATCTATCAAGACTAAAGCCTCAGATCAAACCTCACCGCTTTTAGGGATAGATCCTACAGAATTCTTACAGGTGTACTCAAAAACACTTCGTAAGACATTCGCAACATCTGTGATTATGAAAGGGGGAGGGGCGTTATGGTCTGATGGCTCAGCAAGTGAAGGCATTTGCTCCCAAGCCTGATGACCCACATGGTGGAAGGACAGACTGACACTTTTTTTTCTTAAATTTTTTTACTTATTCACTTTACATCCCACTCACTTCCCTCTTCCGATCACCCCCTCCCACAATCTTTCCCCTATCTCCCCTCCCCTTCTCCTCTGAGCAGGTGGGGGACCCCCTGGGTATCCCCAACCCTGGCACTTTAAGTCTCTGTGAAGCTAAGCACTTCCTCTCCCACTGAGGCTAGACAAGGCAGCCCAGCTAGAACATATCCCAGTACAGGAAACAGCTTTTGGGATTGCCCCCATTCCAGTTGTTTGGGACTCACATAAAGACCAAGCCACACAGCTGCTATATATGTTCAGGGAGGCCTAAGTCTAGCCCCCGTGTAAGTTCCTTGGTTGGTGGTTCAATCTCTGAGAGCCCCAAGGCTGACCCTCACTCTGAAGTTGCTCTCTTACCTCTACACATGCAGAGAGCATGAAACATACATGCTTGTGGAGACGCAAGCAAATAATAAATTGTTCAAAGAAGGGTGCTGGAAACGAAACACCCATTAACACATAAGTTAGATAACTATGGCATTCCATACCATGAAGTCAAAAGTGATTTTGTTTAAGATTTCAAAAAAGAGAGACTAGGAAGATGGCTCAGTGGCTAAGGGACTGAAGTTCGGATCCCAGAACCTACCTAAGAGCCAAGCATGCATGGAAGCCTCCTGGAACGCTGGGCCTGGGGAAGCAGAGGCAGGGAGTGCTTCACAACAACCTGACTAGCTAGGCTATCCAGAATCTGCAAAAATGATTCCTGCTCAATTATCAGAGAGGGATGGGAAGAACACTCAGATCAACTTCCAGTCTACACACACATGTGCATACGCACACCTGAATGCCTACACATGTAAATGGGTATACACATGTGCAATGCATGCTATATATTCACACGCCAAAAATAAATGAGGATTAGGGTCCAGGTCAGTGGGAAAGCATTTGCACTAAAAAAATAAATAAGAGTAATTATGATAGAACTGGGTTTAGTGACAGAAGTTCATAAGGTACTTTAAGAAACCAAGGTATCAGCTGGGGGTGGAGCTTTAAAACTAAGTTGCATATTACTCAATGAGCAGAAGGAAAGTCTGAAGGTGACTTATACAACACCAGAAATGAACAACCGAATGGCACACTTAAAAATGGTGAGGATGAAGGGGGTGTGGCCTTTGGTCTCAGCATTTTGAAGGCAGAGCCAAGTGGATCTCTGTGATTTGGAGGCCAGCCTGAGCTCCTGACCAGCCAGGGCTACATAGTTAAAACCGTGTGTGTGTGTGTGTGTGTGTGTGTGTGTGTGTGTGAGAGAGAGAGAGAGAGAGAGAGAGAGAGAGAGAGAGAGAGACCTGAAACCCCAGAGAGAGAGAGAGAGAGAGAGAGAGAGAGAGAGAGACCTGAAACCCCAGCCCCAGTGCCATCTGACAGGGGAGTCACCTGGCCTTGCTGGATTCCAGTACAGCAGAGAAAACAGGACCCCCAGCTTCCATGAGAGATCATGCCTCCAAGAACTAAGAAAGTGACCAAGAACACCCAACACTCTCTTCTGGCCTCCACACACATCTGCTCATGCACACTGCACACCCACATGCACAACAACATGCCTAATGTCACGTTCAACAGTGACATTTGCATAGTTTGCCACATGCACAGTTTGCCAGCTGTGTTTATAAGCTTATGGATAATAAATTCTTTGACTATAAATCAAAGTATAAAAGAAAGGTTTGCTTGTTTCCAGTTGGTTTGGGGGTTTGTTTTGTTTTGTTTTGTTTTTGTTTGTTTGTTTTTTGTTTTTGTTTTTGTTTTTTGAGCCAGGGCTTCTCTGTGCAGCCCTGGCTGTACTGGAACTTGCTCTGTAGACCAGGCTGGTCTCGAACTCACAGAGATCTGCCTGGCTCTGCCTCCTGACAGTACTGGGATTAAAGGCATACACCACCACAATCAGCTCCAAAGGCTTTTCTGGAGAAGAAACTGGTATCCTTGAACAAGGGGAGGAACTGCAGGGCACTGTCCCTTCTCTCTGAATGACCAACAATTCTGTGTCATCTCTACCACACTTGAACAGCGGCTACTGGGTCTGGTTTTGCTCCAATGGATTTATTTCCCATCCCACAGATATCAAGCGCCTTCCTTTTTGGAACCTTAAATAAGCAGGCCAGCCTCGGTTTCTCTCTAGCTGAGAGCTCAACCTACCCTGCTCCTCCTGCAGGCAGAATAGGAGGCACGGTTCTTGTCTATGAAGAGTGTCTCTTTAGAATGGTTTATGGCCAGAAAAGGAGGCAACCAGGTGCCAGAAACCCAGAACCTCCTCCCCTCCCCCTCTTACTGCAAGAACAAACACTCTTGCACCACAGACTCTGGCTAACCAAGGTCTAGGCCTCAACCCCAGAAGAGGTCATGGTTTCTTTGAAAAATAAACCTGTGACTGTGAATTCAGAACCACAGGTTTTATAAACCATGATGAGACTGGGAGAACATGTCTCAGTCTGAAACTTGAGGCCTGGTTACCTCAAGGGACGGGAGCTGTTTTAGCAACCAGAGACTCACAGCTGCCAAGTCTGAGCCATAGGACTAGAGTAGCCCTGACCGGAACTCATCCCCACAACCTTTGTGGATGCTCTGAAGCCCCAGGAACCCGACTCCCTCAGGATTAGAGAGGCTGAGAACAGTTCCTATGTAGCCACACAGGGCCTCAGAGGTGGCAAAGGGGGGAAATTCGTTCCAATATTTCACTTGCAAATCCTAATAGGGGTATAAATTGAGAATAAGAAACTTAGCTGCCCCTGAGATCATGAAAGTTAGGCAAATGAATCCATTTGCATGGCGGCCCTTGTCTCTTAATGATAATTTAGCATACGCAGGTTCGACTGCCCCAGGCCCCCTCCTGAAATCCTACAGGCTTGCTGGGTCTTGACAGATCTCCAGGTCAAAAGCCTTGGGTGGTAAATTTACCTTCCTAGCAATAATTCTCTGTAGAGCTTGCATAGATGCCAAGGTAAGCTTAGCTTAGAGATGCTGTTCTTCAAAATATGAAAGATGAAAAACAAAAAAAAAGGAAAAAAAAAAGCAAAATATGAAAGATGGAAGCTATGGGCATTGACTCCCAAAGGCTTCATAGCTACTGACTACTGGGGATTTCCACGTTAGGGGATGTGGAAAACAGCAGAGAGCCATGGCCTTTTACAAGACATGGTAGTTAAGGAAACCCTCAGAGGCCACTCTCCCCAAACCTTCTAAAAATGGCTCAATTTCATGCAAAGCCAGCTTTTTCTAGTGATTCATAAATCGTCTAAGTAAAAGTGACCTCAGATGAAGGCACACACTCCAGATATTATTATTATTATTAATTATTATCATTATCATTAATGAACTGAAAAACTAATGGGGAAATCCCTACTAAGAGTATGTTCCCAATTTTTGGTTAGGGAGAGCAAACACTTTTAAGAATGAAGAGTCCAGGCTGAAGAAGGGTAAGAGAAGAAATGCTAGAGCCTCCCTCAATGAAAGGGGCAAGCCAGTTGTCAGTGGGCAGGGTCCACAGGGCCAACCAACCATTAAACAAAACTGTGCCACGAACAGCAGTTGTGGAAAACAAGGACAAAACAAAACAAAAACAAACAGAACAAGAGGATTGTGCCTGCCCTCAAGGGAAAGAGAAAGAGCCTCCCTCATTTCGGCCAGAGCACCCTATGATGGTTAACCCCAGGACCATATAAGGAAGCTCTCCCGGGGCTGTTAGCAGCTGCTTCTCTGAAGGCAGCATGGTCTTCCCTCAGACTCCACTGTCACAGGGGCTGGACCCACTGCCAATTCCTCTACACCAAGCCCCTGAGCTGACACACACCAGGTATTGGCTGCAAGGGGGACCAAAGGTGGCATCTTGGCTCACTGGTGGCTGAAAAGTCTTCACCACATCACCGGTAAGCATGTGGCTTGAAGCAAAAGAAATGACACTTGACTTTCAAACTAGAAAACTGTCCATCCCCACGCCCCGCCTTCAAAGCTGGAAGGCCAGCGTCAGCTTCCTGCTGCTCACTCATCGTCTCACTCGGAAAAGGCTGGGGAAGGAGATCACGGAGAACTGGACTGCATAGCCCTCACTGACAGCAACAGTTTGTTTCTCGGGGTCCACGTGTGAGAGCTGAACACACTTGGCTCTGAACAGCTCCCGCAGGGCATGCTGGCTTCACACTCCCATCCCCCTAGGCACAGACAGTGCAGTGCCTGCAAAGTGAACGCACGTTGGCCTGACTCAGTGCAGGGGGTGGGGGATGGGGGAAGGAGGATGACAGTAATAGGCCGGCCCCTGGAGCTGAAGCCTCATGTCCTTTCTAAAGAGCAGCTGTTCTCAAACTCAGTCAGGTCTCCCACCCACAACAGCCAGATGCCTTGTCGAGGCAGATCCAGGAAGGGCTGTGTCGTCCAGGATAGAGGTAGAGGCTGCTCCCCAGACGCAACCCCACACATAACAGGACCCAGTGGTTTGTCTACGCTCACACTGGTGTGGCCACTTTCCCTAACCTCCTTCCTACTTCGAAAACTCTCCACCTACAACTTACCCATTCGGGCTTACACACCTGCTTGCTCTCTCGTCATTCAGAGCCCTCTGTCTTCCTGTCTCCAACCCAGCCAAAAGAAAACCCTAGTTGCTTACCAAATTAACCTGACGGTAGACTTAACCCTCAGCAGAGACCAGAGGAGCAAGACACAGGCCGACCCTAGACCCCTGGCCCTGCTTGGGGGAGCAGTCCCTGGAAGGAGAAGCTATGTTTATACGAAGCTACCCTGGCAGCGTACTACAGAAGACATTAAATCTGTGGTCTCCTGAACCCCCACCACCACACCCACAGGGACTAGTCTATCCTCACAGGGACAGAATCCAGTGTGTTTCCCTTATACCCAGAGGGCTTCCTGTGCACTCTGAAGGAGCCCTAACAGCAGACGCAGGAAACCAAACCCACAGTCACCCAATCAGCTGTGTGGCCTTGGACAAAGTGCATCTCTGCGCCTGAATCTCTTTATAGATAAAGGAAAAGTGGAGCAATACCTCAGAGGACTTATGCTGGGATCAACCCAGCACCAGTACTTCACTCAGTGAGCACCCAAGGGTGTCAAGAATTCCCCTTGACATCTTCTTCAAGTATCCCCAGACCATTCAACCCCAACCTCACACCCAGCTCATTAGAAGCTAGCTGGGTTAGAGAAAGAAGGGCTACCAAGCAGTCATGGGAGCTGACAGACTGGAACAGCTCCTGCTATTCCAGAGCACCCATACCAAGCGATTCACAGTCCCCTGTAACTCCAGCTTCCAGGGGATCAGACACCCTCTTCCAGTATCCACAGACATCTGTGTATATGTGGCCTACACTAATGCTGTCACGTGGAAATGACAACAAAAAGAAAATGTTTACCACCCCCAAGTTAGAGACAGAAGCCCATAGGGGTGGAGCTGGGGGGGTGGGGACAGAGGTGTGGCCAGACCTCCAGCCTTTTTTCAGTCATCTTCCTTGGAAGCCAGTATTAGACCTTGTAAGCTGGACTGAGAAAAGGAAGCAAAATACAGGGGTGATTAATACTGGTGCTCTGAGATGAGGAAGCTGGAAGGCAGTTCTCTGTGTCAGAACACTGGTTCCAAAAGGACACACTCTGTCGTTGGAACAGTGTGTACGTATGTCATTGTCCGCAGTAGGAGTCTGCAATCGGAAGCAAGAGCCACGGGCTTCCAGGCTAGCCCAATCTCATCATACTGGTCCTCAAGGAAATCCCCCAGGCCGTGTAAGAGTGGTCACAGACCAAGAATAGGGGACATACAGAATGGCCGGCTTCAAAGACAGAGACGGGGGCCCAGGTCAAGGAATGCTGGCAAAATAGGATGTGGCCCTGCAGAGATAGTGAGGCTCTACCAGGCTTCTTTCCCATGTAACCAGCAAGTAACGTCACAGCTACAAGGACCTTCTCAAGCCTCTCACTTAGACGGCAGCTTCTGACAGCTTCCTTTCTACCAGCCCCACTTGCTCCCTCACCCTGGACCCATTGCTCTGACTCCCTTGTAAGTACAGACAAAGGGTTCTTTACAACCAAGAGTGCTCGCTGGGTGATTCGACAGTGCTCCAGGTAGGGGAGCGTTCTCGGGTTGAGTAGCAGAGTAAGGATCCCTGATAACTAGGGTGGGTGGCAAGCGCATCTTCCAGAGAGAAGGCTGGTAGAAGACAGAGTGCTCCAGGCCCCCTGGTCCTGTGCTCTAGTCTGAATCGACAGCTGTGAGGTTGTAGGCACAGTGCTTCCTGCTCTGGGTTGGAAACTAGCCACGCTGCCCTGCCTTTCTCCCCTGCCTGAGAACAGAAGTGACAGAGTCAGCAAATCAGCTCCTGCTCTAGGCTCTGCCAAGGAGATTCAGCTATCACAGGGTTTCTGAGGAGATTAGGTCACTCAAAGCACTTTTGTTTCTGCCTGGCCTGTACTGCCCCCTTCTGGACTCTAAGATAATACACCACCCTGTTTTCCTGGCTCCAAAGGAGATGTGCTTATTGACACAAGCCCTCCTCTAAGAGGGGCTATTCCCATGCAGATGTAGCCAGGAGGCTCTCTTCTCCCTTCTCGGGGCACAGGGCTCTGCCACCCATCATAGGAAACACTCCACACACAGGCTGGGAGAACACAAGTAAACGGTCAAGGGCCCAAGCCTCAGAAGAAAAAGAATGAAAAACTTTCAACTATTAAATTTGTTTAGTAAAGACAATTTTGCTCATACAAAACAAGAGTTTACAACAGTCTGAGTGTTGAACACACCATCAAAGACATGGGAGGAGCTGCAGACGCCTGGGCCCTGCCCCAGGCCCAGAGACGCCCAAGAGCCCCTCCTCCACCAACCCCTGAGGGAGACACCCCTCCTCCAGCAGGAGGGGCATGGGGGACCATGGCACAAAGACTCTTCCCCACCTGCTCCTCCTCAATCCTGGGGAGCCCCCACCCAGGTTGAGTAGTTAGAGGGTAAGGTGGCTAGTGGGCAGGGACAGAGTCAAGACATCTTTGGTGCGAAGACTGTCCCATCCACCAGACCACATGGTGGAAATCCAGGAAGACCACACGTGGTCCTGCCCTTGTCAAAGGGAGGTTGGCAGGTACCCCAGAGATCAGGGGAGATGCATGAAATGCAACTGCCTTTCTAGGCATATAACCTTCCCAGGCTCACCCGTGGGAGTGGACAGCCCATTGAGAAATGGCTAAAAATTTCAGAGAACTCAACAAGAGTGGGTTAATCGTGGCAAGAAGGGCAAGCAGAGGCTACTCAGTGGATCAGTGCCTCAGGGATCTGGGACCAGCAGGGAAAGGGGTCCTGAAGGGACCCAGTCCTCCTGGTAGCTGTCAGTGCCCCCGTACCCCTCACTGCCTCCCCTGCCCAGCTAACACAGAGGCCACAATTACCTGGCTCTGGATCTAGACAAGCTACCTAGGCATTTAGGCAGGCTCAGTTCAAGCAGGAGTCCCTGTAGCCCCGCCTTCCCTAGACCCTCCAATGCCCAGTCGCTGGCATGGATCCAGGCATACACACACATGCACACACATGTGCTGCTCTGTTGTGCACACTGGTGATGTCTAAGGGCTTCAGCGGGAGGCAAGAGCCACCTACTGCCACTCCACTGCCTTCTCCCTGGAGCTCCCAGATTCTAGAGCCAGTGGGGACCCCATGTTACAGTGGGAGGCCAGAGGGGACAGATGGGGCAACCTAGGGACATTCCCTATAACAACTTCCACAACACCTGTGGGTAAGCCTCAGCCTTTGTAGATGGGAAAGGACCTGGGGAAGGAATGAGGAGTGGGAAAAAGGACAAGAAGACAGGTTCCATAAAAACTCTACACCAAATTACAGATAAAATGCAAAGGAGCAATGGGCTCAGGAGCACCTCACCCCTCACACATCCTCCAGCTCCCACCTCAGGGGAGCCAGAGCCAAGGGCAGAATAAAGCCGGAGGCATTTCTGGGCGCCACGCAGCCCAAGAGAACAGGAGGCAGCATTGGGCAACTTGTGTCTCTTTGTCTAAAAAATATATTCATGTAGAGTTATTGCTTGTCCTCCAGTGGGTGGGAGGCAGAGCGGCTCAGTGGGCAAGCGTCGCATCCTCCACAGCACGGGCTTTCTTCCGCCTCTTGAGAAGCAGAGGGTTGGATGCGTCTTCTATCTTCTTTATCTTGATCTGCTCATAGTCAACACGCATCGTGGCCAAGGCACTGGTCATCTCCTCCTGGGAGCAGGGAAAGAGGGCAGAGGAGAGACACAAGCAGTGAGGGACAGACAGGCAAGGCAGGAAAAGGGTACAGTGAACGCATATCAGTTGTGGGTCCACACTGCTGACAGACGGCATCATCCCCCAGCACTGGCCACTGTGTAGCTATTCTCTCAGGAGCCCTCTGACAAGCTCACAAAAGGGGAAAGAGTCCTAGGCCAGCCATCCTGTAGGGCCTGCTCCAGTAAAGCCCTGTCTGGGGCTTTAATGCCCTCATCTGAAAACTGAGGGGATAGTACCTGATGCCATTTCAGGACCCACTAGAGAGCCCCAGGGAGAGGAAGGCTCATAGGAAACAGATGGCAGTCTGGCCAGAACCTTTGCCACAAGCCAGTGAAGGTGATGGTTCCCAGTCACCTTTTGGTTGCTATGGAAACACTGGGATGAAGAACACAGATCCAAACTGTCCCTGCCAGGCCAGCACTCCTACTGGGGACTTCCTGTGAACTGCCTTCCCAGTCTCTTCCTCAGTGATCCCTCACCTTGACATCCTCCCATCGTTCCTTGTCCTCCTTCAGGACACGGCTGGTGTGCAGTGGAGTCTGAGGGACCTTCGTAGATTGCTGAGGAGAGAGAAGTGGGATCAAGTGACAGTCGACCATACTGAGCAACAGTCCCTTGCGCCCAGGTCTCCCCAGCCTGCAAAGCTTACCATGATCCAGGGGTGGTTCATGAATTCTGTGATGGTCATTCTCTGGGTGGGCTCTGTTTTTAGCAGATTCCGGATAAGCATCTTCACTATGGGGTGAGGCAGAGGACACAGCAGGTCAAGGGACAGGGCAGTTCAGGGGATCAAGACAGCTCAGGGGACAGGGACAGCTCAGGATCTATACTTTTCCCTGCACTCTCCTGCATGATCAGGCTCAAAGGAGACTAAATGAAGATAGATACCCAAGGAGCAATGGCTCCAAGGACCAGCATTCTGGACAAGCCCTGCACATAACACATGGCTCTGACCATGCCTCAGGCACTTCCCACAGGCAGAAAACACCCCTGAAGGCATAGGAACAGATCCAAGTCCCCAGTTCCAGCACACGTGTGAAAAAGACTGACACCTACACGTGCACACGCTCGCACACACTCACTCTTTCCCCTGTCCCGGAAGGCCAGTTCCTACCTTCTTCTGATACTTCTGACCACTCCGGGTTAGGAAATTCATACTGGCCCATTCGAATACGAGTCTTCATGCCCGGAGAGATGGCAAGGCCGTGATTGGAATAGAAGGGGGGATACCCACACAGCCTAAGGAAGAGAAGGGCAGAGCAGGTGTTATTTAGGAACCCTGCACCACGAATCAGTTAAGAAACAGACTCTGCTTGTAATAGTCCCAGAGAAATCGGACTGCAGGACCCAGGAGTCTAAGTGCCAAGGATGCCACCTAGACGGCTAGCCCATTAGCTAGTTTCTACCACCACTTAGCAACCAGAACCCACCAAGCATCAAGTGAAGCAGGAACTCAGAGAATTCCCAGGGAGTCCCCCATCCAAAGGGAAAATGCTAAAGTCTGCCTCTCCTCTTGTCCTGCAGAGGTAAAAGCTTCCCCAGCTCCCTAACGCACTGCAGCCTAGCAACCATCCCACACACCAGCCCACTTACAAAATATACATGATGACACCCAAGGACCACATGTCACAGGACTTGTCATACTTCTCCGGGCCCAGGACTTCCGGAGCTGCAAAGCAAAGATCACTGTGGGCTGTCCTGGCTCTTTGAATGCTGAGACCTCCCCTGCCTCAGAGTCCTTCATCCCTCATAAAGAAAGAGCGGCAACAGTGGGGGGCGGGGAAAGAAGAGGACCCTCTCCCAGAAGGGACTCTGCAGCTACGAGCTTAGGGTGCGATCACTGCTGAGCCGCTGAGAACCTACAAACATGTGGTACGCACTTAACTTCACGAACATGTCCTGGGAGTGTCTTCGTGGAGTCAGCTGGGACTTTAGTCTGAATCCCAGACTCCACGGAGAAAGCCTGGCTCTTCTCAGGAAGAGTACACAGGTCCCAAGTGCTGCCCTCAGCCCAGCAGAGCCTTTGCATAGCACTCAATCATAGCTTAACCCCGGCAACCCACTCGTGGTGGGGCCCTGTCAGATCTAGTACATCTAGGGACATAAAGACCCAGCATGCCTAGGTCTATGGTCTCCTGAGATGAGCAAAACGAGGGGTGGAGAGAGAGCCTGGGCAAAGACTCAGTCCTTGGGCCTCCCCTAAACTCACCCACATAGTATGGTGTATAACACGGAGTGGTCAAAGAGTTGTGACTGGTGGTTTCCTTGGCAAAGCCAAAATCAGTGAGTTTCAGAATGGCATTGGGCCTTTTGGAAGTATATAAGAGGTTCTCAGGCTGTGGAAAGAGACATGAGTGGATAAGATCCCTGTGGAAATGCTGAGGAACCCAAGTGGGAAGGACTGTGCCTTCCGTTCATCCGCTCAACCACTGCATCCATCCAGCCCCTCTGCATCGGGCAGCGTGAAGGCATCGGCTCCCTGCTACAGAGACTGCCGCGTAGAGCCATGGGGACCGCTGCTGACTCAGAAAGCCATGTGTGGGACGGTGAGGTGCTGATGAGCAGTCAGTCACAGGCTGAGTGCAGCCAAACAGAGTTTCCCTACTAAGTTTGTGGTCCCCTGTCCCAAGCTCCACAAACCACAGACTGGGCTGCAGACCCATCCTACGCTGACAGACCAGGCAGTCAGGGTGCGAGCATGGGGTTTATATAAGCAGGCTTCACCTTGACATCCCGGTGAGCAATGTTGATCGAGTGCAGGTACTGGATGGCCTCGCCGATGCTCTTCATGATCTCTGACGCCTCTGCAGATGAGAGAGAAAACCCAAGCTGGAGGCCTGAAAGCTCAGACCCCAACCTGCTGACGCAGGCCCAGTGTCCCACACCCACCAACTCATCAGACACACAAAGGAGCTAGGAGCTGGCCCTGCCATGGCTAAGGGAAAGAGGCTCATGGCCAGCAGTGAGCCTGAGAAGGCAACACCCTCCACCACTCCTGTGACAGGGTCCTTCAAAGAGCCTACAGTTGCCTCCTGCTGTACACCCAAAGCGATGGCCACAGCAGACCCTCTCTACCTCTTTCTGTGAATGCCTGGTCTCCTCGGTCCTGGATTCGACTAAAGAGCTCTCCACCATCAAGACTGAAAGAAAATAAAAGGTAGAGTGAAAGATCTGTCAACCAGCATGTCACCCCACCCCCACGCACTCCACTGCCCCCAAAGGAAGCCAGATGCTGATGTCCCATGCTTCAAGACCCATAGAGGGCTGTCTGCAGAGGCAGAGGCACCTCGGTGTGGCATTGGGATAGGATGGTCAGAACCCTGCAGGCTACTTACCACTCCATGACAATCAGCAGGCATTTCCTCCCAGCATACAGGTTCTCATAGACATCCACGATGTGCACAATGTGTGGGCACTGGGAGGCCCTCCAGTGCAGCTCCACCTCTCTACGTGCCTTCGGACAGTCCTGGAGCATCTGCAAGGCCAACACCTCCTGAGTGACACAGGGCTACGGGAAACAGCTGGCCCCACCAACACTACAAATCTCTCTCTCTCTCTCTCTCTCTCTCTCTCTCTCTCTCTCTCTCTCCTCTCTCTCTCTCTCTCTCTCTCTCTCTCTCTCTCTCTCTCTCTCTCTCGCCTAAGGTCACTCCCACAGCATCTTCCCCAACTTCTCCCCTTCCAGGACCCTAAGATGACTCTAATCACTCAACACAACACTTCAGCTTGACCCTCCAGAGCCTGAGACAATGCTCATTCCATCCACTAAGAGCATGAAGTCTACAGAAGGGAAGGCAGCAGCAGGTAAGTATTGGAGGACAGTGACCCACGGAGTCAGAACAAAAGGAACCACTTCAAGGAAAGTGAACCACTACAAGGTCATGAAAGGGAGCGACTCCAGAATCCGCAGGGACAGAAACTTCAAACCTATAGCAGACTCAGCCCGGTGGTCTCTGGAGTCAGCCCGATGCTGGTCGGAACCCTGCTGCTTGCCACAGCTGCAGCCTTGAGCCACATTTGTGTCCCTTCCTGTTCCCGGGACCGGGTGTCCAGGAGCATGAAGTCAAGCTAGACCCTCATCAGCCTTAAAAGGCCAGATTCTGGTCAGTCTAAGTCGGCTACTTGTCTCTGCCCTTTAGCTACTGACTAGCTTAAGAACAAGCCTAATGTCCAAATGGCTCAGAAGAACTTTGATGGCAATTTACTGAGAGACAATCACAGAAACAGCACAGGACCAACACTGTCTCCAGCACCTGGCAGCTAGGAGCATGCTGTCACCATGGTCCCAGTAAAGGGTCTGGCCACAGCAGTGCCCTGAGGGAAGCCAGTGAGAGACAGCAGCTCCCAGGATCCCTGGGACATCACCAAGCAGCCTGTTTCCTGCCAGGCACAACCAGGAGACAAGGCAAGAGAGTGGGGATTCAGGGCCAATTGTGGCTCCTCAATGAAACCAGGGAGTGTGACCCTGCTTCCAAAGCAAAACAAATAAATAAATGGAAAATGTTCCTGATTGCTTAAACTCTTTTAGGAGAATTCCACTGTTAGAACCAAAGGCATCCTAACAGACCTCTGCTTTGTACAGTCGAGTAGCCACTTTTGCTCACAGATATGCTATGAGGGTTAAACTGTGCTCAGTAGTAACAAGCTATCATTTTTACTAGAAAGCCTACTCAATGCAGGGCACAGAAGTCAAAATCTGTAAGACAAAGACCCGAAGAGATCTACCCATACGTCACACTCTCCAACAGCTCTGGACATTCTGCAGTCTGAGCTGGCAGGGAAACAGGCCCGAGAGCAGACGGACAGGCAAGCAGCAGGCAGGCGCAGGGGCCTTTGATAAGGTGGAGACTGGGCACTGACTAGAATGAGGCCAATGTGGACAAGCAGGGAGACCAAGAAGAGAGCTGAGGTCTGGGAAGTGGGGTCAGACAGCCAGAGACAAGCTCGGAATCTCCAACAATAACACTAATGTGCTTTCAGGCTATAGTCACGCTGACCCATTTCAGAGAGTAGCCTGCCCAAGGCTAAACTCCTAGGATGACAGCCACAGCCTGCATCAGGCCTGACAGACAAATTCCAAGTCTTTCCACCCTATCACTCAGAGTCTAAGAAACTGTCAGAGGCTGAAACTTCTCAAAGTGGCTTCAAAGAGGCAACTTCTCAAGCAGAAACCCACAAAGAAGACAGCTATCTCCCATGTGCTTTGTGTCACACTGCCACCTTGTGGTCAAATGAGAGCATGGCACAAGCTTGTTGGGGTGGGGGTTCGCGAGGTGTGCATTTTTATTTTCCCATGTTGTAGGAGGAACAGAAAGAGACACTGACCAATTCCATGTGCACATAATAAGTAGTGACTGAACTACTGTAGGCCACACATAGCACTGAACGTCAAAACCAAAACAGACTGACAATCGGAAATGCCAGGCTAGTGCAGCAGGACAGATACCGGAGGCAGGCACTGGAAAGATTCATAATTCACGTCTCTCTTCCATTCTCCACCAGAGTACAGAACGAAAGTAAAAAGAATCCCATGGGGGAACCCACACCCTCACTCTGCCTCCACATCTGAGGGCAGGAGATAGATATCAGAGATGAACAGTCGGGGGAGCTGTTGGGCCCCAAGTTCAGGCCACGATGCCAAAGTAGACAAAATCGTAAAGACAACAGACAGTGCAGGCAAGCATTCTGAGGAAAGTCGATCCGCAGACTGCACACTGGGTTTGGGATCCAGGAACACAGCTGTCTTAGGATCAAACAGGACCCGAACACTGCTATCCACAGCCGGGGTTCGTCCATGGCACTGGGCGGGCCCGGTTCCACCTCACAGACAGGAGTGTTAGGGCCAACATACTCAACAGTTCCAGCTGAAGGGGGGTCATCCCTCCTGGCAAATGCAAGTCCAGTCGTGCCACACCCATACTCCCAGCACTTGTGGCCCGGCAGGAGGAGTTCTCTGCCAGCCTGGGCAATATAGCAAGTCCAAGGCCAGCCTGGGCTAGAGAGACCAGCTCACAAACGCAGCAAAACAAAGCAGCTCTATGTAAGGTTCTCTTCTCTTAAGCTAAAACCAACACTTTCCATACTGGTGCCTTCTCTCCACAGGTGAAATAAAGTTTGATTTCTTTAATCAAATCCCTCCTCTCTCTTCCTTCACCTAGTAGTAAATGTATTTTCAAGCTCTCTCCTCCAGGGAAAATTTCTGGAGTGTGGCAACTGCCTTACTATCTAAACTGTGTCCCCCCTGCACCTCCACAGTGGGACAGGTGGGTGCATGCACTTGCTGCAGGCAGGCCTCTCCCCTCCGGGTGAAGTCAACTGGATAAAGACTAGGAAAAATCTCAATTCTTAGAGAAAACTAAAATTTTACAGGAAAACAAGTAACTGAGATGAAGTTAGGTTTTATCCTCTAGAAACTTGGTTAGGTTGGGCAGATTAGGGATAACTATGAGAAGCACTGATTTTTAAAATACGTATAGAGGAGGTTTTGGTGGGGTTTTGTTTGATAGGGTCTCCTGTATACCCAGTGTTATCAGACCATCACTGGTTATGAATACTAACTGAAGCTATGGAAGCCTTCATAGCAGATGACCATCACTGGTTATGAATACTAACTGAAGCTATGGAAGCCTTCATAGCAGATGACCATCACTGGTTATGAATACTAACTGAAGCTATGGAGGCCTTCATAGCAGATGACCATCACTGGTTATGAATACTAACTGAAGCTATGGAGGCCTTCATAGCAGATGACCATCACTGGTTATGAATACTAATTGAAGCTATGGAAGCCTTCATAGCAGATGACCATCACTGGTTATGAATACTAATTGAAGCTATGGAAGGCCTTCATAGCAGATGACCATCACTGGTTATGAATACTAATTGAAGCTATGGAGGCCTTCATAGCAGATGGGCGGGTGGGCAGGCTAACGTCAAAGGGTGGGGCCACGAGGTGCCACAGACACTTGTAGACAAGTGTAGCATACAGAACACTGGAGAGAAAAAGCAAGAATGCACAAATCTCAAGTATGGCTAAGTAAAGACAGACAAGAGAGGTGGCCTGAGCCATCCAGGCAGAGAGGTGACAGGAAGCTGCTAGCACACCCCAGCAGAGGAAGAGCTGGGCAGCCAGGAGGGTCACATGGGAAAGGTCTCACTCCCACAGTGCAGTGAAGACACTGGAGAACAAAGGGCTCAGGACCTTTGCTCTGGGGGATGGACTTTCCTACAAAGAAGAAAACCACTGCATTGAGAGAAGGTGTACATGGGAGGAACTGAAATCCGTGACACCCATGCTAAGCCTCAAACCAATTCTGTGCCTTGACTCAGCCCTATATGGTGTCTCTGAAATAATCTTGCAGAAAAAGTCGAAAGATGTGTGTTCCAAACTAAGGTGCACAGGCCAAGGAGGCCTGAAAGGCAGGCAGGGGTCAGGATCAGGTCATGGAGCCCACAACCCAGAGAGGAAGTTTTAGGTAGGGTCAGTGAGGGAGGTGTGGGAATTGTGCACAGGATTAAAAACAGGGGCCCTAGACTCTGGTTGTACACCTTTGACTCCCTTACCTGCCCTCCAGGAGATCTTCCATCATGGGGTCTCCTGAAAAGATAGTCTAAGTCAACCCAAAAGCCAAAGAGGAAAGAACAGAGAGGAGCTTGGGCCTGTGGCATGACATGAGGATAATAGGAGCAACAAATAAGCCGCCCCCACATACTTTATACCTCAGAGACCTCACACGCTGGAAACCAGGGAGGGGGGTGTCTCTGAACTCCACTGAAAGCGAGGCTCCTAACCCCTGGTGCCTCCCATCTTCTCATGTGCTGAACAGGCCCATGACAGGCCTGAGGGGGCAGCCTATTAAACACATGTAACAAGGACAAGAATGCACACTAGCAAGACCGGCTTGGCACATGACAGGCACCACATCAGGGTTCTGCTATTATTACTCAGCTGCTATTCCTGTCCATCAGTTCCCCTGAGGTGGGCAGCTGGGATCCCAGGCACACCCACTTCCCTCAGGGGTTATTCATAGCCCTAGACACCAGGCAGTGGGGACCCAGGATATGGTGCAGCCTTGAGTTTCCCTCCACACACCACTTAAAAGGGACAGCTGGAGCGGGGATGTGCCGAGTCCGACTCGGTGCCAAGAGTGATGCACAAGTCCAATTCAGGCCCCAAGTGCGCTGCTGTGTTGTTAAACAAGACCTCTACATTCCCAGGAGGCAGCTGGGGGCCTGGAGGAAAGCCCTGTGTGGGGCACCAACTCACCACTCCCTTAAGCCAGGCCACAGTCCCTCTTTCTGGACCACAAATGCTTCTTTTGTACCACATGGATGCCCCAAAGCATTGCAGGGTAAAAGGAAAGGAGGACCTGGAGCCACTGTAGGCAAGTCTCAGCAACCTCTTTCGTGAACATTCAAGTAGCAGGCATAGCTTAGGGTTGGAGTTCTCCAAATTAAATGTCTAAGTGCTTCCAATGTGTCATCTCACCTGGCTCAACCCATCTGGAAGGGAGCATCCTATTTTATAAATGAGGTCCTCCATTATGGAGTAAACTTTCCATAGGATTCTCCAGCCAGCTGTGGCAGGACTGGAATATGAAACCCCTGTAAGTAGCACTTCCTGCCAGACACCTAGACATACACCTCTGCAGGCTATCTCCTAAGCACTCAGCCCCCAGCAGAGAACCAGCTCACTCTCCCACGGGTGCAGGCTTGAGGTCCCAGTCGTCACCCTTCCCCACCCCAGGAAGTAGAGTAGACTGGATCTGCCCAGCCACTGCCTCACTCACTCCAGCTCCATCCATTCCTATCCTAGCACCATCCGCAGCTCTTCCCAGAGAGAGGTGAAATGCCACACCTCCTCAGTGCTCCACCCCTCCTTCCAGCATGAAGCCTGGAGTGGTGGAGCTTCCACACACAACACAGAGAAGCTAACTTGATTTTAGTTAGATAACTGTAAAACAAGAAAGGCCTGGGCAAGTCACGGAGCTGTGACACCAATACATACTGTCCTTACATTATTTGCTATTTCCAACAGATCCTCAAGGGTCCACACCCGTAAATCCAAGGCTAGAGAGGGTCCTAGGGACGAAACACACAGAATGCCTTCATTCTGAAAAATCTAGAAAAATACAGCATCAGATCCCAACCATGGGAATTAATTATACAGTAAAGAGATATACGCACACACACACACACAAGATGCTGCTTACAGAAGCAGCCACGGTGATGAGGGAGTCTCAACTCCCAGAACCACTGACAGATGCCCACAGGCTAGAAAGACAGACCACAGTTCTCTCTGTGCTCATCCATCCCTGCTCCAGAGCACAAGAGATGACAGCGGATGCGTGTTCATTTAATTAGTCATAGAGATAAAGGAGCATGCCGCCACCTCTGCTAGAGTAGAGCTCAATGGGAGTGGCAGATGAGCCTCCCTAGAGACTGATCTCAACATAACAGCAGCCACGGAGCCTACACTCCTCAGAAGGCAGACAGACAATGCACACGGAAGGACTGCAGCAGCCCTACGTGCTGGTACTTGTACGCATTTCATACATTCTACCAGGAAGTCAAAGTCAACTCTCTCCTTGTTACTGAGTTTTATAACAGAATGGGGCTAAGGCTCTACCCAAAGTAACACTGACAATGAGGAATCCTAGTACCAAAAGCCATAAACACCCTCGCCACACTACCCAGAAGTGACCTCCACTGAGGGTGACTCTCCGTGCTGTGCCCCGCCATGCTCTGGAACCACCAGAAAGGCAGTGGCAAAGGACTGAGGCTCAACAAAAGGTCACCCTGTAAATGACAAATTTTTCAGAGTTGCCACACAGGATGGATAAATGCTAACTGAATCCTAGCAAAGATCACCTGTCCAGCACAAAAACGACTGAAGGTGGTTTAGAGAGACAGAAACAGTGACGGCCAAGTTAAAGGCCTGCTGCAACTCGTACAGAGAGGACTTATGAGAAGAGCCGATAACTGTGCTGGCTGACAAAACTTTCACATCTGAACAAACTCCTAGACTTCCAGAGATTCAGGAAACAAATTCTCACTCAGGACTGAAAGAACTCTGGGAGAAAGCTGGCCATACCTCTCAAACCTATCTCAGATCCAACAGTGGCCCGACAAACGCTTTTCTTTAAGCACCTCGATGGCAGGACGCCTACTAGCACCCAAATGTCTACAAGCAAGGAGGCTGTAAAGATGTGAAGCCAGCTGTGGGCCAGAGCATGGCACTCTCATCAAGAGAACAAGGTGGTCTCTTGGCTGTCACCACTGGGAGAGCACACAAGGATCCTGGTGACACCCCGGCTGTGTTCAACGTCCTCAACTTAAATGAAACTGCATTTGCACTTCATAAGTCAAGACAAGATGCAAACACACCAAACGTTAGTTTAGGTTTATTATAAACGGGAAGTATTACAGGTAACATTTTTCTTCTTTTGTGTATCTCTTAAATTTCTTTTTTAAAAAAAAGGGAAAAGGGGGGGGGGGGAATGATACTAAACAGAATGGCCGACTCCCCTGTGTGTTTCTGTGGTTGTTTTGTTTCTTAAGACAGAAGAAAGTGAAGCTGGTGGGAGCACTCAATGGGTAAAAACAAACACTGTCAAGCCTGACGACCTGAGTTCAATCCCCAGACCCATACGGTGGAGAGAGAGAACAGACTCCCACAGCCACAAGCTATAAATGAGAGAGAGACAGAGACAGAAACAGAGAATATTATGGCCCCGTGGATGCCTACGGTCTCCTTGAAGGAATATTTGTAGTTGACAGTGCTGAGCTGGAGAGATGGTTCACTGTTTGAGAGCACTAGCCTTAAGACTAGAGGCCCTGGGTTCAATTCCCAGTACCTGCATGATGGCTCACAGATATCTCTAACTCCAGCCATGGGGATTCAGCGCCTTCTTCTCATCTCTGAAGGCACTGCACACACATTGTGCACAGACATGGATTCAGAAAAATATTCACATACATAAAATAAAAATAAAATCTCAACAACAACAACAAAGAGTTAACAGTGCTGATGACCAGTCAGTGGGCCCTACAGGAAAGGCAGATTTCCCCACTCCCTTTTTCTACTCTTTATATTTGTCTGATTCCTTAATGTCTGTATGAATTTCTTTTAAAGAGAAGCAGTATTGTAGGCCTTTTATTTGAACCCCTCACCTGACACTGGGGCAGAGTTACGTGCGCTCCACAGGCCAGGCATCCTTCCTTCCAGAGGACAAGAGCAGAGCTGAAAGACAGCATGGGGAGGCAGGAGGAGCCCGCTGCACATGTACACAGGACTGTAAGAAGGCAACAGGACAACTTCCTGGAAAAGGGAGCCAAACTATTGCAGAAGGCAAAATAAACCAGATCCAAGCTCCACTGCCCACAGCTTCCTTCTGAGCTGTGTAGACATGCGCCCTGCCAGTGCAGACAGTCTTCTCGGGAGTCCTGGTTTGAATGAGGAATGACCCCAGAGGCTCGGAGTGTTTGAACACTTGGTCCCCAGCTGGTGCTGCTTCTAGAAAGTGAAATCAGAGTTTGGAGGAACCTTCAGAATGTGCAGCCTTGCTGGAAGAGGTTTATCACTTAAGGTGGCTCTGAAATCGTCCAGTCTCCCCACTTCCTTCTGCTTCCTCGATGCCCACGGACATATCACAGCCAGCTTCCTACCCCTGCAGGCATGACATGCCTTCCTACCATTATGGACTCTAGCCCTCTGAAACCATAAGCCAAATAAACTCTTTAGTTGCTTTTGATGGTAGTTTAGCTGGGAGGTTGAAAGACTAGAAACATAGATGTTCTCTCTGTTCCAATAGATGATTATGATCTAAAGACAAAATGAAGAATTTTCATTTATACTCAAACTATCCTATGCCAGTAACACCTCAGACAAGACAATATTGCTACCTTTAGACCTAAGAGCCCCACAGGATTCAACCTATTGCTGGCTCCACTTACAAAGATGGCAACTGAGGCCCAATGGAGCCACTAGCCCAAAGCCAACCAGGAAGTAAGTGATAAATCTAAGTCAGCCCCACACCAACCTTCAAGTTCTCCCGTGTATGTTTGTAGGCAGTGGTTTGCTTTTTCCCTGAGTTTTAAGGAGTTTGAACATCAGATATTTACTCCTGTTGTCCCTCGTCCATCCTGGTCATCCCCAACTGTGCTTGTTAATCTTACGCCATCTAAGAGGAGGGAACCCAAGCTGAGAAAAGACCTCCGTAAGACTGTGCTGTAGGCAGGCCTGAAGGGCATTTTCTTAACTAGTGATTAGTGAGGCAGGGTCCGGCCCATTGTAGGTGGAGCTGTCCCTAGGCTGGTAGTACTGGGTTCTATAGAAAGCAAAACTGAACAAGCCATGGGGAGCAAGCCAATAAGTAGCACCCCGCCATGGACTCTGCATCAGCTCCTGCCTACTTATGGGTTCCTGTCTGGACTTCCTTTGATGATTCCTTTCTTATGTGGAAGCATAAAAAATAAACCCTTCCCTCTCCAACTTTGGTTTTGGTCACGGTGTTTTATCACAGCAACAGAAACCCTAAGACACTGTCCCTGCAGTGTTCCCAGGCCTGTGCAGTTTCTCATTATCTCACACACAGAGACAGACACACAGACACAGAGCTACTCCATTTCTGAGGCTCAGTGCAAAACCTGACGTAGAGGAGTGACTGGCACTGGGCAGGGTTAACTGATTAAATGGACTGACTGCATCAGCCACAGCTTCCAGTAAGTCACAAGGCATCATTGCCAGAAATCAAGGCAAAGCCGGCTGGAAAGGAGACATGCCAAACTCTTCAAGCTGACCTTGGGCTAAAGTTCAAGGGATAGGAAGGAAAATGACGAATTTTTCAGTATTTAGTAGGTGAGACTTATAAGAATCAGAGGAGATCTTTTTATTTAGAGAAGAAGGAGGTCAGGAGCTCAGTAAGTTAGCTCTGCCACAGCAACGGTCAGGTCCTGAGTCAAATGGGATATGCAACAGCATCTTTTGGACTCCACCTTAGCTGAATAAAGTTCATGGCACACAAATCTAAACAGGTCTAATGGGGAGGGGAGGGGAGGGGAGGGGAGGGGAGGGGAGGGGAGGGGAGGGGAGGGGAGGGGAGGGGAGGGGAGGGGAGGGGATAAGAAAAAGTAGCCCTACAAACTGAGAGTCAATACTCAGGAATTTGTGAACACTCAAACACAACAGCTCGAATGCTGGGTCAAGAGAGACCCAGCAGGTGGAAGTTGTCTGTGTAACACACGGGAGAATGGCTGAGAGAGAGACATGGCCCAGATGCAGGACAGAGCTAATGTCCCAAACACAAGAATACACATGGCAGAGATGATAACTTCTGTTCTAAGAATGGGGCACTTGGTAATGTCTTGTCTCACCTTACTCAGACGACATCCCTCGCCCAGCTGAAGGCAGAAGCAAAAGCACAGCCACTCTATGCTGACTACCCAGGGAAGACATGATGCTTAAACACAGACTGCCCCTAGCAAAAGCAAGAACAAGGCCACCGCACTGGGAGAAAGCAACCTTGTTCAAATTCAGAGGTGGAGAGGGGGTGGGGAGATCTGCAGTTTTAGGCCAGTATTTGAACCACTATTTGGATCCTGAGGGAAAGCTGCAATGGGAAGAAACCCCAAAGGGAATCTGCCTGAAAAGGTACAGCCACACCTCGACAAGTGAATCTAACACAATAACCCAGGACAGAGGAGGCAGGAGGCCCTGACACAAGGATCAGTGCAAGTTTAACTTTTATTTGCCTGATGTAATTTTCATCTTCTAGGCTTACTGACTGTCTGCTACCTGAGGCCTCATCATGGAAGCTTCCAGCCTCTGTACAATCTAACCTAGGCCTAGAATGTTTTCAGCCTCCGAGACTTGCCGCTGAATACGCTCACCCTTTCTACCTTTCTGTACTCTAGCTGACTGGTTCAATTCAGCTATTCTGGCTCAAACTCCTCTACAAGCTGACTGATTCAAACTGGCTTCTCTCAGCCTCTCCTGAATTGCTCTGCTTGATGTCATATTAACTTTGGCGATATGTTCTAATCTACTGGCTCCTTCTCATTCTCTGTCTTTATCTGGGTCTACATTATTCGCGCTCTCTCTCTGCATTCTGCCTCTGTACAACTGCCCCAGTAAAACTGCCTTCCCTCTTCTCTCTGCACTGGTTTCTTAAGTAGCTTCCCTTTCCTCTCTCTTCTCAGAATGATTGGGCATATCTTATCCTCTCAAATCGTTCTGATACATCACTTTGTCTGCCACTCAATTAGACATCACTTTCAAATATGGGTGCTTCCTTCTACAAACCAACTTCACCTTCATGGTTTGGGATTAAAGGTGTATATTAAGGGTGTGTGTGTGTATTCCAGCCAGAAGGATTAAAGGTGTGTGAGAGGGTGAACCACACCACAACTACAAACAGGTTTTTTTCAGTAAATAACACAATTTCAGGGTCCACAATCTGACCAAATATCCTGAAATATTTCCCCCTTCTTGTCTAAGCTAAAACTAGTACACAGATTAACTTTTTACAACAGAAACAATTACCAATCCACAAACTTAACAATCTGGATGTCCTCATGAAGATCTGTTGATGCAATGGTCCTAACTGCAGCTCTGATCATCTATCTTCAGCAAATGTTCACTTCAGAGCAAGGTTTTCCCTCTGATAAATAACTGTCCTTCAGCTGGTGTGTTGAGCCTTTTATGTTGTCTGCTTTCTGTCTTTCTGCGTCTCTTCCCTCCTTGAGTCATTCCATTCATGTGGAAATTTCCATCACTCTGATAGGATCTTTATCGATTTTGATAGAACCAATAGCCTTTCATAGGCAAAACCTCTTCCCCAACTTAACACACTCCCTGAGTTCCACTTTGATGGTAAAACATCTTTAAAGGATACAGGTGGATCTAATTCAGCAGTTGTTTTCTATAATCCAGTGTCTTTCATCTGATCTTATTTCCCCTTTCTATTTACCAAGGTACAATTAGGTCTTTATGAATCCACACATAAACTAGACATTTAGGCACTCGCCTTCAATGCCCAACGCCACACCAGAGAGCCAGGCCTCTTACCCATTGTCAGTGGGCCGTGCATCTTGTTTTGTTGTTGCTTTTTCGAGACAGGGTTTCTCTGTATAGCCCTGGCTGTCCTGAAACTCACTCTGTAGACCAGGCTGGCCTCGAACTCCGAAATCCACCTGCCTCTGCCTCTCAAGTGCTGGGATTAAAGGCGTGCGCCACCACTGCCCGGCTTGGGCCATGTATCTTAAGCCTCAATTGCATTAGGTACCACAGCTTCACAATTAAGCAGTTCCTGTTCTTTTGCATCTCCTGTCTTTTGTCTCTCAAGATTTTGTAGTACCATGGCCAATTTTTCTTGTTGTAGAGCTATTTTTCCAGGAGGAAAAATAGAAGATTGCAATTGAAAGTAGGTAGGGGTTTACCCTGATGGTCACAATTGCAATGAGTACTGTGCTGACTTTTTCAAGTGACATTTCTATCCCCAACTCCTACCCTTGCTCTCAAATGACCTGAAATGGAAGTTCCTGTTTTTTCATGCAGGAAGAGTCTGTCTATATAATTAAAATTGTCTTTTGGGATGGCTGTGATTCTCTCAAGATTTGCTGTCTCCTGCGTTGTTGTCCGGCTTCTGAGCTTCCCGAGCGTCTCCGGGCATCCAGCCCAACGTAAAGACTCGATGCTTCTTCCTCTGGAGAGGATCCCAGGCTACTGTCTCCTCTGCGGCCTTTTGTCAGGCGTCTCCTGGCCTCCCCCTGCAGTGTTCTCAGATGTCTTCTGCCTTCTGCAACATTAGAGGTTCTCTTCTTCTCCAATCAAGTTGGATTTTTCTTCCAACCAAGCTGAATGCCAGATGTAAAATATATCTCTTATTCTACTGGAAAGATGAAAGCAAAACCCTCCCCTACTTGGGTTTTTTTTTTTTTTTTTTTTTGATCAGTCTTTGGCAGAATATCTTTCCTAGGGCAAAATGCAACAGAAAAAGTATCCTTTCCATTGAAATTTTAAAGAATTCTTTTGAAACTAAATATACTTTAGTGGATAAATATACCTGTATTCTCCTTTCTCTTTGCATATATTTTTTCAAGGTTTAAGTGTATTTATTTTTAGATCATAAAGGCCATTCACTTTGAATTTCAGCCTGCCTTTTGCAAGTGGCTTTCAAATTTAAATCACTGTAATTCTTAAGTGCCTGCCTCTGCCTCCCAGATGCTGGGATTCCCCACCTGAATATGAATTCCTTAAACATGGTATGTGGTTTCTCTAGTGTGCAAAGATACTAATTAGAAACTGTATCTGAGTTTTGTCCCATGGTGATGGGATTAAAGGCACACAACACTACCTTGTTCACTGTAACTCTGGAATTTAGAAAAAAACTCTGTTTTCTAGGCTCCAGATCACCTAACAGAGATTTAGAAAACAAGTTTGAACTGTAGTAACCCTTTGAATATCATAAAATACCTTAAATCTCTTACCTGTGGCTTTAAATACCAAACAACAAAAATATTCTTTTTATTTAAAAAGAAAACTCGAAAGCTGAGGTTCAAGATGGTGTGGGCTACATGCAATCTACAGTCTGACATTCGACCATGGAGTTAGGAGACAAGACAGTACGGTAAGTATGCCTCTCGGAAATTATCATTTGAAAATATTATTTATTTTTATTTTTTCATGCCTTATCAGATGAAAGACATGTGTTAGTCTTTATAAGTTAATTTGGACTGAATGACCAAGCTGTTTGATGAACTATCAACTCTCCTATTCAAGAGGTCTCTCCTGTCTGAATCTAAACTTTATCAATTTTGATGGTATCCACAGCTTTTTTCTCCTGTGGAAACAAAGTCAAAACCTCTTCCCGAACGTAATACATATTCCAGTTTCCATTTGCGGTTCACACATCTTTAAAATATACAGGCCTATTTAACTCAGCTTTTCCTACTGTCCAGTGTCTCTCAGCTGATTTACCTCAGCTTTTCCTACTGCCCAGTGTCTGTCCACTGATTTAACTCAGCTTTTCCTACTGTCCAGTGTCTCTGCAGCCCTTGTGCCCTGCTTCTGGCCAGCCTGGACAGTCTGTGACTGCTCCTGATAATGCCTTTTAATATTTTTCTCAGAAATATTCTTTATTTTATGGTTTGTTTCTGAGGTTGGAGGAATGTTAATCTGTTTTTTCCATTGCTGCAACAAATCACATCCCCATAAATTCATGAATACATTAGCAACATGTGGCTTTCATTTTCCTCTGTCCTTCTGGCCCTATACACTCACCCATCTTGCACTTTGTTTTACCTGAGATAAAGTTTCAATCCCTAGAAACTGAATACTTACCTGCTGAAGAGGCCAATCTGGACACCAAGATCTTGGTGAAATTATTGTTACATCTGCTCCTGTGTCTACTAAGCCTTCAATTTCAATGCCATTTATTTGTATTTTTAGCTTTGGTCTCTGATCATTTGTAGCAGTTTGCCAAAATATTTGTTTTCTGGTGTCCCCTGAATTCTTTGTTTTATCCACTGACACTCTTCTGATCTTGAGGATATCCAGAGCAGAATTGTATTTCAAAACAGGCACTAAGTCTTTTAATTGCTCTATGGAAGAGTTTCCCCAACGGTGTCAGGAAATGATTGAATGGAATTTGGTACTGGGGTCTTTGGGAGGCTCCCTAGGGCATTTCCCAATGGCAAAGGGTTACCCTGCCTAGCCCTTGTTGACTTATATTCATTAGTCCAATGCTGGGTTATACCATACCTTCTGCATACTCTAAAATTTAGTCTGAGGCCTTCTTTCTGGATTATCTCTAGAAAAATTATTATTTCTAGAAACACCTTGCCTTTCCAGATGACTTTGCTTTCTACAATTAAAACATCTTCCATTTTGATTTTCCTTTAAAGTTTTTTTTTCTTTTCTTTTTCCTTTTTTTTTTCCGAGACAGGGTTTCTCTGTGTAGTCCTGGCCGTCCTGGAACTCAGAAATCCGCCTGCCTCTGCCTCTGACTCTGCCTCCCAAGTGCTGGGATTAAAGGCGTGCGCCACCACTGCTCAGCCCCTTTAAACTTTTAGGAATTACTTTCCCTATCAGAGTAGCATCATAAATGTGAGCTCTAGTATCACCTAATCACAGGGAAAGTGAGGTACTGAAAGATGGGTCCCAAGACCTAAAAACTGCTAGCAAGAGTGGGTGTCAGCTCAGGAAAAGAGAGCAGAGTGCCTCTGCACGTGAACTAGACACTGCAGCCAAAGTCAAAACTGATCAGGGAGGAAGTGCCCCCCTGTTGGGAACAGAAATTGGGGGGATGTCCATGGCTACTCTGCCCATCTGTTCTAGCACGACGACTCGATGTCAGACTAGAACATGCTAAACATGGGAAAGGAAGCAATCCGCAATCAAGAGTGCTAACACTGTACCCACTAAGAGGTACAGAGTTAGTGCTTGTTTTAAAGTAAGACCAAACACATGACTGTTTTACATGCACCATCTCTGGTAAAGCTCTGGGGCAGATCATCAGCTAGGCCTTCACCATCCAGCCTGGGCTCCCTGAGAAATCACGGCCAGTGACTAGCATTTCTTGTCTCAAAGAGTTACTAAATTATGCTTAGGCCCCCATGGTGGTGCTATTTTGGGAGGTTCTGGACACTTTAAGAGGTTGAAACCTGACTAGAGAAGGCAGGTCACTAAAGGTAAGTCCTTGAGTGGATTCTGTCACCAGCTCCCCATCTTGTTATTTCCCATAAACAGCTCTCTTTTACTACGTTCCTCCAAGCACATGGGGCCACGTTGACTATGGACTGGACTCTCTAAACCCTTCCTCGGATGGTTTTTGTTAAGGTGTTTGGTCATAACAAAGCAAAAGCTAAAAACACTGGTGTTACTCACAATAGGTATCTTCTCCCACAGACCAAGGCAATGTCTGGTCCATTCTTTGGTTCCAAGTTGTAAGTCCCCAATACACGGCACGTGAGAGGTAGTCCATAAAAATCTGCTTGCGGATTAACTCAGAGAGTCCACCCCATGACAAAAACAAGGAATGCCATCCCTGGCTTTGTCTAATATTTTACTACTGAGCTGACTAACAACATCACCGACAACAAGCTTATGAAATCTGCAGTACGGAAAGAACAGACAGAGACGATCAGGCGTGGCCTGGGCAACAGGGTTTCTTGTTTCTGCTTTTGCTTTAAGACGCAGTAGGAGAAAAAATGAGGCAAAAATCACCTCCAAGACCTGTTAGTATTTCCTGAGTCACTACAACAGCAGAGGAGGAAGGAACCTTGTCACAGGAGTCGCTCCAGATACCAGGGAGCAAAGGCTCTGTCTGCCTGCCTAGGGTGGACCCAGCCAGTCTGCCACCATCTGGGCAGTGGCCCCAAGGAGGTTCCTATCGTCAGGCCTCCAGTCCCCTTCCACACAGAATGGGACAATAATGTATCTTCCTCAGGGAGGGGCTAACAAAACTGGGCTTAGATCTGTGCCTCCTGCAGTAAACGTACTTGTTGTTGGTTTTTGTTATTAAGCTATTTCTAAGAAAAACTAAGGGTGTAAAGAATTGTGACTAAAGGCATAGTTCTAAAGTTCATTCAAATACCAACTTCAACCTTGCCTGGCCTTAACCAATGACTTCATTTTCTCAATCTACACTACCCTCAGCCACTTAATGCAGACAGTGATAGTATCTAAATGTGTATCAAATATGTATCAAAATATGCCATAAGTTTCTCCGTTAGAGACAAGGAAGAAACAGAAGCACAAACCTTCCCAGATGGCCTGCCGACCAATAACCAACTGACCGTAAAAAGATTGGTCACTGCTCACAATACTACCATGTGCACGGTGACCTGCGCACTCGGGAGCTCACAGCGAAGTTTGTCCTCCACACAATCACTCAATGCTAATACACCATGGCAGCCGAAAGCTGAGCCACGCTGCCGAGGACTGGTCATTCCATCTGTAGTCGGTGAAACTCATGAACGTTAGAAAATGAAGACCACACAAAACACGTAACTTGGAAGTATGTACACTAGAGATCCATAATGATTAGCTTTAGGAAAAAAGCAACAGCTTGGACCTGTTTTCAAACTAGGCTGACCCTCCCCCCATCAAGACCACTTCATTCTACTTCCTGATCAGCAGGAACAAAAGACTCCAAGGGAACTAAATGTTGCCCCACAAACCTAGCAGAGACCCATCCTCTGGAAAGTGATGGATTGCTTCACGGATGTGCATGTCCTGTGTAGGGGCCACGCTGTCTTCTCTGTATAGTTCCATCTTTAGTGAGTGTGGTACCACCAAACTACACTGATGCTTGCCCCAGGGCACACTTGGCAGTTATCTGGCATAAGTGTTCATTATCACTGCTTTGGGGAGCACACGGCAACTGCATCTAAGCAGTGAAAGCCTTAATGTTGCTCATTCCTACAAAGCCCAGGACAACATCAACTTCGACCCTACCCCCACTCTCCCTGGCCCCTAGCACAACGATGCGTCTAGTCAATAAGACCACAGCTAAGAAAGGCTGGTTTAAACCAGGGTGCCGATAAAGCTAATTTTAGCAGTAGTTTTTTCATCAGCTAGAAGCAGCGATTAAATGAGACAAGAGCAAACAGAATGTGTGCAGCTCCTGTTTTGGGTATCAAGGATTCAATGTGACATCACGCTGAGTATCTTAACAGCAACGTCAGTCAGTCGGATGGGCAGCACTGTGATGGACAATAACTCATCTGGCACGGCACAGCACCACCCACGGTCTGCACTGCACACACACATACCACACCCAGGGTGCCGCAGCTAGGCTCTAGGCCACACAGAGAAAACTATGCCCCTGCTCAGAAGAGGAAAACCACGCTGTGGCAGATCTGAGGACCACAACACAAGAGAAACAGTCCACAAAACTAGAGCAACAGGCCTGAAGAGACAGCCCTCAAAGGGGAGTCAGGGGCCCAAAGCAGACTAAATTCTATGTTTCTCAGTGGCAGCAAGCAGGTCAACAATGATAAAGTCTTATAAGACTGCCATTTTCCTCTTCTGGAAAAAGTTGGGCAGGCTCCAAGGAAAGCCCACTCTCTTGGGGAGAGTAACTCAGCTGAAGAGTGGGCTCGCCCTAATCTCAGACAGTCAGAAGGCAGGGCAGCTGGCCAGGAATAGGCAGCCTCCAGTACCCATGCAATCACACGCCAGCTACTTCCCCGGGAGAGATGAAAACACTAGGCTCACAAGAAAAAGACCTGTGTGGGAAGCTCTTGGAGCTTGAGTCCTCCGTTCTCAAAGCTGGAGACAACCCAAACGCCCATCCACAGGAGAGAAGATAAGCAACTATCGTGCCCACACAATGAAACAGGACTCAGCACAGGGAGTAACAGACCGCCAGCACATGCAACCATGTGGATAAACCTCACACCACAGGTCGTTCACGCATGCACACAGGCATGCACATACATATATACATACATGCATACACACAGGCGCGCACACACACACATACATACAAGAGTGGAGTGGTGTGTGTGTGTGTGTGTTCATCTTGTCAAGGGGTATATATTGGTACCATTGAGAGAGCATGGAGGAATTTACTAAAGTAATAAGCTTTTTGCTATAGAGACTGGGGTTTTATATGGAACCCCTGTTAAGCTTCATCAAATTAAGATTTTTGTATCTCATTGCTATTTAATTTTACCAAAAAAGAGAGAGAGACAGAGACAGAGAGCCGCACACATTAGCAAATACTAGATTCTAGTGCAAATGCATACTGGAAGTACAAGGTGTCATGCGCTGGTGTCTAACCCACTCTGAAGTCCCTGCAAATACGATGAACTGTTCGGACAGGTCAGCTCAGAGTGCAAAGGGTGACAGAACAATATGGTAAATGGCCAATGCAAGAACGAGGTGGCTGAGCAGATAATGTTAACCACACATCATAGTAAGGCAAAAAAGAGAAAGAACAGCCAGGCTCCTGCACCACACGGGACCAAAAGGAGGCTGGAGGTCACAGGAGTAAAGTATACAGGGTGCTCCTTTCAGCCCACAAAAGGGTCACTCAACGTAAGAACTGTGGAAGGCCAGGCTGACCTGGTGACATGCAACTCTAGCCAGCACAGAGCAAATGCAAGGCACTCAGACCTTGGATATTATCAATTCCTACTCCTATGGGACCAGCTGCATCATTATGTGACAGTCAGAAACAAGTCCCACCCATCCTAGCCTGAGCGGAAGAGATCAACGCCCAGTGCAGGGGTGAGAGCATGTTTCTGTCCAGCTTTGACAGCTCAATATTTATAACATCTCTAGAAACCACTTTTCTAGATAAAAACCAAATACACAGATGTCAATCAGACCTCTGCTCATCTCCAGCAGATCAGATCTACACAGGCCAAAAGCAGGAGCCTGCTGCTTCACCAAGGACTCCTCAAGAAGTAGCCTCAAGTCCAAGCAGCCCTGGACCATGGATGCTCCACTCCGCAGGTGAGCCACAGCAAGCATCTGAATCAATAAGTAGATGCCCCCTCCCTTAGCCCCAGCTTTCTGTGTGTGTGTGTGTGTGTGTGTGTGTGTGTGTGTGTCTGTTTCTGGCACAAAGAATATTATGGAAGCCAAAGACAATTAAAGAAATAAATTTTCTGGGTGAAAAAAAAAATCACATATTTTTCAAAAGTCCAGTTTCAATAATTTTAAGATTACCTTCTCTGTCCCCACCCCTGACACAAATCATCTAAATCTGGCCCCACAGATAACATGTGATGGACTTTGCTGAGAGATCAAGAATATGTGGGAAAGCAGAGCAAGCTGGTGTTAACTTAATGCTACAATTAGCTTACTGAGAAACTACAGACAAGTCACTTTCACCGTTTTCTTCCTCGTGTGATCTAAGACATGCCTGGTGCAAGGAGACCCTGTGGGTCTCCCCAGAAAAGCACAGGACACCAGTGAACCCCTCCTGGCTATCAATGCCTAAAACCAGCTAAGATCTCTCTCATCCTCGCCCTTTTGGTTTCCAGGGACCTGAATCATTTGGAGCTTCAGGACTCGGGATCTTAAAAGAGGGAATATGCATTTCAAATAAAAATGTCTCACAAAGCAAAACAACTGCTAGGCCATGGGTATGAGGTAAAAGATAGGTGGAAGCCGGGCGTGGTGGCACACGCCTTTAATCCCAGCACTCGGGAGGCAGAGGCAGGCGGATTTCTGAGTTCGAGGCCAGCCTGGTCTACAAAGTGAGTTCCAGGACAGCCAAGGCTATACAGAGAAACCCTGTCTCGAAAAACCAAAAAAAAAAAAAAAAAGATAGGTGGATGAGTGACAGCTCAGAGGCTATGGTGGTTTAAATGAGAAACGTCCCGTACAGACTCAGGCATTTCAACACAGGGTCCCCAGATGTTGGCACTGTTTGAAGAGATGACAGCCTAGTTGGAGTAGAAAATATTAACTGGGGATCTTTGAGTGTTTAAAAGCCCCACTTCCAGTTTGTCCCCTGCACTTCAAGATATACTCTCTTAGTTCCTGCTCCTGCTAACGTGCCACCTGCTAGCTATCATGCCTCTGTCTGCCATGATGGGTTCTCACCCCTCTGAAACTGTAAGCCAAAATAAACTCTCCTTAAATTGCCTGTGTTTGGCCTTTGTTTGGTCATGATGCTTTATCATGGCAACAAAGTAACCGGTACAGAGGTCAAGACCCCAAAAGAGGAGCCTGCAGATCGAGGAGAAAGTCCCAAGGGAAACCCCTGAGATCCTCATCACACAAAATAGCAGGATGTCATCTAGATCCAGATGGGCCACCGTGCAAGCACGACACTGACACAGGCTAGGCCTAAAGAGGCAACGGTGCTACAATGTCAGCTCTTCCCCAGTACAAGCACACTGCATTCTGACTCAAACCCTAGGACAGTTAAAGGTAATGGCCAGAAGATGATGGACAGGCAGCCACTACAGCATTAGGCTCAGTCACCGCCCTCTTTCCTAGCCTTCAGGGGCTTGGTTAAAGAGCTGACACTGCCTGTCACAACCTGGAAAAAGTGAAGATTTCTAAATACATAAAGCTCCATGAGGGGGATGAGTTTCCATCATGACCAATTCATCTGGAGGATATCTAAAGGTCTTCCCATTAGCAGTGACGCATCCCCAGTTGATTGGGGGAGCCGTCTCACACTCCTCTCATGTGTTCAGGCCTTCTCCACCCCTCAGCCCACCTCTACCTCAGTGAGGAGGTTCCTCTCCTAGCAGAGAACAGTCTTGGGGAGTTGCAGCTCCTGGTCTTTCCAGATGCCCTGGAGGTTTGGAGTCTGCAGGCACAACCCCAGTTGGCAGTAGTGGCTAAGTCCACCACTTCTCATAGCATAGCTGGCCTCCCCAGTCTCTGGACAAGTAGTTAGGACCAGCGTGGGGCCTTTCTCCACAAGGATTGCCACTCCCCCATTTCAGTAACTGGGCCTCTAGTTACATATGAGACCAGAGAACATGCCAGAGCCGAAAATGAAGGACACCCCACTTAGTTCTTGCTGAAGACATACTAACCCCTCTGTAAAAACTCGAATGGGAAAAGGCAGACTAAAAACAATTAAACCAGTACAACAGAGATAGGAAACCTAGCTAAATCATGCTGAGACCTCCCAGCAGTGCCAGCATACAACCCCAGGAAGCAGCTGACTCCTACTTGTGCCTCAGTACAGATTTTCTTAGAAACAATCACACTATGCCTTTAATCCCAGCACTGGGCAGGTGGATCTGGAAGTTCAAGGTCAGCATGGTCTACAGTGTGAGCTCCAGGACAGCCAGGACTGTTACACAAAGTAACTCTGTCTCAAAAACAAAAACGAAGGAAGGAAGGAAGGAAGGAAGGAAGGAAGGAAGGAAGGAAGGAAGGAAGGAGAGAGAGAGAGAGAGAGAGAGAGAGAAATAACCAGACTCCCTACAGGTTGCTCAGGAAGAACACTGAAGCCCTCAACTTCCTCTGGAAACCCTCTTGGCCTAGGTTTGTTCCAGGTAAAGAATCCAGTTAGGCCTTTTCAGAGATTTCTCAGGGCACCTGACATCTACAAATCATTCATTCACCTTCAACCAATACCAACAATGCTCTAAAAACAATTCCAATAAGGACTCTGAAAAAATATAAGAAAGGGCTGGAGAGATGATTCAGTGGTTAAGAGCACTGGCTACTCTTCCACAGGACCTGGGTTCAATTCCCAGCACACAGATGGTAACTCCAGTCCCTGGGGATCTGACACCCTCTTCTGGCCCCCACAGCACCAGGCATGTATGTGGTACTCAGAAAAAAAAAAAAACACACACAGGCAAAACATGATACATATAAAATAGAAAAACATTTATTTTAATTAAAAAGTATTTTTAAACCTCCACAATCCTTAGTCAATCTATCTCAATGTATTTCACAATTCTGAATTTCAGTATGAAGAGTGAAGTGAAAGCCTTTATCTTCTGTTGTTCAAAGCCAGCAAGGAAGAGAGAAAACCTCCAAGTCACCTGCTTCTTCCTAGCTGTTCCCTCAAGGGTCAGTATAGCTGCCTGGCATTGTAGTCAGAAAAGAATGCAGAGAGAGAAAAGCAGGCTAAATCTCACTCCTCCCATGGCCAGGATTAGCAAGCAGCTGCCTAAGGACCCCCAGCCCCTCCTTTCCCTCCTAATACCAAGAAGCTCTGGGCAGCCTGAGCCTCTAACAGGAGTGTCTGCCAACTGCTCATTCACCCCCACACTGCAAACTGCACTTCCCAGGCTCGACAGATGTAGCTGCTATTCATTGCTTCCAAGGCAGGACAAAGCTTCCCCAGAAATACAAAGCAAAAGGGCTTCAGGCAGAGCCACCTTTAACAGAAGCCACCTGCTGGATCCCTCGTCCACCATCCCCCCTCCCGACAGCACACATGCATACATACATACACATGCACACACACAACAAACACACCGCTTTTTCAAACCTCTGCAACAGGTGTTAGCTCAGTTCAGGTGACTGTGAATCACTGGGCAGTTCTTTCAGAGAAGGAGAAGTTATTGTTACTTCTCAGACAGTAGGCCATAAGATGCTAATGATGGAAGAGACAGAGACAGACAGAGAGACAGAGAGACAGAGACAGACACAGAGAGAAACAGACAGAGATAGAGAAGCAGAGCGACAGAGATAGGGAGAAAGCCAGAGAGACAAAGACCTTTGGGTCCAAACCACAAAGCATAACCGACTGCTGCTGAGAACTTCTCAGGCCTTTAATGTGGAACACACACTTGCAGAACAGCTCCCACCCATGGAACCCTCGAGGATTCGCCTTAGAGTTTGGAAAAGTGAGCAGCCCCTTCCTTCATAACACTGCCTACTCCCTAAATTATACCTTCCAGTACGTGGGGTAAAGAACCACCTTGCTTACGGTTCCTTTTCTATGACTTCATCAAGAGGGAAAGGAGCAGGCCAGTGACTGCACATGCACACACACACACACACACACACACACAGCACCTCTGCTATTTGGGTCGAGTAGTGATGACGCTTCTGCAGGAATTATTAAAACCTAGGAAGACAGACAGAATTTACACATTATTCACATCACATCACAGTAGTCTATTTTTACTTTATGTATATGAGTGTTTTGTCTGCATGTCTTGTCTGTAAGTGCAACACATGAACACAATACCCAAGGTGGCCAGAAGGTGTCAGAGCCCCTGGAACTGGAGTTTCAGACAACTGTAAGCTGCCAGGAAACAAACCCAGATCCTCTGCAAGATAACAAGTGACCTTAAGCACTGAGCCAGCTAGTTTTATTCCCTTATGAAGTCTTCCTGCCTCAACCCTCACCAGCCACCTTACACTGTCAGAGCACCTGCATGGCTGGACTCCATGTCCAGACCTATGATGAACGTCATCAACACCATAAGCATCACATGACCTAGGTGAGCTCAGCCACCAGCACCCCTAATTCCAGCAGAGAAACCTGAATGGAGCAGGAGGAAGATCACAGTCCTTGACAGTAAGAATTCCTGGGTACTTCTCATCCAACCATCCTATTGAGAACCACATAAGTAATGGCACACAGACAGGAACACACACTCAGACATAGACAGGAACACACACTCAGGCACAGACAGGGACACACACTCAGACACAGACAGGAACACCCACTCAGACACAGACAGGGACACACACTCAGGCACAGGCAAGGACACACACTCAGACACAGGCAGGGACACACATTCAGACACAGGCAGGGATACACACTCAGACACAGACAGGGACACACACTCAGACACAGACAGGGACACACACTCAGGCACAGACAGGGACACACACTCAGACACAGACAGGGACACCCACTCAGACACAGACAGGGACACACACTCAGGCACAGGCAAGGACACACACTCAGACACAGGCAGGGACACACATTCAGACACAGGCAGGGATACACACTCAGACACAGACAGGGACACACACTCAGACACAGACAGGGACACACACTCAGACACAGACAGGGACACACACTCAGGCACAGCAAGGGCACACACTCAGGCACAGGCAAGGACACACACTCAGGCACAGCAAGGACACACACTCAGGCACAGCAAAGACACACACTCAGACAGGCAGGTCACCACCATTGATCAAAACCTTCATATTCAAATTACACATCTCAATTTTTCTTTCAAACTTGAAAACAGTATTCCTTACTCCCCCAAGGGAAACTATTTACTAAATAGATCCCCACTTTGGGTGTGGCAAACATAGCACTTATACCTTGGGATGGCCCCCTCTTTGTTTTCTTGGGGTGGAAATTTTCTACTTTGCTCACAATGAAGCTGACCTTGAAAGATATCTCCTGCTCTGTGTGGTGGAGCACAAACAGTTACATGCAAAAGTGTGTACACAAACACAGAGAGAGAGAGAGAGAGAGAGAGAGAGAGAGACACTCTCAAATACTACCCAACAGGGAGACCTCACAAGGCAGCTGCTGTTCTCTGAAAGTTCAGACTATTCCTGGCACATGTGTTTCTCAGAACACCGTTGACAGAGCTGCTGGTTGTGGTTAGTGTCTGGGTACCATCAAGAGGCCGGGGAATTCCTCCAGCTCTGTGCATCCTGGAAGGGAGGAAACCCTACATTAGTCCTCCCTCAGTCATCTTGGTTGCAACAGAAGAAAACTCATGGGCCATCACCAAGCAGTACTGAAGGAACACTACAAAAAAATAAAACTGCAGGGCTAGAGAGATGGCTCAGTGGTTAAGAGCACTGGCCACTCTCCCAGAGGGCCTGGGTTGGATTCCCAGCATCCCTATCTGATGGCTCAAATTCATTCAACCAGTTCCAGGGAATCTAACACCCTCTTCTGGCCTCCACAGGCACAAGGCATGTACTTCCACACACGCAGACACAATACCCAAACACATGATAATCATAATAACAACAACAATGTCACTCAACAACATTAGTCCAACCTGGGAGAGAGACACTGAGTTTGAAGGGAATGCTGAGAGCCTTTCTTCCCTACTCCCCAAGCAGTCTCAGCCCAGAGAACAAAATCAAGGTCCCTGCCAGGTGCTGCGAGCACCCATCCCAGACTCCTCCCCATCCACTCTTCTCAAGGCTCTGGAAAGTTTTTAGCTTTACTCATTTCTTTGTCGCTGTAGCTGGACTATGTTAACAGGAGCTGCTGCCGAGCCTGGTGCTAAAATACTTGATTTGAAACTCTTTACTGTTTAAATACCAGCTTTACCTCTGAAGCAGCCGAGCCTCGAGTGCTGCTTGCTGGTTATTGGCTGCTAAACATCACTTTTCCCACTGGAGCTGCTGAGCTGCTGAGTTGCTGGGCGCTGAGGGTGGGATGCTGGTGTGGGACAAAGGCTCCTGCTCTCCTCAGAGCCTCTTCAAAACTCCCAAGAGAACAAAAAAGCAAAAATATGGATTATCTCCTGCCATACCACTGCACCTTGAGGAGTTCTGGGCACTGGGCCTGCATGTGGGAACACCAAACAGCAAGCACAGTACTTGTCCCGTGGAGCCGAGCTACCCGAGAAGAAGTGGGGGTGACAGTAATTCAAGACTGTGCAGACCATGATCAACAGCCACTGACTGGTCCATCTACAGTTGGGTTTGCCTGGAATGGTAGAATTTGGGCAGGTAAGATCTTGTATGAGTCTCAGAAGATGGACAAATCCCCAGTAAGAAGAATGCAGAGGGATAATCATATGGAAGATGTCAAGAGAAAAAGGGGGTCTGCATGTGCAGCAGAGAAGGGGACTGCCTGGAAGACTGGAGGTGCAAAGAGAGATCAAACCCCACTCTTTGTGATGTCAGTTGGGGGCTTTGTGCTTAGGAAGTAGAGGCGTCTACTGAAGATCTCTAAACAGAAGCCATATGGATGGCTGAATCCCTCAAGGTGTCAGAAGGAAGTAGTTGGGCATCCCTGAGGGCACATGCTAGCCACGCAGAGTGACAACAACAGGAGAGGACATGGAGGGGTGAAAGGTACCTGTGGCCATTCCAGCTGGATCCTCCAGGGATGCAGATCTCTCCTCAGTCTCATGGCCAGGCCTGACAGCCAAAAGGATCCTGGGAATGCCATTGCATCCCCCTAGAACCCCTGGCTACTGATGCTCCCTGAAAATGTCCCTGCAGTGTGCTAGCTGGCCTATCTGCTGAGACTAGACACAGACATGGGCTGATGCACTTTTCCATGGGTCTGAGGGAGACTAAGAGGGCCAAAGGATTTTTACAAGATCAAGAGCAAACTTTTTTACTCAACAAACAGAGTTATTACATTATTTTTAATGTGTAAGGTTTTCTTGAAAAAGAATAAAGCCCCTGTCACTAAAGAATTTTTAAAAAATCAGCTAGACAGATGAGTGGTTGCCAGACGTGGGCAATTCTGACTTGGGGATAGTCTAAAAATATACATTCCTAGTCAGGGAGAAAGATGATTAATAATAATAATAATGACATAGCTTATGAGAATGCTATCATATAGGCTAGCAAGGTGGCTCAGCTCAGCATGTAAAGGCACTTTCCATGCAAGCCTGAGGACCAGAGTCTGATCCAGGACTCCATAAAACACAGGACAACAGCCCAGAAAGCTGCATCTTCAATGGTTATCCACAAGTGAATCTGATGGTCAGTTTGGGTTAGGGGCCACAAGACTAGATGAGTATGTCTATGATGAGATGTTATAAAAGATCCTTTCGTATGACTGGTTTCTAGCTGCCCTTCCCCAAGTCCCCTCCGTGTACAGATGAGTCCGGATATAGAATGACTGTATCCAGAAAACGTTCTGTGCGGACAGAATATCCTCTCCCCTCTCATTGTGCTGCATAATCCAGCAGCCAGCAGCCCATTCCTGGGGCACTGCAGATGGAAATAGTGCTTATTTCATTTCAATTTAGATAACTACATCTGAGAACACGAGAGCTGTTCTCATATTGGCCAGCAAGGTTTCTTCAGAATAGGACTTATGTACTCAACTATGGAATCCAGGGGTCAAAATTCTGACCCCACTCCTTCTACTCCTCTCCAGCCTGAAGACAGGATGATTAAGTAAAAAAAAAAAAAACAAAAACAAAAAACAAAAAAACAAAAAACAGCAAGAAAGGAGAAATCTTATGTTCCCAGGGCTTGAAGTTCAAGAAACAAAGACTCTCACCAAGAGGACTTTTACCTTTTTCTCCCTAGGAAGACAATTAATTCAACCTCTGCCCTGGGCAGTTCAACACCCTACCAGTAAGGAGCCCTCATTCCAAAAGAGGCCCCATAACAGCCTTAGAGGACCAAAGCTGGGACCTCAACACTGGTTTGCACTGGAATCCTGGGATTGTGTTGAAGTACAGAAAGCTAAGACAAAGGACATTAATCTGAGCAAAGAAATAAAGGAAGTCAGTTAAGTTCTCAACTTTTCAAGTCTCACAAAGTTTTCATCATGAAAATATATCATCTCTACATTCCCAAATACAACTGGACTCCTGCCCAGCTCCAGCCCAGAGGCCTAAATCAAACATGACCAAATTCCACATTGACATGAGTGATTGTTCAAGCTTTGATCTCTCGGCCTCACACACACTGCTTATGCACACAGTCCACAGCTACCAAGAAGGTGGTTACTGGAGTTGAGAAACAATGGCTGCTTCGACCTTATGAAATACCACATGAGCCCAGACGCAGATGGCAGGGAGGGTGGGCATCAGGGCCCACATCTTCCATTCAAACAGCCCTCAACATCCAAGGAGGGCCAACAACCTTCTGAGAGTGTGAACAGACATGCGGAGAGCACAAACAGGAGCTTTCTCAAGATTTTCAGGCCAAGTCATGGCTACTTCCCTCTCTAGAGACAAGCTGGCCTGCTGCAAGGGCAGGTTCTCAGAGCTTGAGAAGGACAGAAAGTGCAGACAGGAAAGAAAGCCCTAAAAAGACTACATAAGAAAAAGACAGGGAGGTGGAGGCGGACAACGGACAATAAACCATCAAGGACTACACTTTTTTTTTTTTGAAGTTTACTGGAAGATGGGTTTTTTCCCTACTTCTTACTCTATAAAAAGAAAAAAGAGAAAAATGTTGCAACTTCCTTTGTCACAGCACATGCTTAGGAAAAAACCAGGCCTAACCCATTGCTTCACTTTCTAACTGTGTTAACGACTGACCTTCCTTCCGTAGCCCTGCCCTCTGCTCGCCACGTGCTGAGAGGACAGGGCCCGGAACTGCTGGTCCTCCACCTGTATGCCTAGTGGAGGACTTGGAGGCCCAAGGAGGGAGGGAAAACCTCCCCTGCTTCAACTCCAGCCCAGCACTCCTTAGGGCTCTCACTTCTATCCAGCTCTTCAGAACAGTCGATTAACAGAAATCTCTCTCCTTGGTCAAACAAAAAAAAAAATCTGTCTACAGATTTGCCCATACCCTCCAGAGATTGGATCAGGTGTTGTCCACGCAGTGTCCTGAGCTGTACCATGAAATGATCCCACCTCAACACACCCTGTCTTGAGGAGCCACCCATGGGTCTCTGTCTCCTTTCCTGACCACCTGTGGCCCTTTCTCTGCCACCTATCTAGCACCTGCTCCCTGACCTTTCCACTGATTCATTAATAAAACTAAGAAGCAGAGGAAGAGCTAGATTGGAGGGTAGACTGGAGTGGCCATGCTTTTTCTCATTGATTTTATACACTCTGTATAAGACTGTAAACTCCAAAGACAAGGCCCACAAACCACCCTTACCATTATAGCAATTTGTACAAATAAGCACTCACAGATATTAAAAACAGAACACTGGTTGCTAGGTCGCCTATGTTCTGAACTATAATGCGACCATGGAAGAACTCGTCAGAGATAGAACTGGGAACCACAAAAGGACCAGGTTTTACTTAGGCGCTCTCAGAGCCCAGCAAAGCCCTCCATGCTGGCTATCTCAGCACCCAGGATGTCAAAGCAGAGAGACCGTAACTTTGAGGACAGCTCAAGCTACATCGTGAAACCCTGTCTCAAAAAAAGAAAAAGGGGGGAAAAAGGTTAGAGTCAAGCATCCCCATCATCCACTGCTTCTGGCCTCGGCTATTCCTTCTGCCCGATAGACCCTCTTCTACCAAGTACATTGGAGATTCACCCATGATTCACCTCCTCCAGGAACCCTTTCCTAGTATGCCAAGTGAAACTAAAACAGCAGGCCAGAGAGATGGCTCAGCGGTTAAGAGCACTCACTGCTCTTCCAGAGGACCTGGCTCACAACCACCAGTAACTCCAGTCCTAGAGGACCCAACACCCTCTTTGTGGGCACCACATGTACATGGTGCATGGTTATCTAGGCAGACAAGACGTCCATATACATAAAAATAAGTTTTTAAAAATTAATATGAATATAAACAATAGAACATCACACACAAAGAGACAGACAGGTAGACAGGCAGACAGACAGACAGGCAGGCAGGCAGGCAGGCAGAGGAATACTGACTCCTAACTCCCTTTTTATTTTCTACTCTGTGCTCACTAATATCTGACAAGGTATATCATTTAATTAGTGTGCTCCATCTTTTTTCCCTACAGGAATACAAGCCCCCTGCAGATAAGACTGGCTTTGTCTGTTTTATAAGCAGATATGTCCCCAGAAGCTAAAATTATGCTTAGCACTTGGTGTTCAATAACTGCTAATGAGTTAATTATTCTGAACATGTTTCCTTTTCTGTAAAAAACTGACTTACTTTGTGGTACCACTGCAAGGACTAACAAAGTGTGCCCAGCATCAGCTGCATTGTCCCATCCATCACACCTGCTCCATAAGAACTTGTTATTAAACCAAGAACGCCTAGAGCAGCTGAGCTTCCCACAGAGGTCTGAATGACAGAAGGGAGATATGAATCAAAGCCAGCATGTGGCTCTGATGTAGCCAAGGGAGGCTACAGAAGTAGTTCTTGGCACTGCTAATTTTCTTTTTCTTACTTACATCTTATGGAGGTAGGGGGTAAGACACTCACATGCCACAGCACACGTGTAGGGCCTGATGATCAAACTTAGGTCAGGCTTAGCAGGGTACCCAGTGAGCCATCTCACCAAACCTAATTAATTCAGTTATTCTGGATCTGGGGGGTTGGGGAGAATGGAAGCTTACCCTAAGGCAAATCCTACTTAGAAATACAAGATCTGTCGCATACTGCTAAAACAAGAATAAAATACACACACACACACACACACACACACACACACACTACATCTTGGAGCCTCCAACCTCCTCTCATCTCACAGCAGAGATGCAGATGAGGTGTAAACCCAAGGAATAACAAAGATCACTTTCCCATTCCAGGCTAATCCAGACATCTGGGCCCCCTGATGGCCAGTCAGCAGGGAAGACAGGAGGCATCGTGGGGGAAAGCAAACATTTACAAACACTGGGTGAATGAATAAAAATACTACAGCCAAGAGGAGGATAAAATAACCCTGGCCTTCAACAGCGATTGAGAATGGCTCCCTGGGTGGCTCTCTCTACACTTCTTCCCCAGCATCAAGTCACTTTCCCAGCAGTGGTTCGTAGTAACAATGATGGAGAGGCATTCAGTGCACAAGTGTTGCTAAGTCAAGTCTGAGCCTGATTTACAGAGAAACCAAGGGAAATCCAAACATGGCCTAGGACTTGCTCGGGGCCACAATGGTAGGGCTGGAAACCAGGTCTCTTGGGTTCTATCTCCTATGCAAGCTTCAGGACATGGGAAATAAGTAGCCCCATGAGACTGAAAGCTCTGACCTCAGACCCGGCAGTGTGATGTTCACCGCTGGTCTGTCTTGCGACACACAGGCACAAGGCCAGCGGACAGAAAACACTCGGCTGCATCTATGTCCCTGCTGTGGGTCTAGAGCTAGCCAAGAACTGTAGGGGAGTTGGCACACACTTCACATGTATGGCAGGAGGGTCTTCTTCACAGAGAAGACAGTGAGGGTCCCTAGAGCAGCAAGAGGGGAGGGCTAAGCACTAACTCTTGTCATTCTCCTGTGAGGAGTAAGAATCCCACCAAGGGAAACACAAGGTACCTCCTTGAATCAAAAGATCTGAGTGGATGGACAAAGAATCCCCCAGAAGATGACCCTGGAGCAGCCGCCAGGAGACAGCAGGGCCTCATACTGACAGCCAAGGGCTTTACTAGGCCCCCAGCTTAATCTCAGAGCCCAGCCAGCACTGTCCCATCCGAGTGCGACCACTAGTCCAATCCTGAATTTTGTTTTTAATGAGAACATCAAATCACTATGCTGAGATAAGAGGATATGGTTGGTGAGAGGGGTCAGTAGATAAAGGTGTCTGCTGACAAACCTGGTGACTTGAGCTCAGACCAAGGAACAGAGAAGGCGGAAGGAAAGACACCACAGGCACACACATGCATGAATATATACCAAATAAATAAGTGCTTTATAAATTAAAAAAGGAAAAGATTTAAAAAAAAAAAGATGTAGGTTTCCAAGAAATTAACTGCATAATCTAATACTGAAACCAAACATCTTGCCCGTGGAGAAATAAATGCACTTAAGACGTTGAGTAACAGGTAAGGGTCTCTTCCTTTTGACAGTACACTTTCTTCTACGTTTTGTGGGGCAGAAGGAGCAGGAAAGAATTCTAGGGATGGAGCCCAGAGCCCTTTGCATACATGCTAGGCACATGCTCTGCTATGCATACATGCTAGGCACATGCTCTGCTACTGACCGATGCCTCAGCTTCAGGACTCACTTGGATGTGAAAGACTTCATGAAAGATCAGCCTTTGTAGGGTACAGAAAAAGCCAAGGGGGGAAAGAGGCGATGGGAGGGGACAAAGAAGATACAGAGATGGAAGCAAAGGAATGGGAATAGGGGAATGAAACAAGTAAATATTCAAACAGAGGGGCTGATTAGACCCAGACCTGGGAAGCATCTGCCTAAGTCATTGTATCAGGCAGGCAGAAGGAACCCAACAGGGAAGCTGTATGGTCACAGCCTGGCTGGAGACAAACTAATCCGCAAAGCACAGTACCGGGAGAGACCCCCCTCCACGGCTGACCGGTCCCAGCGTTGGCCTCGGTACTTTACTGTCCCCTGCTCCTCGGCATTTCTCTCTATTGCTTCTTGTCTATTTCACCCCAACTCTATCTTATTTCCTTCCAGAGAATCTGAGCCAAGGTGACCCAGTCCTCGACATGAGCAGAGCGTGAGCACCGGGTGAGGAGTGCAACCACTCCTTTCTTTCAGCACAGAGGAAGGGAAAGAGAGCAGAGGGCAGATGAAGCCACTGAGCATCCTGGCCTGCTCTTCGGGACAGCATGATGCTTGTGAGCCTGGAAGTCTGAGAAGGATACCATGTGTTCCACAGGAAGTTAACAAAAGATTACGGTACATTTTGCTCTCTCACTGTGCCTTAGATGCCAGTAAAGGCATGAAATACCCCCTTATTAGACTGGCCTCTCCAATACCATTCCAGGGCACGGGTGGTCCCCACCAGTCTACCTGCATTCCTAGGATGCTCTGAGTTCCTTCCACACAGGTCCTTGGCCATCCTCTGCTCCCTCACTGCAAGAGAGCTCAACAGAAGCTAGGCATGGCCAGCAATCTGCAGACGCTTCCTTTCCTGTCGTACCCCCATGGCTCCTGCAAAGCCTGCTCCTTAGGAGTCTATTAGCTTTCTCCTAAGAATTGGAGGCTAAGGATGAAGGCTTCAATGGGAAAGAGGGAAAGCCTGATATTCTGAAGACAGGGGCCTCTTCTGTCTCAGTTAAGAATAAAACTCTTATCAACTGTATACTCGGCTCCTCCCATCTAGAGGCTAAGGGGCTGGTGTAGAAGAACTGAAGCCCTGGGGACAACAGACCAGAGAAGACAGGTAGTTAACTCCACAGAGGCAGAGGACTTCTCAAGTCCTGTCTCTTGGCTCCTAACACTCATGCCACATACCCTTGCCCCTCAAATATACCTTGATTCCAGGAAACAGACATAGAACATGGATCTGAGCCATGGCTTGTATCAACACCACCTGTCCAAGGACTGCGATGCTCAGATGGAAGTGAAGGAGATATCCTGCCTTTTGTCTGCAACTAAGAGACATCCTACCCACAGCTTCCTCATCTTGCTCCACAGAAGCCCTAGCAGTTAAAAGAAAGAGGATACACTTAGGCGATACCTCTGCCACTGCAGTGAGAAAGTAAAAGGTCTTCTGTCCTTGGTGTCCTTCTTAGGTGGCTAAGCTACAAGGCCCTGGCCCAACTCAGCAAGGAGGTACTCAGAAGGCCAGGGCCCAGTTACTCCTGGAAGTCAATAGAATGAGGTCATACTTCAGGATGTGGTAACATGAGGCCACACACTGTGGGGTGGAGAGTGTAGCTTAGGAATAGGACAAGAAGACAAAGATGCAGCAAACTCAGTCCCAGGCCAGACAGGATTGACACTGAGGGCAGACTCAGACCCACTGGCAAGAGCTAAGAAGCAGGTAAGCATAGCAGAAGGCCTAACCATATAAAAGCTTGCTTGCCTTCCTCTGCCTGGCCCTCTCCTGCCTGGGGAATGGCAAGGCAGCCCCTTGGAGCCTTTGTCTAAGTGAATCAAGATACCTCGCCCTCAGGACAGAGATTTGTCCCACTACCCACCAAGCTCAGGCTGGAAAGGGAAAGGGCACAGAGGAGGGCACAGGTTAAAAATGAGATCAACAGTTCAGCATGTGGCAAGAAGACCTGGGGCAGATACCAGGGCCTGGGTATGAAGAGAGAAGTGCAGCGTAGCCAGTTTATTTTTAGACACTGAGACAGAGGTTGCGTATCAGTCCTGGGCCCGAGGCAGGAGGCCTGGCTGTAAATGGTCAGTGTGGTCTGGAAGGCTCCTAATAACACAGATAGTCAAAATGCCATCAAAGGGACCAACTCAGTCACCTGCCCTGAAGCAGATGGAGGGCAAGAAGCTCCGAGAGAAGAAGCAGGGGTCAGCCAGAGGCATGAGCCAGGAAGAGTCCTCTGGATTCCCTCTCCTTCCCAGGGATAAAAGATGGGTTACCTTTGCTTCCGTCAGAAAGACTCACCTAGGAGCTAAACAAGGCAGGCATCAACAGCAGAGCTCCCTCCTGTCTACTGAGGCAGAAGCTTACACGGATGCCCAGAACTGCTACCTGCAGCCACCACTCTCACCTCCCAGAGGAGTCCAAATTGGCACTAGTCAGGAGATGCCTGAAGCCATCCCTCAAGAATAAGATGCCCTTTCCTGTGACCCTTCTGGAGAGCTCAGGTCCCCAATGATGTAAACATGTAGCTTTTCTGATCTTAAAGGGGAACATCCCATACAAACAGAGGTTGACCTTGAACTAAGGCCCAGGCTCCACCACCTCCCAGCTGGCATACGGAGATGTTTACTGGACCACAGAATAAAGTCTCCAAGAATACGACAATGCCAGAGGCCAAGCCCAACCTCATGATCCCTTTTCCTCTGCCCTCCTCCTCCAAACAAATCAGGACAGCCCAGCACACAGGATCCCATATCCATGCTGAGCCACAGGAAGGAGAAGGCAGTCTCCTCCAGCCGTGCCCTCTCCACTTGCTTCCTTAATGGCCAGCCCTCTCTGAAGACCAGTGGAGCAACACAGAAATCCTACCATCCTCATCAACTCTGGGAATCAGGCCCCATTTACAGGCTCAGAACAACCCCTTGCCCATTACAAGAGACCGTGGCTGAGTGAATGATGTCGAATGCCAAGACAAACACTACCCAGCAGTAACGTTATGGCTACAATTCAGCCATACTTACCCCCAAGTCAGGTGCCCCAATGCAGGACACAGCCTTAAAAACTGATTGCAGTGGCCTACAAAAGTCCCAATGACTTCAAATGACAGAATCTGGGGAAGGAAAACAAGGGATCCCCATCTCCACCCTGTACCCCACTCCGCTGGCATTCTTTAATTTCAAGGCAAGAGCTGACATTGCCTGTCCTCTTGGCTGAGCCGCAAGCTGGAATACTTCCTAAGCTTTTACGTGAGAGAGGTCAGCTGGTCAGTAAAGATTATCAGCTGGCTGGACGCATTACACCTATCAGAGGGCATCCACACTGGCCCAGGTACTGCTAACCATTCAACACAAAGCAAGTCAGCAAGTGTCTCTCCTGACCTTGGTGTCTGGGCTCCTGAATCGTCTCTTCTACGCCTGCACACTGCCAGGGCTTGCCTAGTGACAGCTAGAGCCCAGCTCTCAGTCAAAGCCACACAGTCAGTTAGTAGAGCATCAAACCTAGACTATTGGATAGTCTACTGTGGATTTTTGTTGCTGTTACTGTTTAGTTTTGGGGTTTTTTTTTTACCTTTTTATCTAGCACATAACCCCTAAAAACGGGCCCATCTCTATTTATATTTGAACTTATGTATGAACTTATATACCTCAAAATATAAAATATTAGTGTTAAAGACCCTAAGGGGTATCAGTCCTAGTGATTAGAGAAGACACTTCAGTCTTACTGGTGTAACAGTATCTAGCTGTTCTGACATGACCCCCTTTCTCTACCACTGCCCCCATTTACAAGGGGGGATGTGGGAAAAGCATCTTGTGAGAAGAGCCGGGAGCTGAGTTTGAGGCTGACAGCTCTTCAATACCAGCATCACTTCCTGCTGGCAACCAAACACCCTAAGAAACCCACACCAAGAGCAGGTTCCACAGCATCTGGCTCCATTGCCCACAAGCAAGCAAGATGTTGGGACACACCACAGAGCCTTTCTGTAGGAGCCCAGCCTCTTCCTCAATGGGATGGAGGAGGTGACAAGATGACCAAGAAGTGTCCATTATCACTCAACTATCAAGAGCTGTTGCCATCCCTACAAATAACTCTCCCCTGCCCACTCACCTCCATCCAAGGCAGAGAACCACGCAAAAGATGGCGGGAGGGGAGCACTGAGACCTCACCATGACCCTTGGGAGGGTGTGAAACAGAGGAGGCAGGACAGTGAACACTCTGTACCACAAAACCAGCCAGGGAGAGCAATGGTTCCAAGCAAAGCAGGTCTGCTCTGGCACCTCAAAACTACCTAGACCTAGGTGCTGAGACCTGCCATGCCCTCTGGCACAGACCCCTCCCATCCCTGGCTCCTGGAGAGAACTGGAGGTTGACTCCACCTCCATCCCCAGGATTTGGTTCCTGTTCCCACTGTCACTCCTGCTCCACTGATTACACCCCAATTCCTGTCTCTCTAACCGTGAATGCCTTCATCCTCCTCGGGAAAGAAGCACTTTGTTTCCCAGACCCCCACACACACCAATATGTGGCCCTGAGGCCCCATGAGGGTTTTTCTCCTTACTGCCTCACTTTTAGACACCCAACCATAACTACTTTAACTGCAGAGTTTTCAGATTCCATGAAAGTCCAAAATTCACAAATGAAAAAAGGGCCATTGGAACATTAACTAACCCACTTCTTTCTAATCCTGCATCGAGAGAGACCCAGAGTCCTGCTTCAGTGGAGAGGTTAAGACCACACCAGGATGACGTGATAGCTATGTTCTCTGAAGGCCTTTCTGTCTAAGTCTACAAATCCCAACTTCAATGATGCCTACCTACCTCCCCAAAACAAAACACTTTAAAGCTGATTTGACCCCAAGACAAGTCAGTTTGGTCCTGAGCTTCTAGCCCCACTGCTCCTGGCCTACTTGGTCTCCTGCTCTTCCCCTCAGCTCTAGCCACAGCCAGTTTCAAGACTTCTGGCAGACCCATTCATTCCTCAGAGGCCCAACAAGTTCCCACTGCCACCAGCCAAGGCTTGCCCTGGCAGCAGCAATCCTCCCTCGCAGATGTCTGCCTTTCAGAATCCCTCTATTCCTGGTCACACAACTTAGCCCCCAGTCCAACAATGACTAGTAGTCTTTCCTGTGAGACCCAACAATCTTCTGAGTATTCAAACTGAGGCTGGCAACTGCATTTTCCATTTGATTTTATGCCTGCACTCTGGCAACTTTTATACAAATAGCTATATGCAAAGAATGCTTGCTATATTTGACACTGCTGCCCTAGACGACATTTACAGATCTTGCCTTCTCCAAATAGATTTCTTGACCCCAAACATTTTATAGGGCATTAATGCCTCTACCCTCTAGCCTAACAAACCTATGGTAAAGGCTCCACAAGCTGTCAGCTCCCTGGAACCAAACTGGATGGCATGATCATGAGACTTTCCTTACCTCATGTTTCCACCCAGCAAATGTCAAACTGCGACTGCCCCCTGCCAGTCACGCTATCAGGCCATCTCTCCAGTGAGGACGCAGAATGAGGACATTACTGGAGGGGGGGGCATAGGCAGTGAGAGGGGGCTGGTGTTGCCCTTCAACAATGTCCAGGACAACGGTGAGAGGTTCTAATCTCTCCATCATGTTACCAAAAGCAGCTACGTCACTGTGGCACAACCCAGAGAGAGAGGCACGCTGGAGAAAGGGAAGAAACTACAGGACCTTGCTTCCCCTAGTCTACGCAACGGAAAGGTAAACAGAGATAAGTTATGACAACATCCCGGATTTTGTAAAGCAATAACACGCTTCACCTAATCAGCACTGAACAGCAGAGTGGGACGATAATACGAGCTTTAATTAAATTTGCTCAGCTAATACCTAAGCGTCACCCTGACACAGTAAGGCAGGATGCAGCCGTGTAACCCACATGGAAGACAGACAGATGGACTGAGACTGGGTGTCCCTACCAAAGAAATGACAGAATTCCCTGAAGAGTGATAAATAGGATGACTATCACAAACTCCCTAACGGGGACAGGGGGCCTTGTTATACATCCAAAACTCAAGGACCTGCTGGCTTAAAAGCTGCCTCTCCAACTTGAGCAAATGCAGCTGAAAGGTGGTATATACCATACCCACCACTGTCCTCGGGCCAATAAATGGGGCCAATAGGTCAGACTGAAACAGCAACCGGATACTTGCCTGTCAATACCACTGTAGTTAGAGGCAAAGAGGGGCCTGAGACTAAGAACCAGGTTCAGTTCCCGCCTCGGTCAAGTGAATGGCATGAATTACCACTTGCCTTGGGCGAGTTGTTCCTTCCTTCTGGGCCTTGGTTTCTCATCAACTAAATGAATGTGTTGAAGGGTGATGATCTCTCAACTGGCTTCTAACTGGCTGGAAGTGTGTGCGTGACTCAGAGGCTGGCAAGCAGGGATGAGAAAGCAAGGTGACAGCATCTACCAGAGCATCTAAACATCTGCTTCCCCAAGAAGATAAAGGAAAGCAACAGGACCAGCTGGCTCCTTCATTTATTTATCCTTATTTTGTATGTATGGGTGTTTTGCTTGTGTGTGTGTGTGTGTGTGTGTGTGTGTGTGTGTGTGTATCAAGTGCATACCATGGGCACAGAGGACAGATAGGGTGTCAGAGCCCCTGGAACTAGAATCACAGGTAGGTGTTACCCACCTGAGTCTTCTGCAAAAGAGCTCTGGTTTCACTTAATAGAACAAAGAGCAAAGCCTATGAGCAGCCTTCACTCCCCATCCTTCCTCAGGGCTACAAGACAGCCTTCTAAAACCCCACAGTGCCCGTGCTGGCCACTAGGCAGGGGGTCCATACACTCTATAGAGCACACGTCTCTGCTTAGCACCCAGAGAGATGGATCATCAACCCAGCCTGTTCCACTGTATCCTCCCCTCCCATGCTGCCCATAAAAAAAAAAAAAAAAAAAAAAAAGGCTCCTTGTGTTGAAATCATTTCACTCCTCAGCACCTAAAGTTTTTAAAGTGTAAAATGTAGGAATCTCGGGCTGGAGAGATGGCTCAGCGGTTAAGAGCTCTGACTGCTCTTCCGAAGGTCCTGCGTTCAAACCCCAGCAACCACATGGTAGCTCACAACCATGTGTAATGAGATCTGACGCCCTCTTCTGGTGTGTCTGAAGACAGCTACAGTGTACTTACATATAATAAATAAATAAATCTTTAAACAACACAACCACAACAACAAAAAAGACGTAGGAATCTCGGTGGTGCATGTCACTGAAACAGGATTTCTTTTAACCAGATTCCCTCGTGGCTGGATTATGTCTCAGCCAATATTTGGGTATGCAAATGCTGTTGACACGGCTGCCACTCTCCAAACATCTTGGCTCTCCGTTCTTCCTCTACTACTAAATCTCAACACAAAGATGTACTCGAAATCTGCAATTTGCCAGCTGAGTCAGCCGTAGCTCCAGGAGCAGGAGCAGGCTGCTTTCGTCAAAACAGACTGAGTCCCGTAGTCACCCACTTCTGACTAGAGAAGGGGAAGCATGAAGACTGCTTAATACGCGGCTAGGCTCCTTCCTTTCAAAACTATTCAAAGGAGAAAAGTACACGAACTTCTGTCGACTATACCAGCAATCTGAATTGACAGCCAAGAGCACTTCAGAGGACTGTGTGTGTATTCAAACAGAATAGGAAGGGGTGAAGCAGGGTTTTTTGTTGTGAAGTCTTTATACTGTGTTCCAACTATGCAGGAGAATGAACAGCTAGTAGCCCCAGTCTGCTGATGGGTAAAGGCAGATGGCATCGCAGAGGAGAGAGAAATCTTTCCGGGAAAGAACACCTGTCACTTCCTCAACAATACAGTTAACTGTGGTCAAACTGTTCCCTTGCCTCCAGTCCCCAAGGTCAGAGCCACCGTTCAACCCAATCAACTCCTTTCCTCGATTAGCTAACTCCCCAAGAGCTTATAGTTTGTTCGCTTGTTTTTTTTTTAATGTGATGTAGAAGATGAAAACAGCAAAACATCGTAAAAACTGAACTTATTCTCCCCCTACAAAGTACCAGGTTTTGGTCCCATTGACCGTGTATGACAACGGTCTCACGCATAACTCAATCTATCTGTACTCTATAATAGCTGAAACAAAGCAAGTTGTGTGGGCTGAAGGGGAAGAGAAAAATATAACACAGGAAGTAGTTAGCTCCTCCAATCATTGAGACACCCCAGGAGAAAGAAACCTGACAAGTGACCTTTAGAGATATGGTGTAACCTGAAACCCTTGAGAGAAGAAAACTTTGCAGTGACCCTGAATGACAGCCTCCCCTGCTTCACTCGGACCTTTTGAAATCCCCATTCTCCACTACCACCGACAGAAGCAGAGACGGGTAGACCCACAGAGATTAAGAGTGGGTTTCCCAAATGCAGGAATAGTATTTCCTGCCTTTGAGTCTCCGGCTACCAGGGACCAGTGTACCAGCACTGGGCCAAGCCTGGCTTACAGACAAGGTTTCCTACGGTGAGGGAGCAATGGAAACAGCGCGGCGCAGCCTAAGGGGCAGCGCAGGCCAGGCGCCGGCGGTTCCAGACGATCGCGGGGCACGGAGGCGGGGTCCCCAGTCTCCAGTGCCGCGCCGCGCCGCGCCGACGCGCCCCACCGCTGCGCGCCGACCTCGCGAGGCCGAGGAGAGCGAAGTCACATTCCGGCTCCCAAATAAGGAGTAGGGTTAAGGAAACCTCAGAGAGCGAACTTCTCCAAACCGACCGACCAACCAGCTCAATGAGTAAAGGGCCTTTTGTGCCCGCAGAAAGGAAGGAGGGAGGGAGGATGAGGCCACCGTGTCCTCGGCGCCGGGGAAAGCGAGCAGAGGCCGTCCGGGACCCAAGAGTGGCCACCCGGCTAGATCCCATTCACACCCCAACATGGCAGTCCCCGTGAGTCCTCTCGGGTGCCGGCCACTCGCGGGGTGACCGGAAGCTGCACCGGATCTCAGCGCGATCCCGGCGGCCCAGACTTACCTTTAGGGCGAATTTTTGCTGGGTTCTCTTGTCGAAGATCCGCAGCACCTTCCCGTTGATGCCCAGGCCAAGCACTTGGCTGGTGACCTTGTAGTCGTCGGTGATGGCGTTCTTTCGGATCTGCAGGCCCGACTTGACGTGGAACTGGGGGAACGGCGGCGGCGGCTGGGCCGGGGCTGGCGGTGGCGGGCTGGGGAACGGCGCCGGCGGAGTCTGGCCGGGAGAGCCCGACAGCATGGTGCCTGGCGACTCACGCGCAGAGGCAGGGGCCGCGGCCGCCCCCTCCTCCGGCTCGGGCCCGGGTCCCCGCCACGCCCCGCCCGGCGGCGAAGTTTGCTCCGGGCTGGAGCCGGCTGCCCCGCCCCGGCCCGGCTCCAGGCTCGGCAGGTCGCGGGGCCCCGTGGGTCCCGCTGTGCGCCGCGGGCGCCCACCAGCCCTGCTCCCTCCCCCCGGAGACGTGTGCTCCGGGGAACGCGGGACGGCAGGGCCCGGCCGGAGGAATCGCCGCGCCGAGAAGTACCAGCCCGGGGGCGGCGGCCGCGTCACAGGCTGCTCGGCGTCCTGGGCTAGTCCTTAAAGGGGAGGATCGAGGGTGGGGCTTGAGGGGGAGGCGTGGACATGGGGGAGGGGTGGGCCTTAAAGGGGAGGAAGTCCAGTGGCGGGAGAGCTTAGGGACTGCGAGCAAGCGGACTTGTGGAGAGCATCGAGATATCCTAGTTCTTAAATAGGGCCGAGCAGAGGGGAAAGGGAGGAGGGCAAAAGAAAAGCTGCTGGATAGTTCAAACAAAACCCTCACTCCTCCAGCTGCTTGGATCTAGAAGACAGGTCATCGGAGAATTGGAGGAGGAGATGTATTTTGAAAGAAACGGATAATTAATAAGAATCTTTCTACGTGGACCCTGTGGGTGGGGGGTGAGGGGTACCCGGGCAGAGCGAGAATCCGGGGGCCAGGGGTGGGGGAGTAACTGAGACTGTTTAGCCTAGGATCAGGTGTCAGGCAATAGTAACAATTTCCTTAACATACTTGTGAGTTTTCCTTTTTTTTTCTCTCATGGACTTACTGGTTTTCAGTGAGAAGAATGTACTACTGTGATACCACGAACAATTTAATTATTATGAATTTGAACATATTTTTTATGTAAACCCAAAATGACCCAAGATAGGAAAGGAATTGGGCACTCAAGTCTCCTGTTATCCCGGCTATATGCAGGAGACTGAAGCAGGAGGATAACAAGTCAACAGGGCCAGCCTGAATAACAAAGACAGACTCTGTCTTAAAATACCCACAAACTTCATGTCTCTCTGGGAGGTACACTTATATATTTGTGTTCTTAATTCATTGCGATGATTATAGAGCAAGGGGAAGGGCTGGGGAATGGTTCTAGGGTTGGGGAAATGGTCCCTGAGGCTATAGCCAATAAGTAGTCCTGAAGCAACCTAGTTCTAATACAAATCTCTGAGGAAAATGGGACTAACTGGCCTGTAGCACTGCTGAGATCCACAAGGGTTTGACTGTTACAGCAGTTAAGAAATGAGACAAAGGAACAAAATAGATACAAAGCTCTGGTTTACTTACTAATACAGACAAATTAAAGATGAGACCTGACCCATGGCCACGCAAAGTCTTTAATATGTCCCAACAAAACTCTGGAGATGAGACAGTGCCCTGAGAAAAGGGCATTGGAGACGTAGCCCAGGATGGCAAGGCTCATTTGCTGCTCCCTGTTTAGATTTCCGGAAGATACTTGTTCCAAGGAAGACAGAGATGAACAGGTGGAGGACTGTAGTCCCCCTCTTGAGATCCAACTCACTATGGACCAAGGAGTGCTTTTTCAGTACTCAATACTTCTCGATCATCCGTGTGGTTATAATTCTAACGGGGGGGGGGGGGGCGGGGGGAGATAGATGCAGTAGTTGGGTTAGCAGTGTGGCAGATACAGACCTGGGAATAGAAGGCAGACTGGCTCTCCTCAATCTGCAGCTGGGTAGATTCCTTCCACACTGAAGACAGAGCTACACAACTTGAGGCCGTGGAGATGCAGGGACAGAGAAAGGAAGGAATCTGGGGATGAGGAGGTGGAAGGTCTCATTGGCTCCTGTGGAAAGGGTTCCCACCCTGACTGCCTCAGTTCTGTATTGCCCCCATGTACCCACAGAAGGTCTTTGGGACCTCTTGTTGGCATTTAGCCATCACCTCTTTCTTTCCAGAGGCTGGAAAGAGAATGAGCTATTCAGAGGCAGCAAGGCACCATGCAAAACTACAAACTAGAAATGAACAGAATCCGATTGTCCTAAGAAGGTGTGAGAGGGGCTGGAGAGATGGCTCAGCAATTAAGAGCACTGAGGTCCTGAGTTCAATTCCCAGCAATCACATGGTGGCTCACAACCATCTGTAATGAGATCTGACACTCTCTTCCAGTGTGTCTGAAGACAGCTACAGTGTACTTACATATAATAATAAATAAATAAATCTGAAGAGGGGGAGGGGGAGGAGGAAGAGGAAGAAGACAATTCCCTGGGCAGCATACTGGGCTCCTCAGAAGGAGCCACTGACAATGGGCCTTTAGTCAATGATGACCCTGAACTAGGGAGGAGAGCTCCAGAGCTGAGACAGTCTCCTGGACACCTGGCCAGAGGAGATAACAAGGCCAGAGCTGAGCTGGTCTCTGGAATTCAAGATCTCACCAAATATAATGAAACTCAAATAGTGACCGATCAAACGTGTACTAATAGTACTGCTTTGCCCCTCCCAATCATATTAGAGGCCACTAGAGGTTAGCTAATCCTTCTGGAAAATTCTCCTAGCCCTGCATAAAAGGGGGCCTGCAAGCCCCTCAGGTCCTCACTATTTTGATGAATTGTCGACCGCTGCATGCTGATAATTTCTGCCTTTGCATACTATTTGAGTTTGGGGTCTTCCTTCAGCAATTCTTGGACCCTAACAGGTGCCTTACTCTTAGGGAGAATGAGAAAAAGCCTAACATTTCTATTTACAGCTGAGGAGAAATTAAATGTGATGGAATCCATGAGAACTCTTCATAAAGCATACAGCATCAATTCTCATGAAATATAAAACAGCACCATTCCTCAAGCATTGCTTCCTTGTTCCCTGCTCTGTTCCCATTGCCTAGCGACCTCTTCCTGACACTGAGCAGCCTTCCTATGGAAGGGGAATTCTGGGAAGATGCCTAAACCTGAGGTCTTAGGAATAATGGATCACAGAAGTCCAGTGGGGTGTTTCTCCTGGAGTTACAAAGGTCAGATGGAGCTAGAGAGCACACAGGACAGCCAGAACACATAGCACACACACACACACACACACACAAAAGTACATTCATGTGAACACAGCTCCAAAGGACAAGGCATGGAACAGTATAAATGAATACTCAATGGATAGCTGGACTGTAGGATGAACCACAGGAAAAGACACCACAAGAGACCCAGAACCTTCCATTCTAACACTGGCTAGCCATGTGACCTTACAAAAGTCCCTTGCCCCCTCAGTTCCTTCTTTCCTGTCTAAAAAATAGTAGAGATGACATCTGCTCTGCCCACATTGTAGAGATATTATAAGGACAAAATGAGGCCCAGAGCCCTGCCTGTCTAACACCAAGCTCTCAGCCATCTGTAGTGAGCTACTTAAGCAATAGCTATTGAGGATGTGTTAAAGCACTTCAGAAGTTGAAAGTCAGGTGGGGGCTGTAGCTCAGAGCTAGAGTATATGCTTATCATGTGCAAACCCCGGGCTGTGAGCCCCAGGAAAACATTATGAAGATGTAGGGACTCTTATTTACCCACCCCCAAAAAAAATTAGGGTTTGTATCGGCATGCAAATCAGTATCATGTACTATAGTATACAAGAAGACAGTGCAAGGGCCACAAGCATAGAGACTTGCATCAGTTGCTGTCCCGGATCCGTAGCACACGTTTGTTGTTAGAGTGCTGGTCCCTGCGTTTCTGTTTTTATTAGGTTATAGTTCCTTAATAATACCATGGGCACCTGTGGACAAAGCACTGACTCCAGCCCATCCCTGTGTGTGTCACCCAAGACACCCAACGCCTGCATGCTCTGTTCACCTTGCCCATGCTTTCCTTTTTATACAGTTTTAGTTTATGAAGACATGCTTAAAGGGATCTTGAAAAGCTGGACAGAATGGCTTAAGCCTGTAATCGCTGCACTTTGGAGGCTGACTCCAAAGAGAATTGATGCAAACTCAAGGCCACTCTAGGCTACGTAGGAGTGTAGGGAAGCCTGGGCTACATAGCATGACTCTGTCTCACACAAACCGAAAAATTTTAAAAAACGGTATAATTGACAAAGCTCAAAGTATCTTTTAAAAGAAGAGAAGCAGCTGGGGATTACTTCATCAGCAAGGTGTGGTTACGAGGTGTGCGCTACCGTCTCATGGTGCCGCTGACAGCACAGGCAAGGACACATGAGTAATGGTCCTATACCCACCGGGTGTTCAGGTTTCACGCAACTCGGATTGTCTTGTTTAAATCTCCCAGATGTCTGTAGCTGAGATTGCTAGTTGTTTTAGCCAATCAATGCCATCTTATTCTCCCACTCCCTGACAATGACAGAGAGCCAATATTTAGCTAAGTATAGGCCTGTCTAAATACAAAATTCACCTCCCAATTCCTCTATGTCTGTTACAGCGGGTTCCTGTGCACGATTTAAGTTCTATGCAGTGACCTACAAGTGAAAGTGATGGAAAGGGAAATTTGTTTCTTCTGAGGTTAGAACATCTCACCTTGGAGGAGCACTCCGTAAGGCATGGGGGGGTGACAAATAACAATGACCAGGAACCTAATGAGCATAGATCCATAATTTCAGTTTTTAAATACTTGCATAGATCATTATACAGACAGCAAATGAATGCTCTTCTTCTTCTTGAAGCGCCTAGTGTTCCAGGTTTTCTATAACAGTAAGAGCTACCCTATAACCCAACACTATGTAATATGTATTGTTATTCACAAATTTCTTTTATATAAATGAAAAAGTGAGTACTAGAGAAATGACGTCATTGGGGTTGTTCTTCCAGCCAAGGTCACAACCAAGTCTTTCTGACCCACAGTCCAAGCTTATGGCCCCTCTATAAATCCCAAGTAGACATATGCCTGCATATCCCTCTTGAGAGCTTTTTGGAGTTCCCAGCAAGAAAGCTCAACTGCTCATATATCACTAACCAAAGAGTGCCCTCCCCTATAGATACACACACACATGGCATGGTGACAGAGGAAGGGCACACCCTTGAAGCCATCCAGACTGACAGACTCAACCCTAGTGATAAATACAAAGATGCTATAGCCAAATTTCCCTCACGACCATCCACAAATTGTCAATGTCTAAGACATGTTAAGCAAGAACATTCTAAAGGAACATTAACTAGAACACCATTTTTGATCAACTTTAAATCTCACAGACTTCTTTCCATCTTGGCCTATTATGTTTTTATAACATAGGTCAATGTAGCTGGGGGTGGGGGGGTGGCAAACACCTTTATTCCCAACACTCAGGAGGCAGAAGGAGGTAGATCTCTGAGTTCAAGACCAGCCCAGTCTACAGAGTGAGTCCCGGAGTAGCCAGGACTACATAGAGAAACCCTGTCTCAAAAAGCCAAAAGAAAGAAAGAAAGAAAGAAAGAAAGAAAGAAAAGAAAAGAAAAGAAAAGAAAAGAAAAGAAAAGAAAAGAAAAGAAAAGAAAAGAAAAGGAAGGAAGGAAGGAAGGAAAAAGAAAAAGAAAACCAAGGTCAATGGCTGGAGCCAAGTGACAGTATCTTTTCTCCAAAACTTCCCTAACCCTCAATTCAAACCACCAAGGAGTAAAAGTTTCCCATTTTATTCTGATGTGGTGTGAACGGTGGATGATGCAGTGTGGAGACATATGAAGATCAGTTTCTTACAATGTCCAGAGAGCTTCCCCGGGCACGATGGAACCACCCACTGACTGCCACACAGGTGCACACAGATGAAGAAGTGGCTCTGTGGCTGTGGCTGAAAGGTCAGTGCTCCAAAGACTCACGCTTGCAAAGGACCATGACTCGATGCCCAAGGGAGCCAAGCTGTCTTCAAGCCATAGGACTAAATTTCAAAGATAAACTGAGAAATTTTCCAAAGCAGAACATTGACATATCTAAGAGTCGTTAGTAACAGAAATTTCTGACCCAGAAAGCGACTTCAAAAGAGGAGTCTCTGTGGTTCCCATCCTCCCTTCCATCTCACAGAAAGAAGCTCTCCCTAAAACAAGTGTTGGTGGCAATGACTTTCCATAGATCCTCCTAGGGAAGGAAGTGCTGTGCTCCCCCACAGGAACCCTTGTCCGCACCCCATTCTTGTAGCCACAGTGAGGAACATCTGGAGCAGCTGTGAAGAATGGGAATGGAAAGAGAAAGAGGAAGCTGCCCAAGAGGAATAGAAACTTCACCTCTGTAAGTCAACAGACACACCAGGCTGTCCTAATGGCTCTTAAGTCTATATCGCACCACTGGGCTGCCCACTGTCAGGAAGAGAAGGAAATATCTACTTGCATTCCAGAAGACCCAGCCCAGGTTCCTGCATCAAGGGTTCTGCTCTCTATCATGTTTCCTGCATACCACTTGCTGCTCAGAGACTATACAGCCTGGATAACGCACTGGGGGAGGGACAAAGAAAAAGGAACTCGCCACCCAGGAATAGACCTAGGGTGGATCAATGAAAAGGATCCGTGGGTGACCCCGTGACCTGGTGACCAAGTGGTGCCTGGAGTGTAGGAAAGGTAGTGAAGGCATATGCGCGAGCGTACGGGCATAGGTTTCCTTAAGGGTAGGATGATGAACAGCTGCACTAAAGAGCATAAGTTTGAAGCAGCCAAATATGGAAGAATCAAATCCAGGGGTTCAAATTCCAATCACACCTCAAATTTGCCTTGTATGGTGAAGAGATGTTATCCCCTTGAGTCAATACAAGAGCACTATCTTAAGCCATTCTTGGCACACAGTAGTTGGCTTCTATCTGAATTGTTTTTATATGGCAGATACTTTCACAAGAAATCATCTCATTCTCGTGAGGATGTAGCTCAGTGACAGAACAAGTGCATACACACACACATACCACACCACACACACACACACACACACCACATACCATACATTACACCACAAACACACACCATGCACACACAACACACACACACACCACACATCATACACACACATTACACCACGAACACACACCACACACATACATACATACACACACACACCATACACACACACATCACAAACACCACAAGCACACACTCATACACCTGTAATTTTAGCTCTCAGGAGGACAATGTAGGAGGATTGTTACAAATTACAAATTTGAGGCTATCCTGGGCTACATGAGTTCCAAGAGAGCGTGGGCTACAGGGTAAGACCACCATGTCTCAACAGTCACAACAATGAAAAAAAAACCATCTCATTCTACCTTCTCTCTCTCTCTCTCTTTTTTTTTTTTTTTTTTTTTTTTTTTTTTTTTTTTTGGTTTTTCGAGACAGGGTTTCTCTGTGTAGTCCTAGTTGTCCTGGAACTCACTTTGTAGACCAGGCGGCCTCGAACTCAGAAATCCACCTGCCTCTGCCTCCCAAGTGCTGAGATTAAAGGCGTGCGCCACCATGCCCGGCTAACCTTCTCAGCTACACTCTAAAATAATTCCTATTTATGTTATGCTCACCACTGAAAACACTGTCACTCAAAAATAAAACTGGCAGCCAGCTTGGATCTTGAATGTCCCTCATGCGTTACAGGATTGTGGGAGGTGCTGGGCCTTTAGGAGGCAGAGCCTAGTGGGGGCAGTTGGGCCATTGGGGTGTTGCTTTCAGAGGAGAGAGTGAGTTGCTTGTCTCTCTCTTTCCTTCTGAAAGTGAAGTGAACGGGCCTTCTTCAGTCTGTGTGCTCCTCCTGCCTTATCAGAGACCCCAAAGCAACAGACCCAACTACAAAGGCTTAACACCAAAGAACCATGAGCTTTCTTCTTTTTACACTGTCTTGGGTTGTTTTGTTATAGTAAAGGAATGGTAACTAATATACCATCATAAAATCATCAAGCTACAGAGCGAGAAGGACCAGAATCCCAAACTTCTCTGTATCTGCCTGTGTCAGAACCCACGATCCTAAATGCACAAGAAAGTGGTCCAGCCTCCTAACACCAGCTGACCTCGTGGTGACTCAAGGGAGGGAAACAGTGAGAAGCTGGAAACGACTGAGTTCCCAGAGACTATCTATCTATGACAGTGTTAGAGGCAAAGAAGAGAGTCAGGAAAGCAATAATGAATATGAACTTAAAGCATTTCTGAGCTTGTTAGGAAGGGCTTACTATAAGAGGCATATATCAGACAGACAGACAGACAGATTACATATCTTTATCTGAAATGCTTGGCACTCACTAGTTGAGCATGCCTAATTCAAAGATTCAAATTTTCCAAACTCTAAAATTTCAGAATGTTCAAAAAGCCTTGGGTTTCCAGATTAGGGCTATTGAACCTGTACTGTGTGTTATTTTGTCTTTATTGCCCAGTGACAAACAGAGCCAGGGTTCCCTCCCCCAAACATCCCCCAATGAGAGAGACATCTGAGGGCCTGATCCATCCCCTCATCCTAAGACCACATCTACACATACACACAAGTGAAGGCTTTACAAAATACATTCTCAAAACCCCTGGTGCGTTATTGCCTCATAAAGGGACTCTTCTTATGATGGTTCTGGTTGTAGACAAGTCCCTCAATCCCATCAGGACATTCGATGATTCTGGCTGCCTCTGCCTCCTGCCATTGGGAGCAGTCACAGATGCAAGGAACTTGAAAGGACACATGGTTTTAGCCTCATATTTATATCTCTGTCCCCTATCATGATCCCTTTCAAAGCAACCAATGCTGACTGAGCACCACTGAGTACCAAGTGATGTGCTGATCACCAGAGTGCCCAAGATCTGTGTGCTTGTCATAAAATAGAGAAGCCAGAAGACTCTTAATACCCTTACAGGGTGTGCATGTGCAAATGCATGCACACACACAGAGACACATACACACACACACACACACACACACACACACACGAGAGAGAGAGAGAGAGAGAGAGAGAGAGAGAGAGAGAGAGAATAAAAGACAATGTAAAATTTAATGTGTGTGGAATACGGGTGGAATATGGATGTTCACGTGGGTGTAGGTATGCATGCACACGTGTACATGTGTGTGGAGGTCAGAGGTCAGCAAATGTCTTCCTCAATTGCTCTCCAACTTACTCTTTTTTTTTTAAGATTTATTTATTTATTCTATGTAAGTACACTGTAGCTGTCTTCAGACACACCAGAAGAGGGAATCAGATCTCATTACGGATGGTTGTGAGCCACCATGTGGTTGCTGGGATTTGAACTCAGAACCTTCGGAAGAGCAGTCGGACGCTCTTACCCACTGAGCCATCTCACCAGCCCCCAACTTACTCTTTGAGACAAGGTATTCTAGTCAGATTTCTGTTGCTTTGATGAAAATCATGTTACAGATTATAGTCCATCATCGAGGGAAGTCAGGGCAGGAACTCAAGGCAGGAACCAGGAGGCAGGAATCATAGAAGAATGCTGCTGACTGGCTTGCTCTCTGGCTGTGCTCAGCCTCTTTCCCATAAACCCGGGACCCCTTTCCCCCGAGGTGACCAGGAAAAGTCAGCTGGGCCCTCCCAGCTCAGCCATCAAGACATTGCCAAAAACATGGCCAGCAGGCCAATCTAATACAGGCAATCTGTTAACTGAGATTCCCTCTTCCCAGGTTGTGCCAAGTTGACAACAACCAGGACATAAGGCTCTCAGTGAACCCAGAGCTCACCAGTTTGGTTAGGCTGGCAGGCCAGTAAGCTCTGGAGAGTGGCAGCACACACTACTAGGCTCATGTTTTTCTCATGTAGGTGCGTGGGGAATCTTCAAGTTCTTCACCAGCTGAGCTATCGTCCTAGCCTTTTTTTTTTTTTTTTTTTTTTTTTTTTTTTTTTGGTTTTTCAAGACAGGGTTTCTCTGTATAGCCCTGGCTGTCCTGTCCTGAAACTCGCTCTGTAGACCAGGCTGGCCTCGAACTCAGAAATCCACCTGCCTCTGCCTCCCGAGTGCTGAGATCAAAGGCGTGCGCCACCACACCCAGCTCTTTGATACGTTCTTATGATTCAAAAGTCCAAAAGGATCTACCTTAATCCCAGGGGAGCTGAAACTATATCCAGAAGTCACCTATTTCAGAAGAAAATCCAACCTCCTGAATCAGCCAGCATTGGCTACCTATGAGCTTAAGGGCAGGCTGTCCTCCCAGGACCATGAATCAGGGTGCACTCCTGGGACCATGAGTCCCTCCCAGTCTCAGTGAGAAAAGTGTTCCTCAGAATTCTCCCTCATGTGAGAGCAAGAATGGAGAGCAGCAACCCAGGGTGGGAGGTGAACGTGTGAGCTGGGAGAAAGGTAAGAAGGCAGACAGAGGACATCAGGCTGGCTGTTCATTTACATCTGAAGATCCTGTTGCTTTAGGCCCTCTAATTCAGGCCAGAAAAAACTGGGTGTGGGGTTGGAGCGAGGGGAGGGGGACCAGGTCCACAAGCAGTCCCTCCCTTGGGCCCTCCCGAGGTAGGTCAGGAGTACACAGAGGTGTTTCTTCACTTCCCCATGTGATCACAGCCGCCTGGACCAGTGTGCCCGCTCACATCACTGCTCAGGAATCTGGCTCTTGTTTACTTAACACAACAGCACTGCTCCTCCTGCTTTCCAGAGAGCTTGTGGAGAAGCCTGGGGCCTGGGAAGGGGAACCTGCACAGGAGAGCTGCTGAATAGGAGCAGTGAACTCCTGAGCTCCAGCCCAGTCAAGGCCTCCCTCACCGAGATGGAGAGTCTGGAGAGATCTTGGGTTTCCCTGGCCTTCCCGAGACCAAGATACCTGAAGCCCAAATCCTCACAGAATTTGGGGGAGAAATTGGATGACACACCACCTATTGTGTGTTCTGTTTTCTGCCAAGAAATGACTGGGTGTAACAAAACACAAGCCAATGGTGGAGTAATCAGGTAGAAAGAACAAGACCCTGGATCCCATTCCCAACATGGGGTTGAGGGAAGTGGGGAGATAATAAAATTGTAAACTAGCAGAAGCTGGGGAAGTAGAATCAACCTGAGCTTTGTGCTAAGGCAACTTTGTATCATCCTGATGACTTTCAAAACGCCCTGTCACAAAATAGGGCTCTTGTATGTTTACTGGATGGATGGGTTTGGAGGATGATTGATGGCAGACAGAAAAAAAAAAAAAAACCAGATTTAAAAGGTCATGATAATAGATCCCATTTGGTGAGTAATTACTGTGATCTGACATGACTGTGTTTCCGAGTGCTGACTCAGTGGATGCCCCAGAAAAAGTCACAAAGGAGGTGTCACCGATAGCTTTCCAGTGGCCCAGATGAAGAAAGGTGGGCCCCATGAATCTCTGCAGATTCTCCTCACAGAGTCCCATCCCCACCTCAACCCTGGAGATGGCTTCTCTGGACTCCTAGTGTAGGCTCAGGAAAAAAATAGTAGAGAGAAGAAGACAGCCATTTCCCTCAGGTGTACCACAGAGTCAGTTAAGTCACCTTCCCCACATGGATTGTCAAGCTCCATTCCCACGTGGACTGTCACGCTCCGTGCCATGCTAGGTCATGCCCTTGTGGTAAGAACATCAACATGAGATCTACTCTCTTAGCACACTTTGAAGTTCACTACAGAGCCTTATTGATGACTACAGATTCCACTGTGCAGAAGATCTCTACAATGTGTGTATACTGCTTTCCTAAAACTTTATACCCACTCTGTACTAACTTCTTTCTTTTTCTCCCCTACCACCAACCCCTGGAAATCACCATCAAATTTTTTTGCCCGAGGAATTTGGCTCTTTCAGATACCTCCCATGAGTGAAAGCTACAGAATTCATAGTCCCCTTCCCTTTGTTTTTTTCATTATCCATGATTCCCTCAAGGTTCATCCATGCTGGTGTGTATTGCAAATTCCCTTTCTAAGAAAAAGACTGATTTGTCGTCTGTAGCTGTACTGGCTAGTTTGTATCCTGTGTGTTTATTTTTTGCCAACTTGACACAAGCTACAGTCACCAGAAGGGAAAGAATCTCAATTGAGAAAATGTCTCCATCAGACCAACCTGTATTCAAGCTTGTGGAGCATTTTCTTGATTAATAATTGATGTGAGAGGACCTAGCCCAGTGTGGGTGGCACCATTCCTGGTCCTTTAGTCCTGGATAGTATAAGAAAGCAGGCTGAGCAAGCCATGGGGAGCAAGTGCTCCTCCACAGCTTCTGCTTCAGTTCCTGCTTCCAGGTTCCAGCCTTAAGTGCCTTCTCTGGCTCTCCTCAATGATGGTCTGTGATGTTAACGTTTAAAGCCAAATAAACTTCTTCCCCAGATTGCTTTTGGTCATGGTATTTTATCACAGCTATAGAAATCCTAACTAAGACAATAGCCTATGTATATACTGCTGTCTTTAAATGTTGTTATGTAGATCATGTCCACTTTGGTTGCTGCTGCATCTTGGCTATTATGAATACTGCTGCCATAAACACAAGTCTGTGATTATGAACCATGGATGCTGGGTGATTATACTGGCCCAGATGTTCTATTTTCTGACTGGTATTTATCCACAATCTATTCCTGAAAAAGATAAAAGATATGAACAATCACCTAAGCAAATAGAGTGTCAGGCAGCCAGGCCAGAAGGAAGCACACACCCCTGAAGGGAGAGGACGGAAAGGCCCAGGCAGGCCTAAGGAATAGGTCTGCTGTGAGAATACAAGAATAGTGGGTAGTTCAGTCCTGACCTAAGTAGGCCAGGCTCGTGCCCCGGTACCAATTAATCATGGACTTCTCCTAGATAGCCACAAGAAGCTCTCTAGGAATTGGGGCAGGAGGTAGAGAAGTACCCCAAAGATACCGCATGAAGGTGGATGGAAGGATGTTAGGATAGCAATGGATAGGCACAGAAGGTTCTGAAAACTGTGTGATTAGAGATAATCCCATGTCACACACATCTCCACACCCCAACACTGGAAGTTGCTGTAGCCTATAGTTGGGCTACAATTTTCTTTGGCTGGTTTCTTTGCCTTTAGGTTCAGTTGAGGAGATAGAAGCAGGCATTTATCAGCGGGCAGTTTCATTTCCTGTTTTCTCAGACTGAAAGCACAGTCATCATAAGGCCTGCCTTTTGTTTACCTGAGGCAGAAGTAAACTCCACATAGGAAGACCTGAAGGTAACATAGCTTGCTGATCCAAGCTGAAGGCAGTGCTTAGCAATGGGGATGCCTAAACTCGCTTCTTCAAAAGCCATCATCTAAAGGAGATGGTAGTTCCCTAAATGACTGTTCTCACCAGAGGCATTTGTAAATCCCTCCTAAGCACCTCCGAAAATAAATCCTTCCCTAAACCGTTTCATCCTCCAGTTGGCCCCTAGCCAAGGTGATTTGTGTGACTGGAGGGGCAGAAGCTCAAGCTAACTTCCCAGAGTTGCATATCGGGTCAGAAGGGAGAGAGCTACAACCAAGAAGGGAGTTTCCAGCTCCGTGGGGGAACTTACAGTGTTGTAAGGGAAAACCACATCTATTTCTGTCAAGAAAGAAAAAAAAAAATCACTAGCGACATCCTCCAAAAAATGGTTACCTCCCCAGTGGGAATGTGCTGTGAGTTGCTAAGGTTAGAAAACTGCTACCAGATTCTGGCCAAGGCAGCAGGCTAGCCTAAGTGTAAAGGCTAAGGTCAAAGGTTGAGAGCTTCCTGGGTTCTGGGGAAGAGGGCAGCTGAAAGGCTGGAAGGGAGCCTTTCCTTGACTGTCTTGGCAGCCATGATGGCAACGGTCCTTAGCTCGGGCCCACCTCGGGAGGAATCTGAGGAAATGTGGAGAGACAGACAAGCGGCTTAAGGGTCTTTTGAAAAATAAGCATGTAAAGATTTTTTTTCTTTCAAAAAAAAAAGTAGAACCAACAGAGAGAGACAGCTTCTAATTGACTTGAGAAACCAAAGCCAAACAAACATTCCTCACACTTAAAAGACGCAGCCACACAGATACTTTTGAAGCAGTCTCCAGTTGCACAAAGGAAGCGGGGAGGATGTGATAATTACACATTTATTTATTGTGTAATTATTATTGTTGGATTTTTGTTTGCTTCAAAGGATAGTCATAAGCCTGGGGCTGGCTGGTGGGTGGCTGGTGGAAAATCTGAAAGTAAAGAAGCTTGCTAGAACCCCATGAATAATCGGCCTCATATTGTCAGGGTTGGATCAGTGAGGTGGGGGGGGGGGGGGTAGTCATTGCTGTGATATTGAATTCTCCTGCCGCCTTCACTGTGCACCAGGTGAGGTTTTAAGTACTTTCTAGGCACGAATTCATTGGGCAACACTGAAATAGACTACTTCTAAAGTGGTGGTGTTGCTCCTATCAATTCTTAATTCAAGGTCTTCCGTGTGTTCGTTGCCTTGTTGTCTTCGCGTCTCTGAGTGTGTGCAAAGATTGTGTTCTCTAGTCCCTCCCTCCTGCTTAGGAGCAGTTACCTATACAAAAAGAAAATACACCCTGATTGTGGTTGTTTTCTGAAAAAGTAGTCAGGGCCACTGTGTGTGTGTATGTGTGTGTGTGTGTGTGTGTGTGTGTGTGTGTGTGTGTGTTGCTGTTTAGTCCAGGTTCCCAGACTAGCCTTGAACTCTATGGCTATCACTCATTCAAATAATCTTAAAACTAGCCCTGGTAGTAAGGGCCTTTAATCCCAGTTATTCTGGCTAAAGTGGGGGTATTGGAAGTTCAATACCTGCCTGGGCAAAAGATAGAGTTCAAGGCCAGTCTAGACGACTTGGTGATACCCTTTCTAAAAAAGTACCTAAACTAAAAAGTAAAAGGGGTCTGGGGGTGTGTCTCAGCAGGACAGTATTTGCCCAGCATGTAAAGTTCTAGGTTTAATCTCAACTAACAAAAGACTAATCTTGACTATTTAAACAAACAAGTTACTTTCCATATTGGTAAAGACTAGAGAAGTCTAGACTCTCTCTCTCTCTCTCTCTCTCTCTCTCTCAAGTTCAGTCAAGCAAACCTCCCAACCCAGAAACACCCATTGGCTCTCTCCGCAGTTTTTCAGGCAATGTTACCACACCTACTGATCTACTAGGGAGCAAATCTCCCTAGCATTTCCAGTTTGCCCATTTTGATATTAGCATGAACAAGACTCCAGATGGCATTCCTTCCCCTGGAACTTACACATACTTTCCTCTGGAATTTAGCAAGCTGTATTTCCGGAAGTACTAATGGGAGAGACCTTTGCAAGGGAGTGGCTATTGCCCAAGTACCCAGCAGGGGCACACGAGGCATCTGAAGGTGACTGCTAAGGAAGTACCTGGTCTGCAGAAATGGTTACCCAGGAGGGAAGAGTCCTATAGCACCATCAAGAAATGCTCAAGTACAGTGAGTATCAGGAACAGACTGGAAAATGGGGTGTGTGTTGGGAGGTGGAAGCAAGAAGTCTAATTATCAAGTTAATGTAATAGTTTAAAGGAGGAAAACGGAAAGAATTGGCAAGCAGATAAAAAAGAGGACAGGACGCCAGAGTGCTGCTGAGATAGAAGCAGCGGCGAGAATTGCCAACTGATTAGGGATGTGAGAGGAAAGAATTTCCCAGGAGCACTTGCTTCCAAGTTCTGAAAAGATTACAGACACCCTGATCTTATTTTAGAAATAACCCAAGTAAAGCCAGGTACACGCCTTTAACCCCTTGTACTGGCTGGTTTTGTGTGTCAACTTGACACAGCTGGATTTATCACAGAGAAAGGAGCTTCAGCTGAGGAAATGCCTCCATGAGATACAACTGTAAGGCATTTTCTCAATTAGTGATCAAGGGAAAAAGGCCCCTTGTAGGTGGGATCATCTCTGGGCTGGTAGTCTTAGGTTCTATAAGAGAGCAGGCTGAGCAAGCCAGGGGAAGCAAACCAATAAAGAACATCCCTCCATGGCCTCTGCATCAGCTCCTGCTTCCTGACCTGTTTGAGTTCCAGTCCTGACTTCCTTGGTGATGAACAGCAGTATGGAAGTGTAAGCCGAATAAACCCTTTCCTCCCCAACTTGCTTCTTGGTCATGATGTTTGTGCAGGAATAGAAACCCTGACTAAGACATCCCTGCACTCGGGAGGCAGAGGCAGGCGGATTTCTGAGTTCGAGGCCAGCCTGGTCTACAAAGTGAGTGCCAGGACAGCCAGGGCTACACAGAGAAACCCTGTCTCGAAAAAAACCAAAAAAAAAAAAAAAAAACCAAAACAAAACAAAACAAAAACAAAACAAAACAAAATAGAAACCTGAGTAACTTTGGGTCCAGAGTCTGCTGAGCTCCCTGCCTCGGGATGCATGCTGCTAAGAAGCCAATGTAAGACTGAAGGAGAGTGATCTCAGCTTGGCAGCAACCGAAGTCCTCAGGAACCTTCTGGAATCTAGAGCTTAAAATTCATAGTGCACTTGACCTCAGTGTCCACTCGACCACTCTCTCATCTTCTAAGGGGACTACAGCAGCTCCAAGTCTCATATTCTTGAGACCTGGATGGGTAGAGAGAGAAAAAAGGCTGGGGTGAAATAGTAAAAAAAAATCTGGTTCGGGGCAGAAGTTAGACAGGCTCTCATACAACCCAGGTTGGCCCACAAACCTCATATAGCCCAGGTTGACCCACAAACCTCATATAGCCCAGGTTGGTCCACAAACCTCATATAGCCCAGGTTGGTCCACAAACCTCATATAGCTCAGGTTGGCCCACAAACATCTGATTCTCTTTCCTCCCAGGCCTGGGATTAAAGCCATGGGCCACCACATCCCATTAATATTAAAAACTGACAGCAAAACTTTCTTTTGGATTCCCAATCCCAGGCTACTTATGAAAGGAACATACCTTTCCAAGCTATTCTTTCTTAATCCCCCCCGCATCTCGTTGGGCCTAGTGGGTCTACGCTTCTGTTTGTCTTGATCTCCCCAGCTCAGTTCACCTTGTGGGTTTGCAGCTGCCTGGTTTCACACTTGACAGCAACAGTCAGTCACTGATTCTAGCTCCTCCTGCATCTCTCACAGGCCATTGCTCTGCCTCAGGCACCCACCAGCTTCCACATTCATTATCTGGCTTTCCTCTTTCCAGGCCTTTCTCACAATGATTTGATTGGTAATCCGATCACATAATGCTAAAGTTTAAAAGAGAAATGAGCCAAGCTCCCTAGTATCTCATATCTCCTGAGATCTAAAGTCTGGGCTCCTAAACCAGGAGCACTGGTTGTAGAATCTGTCAGTCATGTGTAGAGAGACCACTGAAAGGGTGAATGGGGACCTGGACATTAGCTGGGACCATTATTTTTTAAAGAGTTTATTTTGTTTTATTTATATGAGTACACTGTTGTTGTCTTCAGATATACCAGAACAGGGCATCAGATCCCATTACAGATGGTTGTGAGCCACCATGTGGTTGCTGGGAATTGAACTCAGGAGCTCTGGAAGAGCAGCCAGTGCTCTTAACTACTGAGCCAGCTCTCCAGCCCCACACTAAAATTTCTTAAGCAATATGTTGGATAGTAAGCCCATATTCCTAAACCCATATTTCTCCAGGCCTCCTTGAATACACACAAGTGCTCAGGGCACTCTATTTTTTAAAGATTTATTTATTTATTTTATGTATATAAGTACATTGTAACTGTACAGATAGTTGTGAGCCTCCATCTGGTTGTTGAATTTAAGACCTCTGCTCGCTCTGGTAGACCCCACTCGCTCAGGTTGGACACGCTCAGTCCCTGCTCGCTCGGGTCCAAAGATTTATATAAGTACACTGTAGCTGTCTCAGACTCTCCAGAAGAGGGCTCCAGATCTCATTATGAGAGGTTGCGAGCCATCATGTGGTAGCTGGGATTTGAACTCAGGATCTCTGGAAGAGTAGTCAGTGATCCTACCCACTGAGCCATCTCTCCAGCCCAGAGATCTAACTATTTAAAATGCAAATGTGTCACCTTCCACTGAACTTTTGCTCTTCCAAGGACCTCACATGTTAAGGTTGTACACCCATGGGACACAAGAAAATTTGGAGGTGAGAATAAATGGTCAAGCAACTGGGATGAAAGGGTGAGTGAAAGGGGCAACATGCAGGAAGGGCTGGTAGGTCCTGGCTATTTTAAAACCTTAAAATAGCTCTGGCTTAGCAGATAAAAGAAAGCGCCAATCGAACCTGACCATCTAAATTCAATCCCTAAGATCCACATGGAAAGAGATGACTCTCATGCACGCTGTGGCTCACCTCCTCCCTCAGCAAACTAAATACACATAGCACATTAAGAAAATGTTAGGGAGCTGGGCGTGGTGGCACACACCTTTAATTCCAGCACTCGGGAGGCACAGGCAGGCGGATTTCTGAGTTCGAGGCCAGCCTGGTCTACAAAGTGAGTTCCAGGGCAGCCAGGGCTACACAGAGAAAATCTGTCTAGAAAAACAAAAACAAAGAAAAGAAAATCTTAGGGGAAGCTGGAGAGATGGTTCACTGGATAAGAGCACTGACTGCTCCTCCAGAGGTCCTGAGTTCAATTCCCAGCAACCATATCATGACTTTCTAAAGGGATCTGATTCCCCATCCTGCTGTGCATGGGGTCAGAGCACTCGTGTACATAAAATACATGAATAAGCAAATCTCTTTTTAAAAAGTATTAGGTGCTGTACTGGTGTAGTGGCTATTCTCCTACAACCAAGAAAGAAGCACAACGTTTAGTGGGTCTATTTGGATTCTGGAGACAACACATCCCTCACTTGGGTGTGTTACTTAGGCCTATTTACCAAGTGACTCGGAAAGCTGCTAGCTTTGTGTGGGGCTTGGAACAGGAGAAGGCCCTTCAACAGGTCCAGGCTGCTGTGCAGGCTGCTCTACCACTTGGACCATATGACCCAGCGGACCCGATGGTACTTGAGGTGTCTGTGGCTGATAGAGATGCTGTTTGGAGCCTCTGGCAGGCCCCTGTAGGTGAATCACAGAAAAGACCTTTGGGATTTTGGAGCAAAGCTCTACCATCATCTGCAGACAACTATTCTCCCTTTGAAAAACAGCTCTTGGCCTGCTATTGGGCCTTAGTGGAAACTGAACGTTTGACAATAGGACACCAAGTTACTATTCGACCTGAATTACCCATTATGAGCTGGGTACTATCAGACCCTGCAAGTCATAAAGTGGGACGCGCACAGCAGCAGTCTATTATCAAATGGAAGTGGTATATACGTGATCGGGCCAGAGCAGGTCCTGAAGGCACAAGCAAGTTACATGAAGAAGTTGCTCAAATGCCTATGGTTTCTACTCCTGTTACAATGCCATCTGCTGCCAAGCATGCGCCTATAGCCTCATGGGGTGTTCCCTATGATCAACTGACCGAAGAGGAAAAGACTAGGGCCTGGTTTACTGATGGCTCTGCACATTATGCAGGCACCACCCAGAAGTGGACAGCTGCAGCATTACAACCCCTTTCTGGGACAACTCTGAAAGACACAGGTGAAGGGAAATCTTCACAGTGGGCAGAACTTCGGGCAGTACACATGGTATTACAGTTTGTTTGCAAGAAGAAATGGCCAGATGTACGATTATTCACTGACTCATGGGCTGTAGCCAATGGATTGGCTGGATGGTCAGGGACTTGGAAAGATCACAATTGGAAAATTGGTGAAAAAGACATCTGGGGAAGAAGTATGTGGATAGATCTCTCCAAATGGGCAAAGGATGTGAAGATATTTGTGTCCCATGTAAATGCTCACCAAAAGGTGACTTCAGCCGAGGAGGAGTTCAATAATCAAGTGGATAAGATGACCCGTTCTGTGGACAGTCAGCCTCTCTCCCCAGCCATCCCTGTCATTGCTCAATGGGCACATGAACAAAGTGGCCATGGTGGTCGAGATGGAGGTTATGCTTGGGCTCAGCAACACGGGCTTCCACTCACCAAGGCTGACCTGGCTACAGCTGCTGCTGATTGCCAGATCTGCCAACAGCAGAAACCAACACTGAGCCCCAGATATGGCACCATTCCTCGAGGTGACCAGCCAGCAACCTGGTGGCAGGTTGACTACATTGGACCACTTCCTTCATGGAAAGGACAGCGTTTTGTTCTTACTGGAGTAGATACTTATTCTGGTTATGGATTTGCCTTTCCTGCACGTAATGCCTCTGCTAAAACCACCATTCATGGACTGACAGAATGCCTTATCTATCGTCATGGTATTCCACACAGTATTGCTTCTGACCAAGGAACTCATTTCACAGCCAGAGAAGTACGACAGTGGGCCCACGATCATGGAATTCACTGGTCTTACCACATTCCCCATCATCCTGAAGCAGCTGGCCTGATAGAAAGATGGAATGGCCTTTTGAAGACGCAGTTACAGCGCCAATTAGGTGGTAACAGCTTGGAAGGCTGGGGTAGAGTTCTTCAGAAGGCAGTATATGCTTTGAATCAGCGCTCCATATATGGTACAGTTTCACCCATAGCCAGGATTCATGGGTCCAGGAATCAAGGGGTGGAAAAGGGAATAGTTCCACTTACTATCACTCCTAGTGACCCTCTAGGAAAATTTTTGCTTCCTGTCCCCATAACTCTAGGTTCTGCTGGCCTAGAAGTTTTGGCTCCAGAGAGGGGAGTGCTCCTACCAGGAGCTACAACAAACATTCCATTGAACTGGAAGCTCAGACTTCCCCCTGGTCATTTTGGGCTTCTAATGCCCTTAAACCAACAGGCTAAAAAAGGAATAACCGTGTTAGGAGGAGTGATAGATCCAGATTACCATGGGGAAATTGGATTACCTCTTCACAATGGAGGTAAGCAAGATTATGTCTGGAGTGTAGGAGATCCCTTAGGGCGTCTCCTAGTACTACCATGTCCTGTGATTAAAGTCAATGGGAAACTACAACAGCCTAATCCAAGCAGGATGACAAAGGACGCAGACCCATCAGGAATGAAGGTATGGGTCAATCCTCCAGGAAAAGAGCCAAGACCTGCTGAGGTGCTGGCCGAAGGTGAAGGAAATACAGAATGGGTAGTAGAGGAAGGTAGTTATAAATACCAATTAAGGCCACGTAACCAGTTACAGAAACGAGGATTATAAAGTAATATGAATGCCACATTGTAAATTTACAAATGCGTTTGCGATTGTACGAGGGATAGCTATATCATGTTAGGCGTATTCACAACCTTGTTATTGTTTCATGTGAACATGAGATATTATTTGTTTCAAGTTGACAAGGGGTGGATTGTAGTGGCTATTCTTGGTTGTCAACTTGACTATATTTGGAATGAACTACAATCCAGAATTGGAAGGCTCACCAGTGACCCTTATCTGGAGGCTTGGAGATCCTTATCTGGATCTTGGTATGGAGATCTTGAGCCATAGTGGCTATGGATTCCAGAAGATTAAATCTCTGAGTTTAAGGAGATTTAATCTGGGCTACACCTTTCATCTGGGATTAAAGGTGTGGTGGAACACACCTTTAATCTGGGCTACACCTTCTGCTGGAGACAATATAAGGACATTGGAAGAAGGGAGTCTAGCTCTTGCTCCTTTGCCTGCTTGCCGTGTGAGACTGAGTAACTGCTAGATCCTTGGACTTCCATTCACAGCTGTGACTGAACCATTGTTGGGAATTGGGCTGCCGACTGTAAGTCATCAATAAATTCTTTTACTATATAGAGACTATCCATAAGTTCTGTGACTCTAGAGAACCCTGACTAATACAACTGGCTAGTTTTGTGTCAACTTGACACAGCTGGAGTTATCACAGAGAAAGGAGCTTCAGTTGAGAAAATGCCTCCATGAGATACAACTGTAAGGCATTTTCTCAATTAGTGATCAAGGGGGAAAGGCCCTTGTGGGTGGGACCATCTCTGGGCTGGTAGTCTTGGGCTCGATAAGAGAGCAGGCTGAGCAAGCCAGGGAAAGCAAGCCAGTAAAGAACATCCCTCCATGGCCTCTGCATCAGCTCCTGCTTTCTGACCTGCTTGAGTTCCAGTCCTGACTTCCTTGGTGATGAACAGCAGTATGGAAGTGTAAGCCGAATAAACCCTTTCCTCCCCAACTTGCTTCTTGGTCATGATGTTTGTGCAGGAATAGAAACCCTAAGACAGGTGGACATCTAAATATCATGTCTCCTGCCCCTTTCATGAGTCTGGAGACAGATGTGGGAGGTTTCGTTTAGAATATAAGAGAAATAGTCATGCCAGTGACTGGGAAGGAGGTAGGGGAATTCGATAGAATACAGCAATGAACAAACCACACCTCCATCCAGCAGAAAAGAAACCTTTTTTTTTTTCATATTTAATCAACACAAAATGAGGTCAGGGCTCAGAAAATGGGGAGCATTCTGGTTCTTAGGAACTGATGCCCCAGATAAGGAGCCAATAGGAAAGGAAACCAAGCTGTCTCTGGTATTCTCAGAGGAAGGGAGGGAAGAAGGGATGGAGGAAGGGAGGAAGGAAGACCTAGTACTCCTGAGTCTCCTGCTCTAAAGTAAAAGATCTCTGTGCCATAAGGTGTCCCCATCTGTGACTTAACCCAAACAACCAAACAAGCCAAGTGATTAGCAAGGGCCAACATTAGCATTTGAACCCAAATCTTTCTGGCTCCAAATGCATGCCCTTTGGCATCTCTTTATGACCAAGGACAGCCAGAGTCTCTTTTCTGGGGACAGCTCTCTATTTGTACAGACAGATGCCCTCCTTCATATGGAATAGCCAATTTCTGTCTGGCCCAGCGCTAGGGTATAAAGATTAGCTGTGGCTCTGCCGTGGAAAGGGATGATATCGACCCCTACAGATGTTATGACTGCAGGATAGTGAAGAGGCCACAGCCTTGCCTGTTGTTGGGATCTGGAGAAGCCTGGAGTGTGGTGTGGCGGCCACCGATTGTCTGCTCAAGGCACCAAGAAATTACAGAGTAACTCCAGCAGTTTCTCATACAGACTTAAGCTGAAGACAGGCCTTGTACAGTTTCTGTGGAGAATAGATGAAACTTCTAGAGACAGGGCATCCTGATAGCTGCACAACTCTGTGGTACTCAGGGCAGAACTGTGCCCTGTAAAATAGCAAAATGATAAAGTTCATGTTATATGTTTTGCTATAGCAAAAAAAAATGTTGAAAGTAACCTCAAAAATTAACTTTAAATTTTGTATTACATTTGTATCTATTTCTTGTGGGTGTGTCTGTGTGCATACAAATATGGACATGCATAAGCCACAGGTGCACATACATGAGCCACAGCACACACGTGGAGTTAGAAAACAGCTTTCTGGGATCTATTCTCTCCTTCTATCCTATGGGATAGATGGGATCAAATTCACGTTGTCGGGTTTGGCACCAAGCCATCTCAACAACCTGAAGTCAACGCTTTAAAACTTGTAATGTACTATGCAATTCTATTTTCAAATATATGCCTACTGAAGAGGGGAGTGGGGGGGGGGGGGAGCATGGGATGGAAGGTGGGGGAGGGGACACTAAGAAATGGGAGAGAGGAGAGAAGGGGAGATGAAGAGGGAGGGAGGGAGGGAGCGGGAAGGAAGGGGAAGGAGGAAAGGGGGAGGAGGGAAGGAAGGTATGGGAGGGTGGGGAAGGAAAAGAGGGGTGGGAAGGAGGGGAGGGAGAAGAATGAGAGGAGGGAAGAAAAAGGAGAAGACAAAGGAGGGAAGAGGATGAGGGAAGGAGAGGAGTGAGCAGGGAAACGGGGAAGAAGAGGAGCAGAGGGGAGGACTCTGCCATTTCTGGTGCCTGAAAGCAATAGCTAGACCTTGGCCTACAAGCTCAAAAACAAAAGAAACTCAACCACAGTCAGAGTGTCTACCTAGAGGGGAACATGAATTGGTTCCTCAGGGTTGGTTCTCATCCATGGCACCCAGTATCTGGCAGATACAGGATTGTGTCTAGTGAGAAGTCTAAGGACAAACCTCCAGGATAAGGATGGCTCTGTGATGGGAAGAACCACGACAAATGGGCACAGACACCTTGGAGTGTCTTCACAGCTTATGTGCCACAATCCCAGGTCCCTCTGTCCTTTCCTGACAGCCAACATTGGACAGCCGGTAAAGTAATGCGTGATCCGGTTGAAAGGAGGCTGTCACCCAGGAGGAGCATGGAGTACAGGACCAGGCATGAATGCCAGAGATGCTGGCTTTGAGCAGGGAAGACCATTCCCTGGCATCAGGACCAGAATCAGAGCTCACGGTCAGTGGTTAATATCCTTCCTCCCAGCCTCCCCAGAGCATGGGTATGGAGTCTAGCAATTCTTTAGGTTCCAGCTAAGCTGCACGAAGGTGTTACAAAAGGCCATTTCTTCTCCTTGGAGGAGAGCCAAAAGGAAAAGTGACACACACAGCCTTCATCCTGGAGCCAATGAAGTCATAGCTCACATGAGCCTGCAAAATGAGAAAAATGCCCTTGGCTTGGGACTAACCATCAGTGAGGGGCGGAGGGGGGAAAGAAGGGAAGAAAAGGGGAAGGGGAAGCTAGAAAGACCTGAGATCTATCCTTAATTCACACATCAGGCTCATATTCGTTTGTCTGGAATTTTGGGAACAAACTGTACCACATAGAGAACGGCTGAATAAACTAATGAAGTGCGTCTGGTAAGCTTATCCCTATGTACACCACCAGGGGGAGCACTTGTTCCACACCGCTGGTCTTTTATGCACTATGAAGCTGCTGTAAGGGCATAAATTCTGGGTTCTAAGGGCCTTTTTAACACACCACCACCACCACCCCTTTTGTCCAAGAGCTGCCTGATTTTACTTTGTGCACGTCACCCTGTTTTCAGATAAGGAAGATATCTGACCCCGGGGAACTGGCAGTTTCTCCCACTCTTAAGGGCTCCAGAAATAGAGTCCTCACCTCACTTGGCGGCAATCTCAACCCTTTCTTGCTGTGGGATGTTGCCTGTCCACAGACCCCTAATATGGGAGCTAGACAATCAGGTGCCTCCGCAGGGACCACACATTCAAGCCTGAGGAGGAAGTAGCCTACTTTCCCGAGGCCTGGACCCACTTCTCTGCCCCTGCCCCAGCCGTAGACCCCCTACCAACCCTCCTCGCCCACCAGCTCTCCCCGGTGCCTGGCCAGCACCTGGGAGCAACAGCCAGACTGTGGTCTGCGAGCCCGCAGGCTGCAGCGTGCCTTTGTCTGGGCTCACAAAAACCACATTTAGAACCGACTCCCACTTCTGATGCCCCCGGCGCATCTGTCTTTGCTTCGTTCCATCTGGCGATCTCGGAGGAATGGCTAATTAAATTGAAATGAGCAGGCCTATTTTTAGTGTTCTTCAGCTATCGGGCCTGGGGGGAATAGCCACAACGTTTGGAAAAGAACACCAGGAAGACTGAAAATCTCTGGAGCTGCATGCTGTTTCTAGGATTATCAACTCCCAAGTCCCACCTGCCTCGGCAGGGTCCTTCCGGTTCTCCTGTTGTCCTGTTTGAGGATGGGGCCAAAGCTGGAGGAAGGAAACTATGATTTAGATACAGCTTAGGTGAGGCACCTCCTGTGTTTCGAGTCTAATGAGGTAACAGGTGCGGAGACCTTGAGAAAGAGCATCTGGACCACTGATGCTGTGTCTTCAGCTGCTTTCACAAACCCCTCATTAGGTCTAGTGTGAGGTCATTACCAACAGGCAAGACTAGCCTCGGCCCTAGGTGCTGTCTGATCAATACACCTCTCTGTCTCAAAATCACAACTGTAATGGAGCTAACTCACCCAGGAGTGTCAGCCAGAAGCTCAACATACAACACTGCCCGCTCCCTGACTCACAGCTCCCCCATTTATAAAGTTCACAGCCTCCCCCACTTTCCTATAGTAGCTGAAAGGTGACTAGTAAACAGGCTTCCTGGGTGTTCTTGATCCACCTCATCCTAGAACCAGAGACTCTTTCAGCTCAGTGAGCCTTGACGGCTTGATGCCAAGTCAGAGCTGTGATGAGCTTCAGGTGACAACAGGTTTATGCAGAGAGGAGGTGAGGAGGGGGAGGTGAGAGGTGGGGGTGTGTGGTAGAAGTGAGGATGGGGAGGTGAGAGGTGGGGGTGTGGTAGAGGTGAGGATGGGGAGGTGAGAGGTGGGTGTGTGTGGTAGAGGTGAGGATGGGGAGGTGAGAGGTGGGATGTGGTCGAGGTGAGGATGGGGAGGTGAGAGGTGGGTGTGTGGTAGAGGTGAGGATGGGGAGGTGAGAGGTGGGGGTGTGGTAGAGGTGAGGAGGGAGAGGTGAGAGGTGGGGGTGTGGTCGAGGTGAGGATGGGGAGGTGAGAGGTGGGATGTGGTCGAGGTGAGGATGGGGAGGTGAGAGGTGGGTGTGTGGTAGAGGTGAGGATGGGGAGGTGAGAGGTGGGTGTGTGGTAGAGGTGAGGATGGGGAGGTGAGAGGTGGGGGTGTGGTAGAGGTGAGGATGGGGAGGTGAGAGGTGGGGGTGTGGTAGAGGTGAGGATGGGGAGGTGAGAGGTGGGGGTGTGGTAGAGGTGAGGATGGAGAGGTGAGAGGTGGGGGTGTGGTAGAGGTGAGGATGGGGAGGTGAGAGGTGGGTGTGTGGTAGAGGTGAGGATGGGGAGGTGAGAGGTGGGAGTGTGGTAGAGGTGAGGATGGGGAGGTGAGAGGTGGGGGTGTGGTAGAGGTGAGGATGGGGAGGTGAGAGGTGGGGGTGGGGTAGAGGTGAGGATGGGGAGGTGAGAGGTGGGGGTGTGGTAGAGGTGAGGATGGGGAGGTGAGAGGTGGGTGTGTGGTAGAGGTGAGGATGGGGAGGTGAGAGGTGGGGGTGTGGTAGAGGTGAGGATGGAGAGGTGAGAGGTGGGGGTGTGGTAGAGGTGAGGATGGGGAGGTGAGAGGTGGGTGTGTGGTAGAGGTGAGGATGGGGAGGTGAGAGGTGGGGGTGTGGTCGAGGTGAGGATGGGGAGGTGAGAGGTGGGGGTGTGGTCGAGGTGAGGATGGGGAGGTGAGAGGTGGGGGTGTGGTAGAGGTGAGGATGGAGAGGTGAGAGGTGGGGGTGTGGTAGAGGTGAGGATGGGGAGGTGAGAGGTGGGGGTGTGGTAGAGGTGAGGATGGGGAGGTGAGAGGTGGGGGTGTGGTAGAGGTGAGGATGGGGAGGTGAGAGGTGGGGGTGTGGTAGAGGTGAGGATGGGGAGGTGAGAGGTGGGTGTGTGGTAGAGGTGAGGATGGGGAGGTGAGAGGTGGGGGTGTGGTCGAGGTGAGAATGGGGAGGTGAGAGGTGGGGGTGTGGTAGAGGTGAGGATGGGGAGGTGAGAGGTGGGGGTGGGGTAGAGGTGAGGATGGGGAGGTGAGAGGTGTGGTAGAGGTGAGGATGGGGAGGTGAGAGGTGGGAGTGTGGTAGAGGTGAGGATGGGGAGGTGAGAGGTGGGGGTGGGGTAGAGGTGAGGTTGGGGAGGTGAGAGGTGGATCCCATCCCAGGTCCTGGATGGTACTTGTGCAAACATTGCTTCCTGCTAGTGGATTGGAAAAGCCATCACTCTGCTGCCACGTTACGACCCCCTCTGGTTCCTTGTCTGCACAACCGACATGCTCCTTACTTATGTAAGGTTGTTGTTTGATACAAGCTAAACCCCTCTCCAGCTTCTCTTCTTCCTGCTTCCTCTGCTCTGGCCACTCTGTCACATTTTTAAAGTTTTGTTATTTGGTTTAATTGCACACATACACTGGGGAGGGGGTCTTTGTGGGTGTACAGTCACGCGAGAGATGGTGACCCTGAGGCCAGAGGCACTGAAACTTGAGTTTTAGGTGGTTGTGAGCTGTCTGATATGAGGAATTTAAGACCAGTCCTCAGCAAGAACAGTACACACCCTCTTAACCCCTGAGCCTTCTCTGCAGCTCCGGAGCGTTTTTGCTTTTTGCTGTTCCTACACATTTCAAGTTGTGTGTCAGGAATTCCCTTCCTTGCATGACGAATCCTTCTCGTTTAAGGGCACTGCTCAGCAGTCACCTGCCTGAGGCTATTAGTCACTCCCGCCTCTGTGGTTTTCTAAAAGTTTGCTCAGGCTAATATTAGACCTTATCAAACACATCCGACTTCTATGCCTACGTGGGATAAGGGCTTGCTGCAAGTGGGAGGTGTGTTCAGTGTGCCCATGGTGCTGAACTTCCCAGGCTTACAAATCTAGTGAATTCTTCCTGTTGCGTGAAGACGAGAGAAAGTGAAATCGGGTTCTCTATTCTTCTGGGTCCCCACACAGCCCAAAGACTGCAGGGCCTCCTTCCTCCACCAGAGTGAAGCTTTGGCAGGTGGGCAGCCCTCTCTTACATCCTCACCCACAGCTGGGGCTCCTCAGGATTCCAACAAACTCTCTCTCTTCCTTATGTGCTTGGCCCTTGGGCACATCAGGGTGCCTTTTTTTTTTAAGATTTATCTTATTTCTATCTATGTGTGTGTGTATCTGTGGACACACACAAACACTGCACACACACACAGGTACATGCATTTGTGTGTCAGTGCCAGAGAAGGCCAGAAGAGGGAGTCAGGCCCCTGGCATTATAAGCCAACGTGAGCCACCCAAGGTGGATGCCAGCACAGGTGCCAGGAGGAGAACTCTGTTCCTCTTTGAGCGCAGCAAGTACACTACCAGCTGTCACCCCCCCCCCTTGCCCCTTCACTATCCCTTAAGGGTTTCCTGAGCCCCGGTCCACATTCTGTAGTCTCTGAGCTGCCCCCTCTTAGGGATTAGGCCCAGTATCTATAGGACATCTTCCGCACTCCACCCAGCTCCATTCCACAGACTCCACATAACCTGCTCCATACCAGCCATGGGCCCTCCCTTGCCTCTGACAAGTTTATTGATTATACCCCAGGACTTCATGTCCCTCAGTCTGCCTATGTCCCAAACCTCCACTTAACCCTTAAATCTCCAACCCAAGAAAACGGGCATTTGTCCCTAGCCTTAGACACAATCTCCATGAAGTGTTAGAATAGTTCCTAAAATATCAAATTATCCTTTTCCTCTCCTTCAATACTTTCCTTGCCGGGTACATATGCAAACGGCAGGGATTTGACCGGTACATTTGTTTTGTTTGGATTTTTGATGGGAAAGTAGCGGGAAGGTCCAGTCTAACTTGAAAAATCCAACTGGACAATGAGCCCTGCCTTTTCATGCGTGACCCCTGTGCTAGCCATGGCTCCTTTAAAAAATACACATATATATATTTATTTATTATTATATATAAGTACACCTTAGCTGTCTTCAGACACACCAGAAGAGGGCGTCAGATCCCATTACAGATGGTCATGAGCCACCATGTGGTTGCTGGGACTTGAGCTTGGGGACCTTCGGATGTGCAGTCAGTGCTATTACCCGCTGAGCCATCTCGCCAGCCCTAGCCATGGCTCCTTGAATCTACTGCAGCACTGCCTCCTGTCCTCTCTGCCTTCTATTCCATAAGACTCATCACCCTGTAGAGCCGCTTCTCTCTCTCTCCAAGACCTCCAGCCACTATTTAGCCAACCCACCACGTGCACGGCAAGGCACAGCATGCTGGCATTCCTGAGGTGCGTGGCTCTTGCCAGGAGGAACCCAGCAGTGGGCCTCTGTTCCCAGGGCTCCTGCCCCAGCAGCTCAGTGAACCCCGGGCGAGGGCTTCAGCTTTTGAAATCATTTAACCTAGTTCTGGGTCTTCAGTACAAAGACTGAAGATAATACCTCCCGGGAGCCTCTCACGGTGAGCTGTCCTAGATTCCCTAAAGAGGTAGGCTGACAACAGAGGCCCAGAAAGAGAAGTGTCCACCATCCTGAGGCCCAGGAGGGGCCAGAGAAGGCGAGAGTGTCCATGTTGCTGAAGATAGGTTCTGATATTCTGAGCTGCGTGTTGGGAGGGCCGGCAGGAACGTATCAGAGGGCGAAGCCAGGACAGAAGAGTGCGTGCGTGCGTGCGTGAGTGCGTACGTTGGGATTACAAAAACAACTGCCCTGGCCAAATTAAGATTTGGTCATGGAACTTTTAAGTTGCCTAAATTGCCACAGTTGATCCGCATTGCCCTCACTCATGTTAGCATTGTCTCTTGGTGCCAGCCTGGGCTAGCTTTGAGCCGATCCCACCAGCAAGCTCCCTCCCTGACCTGAGTTGCTCTTTCTTACTATATTTCTTGCCCCCCTCCACCCCATAAAGAAGGATCGGCACCCTCACTTGTGAGGTTTCTCACACTTGAAGAGGCATCTGAGCTGGGAGGTTCCCAGAGCGTTCTTTAACCAGCCTCTCCCCACAGAGCTGGCCTCCAGGCAGGACACACAGTGCCATCATGTCCTGCTGGCTTCTTCTCAAACCAACTGGCAGGGTGGGGCTTTCTCTCCATTTAAGCCCCACTTGGCACTGCTCAACCTCCTAGCCTCAGCCTTTGCCCCTTTCCTAACCTGGTGTGCAAAAATAAAACGATTTTGGCAGCTAAGTATAGAAGGAGGACTGCTGAGAGAGTGGGGGGCAAAACCCTTAGGAAGGGGAGAAAGCCTCAGGGAATCTGTTGTCATTTGTTTTTTAGTTGGAAAAGCATCATTTATTATTATCATTATTTTATTTATTTGTTTGTTTGTTTGTTTATAAGAAAGGGTCTCTGTAGCCCTGGCTGTTCAAGAACTCTGTAGACCAAGCTGGCTTTGAACTCACAGATCTGCCTGCCTCTGGGATAACAGGTTTGCCACCATGCCTGGGCAGAATCATTATATATGTATTTGTATGAGCATGTGTTTGTGTGTATTTTCATATATTTGCATATTTACATATATTTATATTTTGCGGTTTCTTTGCATGTGTGTAGGTGTGCGTGTGCCATGGTACATCCTACTGCACACATGTGGAGGTGAGAGGACTTGAGTCAGTTCTCTCTTTTCACTGTAGGGGCTCCAGTGATCCAATTCTGGTCACTAGGCTTGGGAGCAGGTGCCTTTTCAGACTGAGCCATCTCCTTAGCCCCACTGCCTCATTTTTTCATCTCCAAAGCATAAAGCATTGGAGATGCTAAGTGACTTGTGGGATGTGGGCATCAAAGGGGGCAGGAATAAGGGAAACAAATTACTTTTTTTTTTTTTTTTTTGAGACAGGGTTTCTCTGTATAGCCCTGGCTGTCCTGGAACTCACTTTGTAGACCAGGATGGCCTCGAACTCAGAAATCTGCCTGCCTCTGCCTCCCGAGTGCTGGGATTAAAGGCATGCGCCACCACCACCCGGCAACAAGTTACAAAATTAATGGATGGTTACAGCAGCCTCCATTCCCACCAGCCCCCTTGACTTTTATCTGAGGTGGGGGAGGGCACCTAGCCTATGTATGTCACCTTATATACCATTGGTCTCATTATTTACCTATTTGGCTGTGTTACATCATGCTTTAATAGACCCAGCACTGTATCTAGCACACTAAAAACACCAGAAGAAAGAAGGTAGAAGAGTCAGGAGTGGGGCTTAGTGCCCCCTAGAGAGTGAGCCCTGGAAAAGTGCAGGGAGAGGTTAGGGTGGAAGAGCCCTGCCAGAGCCCAAGTTCACCTGCAACTCCCGACTTTGGTCTGAGGAATCACTTCTTTGTGTGCCCCCCACCCCCAACCCTGGTCTGGCTTTTACTGGCCTTTACCTCCCATTTGTCTTCTTCAAGGTGGGATTTAAGGACAGGAATAAAGTAAGAATAAAGACAGAGGAATTACCATCTTGGAACTACAGCTACCTCAGACCAGGTAAGACTTGAAAATGGCTGGAGGGCTGGAGTGACTGATACAGTTATCCCTATAGGAGGAGGGCCTGGCAGGGAAGCGCCTGTGACCAGTCTGTTCTTCTTGGTCCCCAACCATGTTGATGCCTTCTTCCCCCAGAGTAACATTGCCTAGGCATCACTCTGATATTTACAGCAGATGGTGTCTTTGGCTTCCAAAGAGAAGAAATGGGCTCTTCCGGGAGGCCAGAGTTTAATGAGAAGAGATTAGAATCAGACCCAGGAGTAGGCACCTGCTCATACCTACAGGGAAAGATCTCAGGGCTGCAGTTTCTGAATCAGCCCCCATATATTCGCCTGTCTCGTCTAACAGGGTAGAACATAAGTAAACTTGGCCGGCAGCGTCCCAACTCACTGTTGAAAGACAGTTCCATCAGCAGAGGCCAGAATGGACCCACTTCAGGAGGGATGCGATTTGGCTTGGGGCCAGTGTTCTGATCTAGGGATGGATGAGAATTCTCCACAGTGTCCCACCTGGAAGTCCTCTCTCTGCTTATCAGCAGCCAATATATAAGAGCAGAGCTGGGTGGCCCCTGCAATCCAAGGGCAAGTGACACCTAGGCTCAGGCCTGCAGAGAGGTCCAGGGCAGTCCTCAGTGTGGTCTCACGGCAGCCGTGCCAGGTTTCTGAATCTGGAGTAACACCATCCTTCCTAGACAGACTAATAAGTAAAAACACCTGTGCCCCCATCATTCTCGTTGCTTTTTCTGGCTTCATAGGCTTCTGATGGCCTATGAAGAATGGAGGTGGGGGGATGGCTCAGAAGGTGATGGTCGTTGCTATGCCAGCCTGGCAACCTTCACTTGATCCCTGAGTCCATGGCAATGACATCAATGACGGGTGCCATAGAACATCTGTGATTCCAATACCCTTACAGAGAGACAGAGGGTAGAAGTGGGGTGGTCCTGGGTGAGCAGGCCTGGAATAGTCGCACTGCAGAACAGGACAGACTGCCTCACACAGTGTGCCACGTGACTGCTTGCCCTTTGTGCGAGTACGGGAGTGCTTGTGTGCTCACATGCTCACACACACACACACACACACACACACTTTTAGAAGGTAGCGATTGGATAAGTTTTTGTTTTGTTTTGCTTTGATTTTTTTTCCCCCCAAGACAGGGTTTCTCTGTGTAGCCCTGGCTCTCCTGGAACTCGCCCTTTAGACTAGGCTGGCCTCAAACTCAGATGGAATGCTGAGATTAAAAGGCACTCACCAGGTTTTTTTCTCTCACATTCAGCCGCAGCCCCACATCCAGCTGGGCCAGGCTCTGATAAGGAAGAAAGCCAAAGGACAATTCAAAGGCAGGGGATAGCCATCTCTCAGTTCATCCCCCAAGTAGCTCCTCCTGCCAGGACGATAGTGTGTGGCTCAGGACCAGTCAGAAAAAGCAGCCCCCTGGCCCAGATTCCCCTTCTCCTGCCATTTGTTCAAGGCGTTAAAAACCATGCCAGCACCTCGAACAAACTGCTTTCTGGAAGCTATCTGTCAGGCAACTCAGCTGCAAACTAAGCTTGGACTGTGTGATGGTTCCAAATTAACTGACAGTCAGGGATCCCAAGAGCTGGTCATCCATTAACACTGTTCCTGTTCCCATGCTACAGAGGCTGTACCTAACACAGCCCCAGGAATCCAGCGTGGCTGGTTCTCCACACCCCTTCGTCCCCAGCCCCACAGGACACTTGAGAGTGTGTCTGTGCTATGTGGGCTCTGAAACAATTAGGGGGTGCTAGAAAATTCTCAAAGCAAGTCTCTTTTATATAAAACCACCACCACCACTGCCTCAAATAAGAAACAAGAACACCTGGATGGATGGAGACAAGGATGAGTCACTGGCTCCAGGCTGCATTTCCCAGACGCACTCAGCAAGGGTCAAATGAACAATGGAAGAATACTACAGCAAAGTGGCTCAAATTGAACACTTCAGAGGCGAAGTCATCACAGATCCTGGTTTGGCCTCATTTATGCCTCTGCTTCCTCCACGTTCTATCTGCATGGTGGTAAAGGGACTGAACATATTTCTAAGTCTCTTCCCCACAGGAAGGCTGGCTTAGCAGTGAGTGAGCTGTAAGAAGCTGTAAGTTCAGCACTTCCCTCCAGACCAGTGGTCCTCAACCCGTGGGTCGCAACCCCTTTGCAGGGGGTTGCATATCATCTATCTTGCACATCCATTACGTTGTGATTTGAACACTAGCTAAATTGCGGTTATGAAGTAGCAATGGAAACAATTTTACGGTTGGGGAGTTGCCACAACATGAGGAGCTATATTAAAGGGTCGAGCTGTTAGGAAGGCTGAGGACTGCAGTGGTTAAGTATCTGACATGCAGAGTGTCTGAGCCCCCTGTGAAAGAGTCTTCTACCCCAAGCAGACTCCCAGGTTGAGAACCGTTGCTCTAGATGACCTAGCTCATCTCAGAGGTAGAGGGTGTTTGGATCTCAGGGACCACACAGCTTTTAAGCCTTGGATGGATGAGTTCACTGTGATGCAACACTGTTACTGATATTAATAGATGCAGTTCAATAGACTTAGCAAGTTCAACCCAAGAAAGGGTTGCCTCTAATCAGGTCTGTGGGAAAGAGGACCATTAAAATTCCTGGGCTGCAGGAAGTGTAAGGTCTTAAGAGAGATGGGTTGAAAGGAGGATATGGGAAGTATTTCTGAAGTCAGAGGCAGATCACAGCTAAGGCAGAGCTCTTCTTGGTCCAGGTTTCTCTGCCGTGTCTGTCTGTGCTCGCCCCGTGTACACTGAGTTACCTGGGGGAAAGAACTGTGCATTATCTTTAATTCCCAGAGGGGGATAAACATCTGGGGGCACCGTGGAACAACTGTCACCTTCCTCCCTTCTGTGTTAATGGCATCGGATAACTGATGCAGAACAATTAAGGGGCTGATGGCGCAAACTCAGAGCTCCACCTACCTCTGCCTCCCGAGGGCTGGAATTAAAGGTGTGTGCCACTACCACCAACCCAGCACACTATATTCTATCCTTGTTTTTTTGTCTTTTTTTTTTAGTTCACTGTGTAGCCCTAGAACTCAACTCTGAAGACCAGGCTGGCCTCAAACTCAGAAATCCACCTGCCTCTGCCTCCTGAGTGCTCGGGGATTAAAGGACTGCTCCACCTGGCTTTGTTTCCTTTTTATTTTATTTTTGTTTTTTTTTTTTTTTTTTTTTTTTTTCCAGACAGGGTTTCTCTGTGCATCCCTGGCTCTCCTGGAACTCACTCTGTAGACCAGGCTGGCCTCAAACTCAGAAATCCACCTGCCTCTGCCTCCTAAGTGCTGGGATTAAAGGCGTGCGCCACCACTGCCAGGCTGTTTCTTTTTTTATTATCAAGCTAACTATGCCTACCAAAATAAATTCTCTTCACGTAACTCTTATCTGATTGCCCTGTCCCTGGAAGAAGGCAGCAGAGTGTGTATCAGAGCTTAGAAGTGAGCCTGGGTGTACGGTCTGTACATGGTGGGGACACCCCTGCCACCTGAAGCTCACACGCATGCTGCAGACAAATCATGGCGGCCTATGAGAGCGCAGTCTAAGCAGATCACCCAGCACTAGGTGAATTAGCGAATTCTCCACGAGAAAAAAAAAATGTCAGAAACACGAAAACAAAAATTCTGACTAAACTCCTTTATTATGTTGATAATAATTGGGGGACTGAACTGGTTTTTGTTAGTTTAGAAATCCTCCAGGCAACCAACTTGATCTGTTTCACTGAGATGGCTGAAACAAAAATCGTGAGAGAGCTATCGGGGAAGTGTAAGTCCCTCCCCCGCTCTGAGGGGCAGAAAACAGCTTCTAAAAACACCTGCAAAAAAACCTCCTCAGATTGATTGGAACAGTCAGTTCTTGTGCTTTAAAAAAAAAAAAAAAAAAAAACAGCCTACTTTCCCCAAACCTGAGTCACTGCAGGAGGTAGGCTGGCCAGTGCCAATGACTGTGCTGTGCGTCACACTCCCGGCTGCCAAGTCTAGACAGAAATGTATCCATTCACCTTTTCTGTATGCTTTCCCAGTGGATGGGCCTTTTACAACCTTCCACTTAGCCCAGTTGCAATGAGCTCAGATCCACTCATCCCACAGGAGAAGCTTATGACAGCCTCCACCGGTTTCCTTTCGAAAAGACCAGACTCAGTGCTGGTTGGCAAGGATTGCTCATGCAAACAACAAAAACCAATGTGTCACTTAGGGTAATGACCCTTTCAACTGTCTGCTCCGGACACCAGAGCTCCCACACTGATAAGGACAGGCAAAACCACCTCAAAGTGTGCTCTGTGTAGATAACATGGGAGACCGAATTTCTGCAGAAAGTCAGAGAATCTGGCTGGGGTTACCAGGAGCTGTGGAGTGTTTCTGTAAACCGGGAGTAACAACGTTTGAGTCATCTAGTACCCCAAAGTAAAACAAAACAAAAACCTCCTTCTTTGAAGTGGCCTTGGCCAGTCTGAGAGTTCTGCCTCTGGCCTTGGTGCCTGGGAAGAGGAAAAACTGAACTGGATCACATGGCAGGACAGTGATACTTCGCTCTGAGGCAGTGGCTCTCAACCTTCCTAGTGCTGCGACCCTTAAATACAGTTCCTCATATTGAGCTAACCCCCAACCACAAAATCATGTTGCGGCTTCATAACTGTAATTTTGCTACTTTTATGAATTATAATGTAGATAGCTGAATGCAGGATCTGATATGTGACCCCTGTGAAGAGTCGACTGACCCACAGAAGGGTTGAGACCCACAGGCTGGGAACAATGCTTCTTAGTGCGCACAGGAGTCAGACACATCTGTTCCCAAGGGCCATGGACACAGATGAGATGGAAAAACTAAAAGAGAAACGGGTGCCGCGGGTTGCTTAGCTCCTGTCCCCTCTGCACCCTTCCAGGGAGGCATGTGGCTAGCAGCCACAAGCGCTACCGGCTTCTGTTGCCTGACATTCAGTCTCAGGGAGAAAGGAAGGCTGCTGGAGAGAACCTGACTAGGAAAACAGAGGATTGTACTTCTGGACCTTCAGATGGTTTCCTTCTTCTAATGGGGGCTCACTAGGAATCCAGGGGACGGTGGGGAGTCAGAGACAAAGTGTAGAACATTCAGGTGCAAGTGGCATTTAGTCTGCTGCAAGGTTACCTGACTGCGTCCACCGTCATAAAGTCCAGAGTCCATGACAATGCCACTTATGACCAAGGAAGGGACTTTGGTTTTCATGCTGACTCTTACCTTTGATGCCCTGGGTCATTCGTGACATTAAGTTAGCTCCTTTTGAGTTGGCCGACAAAGGATGCATGAGTTGGGTTTAAATCAATATGGGTTAGCTCTTTATTACCATTAACCAATACCCAAGGAAATGGATCTATGTAGGGAAAGCTTTAGTGTGTTTCAAGGGTTCAATCTGTTAGCTGAACAGCACTGCTGTCCTAAGCCTGGAGTATCATATCACAATGGAGTATTCAGTGAAGCAAAGCCATTCACTTGATGGCTAGCAGTTAAAAGAAGAGAATGAGATCAGGGCCCCACGGTCCTCATTAAAAGCACATTCACAATGAACAGCCCAACATCCAACACTGCTTAGGAGCAGCACTTCCCCCTGGTGCTGGGGAGCGAGCCTTTATTTAACACACTGGCCTTTGGGGGAATTATGACAGCAGAGCGTTAACTGCAGGGTTATTTGGTAAAGTGTAAGATCTGTAAACCACTGAGTACCCAGGCTATAAATCAGAGGCGTAATAATAAAAGACAAAACCATAAAACACTATGAACTAAACATAGAAACCAGAGAACTAAAAACTGAGCCACTGTGACAGCGGCTCAGGTGACAAACTGCTACCTATACTCTTTCCATCTAGAATGAGCCCACAGAATTGCTTGCTGGGGTTAAGCTTTGCCTTACAGCCATGCCTCCCACACCCCAATACCCTCCGGAATAGATGCTAAGGGAGACAAGCAGTCAGCTTATGCTTTTAGAATATCTTCTATCTAGGAGCTGGAGAGATATAGATAGCTTAGTGGTTAAGAGCTCTGAATGCCCTTCCAGAGGACACAGGTTCAATTCCCAGCATCCACATGGGGGTTCACAACTGTTTGTAACTCCCAAGATCTGATACCCTAACACAGGCATACATGCAAACCACCAATGTACATAAAATAAAATTTAAAAAAACAAACGTAAAAACATAAAAGAATATCTTCTATCTTGAGAGATTGAAACCGAGAGGGTAATACGTGGGTTCAAGTACCTCTGACGAGAATGAGGACGATGCACTGACCTATGAAAAAGTCATTTAATGTATACTCCAGATGGCCAATACAAGCTGGTTAGACATTAGCCCTTGAAGCATTCTTTCATAGTCATATAAAAATGTTCTGCCTTGTTAAAAAAAAGTCAACAAAAACATATCCATCAGTGAGTGGGCTTCAATTATTCCGTTTTCCATTTGCATGTTTGCAAGGTAATTAAAAATACATATGTATCAGTCTGAGTGGTCCACTAGCTAATCAGCTTTGGCAATACACTGCACAGAGGTATACTACCACTGGTTTCGGACATTAGATTAGCTTTAAGCTTACTGGCTATCCCAACAACTGGAGGCAGCTTGGAACCCAGTCCCTGGAAAGCATTTGTAGGATTAACTACCCGCTTCCCTGGCACCTTGTCCATGATGAGAGGCTTGGGTGTAGACTTGCTAATCCAAGGATGTCTTAATGCTTGAGCCGGGGTGAGACGGGCAGAGGGGTCCCACTGAAGGCATCGTTTCAGAAACTCTATGAACAAGTAGTCATCACAGCCCTTCAGTGCGGTCGCCCAGTCTTTGCTGCCTGGCGGGCCTCGCTTTTTACCCCTGCGTGAGCGACCCCCGAGAAGCACCACCCTCCCGTCCGTCTGGGTAGATACGGAGCAGTATCGAGGCAAGCCTTTGGAGTTAATAAAGTACTTGGCCCGCTTGGATTGCTCCAGAAGTTTCTGCGGTGGCATTCCTAGCAACTCTATCATGCAGGCCAACTGGTCTCCTTCGTCCTCTCCAGGGAACAGGGGCTGTCCTGTCAAAAGTTCTGCAAGGATGCAACCAAAGCTCCATATGTCAATCGGGGTGCTGTAGCGGCACCCCAGGATGATCTCTGGGGCTCTGTAGAAGCGGGACTGGATATACGTGTAAAGCTTCTGGTACTCGAAGCAGCTGGAGCCAAAGTCGATGACCTTGGTGGCGCTTCGGCCGTGGTGTTTCAGGAGAATGTTTTCCGGCTTCAGGTCGCAGTGGATGATCTTGTTTTTGTGCAGAGCGTCCAGGGACTGCAGGATGGACTGGGCGAACTTCCGAACCAACTGGACGCTGAAGCCCTGGAACTTGTTTTTTTTAATGAGCTCATACAGGTCTATGCTTAGCAGTTCAAAGGCCATGCACACGTGGTTCCGGAAGGTGAAACTTTCTAGCATGTGGATGACATTCATGCTACCGGTTTTGTCTTGCTTTTTAAGATGCTCCAAGATCCGGATCTCCTCGGCCGCCTGGCGATGGAAGCGTTTCTCATTGCGCACCATTTTCAGGGCCACGTACTGCCGAAGTTTGTGATCATAGACCCGGGCTACCTGTCCAAAACTCCCCTTGCCGATAATTTTCAGCACCTCATAGCGGTAAGCCAGATGGTCCCGGGGCACATGAATATAGGCCCCATCCGCATCGTCGTAGCCACCGTTATTGGGACCACCAATAACTCCCTGCCGCTTTTTGGCATTCGGACCCACAAAGTAGATTTCTGGGTAGCTGACGATCTCCAGCTTCTCGTAGGCAGTGAGGTGGTGTTTATACTGCTTCAGCGCTTGCTCAGGAGTCAGCGGCAGCACCTTAGACGGCCTGGAGGAAAGGTTGCACTTCACCGTGCTCAGGCTTTCGGAACTTTTCCCCTGAGAAGCCGGAGAAGACTTTTCCGAGTTGCTGATGCCATCTGACTGGAGAGTATTGGATCTTCTGTTGCCAAATTCTTGAAACAGCTGTTCCACCTTCATCTCACTTCCATTCACAAAGTGCTGAGTGTGGTCTCTCGTGAATGGCTCAGTGGTAATCTATGGGAGAACAGAATGCGCACAGTTAATGGCGCTAGAAACAGGAGGAAGGCAAAAGGGCCTTCTCTCTGACTGAGTTAAAAGAGGTAAGCAGGGGACTGGAGACATGGCTCAGTGCTAAGAATGAGGACTTGAATTCAGATCTTAGTACCTATGTAAAAAGCGGTCCATGTGCCTGTAGTCCCAGGGCTATGGGGGTCAGAGACAGACAGACAAACAGACAGACTAGCCCCAGATTTAATGACAGTCTCTGTCTCAAAGAAATATGGAAGAGAACATCAGAGCAAGACATGTAACAGTCTCCTCTTCTGAAATGCACACAGGAATGCGGTGGTTTAATAGACCGTTCCCTACAGACTCATGTGTTTGAATGCTTGGCCCATAGGGAGGGGCGCTAGTAGGAGGTCTGTTGGAGGAGTGTGTCACAGTGGAGGGCAGGCTTTGAGGCCTCCTAGGCTCAAGGTATACCAGTGTGGTACAAAATCCCCTTCTGCTCCCCTCTGATCAAGAGGTAGAACTCTCGGCTCCTCCAGCACCATGTCTGCCTGCACGCTGCCATGCTTCCCGCCATGCTGATAATGGACTGAACCTCTGAATCTGTAAGTTGCCGTGGTCATAGTCTCTTCACAGCAATGGAAACCCCAACTAAGACAGACTCCTCTATCCTCTCCCTGATCCATTCTCATCCTACATGCCTACAAGATCCAATTTCAGTCTTCTCTCTGTAGTATCACACTAATTAGTCTCATACTTTTGTTGATACTTAGTATTTCTTGCAGGGAGGAGGCCATGTGCCCTGTCTGACATGTGGAGGTCAGAGAAGAGCTTTCCAGTTTTCTCCCTCAACCATATGGCTCCCAGGGACTGAACTCGGGCTTGGTGGGAAGAGCATTTACCCACAGAGCCAGCTCACTTTTAGAAATGAAAAACCAGAAATGTAGCTAGGTGTTTGTGGTGGACGCCAATAACTCCAGCACTCAGGAGGCAGAGGCAGGCAGATCTCTTAAAGTTTGAGGGCAGCCTGGTCTACAGGGTTAGTTCCAGGACAGCCAGGGTCACACAAGGAAACTCCGTTTCAAGAAAGAAAGAAAGAAAGACAAGACAGACCAGAAGTGAGTTCCCTCATCTGTCCTTCCAATATTCACCAGAATACCTACTGTTCACTAATGTAGCCCCCATACGAAAAATCAAGTACTCTTAAGAACTTTAATCCGCCAGGTGTGGTGGCGCACGCCTTTAATCCCAGCATTTGGGAGGCAGAGGCAGGAAGATTTTAGTTCGACGCCAGCCTGGTCTATAAAGTGAGTTCCAGGACAGCCAGGGCTACAGAGAAACCCTGTCTCGAAAAAAAAAAAAAGAAAAGAAAAAAGAACTTTAATCTACCTATAAGGCTGAGCTAGGCAAAAATAATGGCATGGATTTAGTTAATTTATGTACCAGAAATGAGTATCTGTATGCAACTTGGTCATTTTTCCTTAAATCGTCTACTATCTAATTTTAATGCTCCTAAATATGTACTGCTAAACTCTTGGGAAGGCATTGTATGCTAAACTCTTGGGAAGGCATTGTACAGATAGAGCAAGTCAGAAGGGCTGTGCTGGCCCTGGCTGTACTACTTAAAGCTCTATGACCTGGGACCATCACTTGAACTTTTCACAGCCTTTGTTTCTTCTAGTGTAAAATGTGGATAATATCTACTTGGCAGCACATTGTGGAAGTCCAACTATATTCAAAACAGGAAAGACTCTCACAAACTATAAAACTTATGCAAAAACACTGGCTACCACTATGTAAAATTCTCAAAATGTGATCACTTTAGCCCCTGTACTACTCTCCCCTTCCCTACACACACACACACACACACCATGGATTTTCTCTTCCTCCTGTGGTGGCTCCGTCTACATTAAAGGCCCTTTTCTACTGATTATCAGCCAAGTATCTGGCCAAAGAAGGGCCGAGCAGTTAAGTTTTTGCATGGGACCACCTAGCCCGGTTCCTCCCCCACATAAAGGCTGCCTTCCGCTTGTTATTCAATTTCATATGATATCTTTCTAGAGATATTCAAGCTGCACCATAAAAATCACTGCTCTAACGCCTCCCAAGGTGTTATCGAGCTGGTGGGATGTTGTCTGTGGCCCTGCATCTGCCCCTGGAGCTTTCTCTGCCTGGTGAAGGCTGCATTGACTCTGAAGGTCTTCACTTCTGTGTGTGATAAAGAGAGGGTCTCAGGCTCAGTGCATTACTAAGGACAAGTATTTAACAGAGGTCTAATTCCCATAGAATTACTCTAACAGAACCAAGAACATCACCAGGATCTCCTGACGACTCCTGGCTTTTCTTTCTATCAAGCCTTACCTGCACCCTGTGCAGATGAAATCCTCCACACTACCCAGAATTTCACAGGGCATGTCCAGGTTTCATAAAGTCCCTGTAAACGTAACCAGGGCTGTCCTGTCCTCACCTCACAATTCTGTAGGGCACCATCCTCATTTTGTCCCCACCCCACCCCACCCCATCCCCAATTTGTATCTGCTGAGCTCTCATCACCTTGTCCTTCCTGAAGTGTGTCTTCCAGGACAGTGGATAGTGCAGATGTGTTCCACTAGAGATTATCAAAGCTCAGATCTCCAGTAAACTGGGCAAATCCCATCAAGGGTTTTTTTTCCACAAGGGGAAGGAATCTTTCCTTACCATGTTTCCCTTTCTTATAAATCTCAAATCCTTATACAAATCAATTATATACCAAGTCTCCTGTGCTATAATAAAACATTCTTTCCCATTTTCCTCAATCTACAGCTGTGGTGGTTTGAATGAAAATGGTCCCCATAGGTCCATAGGGAGTGGCACTATTAGGAGGTGTGGCCTTGTTAGAGGAAGTATGTCACGGGGGGGGGGGGGGGGGGGGAGGTGTCTCAAGCCAGGTCCAGTGTCACCCTTTCTTCCTACTGCCAGCCGACCCAGATGTAGAACTCTCAGCTATGTTTGCAGCACCAGGACTGTGAGATGAACCTGGCTTCTTTTTCTTTTTGGTAAAACAATGACTGTCTGCATGAAGCAGTGTTTCCTGCCATGATGATAATGAAATAAACCTTTGAAACTGTAAAGCCAGCCCAAATTAAATGTTTTCCTTCATAACACTTGCCTTGGTCACGGTGTCACTTCACAGAAATAGAAACCCTTAAACAACAGTATTCCTATATATGATATTAGTAGTTACAAAATACTATATATTTCTAGTCTAGGATTATAATCATGATAATCAGAAAGGTATATAAGCCAAGTGCTGGTGGTGCACACCTTTAATCCTAGCACTCTAAGTCAGAGACCAGCCTGGTCTATAGAGCAAGTTCCAGGAGAGCCAGAGCTACACGGAAAAATCCTGTGTCAAAAAACAACAACAAACAAGCAAACAAAAACCAGCATAAAAGAAAGCTATATAGTAGACTCAACCAAGTATTTTGTTAACCATGTAATTATGTACAAGAGACAGATCAAGCAAAGATATCATGTTTTATTTCTTAAAAATACTTCATGGGTACCATTAATGTGGAAAGCATATTGGGTTTTATATAAAATGTGCTGTACTAGTTAAGTCCTATAAAAATCCTGTTGGAAAATTCAGAATGAATAATCTCCTAATCCAGATATAAAAACCTACCCTTGGGAGCAGAGGATGTGCCTCAGTTGGTAGAGTGTTTGCCTACCATGCATGAGGTCCTGGGTACAATCCTCACCCAACAACACCAAAACAAAAAACTCCTACCTTATACCAGCTCCTGACCTTAATTAAATCTCTGCAGCAAAGAATTTGGTCCAATAGAACGAAGCCTTTACGGAGATGACTGACAGATTAGAGCGTGTGAAAGGAGCCCCTTGTAAAGCTCTCAGGCTGACTCTGAGGCTGTGCCAGGACTAATGGACACTCCGAATGGAATCATAGCATTAGGGATTGTAAGTGCTCCCACGGGATTGAAAAGCACTCTCCCAGCCAAGTCTGCCAATAACAGAGGCTGGGGAGACAGGGCAGAGGTTAAAGTGTTTGCATGAGGACCCGTCTTGTCAGCACTGGGTGGGCATGGAGCCTGCCTCTAATTCCAGCTTCAGAAGGCAAAAATAGAGCAAGCTGGCTAGCAAGGATGGTCATGTGTGAAAGCTCTTGATCAAGAAACCAAAGAATAAGACAGAAGAGCGTACATCAATATAACACACACAATAAAAGTGGATGAGGGGGTTAAAGAAAAGCCCTTGCAATGACATGTTGGATTAGAATCTAAAATCTTAGGGCTTCTCTGTAACTGTCACAGTCAACAACATGCAGTAAGAAATTCACTTGATCCTGAAATATAATTTGAGAGACGTTTAGGATAGAGATCAACACTATCCTAAAGTTAAATGAGGTTTGTGCCTGAGGCCCAACTGCAGGAGGTTTTCAATGCAGTGTTGTGCTGACAGCAGGGAGCCAGGAAATTCAAAGCCCCCCACAGAGGTGGCTCTGGATTTCTCAGAGGTGTTCAGAGACCACAGAAATCAACTGACAGGAATGGAAAGAAGCCCCACTGTACTCCAGAAGAGATTTAAAAATAGGGTGACCAGACTTCCAAACATATTTAGACCAAGCTTGTAATATTATTAACTCTGAGAGTGGTAAGACCTAGGGAAGAACTAGAAACAATTACAAGGCTAACAAGATGGCTCAGCAGATAAAGGTGCTTGCCACTAAGTCTGGTCACACACACACAACACACACACACACCACAAAACATGCACAAATAAAATGTTACTATTTTTAAAGCAAAATTACAGAGTAAAGCAAGGAAGGAAACAAAGCAACAAAGGTGGGTTGTAAGAGGAACCTCAGAAGGGAAAAGTACACAGCCGCTCAGTGCCAGCTCAGGAAGTCAGTGCTTCAGTGGATGACACATTGTAACACAGTTTCAAGTCACAGACCCGGACTCTTGCCTTGGAACTTCTCCAAACCCTGCTCTGCTCCTCTGCGGGTGCCTATGGACTGTGAGTTCATCTCATTCTTACCTTAAACAAAAGGGCACCAAAAGGGCACCGAAAGCTAAGGGTCTGGGGTTCATAAAGGATCTGAATGCACCAAAGCCCAAGCTGGACGAGTGGCCCCCAGTGGTGCACGCCTTTGACCCCAGCCTGGTCTACAGAGTGGGTTCCAGGACAGCCAGGGCAACACAGAGAAACCCAGGCTGTCACCTACCATAAAAAAGAAACACTGCGCCGCGTGTTTAATCCCCGCACTTGGGAGGCAGAGGCAGGCAAATTTCTGAGTTCAAGGCCAGCCTGGTCTACAAAGTGAGTTCCAGGACAGCCAGGGCTGCACAGAGAAACCCTGTCTCGAAAAACAGAAAAAAAAAAAAAAAAAAAGAAACACCGCTTAAACAAGAGTTCCTTCCGCGACCCCAAGTGCCATGCCTACCCTAGCAGAAGGAATAAGGAAAGGGTAGACTTCAAATCCAAACTGTTCCAAAAAAGCCGACCTCAAACCACAGAAACTGTTTTCCCCAAGTCAGGAGAAATCAAAAGCAAACCGAGCATGGTAATATGAGTATGGTAATATACCCATTTAATCCCAGTACTCTGGAGTCAGAGGCAGGTACACCTCTGACTTTGAATCCAGCCTGGTCTACACAGAGTCCCAGGTCACACTGAGCAACTCTGTGTCAAAACAATAATCTTTCAAAAAACAAAAGAACCACACACACACACACACACACACACACACACACCCCAACCAAAAACCCCAAAACAGAAGAAGCCAACCCACAAATAACAAAGGGAACTCCGGTGTTGCCAAGAGCATTAAGGAGCACTTCCTCTTCAGCATTAAGGAGCACTTCCTCTTCAGCATTAAGGAGCACTTCCTCTTCCCCCAAACAACCCTAAGAAAGAATTACTTCCTTTCCTTACTTACATTTGGCCTTCTGGAGACAGGTGCTTCAGAGGGGTTGCAAAGTGTGTCTGAATAGGGTGGGCCCTTGGTTTCATCTATCATCATGAAAGTATCGTAGACACCATCCCCCAACCTAGGAGACATGGTTACAGATAAAACCGGTCAGTAACTAAACAAAATGAGCTTGCATTTTCAAAGCACCCCAGGACTTAACTGCTTCTTACCCTTTCTGACACTGCACAAAAACAAGCAGGGCAGCCGGGCGTGGTGGCGCACGCCTTTAATCCCAGCACTCGGGAGGCAGAGGCAGGCGGATTTCTGAGTTCGAGGCCAGCCTGGTCTACAAAGTGAGTTCCAGGACAGCAAGGACCATACAGAGAAACCCTGTCTCGAAAAAACCAAAAAAAAAAAAAAAAAAAAAAAAAAAAAAAAAGCAGGGCAGTGGGCAGTGGGGGAGAAGGACTCCAACCTCCAACCTTTCTCTTCCATGTAATTTTTTTTTTTTTTTTTTGAGACAGGGTTTCTTACATAGTCCTGGCTGTCCTGGAACTTGCTGTGTAGAGCAGACTGGCCTTGAACTCAAACTGATCCACCTGCCTCCACCTCTGCACCAACACATCTGTTTCCTTTTTCTTTGTAAAGGATGGAAAAAAATATCTCTAGATTCAATTTTACATTAGTTACAACAGACTGGTGTGGTGACCCACTCCTTTAATCCCTCTCTCAGGAGGCAGAGGCAGGTGGATCTCAGCATGCTGAGTTTGAGGCCAGCTTGGTCTACAGAGTGACTTCCAGGACAGCCAAAGCTACACAATAAAGAGACCCTGTCTCTAACTAACAAATAATAAGTAATCAAAATAGTTACAACTATTTTGAATGCTGTTCAAAAAATGAGGGACTACCAATTAACTTGGAAATAAAGGCTAATTGAGTAAGAAACCTAAAAGCAGAAAGAAATAAACAAAACAGAGAGGTTTGTTTTAAAATCCAAGTCTAACACCTCTATTCTAGTTTCAGCCCCTGGCTGTGCTATCTTCCCCCTCTGAACAGCCTGACAGATAAATGGGAAGAAAAGGACCGTCCACACTCTCAGACTAGCAAGAAGAAGAGAAGACTAGCAGAACAGCTGTCTTCTCTTTATTTTATGCACGCATTTACAGCTAACCTAACTAGTGAAAAAAGGCAGCCAACTGGAACCCACCCGATGCTTTGCTTTAAGTTACACGATGTACCAAATCTCTCTCCTGTTCCCACTTCATTTCCTGGCATATGGAGATATTTAAAATGCTAAAGGACTACAGAATGGTTCTGTCTTTACAGTGTGGGTCCTCTACAGTGAAGGCATACAAACAATGGGCAGGATTTACTAAAGCCACAAGATGGCCTTGAATAATGTATTTTATCTGCTCCCAAGACTACGGATTTGCGGGTCACACACGTCACCGGTTCATGTTACCACCTCAGATTATACGCTACTAACACAACCATGACTAGGTAACATTTTTCATTGTCTTTAAAAAAATATCTTTTCAGTCACTTTTGAGATCTGTCTTATTTTAAAAAAAAATACTTCTAGAGTTTAACACAAGTGTTAAAGGGATAAAGGAGGGCTTGAAAAACAACCCACAAGAAATTAAAATATCTTCTAAAAAATATATTGACGTTCAGACAATGTTTTGATAACAGGAGGCAATTTTCTAGACAGGTCCGGCCTCTGCCATACTGCACGATGAAACACACCAGCACCGCATCTGCAGAGCAACAGCCAGACGCGAACGACCCGATTGGGTTCCTTTAGCCAGGGCCCGATGCGGAGGGGGAAAAGGGACCCCCACAAAACCAGGCACATGGGGAACAAGGTCCCGGGTCTCTGCTGCTCCACCCCAGGGCCAGGACGGGCTGGGCAGACTCTCGGAGCAACAGGGCGCGGTTCACAGGTCTTGCGCACAGGTCCCAGCCCCAGCTCTCGGGAGGCCGCGCCGTCCCGCCCGCCCTCCCCCGCCCTTCCCGCTCACCGCGCTGATGGACAGGCAGCCCAGACCCGCAAGGAGTCCTCCCGCTCCTACCCGGGCGCCGTTACCTCCGCTGCTGCGGCGGGAGCCCGGCCCCCGGCAGTGCCGCGTCCTTCCTCCCGCGCTCGCGGGCTGCGCCTCCCATCGCGAGCTCGCCCCGCGGGCACAGAGGCGGCGGTTGGCCCGGTGGGTCGCCTCCAGCACCGCACCTGCTGGCTTCGCTACAAGACGAAGCTGGGCACTGGGCTCGCGCGGTCCGCAGGGAGACCACGCGGGAGCGGCCGCGTCGCCTAGCAACCGCGCACGCCCTGCCGCGCCTGCGCAACGCCGCCTTGGAGGGAGCGGGAAGGAGGCGGAGCGAAGGGGCGTGCTGTTCCTGGGTGGTGTGCTCGCAGTTCTTTTTGCAAAAGAGGAAACTGGCTTGGAACCTACGCTTCTTCGTATTCACCTAGCCGTGAAACCAAACATGGGAGTATCAGCAGCACAGCCTGCCTGCTCAGCAGACCGCTTGGAGAGCTCTGCGCATCTTTAATATGTGAAAGCGTACCTCACTCTTTCTGAGAAGTACCGTCCATGTTAAGTCTATTTCGACAGTTAAAATGGAAGTGAAAAGAAAGGCTGTTAAGCCACAGAAGTGGCGGTTGTGTTGAGCTAGGTGCCCATAAGATTTCCTAAGGCTGCAAAACTCCTCTGCAAGAGCGGATTTGATTCCCAACACGCTCGTGGCAGTTCACAACCACCCATAACTCTAGTTCAATGCCCTCTTCTGACATCTGAGAGTAGCAGGCACGTATGTGGTGCACAGGCATAAACTCATACACAAAGGATGAGCCCATTGGATCTATGAGAACAAAACAAAACAAAAACCAAAGGTTCTTCCACGCATCGGTGGCGTACGCCACCTGGTGCACACTGGAAATTATTTCATAGAGCATAATTCCACGAATCTTCAAATGTCCAACTGAGGCTCCTTTTGGGGTTCGTAAAAGTCACAGTCCCTGTTCTCAGAAGATCCACACTCTATTTGCAGCTAAGAATCTGTCCATTTGGGACACTTTATTTTCATCTGTTCAGTGTTGCCTTAGCCTGTGATATAAATAAAAAATGTTTTCTTCAATGATGATCTTTTAGAAGTTTTCTGTCTGTCTCTCTTTCATCCACAATGAGTGCAATCTTGCTTTCCTAGGGTTTTTGTTTTTAAATCGGGCTCTTTGGCTCTTTTGTTTGAAGACAGAGTTCCATGGCAACAAAAGGCACCTCCCCCGCTCCAAGATTACAAAATTCTACTAACTGATCCTGCTCTCAGGACTTCTAAGAGGTGAACACCCCTGGCTACTTTACTACCGGAAGGGTTGGTTGGGACTTGCCTGGACATGTTTAATTACCTCATTTCGAATCACTGCAAGTCTTCCCTTCTGTCTTTAAGGCGCTTCTTCTAGAGCCAAGCTAAGGCCTTCCTGTTCTGCTTGCCTCCAGCGGGGTTGGGGAGTGGATACAGAGGCTGCCTTTGTCTTTAGTAGGTTGTTTCCCTAATAAGGGAGGGAGAACTCCTTGAGGGTGCTGGACCTCCAGAGTTTCTGACCTTGGTGACCTAAGTACTTTTCAGTATTTCTTCAAAGAACCCCTGTGTTTTGTAACAACGACCACACCCTCATTAAGCAATTGCCCTGTACCCTCCGGCTCTTGAAAAGACTCATTTAAGGGTACTTCAACGTCTCTTCAGCATCAAACGAACAGAAATTGAAATACAAAGAAAATACGGTTTCTCTGTATAAAGTGTTCCATATGCTTACATATGTGCATCCTATGGAAAGCTATGCAAAATATATTTGATAAATGTGATATTAAAGTAAGTAAAAAAGGTGGGGGGACATGCTGGTGGAAGGACAAAGTTTTGAGGAAGTGAGGAGTAGGAGGGAGGGGCTTTGGTTGGATATGATTGGTTATATTGGATAGGGGCTGGAGAGATGGCTCAGTGGTCATGAGCACCAGCAGCTCTTGAAAAGGACCTGGGCTTGATTCCCAACACACCCAAGGCAGTTCACAACCATTCATAATTCTAGTTGCAGGGGATCCAGTGCCCTCTTCGGACATCTGAGAGTACCAGGCACACATGTGCTGCACCGACATATGCTCAAAAGCATAAGATAAATCAAAAATTCTTTTTCTAAAGATACAGTGTATGAAGTCACTGAATAATAAATTAGCATATTTTAAATAAATGAAGAGTGGTTGGGGGGCTGGTGAGATGGCTCAGCAGGTAAGAGCACCCGACTGCTCTTCCAAAGGTCTTTAGTTCAAATCCCAGCAACCATATGGTGGCTCACAACCATCCGTAACAAGATCTGACTCCCTCTTCTGGTGTGTCTGAAGACAGCTACAGTGTACTTACATATAATAAATAAATAAATCAAAAAAAAAAGTGGTTGGAAATCAGCATTATCTTTCTAAAAATATAAAATAAGAATCCTACCACATACTAGCCAAGTCACCTGAGATGTCTGCCTGTCTTTGGAAGCCAGTTCTAGTGAACAGGAGAACTAAAGAGCTTGCAATACGTGTTTTAAATGCAATTATCCGAAGATCATAAGGAAAAGACACAGGGACCTGGAATATTGCTCAGTAGACCAATGTCTGTGTAGCATGGAAGAGGCTCCGGTTTAGATCTCCAGTACCAGAAAGCAAAGGAAACAAGTGGGCGGGCATTCAGATCATGACCACAGCACCTTCAGGGGGACACAAACATTCCCCTGTAATAACTCAGCTGTAATTTTTGATAAAGCAGCTAGTGGAGGGTTGGCTTCCATTTGAAATCAGTGTGTTGCTATGAATTTCTCTGTAGTGGAACATACCATGATGCATACAATGATACATGCATCACAGATCTGAAATGCACTTTTTTTTTTTTAATTTTTTTGTGTGCCCAATTTTTTTTAAAGATTTATTTATTTATTATACATAAGTACACTATCTTCAGACACTCCAGAAGAGGGCGCCAGATCTCGTTACGGATGGTTGTGAGCCACCATGTGGTTGCTGGGATTTGAACTCTGGACCTTCAGAAGAGCAGTCGGGTGCTCTTACCCACTGAGCCATCTCACCAGCCCCTGAAATGCACTTTTAAAAGAAGTCATTCATTTAGAACCTGAGAGACTCACTGGTGAGTGAGTGAGTCTTGATATTTCCAGCATTGTCGCCTGGTCTTGTGTCTCCCGAGCCCTTAAGGTTGCCTTTACTAGTCCCAAACCCTGTCCCAAAAGTTTCTGCTACCTCTTTCACATGTTTTTTTTTTTTTGTGATATCTACAGCCCTAAAGGGCCTAAAATGTGTGTGGTGTGTGTGTTTTTGTGTGTGTGGTATGTATGTTTATGCGTGTGGTGTAGTTGTGTGTGTGTGGTGTGTTTGTGTGTGGTATGTATGTTTGTGTGTGTGGTGTGTGTGGTATGTATGTTTGTGTATGTGGTGTGTTTGTGTGTGTGGTATGTGTGGTATGTATGTTTGTGTGTGTGGTGTGTTTGTGTGTGTGGTGTGTGTGGTATGTGTGTCTGTGTCTGTGTATATGTCTCTGTGTGTGGTGTGTGTGTTTATGTGTGTGTGTGGTATGTGTGAGTGTGTGTGGTGTGTGGTATGTGTGAGTGTGTGTGGTGTGTAGTATGTGGTGTGTGATATGTATGTTTGTGTGTGTGTGGTATGTGTGTTTATGTGTGTGGTGTGTTTGTAGTGTATATGTTTGTGTGTGGTATGTATATGTGTGTGGTGTGTTTGTGTGTGGTATGTATTTTGTGTGTATGGTGTGTGTGATATGTGTTTGTGTGTGATGTGTGTGATATGTGTGGTATATGTTTATGTGTGTGTGTGTCTTTGTCTATGGATGTGGGCATATCTGAGCATCAGTGTGGACACCAGAGGATAACTATTGGAATTCAGTTCTTTCTTTCCACCTTTCCACCTTGGGTTCTGAGCACTGAACTCAGATTGTAAGGCTTGCTTGTGTGGAAAGTGCTTTTAGCAGCTAAGCCAGCTTTCTACCCCTGAGTACAGTTCTTGACTTGAAAAGCCCAACATATATAATTAGAACAGGCATAGTAAACTCCTAACGACTCTCCCTAAGTGGAGGAACTGGATGCACGCACTTACCACTGAGCATAGTTTACATGAACCCCAGCAGGGCCAGTTCCTTGATTACTGCTAAAGGTTGTGAATGATTATTTTTGGCTCAGTTCTCTGGGTTCTGAGGTTTCTGTCCTCTGAATCACACTTCCTTTTCAAATGAAAGATAGTTTTTGTTAACAGGTTGTATTAGTCAGGGTTCTCTAGAGTCACAGAACTTATGGATAGTCTCTATATAGTAAAAGAATTTATTGATGACTTACAGTCGGCAGCCCAATTCCCAACAATGGTTCAGTCGCAGCTGTGAATGGAAGTCCAAGGATCTAGCAGTTACTCAGTCTCACACGGCCAGCAGGCGAAGGAGCAAGAGCTAGACTCCCTTCTTCCAATGTCCTTATATTGTCTCCAGCAGAAGGTGTTGCCCAGATTAAAGGTGTGTTCCTTAAACTCGGAGATTTAATCTTCTAGAATCCATAGCCACTATGGCTCAAGATCTCCATACCAAGATCCAGATAAGGATCTCCAAGGCTCCAGATAAGGGTCACTGGTGAGCCTTCCAATTCTGGATTGTAGTTCATTCCAAATATAGTCAAGTTGACAACCAGGAATAGCCACTACACAGGTGAATATTTCATTTTTTTTTTTTTTTTTTTTTTTTTTTTTTGGTTTTTCGAGACAGGGTTTCTCTTTATAGCTCTGGCTGTCCTGGAGCTCACTTTGTAGACCAGGCTGGCCTCGAACTCAGAAATCCGCCTGCCTCTGCCTCCCGAGTGCTGGGATTAAAGGCGTGCGCCACCACGCCCGGCCCATTTTTTTTCTTAAATGTTTCTTTTTTTATAGAGGTTTGGGGAATCTAAAGTTTCGTTTGATTTCAAATTTTCTACTGTCTTTGTACTTTTGGTGCAAATTGATCATATTTTAATAATACAATTCAAAGTTGTAGTTCTGTGAGTCTTATTTGCTTTTATAGTAAACAAAGCCATGCATGCAAATCTCTTCAAAGTAAGTCTTTCTCTACTTTGTGCTTCTGAGGCTGCTGAGGGCAACATCTGAGGGCATTGCCCTTGCAATCCTTGGGGGTCCTGTGAGGGCAATACCCTTGTGATCTTAGGTGTCCTGTGACAAGATGGAGGGCTTTGCTGGGACTTACCTTGTTTGCAAGGCTTTCACCTGACTGAGATGTCACTTCAGAGCTCTCTGTTGTGTTTCAACAGTCTTTGAATTAACCCTTTATTTTAAGAAGTTTGGGGTTTTCTATGTATGTGGGTTTTTTGTTTGTTTGTTTGTTTGTTTGTTTTTGAGACAGGGTTTCTCTGTGTTCCCCTGGATGTCCTGGAACTCACTTTGTAGACCAGGCTATCCTCCTCTATGTATGTTTGTGTGTGTGTTTGCCTACATGTATGTATATGCACCACATGCCTGGTGCCCACAGAGGCCAGAGGAAGGCATTGGATTCCCGAAAACTGGAGTTAAAGATGGTTGCTGAGTTGAATGTGGGTTCTCTCCAAGAGCAGCTAGTGCTCTTAACTACCTTGTCATCTCTCCAGCCAATGTCATTCATTTTAATCTAATATTTATTGAGACAAGGTCTCACTTTGTAGACAGGGCTGGTCTAATTTATACAATCTTTCTTGGGAGATTACACTGTGTTTTGCAGTGGTTTTCTTTTAAAGATTTGATTTATATGCAGTAAAGTTAACGATTCTTTTTCTTCTTCTTTTTGTAGTTCGTGGTATTCATTCCAGAGCCTTTTAAACACTGAGCATGCTCGTTGCCACTAAGGTATATCCCCAGCCCCTAAGTTCACTACAGGTCACAGTTCTGTGAGTTGTATCAGCTTCATACAGCTGTATAACCACCAATGCTATCATAGGTAGCAGAGCATGGTGCTCTATCTGTGGTGGTTTGAATGGCCCCTATAGACTCATAGTGGCATTATTGGAGGTGTGGCCTTATTGGAGGAAATGTGTCACAAGGGTGGGGGCAGAGTTGGAGTGAGTTTCAAGGTTTCAGAAGCCCAAGCCAGGCCTAGTGGCTCATTGTTTCTTCCTGCTGTTGGTGGCTCCAGATGTAGAACTCTCAGCTACCTCTCCAGAACTGCCTGAATTCCACCATGCTTCCTGCCATGATCATAATCGTCTAAACCTCAGATCTGTAAGCAAGCCCTGCTAGCATTCTGACTAAACTCCACACCACAGTTACCTGGCAACAGCCATGTAGGCCTGGCCCACTATAAAAAGTGTTGCTTGCTCCCTCCTCCTTCTCTTACTCTTGCCTCTCTCATGCCTCTTGCTCCCCCTGTCTCCCCATTCCCTTCCCCCCCCTCTCCACATGGTCATGGCTGGCCTCTACTATACACTATACTTCTCTCTCTCTCTCTCTCTCTCTCTCTCTCTCTCTCTCTCTCTTTCTCTCCCCCCCCCCCGCCCCCCTGCCACTACTACCCTCTAAACTCTCTTCCCCATGCCCTGAATAAACTCTATTCTATACTATACCTTCATGTGGCTGGTCCCTCAGGGGGAGGGGACGCCTTGGCATGGGCCTGCTGAGACATCCCCTTTTCCCACACCTCATCACACTCCCATAGAACATATTCTTATATCTCTTTATCTTTTTATAATCACAAGAATCCCCAATTAAGTGTTTTACTTTGTAAGAGTTGCTATGGTCGCCGGGCATGGTGGCGCACGCCTTTAATCCCAGCACTTGGGAGGCAGATTTCTGAGTTCTAGGCCAGCCTGGTCTACAGAGTGAGTTCCAGGACAGCCAGGGCTATACAGAGAAACCCTGTCTCAAAACAACAACAACAACAACAAAAAAAAAAGAGTTGCTATGGTCATGGTGTCTCTACACAGCAATAGAAATCCTAAGACATTATCTCATATCTATCTATCTATCTATCTATCTATCTATCTATCTATCTCTACCTATACAAGAAATGTAATACAATGACTTACAGGCTGTGGCCCAGCTAATCCAACAATGGCTACCTATAAACAAAAGGTCCAAGAATTCAGTAGTTGCTCCTTCCATGAGGCTAAATGTCTTAGATGGTCTTCAAGATGTGCAGAAATCCTAATGCCAGTGAAGAAATGGACTTGCCAGTGGGAGGGAGGGTAAGCAGGCAAAGAGCAAAAGCTTACTTTTTTCATGTTCTTATATAGACTAGAAGTAGATCTTCCCACTTCAAATAAAGCAAAGAACCCATTGCAGCTGTGCGCCTCCATCTTTAGATTTTAATTGTAGTCACACTAACAACCAAGAACAGAAATCACAGGTAGAAGAAAGTTCCATTATCCCCAAACATTTTCTATGCTCCTTTAAACATACTCATATCACGGACCATTGATGTGCCTGTGTTACCACAGTGTTGCTTACATGCAGTGTTTGATGCAGGATATTTGATCACACTGGGAACCCCAACATTGTTTTGTTTACTGGAAAAATCTGTTTCTCCTTGTTGTGTGGCTCAGCCCTAGCATGCACCTTAATCCAAGAGTTTTCTGTTTACTGTAAACAGGATTAAAGAAAGTCAGCCATTGATCCAAGAGGCAGAGTAGACAACCACTGGACATGGAGTAAACATAGGGACAAACTGTGGAGTGAGAGGACGTTGGGAGGAAGAACAGAGAGCTGCATAGGAAGTAGAGGGAGGGACATTCAGTGTGAAGGGTTTTTCAGAGAACTTGGACGAGAGCTTTTCTTTTCCTTTTGAGACATCAGCAGAGGGAGAAGGTGAGCTCAATGCTTTCTCTATAACTTTCTGAGCTCGTAGGCTTTCATCTCAGCATCCAGCTCCCACGTCTTTATTGGTAAAATCAAACATTTGAGATTTGTTTGGTTTTTTTTTTTTTTTTTTCAAGACAGGGTTTCTCTGTGTAGCCCTGGCTGTCCTGGAACTCACTCTATAGACCAGGCTGGCCTCAAACTCAAAAATCCACCTGCCTCTGCTTCCCAAGTGCTGAGATTAAAGGTGTGCGCCACCACTGCCCAGTGAGATTTTGTTAAAAACAGCATTTGGTGCTTCAATGGGTAGCATGACCATATAGACAAGGAAATTACCCCAGCTGAGGACAAAGTGAGATAGATGCCTGTGGAGAGCTTTTGGGGCTGCTTGACAGGAATTTGCCATTGGGAAAGGACAAGGAAGTAGGCTTCAGGCAGGAATTTGAAAATGGGTCAGGACCAGGAAGTAAGCTCAGGAAGGAATCTAATTTTAGACTGGAACAAAGAAGTAGGCTTCAGTCAAGGATAAGTCTTTGGGCTAGGACAGGGAAGTGGCTCAGATATCTTGGTCAGGGACTTTATTTTCTTGCTTGTTCCTCAACTATTTGTGTTTATTGTCTTGCTTGTTTCATAACCTAGAACTGACCTTGTTACTTGCATGTAATTAAAATGGTATAAAAGCAGACTAGGAAAAAATAAACCTGCCTCAGCCTCAGAACTGGCTGGGGTTATGCTACAGTGTTGTCTAATTGTTTTAATTTTTAAATTTTAATTGTCTAATTTTCTTTTTAATTTTTTAATTTTAATTGTCTAATATTCTTTTAAATCCTCCCTCCTGCCCTGGAGAACCTGTTGGCTGACTAAGCTGGCTTGATCAATGTTGGAGTTCCTCAAAAGACCCTTACTCACAAAGAACACAGAAAACGCTGCCATTGCTGCAAACTGCATGAGGATTTTTATTGATCCAAAATGTTGGGGATTCCCCTCTCAGCACGCAGGCCAGAGGAGAGACCCAGAACCAAGAAAGAACACACTTTTTATACCTTTGTAAAGGGCAGATTTGAGCAACAAGGTTCTCATTGGTGTAGCAAGTAACCCTTTCAGACATTGGTTGGTTTGTATAGTGACTAAGTAACCCTTTGGCCTAGTGACTCACTTTGATTGCCCCCATGGTGGGTTATTATGATTTGGTCAGCAAAGCAATAGTACAATTTGAACTTATGGATCAGCTATTAACATCATAGCTATCAACGTCAGGGAAATTCTCGAAACAAGGTCAGGGTGGTTGTTGCGGCCCGCCCGCGGTCCACAACACGAACGGTTCACTGAGAAAGGCAGTTCAGGCTGAAAGAGAGGAAACTAGACGGGGCGGAAGAAACAATGGAGTCTAGACAAGATTCTGATCAAGACTCAATTTTACTAATTCCAGACACTCAGTTTATAAAGGAAGGGGGAGGGAACCCAATTTCCCGCCAAGTAACTCAGGGTCCAGTAGCAGGACGAACACGTGTGTGACTCCAGGCAGCAAGGGCAGGTTCCAGCAGTGGGCGTGGCAGGACGAATGAGCCGGTAGCTCCACCCTTGAGCAGGCAGGTTCCAGGCTGGGGGGAAGGGAGGCCACAGGTGGTTTGTAGTCTTCTTCAGTGTGTGTGTGTGTGTGTGTGTGTGTGGTTGGGAGCAGGAGAATTGCTTATCTTGTTATGGTTATTTCTTGAGAACAGCTAATATTGTTTTGGTAGCTGCAGGCTTAATCATTTTGATGGCTAAAACTCTGTTTTTACATTTGTTTAGTCAGCCAGCTTCTTTATCTGGCTCTGCACTTGGCCTGCTAGTACAGTTTGGAAAGTCCTTTTCGAAGGGGGAAGGTACTAGATGGTCTTGAATTTATTTTGGATATTACAATCAGAAGTGATCAGATTTGATGAGTCACCTGGGAAGTCTTCAAGGAGAGACTTAAGGATGGGAAAAGACATAATAAAAGGTGCTACTTCAGTAGGAGCCTGTGTAGTGATTACTTTAGATGGCTTGAAAATAGAAGCAGAAGTGAAACACTAAAATTAGATCAATATCAGTTATGATTATTATCAGTTCATATTTTACCCTTAGTAGCCATAGTGACTTTCTGTATCCTTTCAATGAAAAAAAAAAAAAAGCTTTAGAAATACAGGTAACAGAAAACTATGAAAAGTAGATTAATAATATATAAGCCTTAGAGCCGGGCGTGGTGGCGCACGCCTTTAGTCCCAGCACTCGGGAGGCAGAGGCAGGCAGATTTCTGAGTTTGAGGCCAGCCTGGTCTACAGAGTGAGTTCCAGGACAGCCAGGGCTGCACAGAGAAACCCTGTCTTGAAAAACCAAAAAAAAAAAAAAAAAAAAAAATATAAGCCTTAGAATGACTTATAAATGAAAGTAAGTGAAAGTAAGAGAAACACGGGCGAAAGAACTTAGACAAGAATCTACCATGCAGCCGGGTGGTGGTGGCGCACGCCTTTAATCCCAGCACTTGGGAGGCAGAGGCAGGCGGATTTCTGAGTTCGAGGCCAGCCTGGACTACAAAGTGAGTTCCAGGACAGCCAGGGCTATACAGAGAAACCCTGTCTCGAAAAACCAAAAAAAAAAAAAAAAAGAATCTACCATGCTACCATATGATAAAACTTAGGAGAGGTGATCCAAGGCTGTTAGAAAACCAGTCTTAGTTTACCCAGTTACTTATACAAGACCTACCAGGAGACAATAGGCAGCCCCTAGGTTATGAAGCAGTTAAATAGAATCCTATAGACATAATTAGATTTGAGGAGATTTGTGGTGGTTTGAATATGCTTGGCCCAGGGAGTGGCACTATTAGGTGTGGCCTTGTTGGAATAGGTGTGGTCTTGTTGGAGGAAGTGTGTCACTATGGGGGTGGGGTTTGAGACCCTCCTTGTAGCTGCTTGGAAGACAATAGTCTGTTCCTATTTGCCTTAGGAACAAGGTGTAGAATTCTCAGCTCCTCCAGTGCCATGCCTGCCTGGATGCTGCCAGGCTTCCTGCCATAATGATAATGGATTGAACCTCTTAATCTGTAAGCCAGCCCCAATTAAATGCTGTCCTTTATTAGAGTTGCGTTGGTTATGGTGTCTCTTCATAGCAATGGAAACCCTAGCTAGGACAAGATTTAAGGAAGTGATCAGTTTTTGTGGTTTGCACTCTTTAGTTACAATGATGAACATGATGAAAAGAGGAAGCTAGGGCCATAGAACAGCGAAATAGGGCTAGAGGTATTACTATTTCTTAGGATCAGATGCTAGGTGAAGAAGGTCAATAGTCTGAGTTACAAAGGCAGCTTGAATTTGATGATCACACATTGGCACTATGTCATTTAGCAGCTTTAAATGCTTGGGACAAGGTTAAAGAATCAGGAAAAAGTTCTGACTCATGTACTAAAACCATGTAAGGTCCAAAAGAAGCCTTCACCGAGTTTTTGCAAGGATTTACTTCAGCTGTAAATAGAATAGTAACAGTTTCAGAAGTCAAAAAAAAAAATACAGTCGAATCTTTGGCTTTTGAAAATGCTAGTTCAGAATGCAAAAGGATGATTAAACCTTTAAAGGCAACATCAGCACCAACACACAAACGGATCAGAAATATGTCTGATATTGGATCTCATGTTTATGATGCTACTCTGAAAGGAGAAGTAATTCCTAAAAGTTATAATAAGAAAAGTCACTGGTTATGGTGGCTCACCCCGGTAGCATTTGCTGAAGGAGGCAGAGGCAGGAGGATCACGAGTTCGAGGCCAGCTTGGGCTACACATTTTTAGCTGGGCGTGGTGGCTCACGCCTTTAATCCCAGCACTTGGGAGGCAGAGGTAGGTGAATTTCTGAGTTCGAGGCCAGCCTGGTCTACAGAGTGAGTTCCAGGACAGCCAGGACAATATAGAGAAACCCTGTCAAAAATGTCTTATGTTTTTGTTGTAATAAAAAGGTCATTTGAAAAGGGATTGTAGGGCTGGTGAGATGGCTCAGTGGGTAAGAGCACCCGATTGCTCTTCTGAAGGTCCAAGCTACAGTGTACTTACATATAATAAATAAAAGAAAAGGGATTGTAGGCGTGGCATCCAAAAAGTGATTTTTTTTTTAAGAGAGATAATTCAAAAAGAAGGTCCCTGCTTCTGAAACATGCAGAAGGTGAAGCAAAGGCCAGCATTGAAATAATGAATGCAGATCACAAGAGATGGCAAGGTAACCCTTTGCCATTGGGAAATGCCCTAGGGGCCTCCCAAAGGCCCCAGTACCAAATTCCATTCAATCATTCCCTGTCAACGTTGGGGAAACTTATCCATAGAGCAATTAAAAGATTTTTTTTTTTTTTTTTTTTTTTTTTTTGGTTTTTTCGAGACAGGGTTTCTCTGTGTAGCCCTGGCTGTCCTGGCACTCACTTTGTAGACCAGGCTGGCCTCGAACTCAGAAATCCGCCTGCCTCTGCCTCCGGAGTGCTGGGACTAAAAGCGTGCGCCACCACGCCCGGCCCAATTAAAAGATTTAATGCAGCCTGCGCTGAGGAGTCGTGGAGGTCCGTCCGCCTGCGGAGCCGGCGTGCGCAAAGGCCGCTGAGAGCCTGCGGAGCCCAGGGCAGTGCGATGGCGCCGGTGGAGGCTCGCGGCGCGCTCCTGGGCTGGGGTCTGGCGCTGTGCTGTCTGTGCGGGGCGGGCCCACTGTGGAGTGGCAGCCATGAGTGGAAAAAACTAATTTTGACCCAGCACTGGCCCCCAACAGTATGCAAGGAAGTTAACAGTTGCCAAGACTCTCTGGATTACTGGACAATACATGGACTATGGCAAGCATCTAATACAGTAAAACTAATGAAGCAGTCTGGGAAAGCTAGCTTGAGTCCAGTCGCCATAAGTAGAACTGTTAAACTTGGTAGAAGTTTCTCCAGCCGACCAGATTCATATGAATATATTCATGTACATATGAATATATTTCCTTTTATGTAAAAAAAAAGATTTAACGCAGAATAGTTTTTCTGTCCTCAAAATGTTCTGCCTTCTAACTGGCTCCTCCTCCTCTTCCTCTTCCTTTTCTTCCTCTTCTTCCTCATCTTCCCTCTTCACTTTTCCCAGTTATGCCCCTTTCACTTTTAAAATGTCATATAATTAGACTTGTTACTTACATTTTATAGGTTTGAGCCTTCTCCGGTTGGCTTCTCTCCTAATTTTATGTGTATGGATGTTCTTCTAGCATTGCACCACATTTGAGCAGGGCCTGTGACGGTCAGAAGAGGGCATCAGACACTCTGGAACAGGAATTATGGGAGTGGTTGTGAGCCAACATGTGGATGCTGGGAACCGAACCCAGTCCTCCTGCCAGAGCAGCCAGCGCTCTGTAACTGCTGAGCCATCTAGAAAGGGTTTGTTTTAGCTCCCAGTCCAGTTTGCATTCCTTTGCAGTGGAGAAGTCACAGTGACAGGAACTTGCATCTCACCCACAGTGAATAACAGAGAGAAAGAAGTCTGCCCATGCTGGCCTTGCTGGTTTGCCTGCCCACCTGTCTGCTCCTGGGCTGCCAGAAAGCACCTGCTGGCTCAGGCTTGGCTTGACTTCTCCCCATCACACAAGTCAGGATTTATGTCCTCAGTGGCTGGTTCTTTCCACAACAATTCACTAAAAAGGCGATCCCCACAGACAAGCCCACAGGTCAATTCAATGTAGATAGCCCCACACTGGGGCTTTCTCCCTGACAATTCTATGTTTTGTGGGGTTGACTTAAAACTAACCAGTACAGAAAGTGAAAGAGAGTAAGCTGTTAAGAAAACCCAGAAGAATCAGGACTAGAGAGATGGCTGAGAGTAAGAGCAGCAACGATCGATCGCTCTTCCAGAGGTCCTGAGGTCAATTTCCAGCAACCGCATGATGACTCATAACCATCTGTAATGGGAGCCGATGCCCTCTTCTGGTGTGTACTTAAATGCATTAAATAAATAATTCCTTTAAAAAAAAAAGACTCGCCGGGCGTGGTGGCGCACGCCTTTAATCCCAGCACTCGGGAGGCAGAGGCAGGCGGATTTCTGAGTTCGAGGCCAGCCTGGTCTACAAAGTGAGTTCCAGGACAGCCAGGGCTATACAGAGAAACCCTGTCTCGAAAAACCAAAAAAAAAAAAATAAATAAAAAAAAAATAAAAAAAAAGACTCAACGAGAGCATGATGATTCTTCCTTTTTTTTTTTTTTTTTTTGTTTTTGATTGATTGAACGGAGGCAGCGCTGTGGCGCTCGAATTCACTGGCAGAAACCAGAGACTTAATCTTAATTCAAATTTAGATTATATAAATTTATTCTTACTGCTAGCAGAAGAACAGGAGCCTTAGAGCCAAACAGCAAGCGGTTCAGAAACTGGCAAAAGGGGCGGGGTGGGGATAAGGTAGGGGTGGGGCTTAAGGCGGACGTCGGAAAAGTGTGTGCAACTCTTCCTTGGAATCCACAGCTGGGCAGGAAAACTGCTCTACTTTCCTAGGTAGCTTTTTATCTTCCCAGAAAACTTAGTAAAGGACTAAAGGGTTTTGGGAGCACAAAAGGACACTGGATTCCTCTTATTTTGTGCTGATTATCGTGTGGGTGTTTTTGATTCACGTGTGGTACATACATGGGTACCATGGTGCGTGTGTAGAGGCTGAAGGAAAGCTTTTTAAAATGATTTGTCTCCTTCCACCTTTACATGGAATCCAGGGATCAAACTCAGGTTTCTAGGTTTTCATGGCAAGCCTTGCCCTTACCTTAATAAAAGCACAGAGCCTAAGCAGTTGTTTCATCTAATTAAGACAATTGTACTCTCTTTGTTGGAATTCATTAGGAAGAGAGAGGAGAGAGAGAGGCTGTTAGCATTCTGTCTAAACTCCACCCCACTGTTACCTGGCAACAGCCAGGTAGGCCTGACCCACTATAAAAGGGGCTGCTTGCCCCCTCCTTCCTCTCTTGCCTTTGGGCTCTTCCCTTCCCCCACCCTTTCCCCTCCCTTCACATGGCCATGGCCAGCCTCTACTTCTCTAATCTATCCCTCTCTGCCTTTCTCTGCTTCTACTACCCTCTTTTTTTTTGGATTTTCGAGACTGGGTTTCTCTACAGGCCTGGTTGCCCTGGAACTCACTTTGTAGACCCGGCTGGCCTCGAACTCAGAAATCCGCCTTCCTCTGCCTCCCAAGTGCTGGGATTAAAGGTGGGCGCCACCACGCCCAGCCTTCTACTACCCTCTTAATTCTCTTCCCCATGCCCTGAATAAACTCAATTCTATACTATACGGTCGTTCGTGTGTGTGGCTGGTCCCTCAGGAAGACGACGGGATGCCTACGCTTGGGCCCACTGAGACACACTCTTCCCCCCACACCTCACCACACCCACATAGAACATTTCTTATACCTCTTTATCTTTCTATAAACACATTGGAGGCTTAAAAAAAATAAAAGGAATCTCTCTTCTAACCTGTGGTTGCTTCAAAATAACCCTTGTTCTTGTAAGGAATCTACATTACAGCTATGCTCCTGTCTAGTATAATTTGTGGAGATTAACCTCCTCCCAGCAAATTTCACTCTTAGTAGTTGTAATGCTGCAATTCCAGCTATGTTGGGAGGCTGAGACAGGAGGATCACAAGTTTAATGCATGCCTGGGCCACAGAATGAGTTCAAGGTCAACCTGGACAATTTAGGGAGAACTTGTCTAAAAAATACATATGTACATACATACATACATACATACATACATACATACATACATACAATAAGCAGCTGGATGTAGCTCAATGGTAAAGTATTCACCTACCACATGAAAGGCTCTAGATAACACACTACCCCCCCCCCCCCCCACACACACACAGAGTTTCCCTTCACCTTGCTCTGCAATTCTGAAAATTTGGCCAAGAGGAGATGATAATCTGAGAACCCTTTGAGGAACACTGGAGTTGTTAAGGGATGCCAGTTGCTGGCTTGTTTTCAGCCAGCTCTCCAGCATGAGAGTCCTCATAGGCAGAAGGCAACTCATGATGCAAGCAGAAAATGTGGGATGAATTAGTTACTTTGTGTTCCTGCGATAAAACACTGACTAAAATCTACTTTGGGGAGATGTACTGGCTAGTTTTGTGTCAACTTGACACAAGCTGCAGTTATCACAGAGAAAGGAGCCTCCCTTGAGGAAATGCCTCCATGAGATCCAGCTATAAGGCATTTTCTCAATGAGTGATCAAGTGGGGAGGGCCATTTGTGGGTGGTGCCATCCCTGGGCTGGTAGTCTTGGGTTCTATAAGAGAGTATGTTGAGCAAGCCAGGGGAAGTAAGCCAGTAACATCCCTGCATGGCTTCTGCGTCATTTCCTGCTTCCTGACCTGCTTGAGTTCCAGTCCTGACTTCCTTTGATGATAAACAGCAATGTGGAAGTGTAAGCTGAATAAACCCTTTCCTCCCCAACTTGCTTCTTGGTCATGATGTTTGTGCAGGAATAGAAACCCTAAGCCAGGAGGTAAGGGCTTATTTGGCTTATACGTTCCAGTAAGAGGTCCAACACTGAGGGAGGTTAGGGTAGGAAATGAAGCAGAAACCATAGGGGAACTGCTGTATACTGGCTTGATCAGCTGGCTTTCTAACACAACCTAGGACCACCTGCCCAGGGATGGCACCACCCACAATGGGCTAGACCTTTCTACACCAATCCTTAGTCAAAATGCCCTACAGACTTGTCTACAGCTCAGTCTTCCACGGAGACATTGTCCCACTCCTCAGATGACTCTAGCTTTTGTCAATTCGACAAAAGAACTAAACGGGATGTATGGATTTATGCTCTTGATAGATTAGGAGAGAGGCTGGATGTGGCAGTGCCTATGTCTCTGAATCTTGGCTCCTACTTATTGGCCATTAATTTCTAGGAAGACAATCGACATCTTCGGATCTACAATAGTTTCCCCAGTTTGAAATGTCTAGTATCCCCCTAAAATTTTCTTCAGTTCTCCAGACCACAAACACTCGGTGGTATATATCCTAAATGTGGCTCCATAGCAGTCCAAGGAACAGGAGTCTGCAGGTAATGCCTTCCTCTAGGCTCCTCTGCCTTTGGTTTGGGGTGAGGTGCTTCTAATGAAAGTCTGGAGGCTCAGAGGTGTAGAAGTCGAGGCTAACAACTAGGCCCTAGCATATGACAGGTAGAGATTGCCAGGCACTTTGGACAGTCATTGTGAAATTAGTTTAGCAACTAGGATGATGATGATGATGTTGATGATGACGACTATGATAATGATTACGGTTAGTGAAAGGGCACTCTGCTCTGAAGAGCTGATATGCAAACGCTAGTTTAATAGAACCTAAGCAACCTAGGTTTAAGTTTAATTTAAACCTAAGTTTAAATCCTTGTCCGTAGAGTACACAGTTGTTTCTCTGAGGGAAGCCCCATCTTTGTTATAGGACTTTGCTACTAGTAGCCTGGGCAAAACCGAATCCAGGGTGGAGTGTATTCCTTGTTGCTGCTATTATTACAGCGTGCAAACTAAACGTCAAGGAGGAAAAAAATCCTAGCTGAAGCCTTTAGTTTGCAATACCATATAAAGATATGGATAAATAAAAGCCTTTAAGCATTTAAAAGCACTTTTAAAAAGAGGGATAATCAGCATTCAATAAAACCTGCAAGTTTAATAAAATATGAATTAAAAAAAATAAAATATGAACTCAGTTCATTTTGTGGACTTGACGCATGTCGAATAGACTGCAAGCAGGCAGTTTCTTCTCAACGCCGTATCTAAAGTGGACGGAGCAGAAAGAATAGAACTAAGACGTTGTTTGCACAACTGGCGTCCCTAACTACAGACACGCAGGCTCCTAGCTACACCCGGTTCCATGTGGAAGACCGGGAGCGGAAGTTCCGGAGTCTGTCCCACCCCTCCCCACCTGGCGCTGCGTCAGTTCCGGGACTAGGGCGGGCCAGCATCAGGGCTAGGGCTGGAAGGAAACGTGCTGGGGTTCCTAGTCCGCTGCTTTTTGGCGCCGAGTCCTCAGCATGGCTGCCTCCAGGGTTGAGGGTCCGGGAGCCGCCACACCTTCGTTTTGTTGACCGCCCCTGGCGTCTGTGCTCTTCTTGTCTTTCCTGAGCTACTCCAGCAGACATGTTCGCTAAGGCCTTTCGGGTCAAGTCCAACACAGCCATCAAGGGCTCGGACAGGTGAGGGAGAGAATACTTTTGCTTAGCCTAGCGAGGCCCCTACACTTGTAGGGCTGCACGTAGAGACCGCAGGGAGCCAAGCAGCGGTGTTAGAAACATTCTTGAGGATAAGGTGTGGGGGTGTCTCTCTTATCTTCCAGCTGGTCTTTTGGACAATAAAGTTGAGTTAGCGTGTACTGGGCTCAAGCTAGGTTTTGTGGAAGATGTAAAATGAGGGAATATAAGTCCTCCATGGAGTTTAGAGTCCATGGGAGAACTCAGATGATGTACCAAAACTAAAAGTATAGGGGGGAAAACGCCTAAACGATTATTCCTGGCCGGAGAGACTGGTGTCAGAGAGATCCGTGCCGTGAGGTGGCAGAGCCTAAGGAAGCTGTGGTAAGGAGAGATGTTAACTCTCCTTTTTCAGTCAGTGTCGTAGACACGGAGAGCTCCGCAGGGATTTTGGAGCCAGCTTTCTCTAGGTATCATTCTTGGTGCCATAGTAGCCTTTTAATGAGAGGTTGACAGATTGCCAACCAGTCTAAGACAGGAGTGGGGACGGCATGTGAGGTCATCTGTGTTTCCAATGACTTTCTAAAGACTTAACTTCGATTGCTTAGTGAAAATAGGTGTTCCGATGGAATAATATGCCCACGAGGTCGTGAGAATAATGAATAGATAATAGGATAAGATAATAAGACAGATAATAGGATTTGGAAAAGCTGAGAAGGGGGCATCATGAACCAGGCAGTCTTTCTTCAGTCTTTATGATTTGTATAGTCATTCTGAATGTATTTATTAATGTCCATCGTGCTGGTGTGCTTTCTGCAGGAGAAAGCTCCGGGCCGATGTGACAGCTGCTTTCCCTGCCCTGGGAACAGATCAGATCTCTGAATTGATACCTGGAAAGGAAGAGCTAAATGTTGTGAAGTTGTATGTTCACAAAGGGGATTCGGTGACTGTGTACACCAGTGGTGGTAACCCCATCCTATTTGAACTGGAGAAAAATTTGTATCCAACAGGTATGGTAACCAGATGAAATGCCCAGACTGCAGTCCTGGTGAAACACGTTATTCTCTGTTTATTTGATGTGGTATTTGTTTTTGTTTTCCCCCATAAACATAACTTTTCAAATGAAATAAACACAGAATTTCCCAATACTATTCCTAAGGTTCTTCTCAGACCTAGTGTTTCCAGAACTGACCTTTTCACCATAAGAGGGATAAAAAACAAAGGAACCCCCATGCCACCCCCCCCCAAAACAAAAACAAAACACATGGAAAAATGGCAGTGCAAAGTTCTGAGAGAAAGTAGCTGGGGTATTGGGAGAATGCTGAAGTGTTGCCAAAGATGGAATTTTAGAGCATGTAAAGAAAATATGGGGGGCTGGTGAGATGGCTCAGTGGTTAAGAGCACTGACTGCTCTTCTGGAGGTCCTGAGTTCAAATCCCAGCAACCACATGGTGGCTCACAACCACCCATAATGAGATCTGAAGGCAGCTACAGTGTACTTATATATAATAAATAAATAAATAAAATCTTAAAAAAAAAAAAAAGAAAGAAAGAAAATATGGCCGGGTGTGGTGGCGCACGCCTTTAATCCCAGCACTCGGGAGGCAGAGGCAGGCGGATTTCTGAGTTTGAGGCCAACCTGGTCTACAGAGTGAGTTCCAGGACAGCCAGGGCTATACAGAGAAACCCTGTCTCGAAAAAAACCAAAAAAAAAAAAAAAAAAAAAAAAGAAAGAAAATATGGCGGAAACCATCTGTAAAAGGCCTTTTCGTAACAGTGGAGAAAATGTACGCTCAGGACTAAGCAGTGTCAGTCCCACACTTCCCCCAAGCTGCTTCATAGTGAGTTTTCCTAGTAAGAGTCTCTCTCTCTCTCTCTCTCTCTCTCTCTCTCTCTCTCTCTTTGTTTCAAGACAGGGTTTCTCTGTGTAGCCCTGGCTGTCCTGGAACTAACTCTGTAGACCAGGCTGGCCTCAAACTGAGAAATCCGCCTGCCTCTGCCTCTCGAGTGCTGGGATCAAAGGTGTGTGCCACCACTGCCCGGCATGTTTTGTTTTTCTTTCTGAATTCTAATTAAAGTGAGCACAGTGCTTGGCATTTCTAGATCTCCAGCAGGGAGTGTTGGTTAATAAGTGTTTCCTGGGTCTCTTTTGGTACAGTGTACACATTGTGGTCCTATCCAGATATTCTACCAACTTTTATAACATGGCCTCTGGTGTTGGAAAAACTGATCGGGGGAGCAGGTAAGAGAATTTTTCTATATTCCAGTTATTGCTTGAAATCTCTTCAGTAATTATCTGCCACCTTATAAGGCTACTCATTTCTTGTGTTCTTATGTAAAACTGTATCCACTTCTAGTGTGTATGTGTTTGTGTTATTCTTCCAATGTTTCTGAGTTTTCTGGACATCTCTGATTCTCAGTCTGTGATCTGCCCCGTGCTGGACTTTAAATCATTCAGGAACTTTAGCATGTCGAACTTGGTGCTCTCATTTGTGAGACCTGAAATGGAGGGTTGATTCTCAAGTTGCCATGTTCACCATGAATAATGTAATTGATACATGTTTCTTTGTCACATGTATGATAAAGTTAAAAATGAAAATGACATTAAGTTCTATTTTTATTTGCTACAGATTTGATGCTGCCAGGGGTAGTGGTGCCCCCTACTGGTCTTCCTCAAGTACAGCAAGGCGACCTCTGTGCCATTGCCTTGGTGGGGAACAGGTACTGTGTCAGACTTTTGTGTGGGATGTGTGTGTGTGTGTGTGTGGTGAACAGAGGTACAAGGGAGGAAAATGACCACTTCCAAAGCACATAGACCAAGAACTGAAAGAAAAAATAGTTTCTCTGGAGCAGATAGTGGGCCCTTAGTGGCTGGCACCAACCTGTGGAGAGGCTACAAATCTGATAAGCATAAGATGTTTGTTGCTGCTAAATATTTAAAACTTACTTTAGAGATAACTTTAGATTTATAGAAGAATGTAAGAGAGAGTGCAGTCTGGTACACATCAGGATTTCCAGCATTCTGCAGTGCCCACATCTTATGGGACCCATCGTAGTTACCACAGCTAAGGAGTGTTTTCCTGTCCTAAACTGGGACGATGCTGGGACATACACAAGCTTTTCTTGGTCTGGTTGTTGTTTTGTTTTGTTGTGAGTACTTTTTCCATTAAAGGCTCCAGTCTACATGCAGTACCACAGTGTGCTTAGCTGTTTCTTTTTTTCTTTTTTCTTTTTTTATTAGGTTTTTTCTTCATTTACATTTCCAGTGCTATCCCAAAAGTCCCCCATTCCCCCCCACCCCCCCACTTCCCTCCCACTCCCACTTCTTGGCCCTGGCATTCCCCTGTACTGAGGCATATAAAGTTTGCAAGACCAATGGGCCTCTCTTTCCAAAGATGGCCGACTAGGCCATCTTCTGATACATATGCAGCTAGAGACACGAGCTCTGGGGGTACTGGTTAGTTCATATTGTTGTTCCTCCTATAGAATTGCAGACCCCTTTAGCTCCTTGGGTACTTTCTCTAGCTCCTCCATTGGGGGCCCTGTGATCCATCCAATATCTGACTGTGAACATCCACTTCTGTGTTTGCTAGGCCCAAGAATAGCCTCACAAGAGACGGCTAGCTGTTTCTTTTTAGTGTCTTTTTGTAGACCAGGCTGGCCTCTAACTCAGAAATCCGCCTGGCTCTGCCTCTGAGTGCTGGGATTAAAGGCGTGCCCACCACGCCCAACTGCTGCTGCTTTTTTATATCAGGGCCTCATGCTTGCTAGAGGGAAACTGTTCCCCCTCTGAACTGAACGGGTCCCCAGCTTCCACTGCTCCTTTTAAAAGAGAAGCCAAGAGTCATTGTACAGACATTTCTGCCTGACCCTTATTCCTGCCTTCCGCCCTAGAGCGCCCGTTGCAATTGGAGTGGCCGCCATGTCCACAGCTCAGATGCTGGCTTCAGGCCTGAAGGGAAAAGGTGTCTCTGTGCTCCACACTTATCAGGACCACTTGTGGTGAGTGCATTGTTCCTTCTGTTTACAGAGGATGAGGTGGGGTGGGGGATGGGGAGCATGGATGGAGAGAAAATGAACCTGAGATTCAGAAGTGCAAGCATGTGTCCAGGTGCGTTCTCCTGCTACTTGTGAACTCCAGACTGCCATCTGTTTGCCAATTGTGGGGGGAAATACATTTTTATTTGTCCAGACAAGAATCTAGAGGCAACTTGGTTCTCTTCTAGGCCTGGAATTGTCCCGACAATTGCCCACCGAGGCTTAGGAATGTTTTTCCCTGCCTTGCGCTGTGGTGATGTCCATATAGTGCTATGTCCATTATATACATTTCATTTGGTCCTGAGGCAAGTGCTTCTGAGCCCAGATCAGTTGTCAGGCAGAGATGATAACTGATTACTTCATGCTGTCCAAGTATCATGTCTTAGGAGTCTCATTATGGAACACACATTCTGGCTAGAACAATGCATATGCTATGCCTACAGTCCTAGCACTCAGGAAGTTCACACCAGCAGTTCTCTAGTTTCAGGTCAGGTCAGCCTGAACAATGTAATGAGACCTTATCTCAACCTTCCCCTCCCCTTAGCCACTCCCTACCCCCTGAAAAAACAAAACAAAACAAAACCAAAAACAAAAAAAAAACCCCAAAACCCAAAAAATGTAGGCCTACTGCTTTTGAGAAAAACATGTATTGTTTGAGAAAGGTGACCTTAACCAGACAAGAAGCGCTGAAACGGATTGTTATAGCTAGATTATACTTTCTGAAGTGAGGAATCCTGTCAGTAGCTTCCAGCCACCAACCCCCACTGCTCAGTACAGCTTGTACATACTATTAAAACTATTAATAAGCCTCACTCACTACAGCTATTTGTCAAACTGACAGTAATGTTTAACTGACGTAATTGTGGGCAAAGGACATGAACTTTACTGTGTGCTCTGCTCTGTGGCATCACAGTTTTTCCTGTCTTAAGGTTGAGGAGTATGCCATGATAGTCTTGACTCTGCACATTAGATTGCATTTCTTTGAACACAGAGTCTATGGGTTTTAGAGTTTAGGTATTTGTATTGTGTTAAATAGACTAAACCCTGAGTTTATATTTCATCAAAGTGGTAGAATCTAATCATACCCCTTTCCCTCTCCTCCCCTCCCTTTGTCTCCCTTCTCTTCCCCTTCCTTCTTTCCTCCCTCCCTTCCCCCCCTCCCCCCTCCTTCCCTCCCTCCCCCTCTCTTTCATATAGCCCAGGTTAGCCCCAAATTCACTATGTAGCCAAGGATGTTTGAACTCCTGGTCTTCCTGCCTTCTGCTGAGAACTAGGATTCCAGGCATGCACCACCACACCTGGTTCTTGTGTTTTGTGTTTTTTAGTCAGGGTTTCTCTGTGTAGCTCTGGCTATCCTGGAACTTGCTTTGTAGGCCAGGCTGGCCTTGAATTCACAGAGATCTGCCTGCCTCTGCCTCTCTGCCTCTCTGCCTCTGCCTCTGCGTGCTAGGGTTAAAGACATGCACCATCACCACCCAGCTCATATTTAACTCATGGTGGTTTACTAGTTTTTGCTCTAATGAAGGAAACATTTTTAGAGGTTTATCTTTAACTGCTTTCTTTTTCCTTTATCTGTTATATTGAGAATTGACTCGGGATGTTGCCAGTTAGCAAACACTTTACAGCTAGGCTCTTGAGAGAGAGAGAGAGAGAGAGAGAGAGAGAGAGAGAGAGTGTTTGTGTGTATGTTGGAAGCAGCTAGCCTGGACTCTGCAGAGGACAACTAGCCTGGGCACATTGCAGAGCAGAGGCCTTTTCTGGGCTCAGAATAATTGAGTAGAGCTGAGATGAGCACACATAGCTTGGCTGCCCAGGATTCTTCTGCTTGTTGGCTCTACTGACTTTAACCACCTGACTTGACTCTGCCCTGACAGGGTAGGGCGAGTATTGTAGCTACTGCTTGGTGTTTCTGACATCAGATTTTTCCAGGAGATCTGGAGACAAGTCCTCTCCACCTGCCATTGCCCCACTGGACCCCACAGATAGCTGTGGAGAAAAGGTGCACCTTGGTCTGCAGGGAACCCTGAGGAGCCTGACCCTGGATGGAGAGGAGGAGAACGGTCAGGTTCCTCTCCCAGAAGCCTCTGAGGACACCAGCTCCAGGGCCCCGAGCCAGGATTCCTTGGACGGCAAGCCCCTTCAGGGTATGGCTTAGGGGTAGAAAGCCCTTGTCTATCTTTCATATTAGAATGGCATTGCTGTTCTTGGAGAGGAGGGCAGAACCCTTCTTTGGGTGTGCAGTAGTTCTGTACTTCTTCCATAAATCATGCCCCTAAGAGCCTGCCTGCCTGCCTGTCTTTCTGCCATTTGGATAGTTTCCGCTCTGAGCCCCTCAGGCTTCTGGTCCTAACTTCTCGGCATGAGTGTGGCACTGTGGATTTGGTCCTTCCCGTGGGGCTTCCCTTAGAGGATCAGTGCTCAAGAGTCGGGAAGAGGCCCAGCGAGATGGCTCAATAGGCAGCAGGTAAAAGCAGCAGGTGCATGCCTGACTACCTGAGTTCAATTCCCCAGAGCTAACCCATGGAGGAAGGAGCGGAGCGCTGACTCCGGAAGCCCATCTTCAGACTGCCACACACACTACACACGTAAAAATCTGCAACCTGGGAGCTTTGATGTTAAGCGTAGGTGATGAGAGGGGCCAGGGAGTCTGCCGTGTGCCCCAGGCAGTGTGCGAGTAGATGATGAGAGGGGCCAGAGAGTCTGCAGTGTGCCCCAGGCAGTGTGCGGGCCTCAGGAAGGGTGTGGTTCTTTCCTTGCAGAACAAATGGATGATCTGTTACTGCAGTGCTTCCTGCATGCCCTGAAGAGTCGAGTCAAGAAAGCTGACCTCCCGCTGCTCACCAGCACATTCCTTGGCAGTCACATGTTCTCCTGCTGGTAGGAAGGCACTGCTGGGTGGGGGCTTCAAAAGCAGTCTCACTGTTGTTCTTGGTGGTAAAGGAAGGCCGGGTGGTGGAAGATGGCTGAGTGACATGCTGTGGGAAGGGCAGAGCAGAAAGTCAGTCTGGCAAGTAAATTAGGTTCTTGGCTTTAAAATCTTCAATTTTATCCAGCGAAAGGATCCTTAGATTAAAATTCTCAAGATCCTCTGACTGCTCATCCTGCTGAGGTGATTCTGAGCTCTCTCTTATGAATTAGGTACCTACAAGAGTCCCCAAACAGCCTTTATCAAGAAGCTTTCTGTACCACTCCACCCTTCCTGGGAGGAGAGTAGGTATGCAACCTACCCCACTGAGAGTGTAGCCACCAGGAAAGGGAGTGTTGACTTTGAAGGTGGAGCCAGTCAGGTTCAGCTCCCACCTCAGCATATTTAACTAAGACAGATTTCACGTAGTCGCAGCCTGACCTATACCAAGCACCTGTCGATACCGTAAGGTGCTGTAAGGGTCTTTTCTGAATACCCCACAACCTGGTCCTGTGGCTCAGGCCTATAATCGAAAGTCTAAGGTAAGATAGAAAGAAGTGAATCTAAAGGCTGACATGAGCTGTTGAGTGAGCATCATCGAGAATTTGCCTTTAACATGAATGAGATGGCTCAACAGTTAGAGCACTGGCTGCTCTTCTAGATGTCCTGTCCTGATTTCAATTCCCAGCAACCACATGGTGGCTCACAACCACCTGTAATGGGATCTGATGCCCTCTTCTGGTGTATCTGAAGACAGCTAGCTACAATGTACTCATTTAAATAAAGTAAATTTAAAAACTTTTTCAAAATGAGTGAATGAATGAATGAAAGCACCCAGTGGCTCTGCCTTTTAAATAAATAGATAAGCCAGCAAACAACCGAAGCCACTCCCAGCCCTCACAGCCTGCTCTGCTTTACAGCATGTGGTGTGCTTTTTCACACTCTTCTGGCTGGTTTTTTTTTTGTTGTTGTTTTTTGAGACAGGGTCTCTCTGTGTAGCCCTGGCTGTCCTGGAACTCACTTTGTAGACCAGGCTGGCCTCCAACTCAGAAATCCGCCTGCCTCTGCCTCCCAAGTGCTGAGAGATTAAAGGCGTGTGCCACCAGGCCCGGCGACTCTTCTGTTTTTGAAAGTGGTAATTAATCCAATCTCTCACTGTCTACACCTGGCCTTTAAGGCACCCAGGTCAGTGGTGCAGTGGGATCCTTGGCATTTTGTCTTGTCCACAATGGGTTACAAGTGACTTGGAAATGGGCTTCCAGAACTTTCTCTTAGGCAGGTCTTGAGTGGGTTCCAGGATGGTCTCCCTGACAGTCCCACTGCTACTGACTGTTAAGTTTTAAGAGAAAATGTAAGTCTTGAGGAGAGAGAGAAATCACAGCTTTCATTAGGAACCTCTGTCCCCAGCTACTCTAAAACTGCTTTTATGGCAGGCATCAGTAGACTGTTTCTGTGAAGAGGCAAACAGTAAATAATTGAGTTTTTCAGGCCATTGTGGTTGCTGTTTCAAGGACTGATGTGACTAAAGACAACAGGTAGTGTGTGGCTGGGCTAGTAGGCTCCAGAGTGCAGTTGGATGAACTCTGGTATAGCCTTGGCTTCCCTTCCCTTGGGGTGAGCTTGCTCTTGGTAAGGCTCACTTTGAAGTGGAACTTGTGAGGCCATATGAGATTCTCTGGTGTGAGGGGACTCTACAGCTGTCTGTTCACAGTGGCCACTAATCACATGTGGCAAATGACATTTAAATTACAGTTCAGTTCCCCGATCACAGTAGGCATTTCAAGTGTTTCATGGTCACATGGATGGCTAGTGGCTGCCATATTAGACAGAGATGCTCCATTACCACAAAAGTGCTATCGGAGAGTTCTGACTCACAGTAGCCTGTCATCCCTGGCTGTCTCTGATAGGCAACTGGGTAGAGAGCTCTAGAATGGTGGACTCTTTTGGTCTATGGGGGTGGGGTGGGGACAGCCTGAGAAGGTCACTTTGTGTCAGGCAGGTACCAAAACTTCTAACTTGCCTTTTTATCTGTTCTAGTCCTGAAGGACAGCAACTGGATATAAAGAAGTCAAGCTATAAAAAGGTAAGTGCCCGCACCTTCTTTGCAGGTCTACAGTCATGTAGGAATACATGTGATGTAAGATGGATATGGGAAGCCTTGTAGACGGGGCTCAAGCTAGAACTTATAAGCCTCGTGATTTTTGGTGTAATGGGAAATAATGAAACTCTCCTTGGGCCAAAGCACCCACTCCTCTCTCTCCCCTGTGGCTCTTTTCTATCTGATTAGAGTCTGACAGCCTCATCAATTAGTTTAGCAGCTTCTTTTATTTTGAGACAGGGTTTCTCTGTATAGCCCTGGCTGTCCTGGAACTCACTTTGTAGACCAGGTTGGCCTCGATCTCAGAAATCCGCCTGCCTCTGCCTCCCGAGTGCTGGGATTAAAGGCGTGCGCCACCACGCCTGGCTTTTAGCAGCTTCTTTTTTTAAAGTTAATTTTATTTTTAATTATGTGTAGATGTGTGAGTGCTGGTGCCAGAGGAGGCTCCCAGAGCTGGGGTTACAGGCAGTTGTGAGCCACGCAGTATGGGTGCTGGGAAACAGACTTGGGTCCTCTGCAAGAGCAGTGTGAGCTCTTGCCCCCTGAGCGCCCAGGGTGAGCTCTTGACTGCTGAACCCCCAGTGTGACTGCTGAGCCGTCTCTCCAGCCCCCAGGGTAAGCTCTTGCCCACTGAGCCCCCAGGGCGAGCTCTTGACTGCTGAGCCATCTCTCCAGCCCTCTATCTAGTAGCTCCTCAAGTTGCAGGCATGTGTGTAGTCTTTTGGTTCCTAGTCTAATGGGAACCAACTGGGTCACAGTGCTCCAGTCCCCACCTCACAGCAGACCTGGCCCTCCTAGGTGCTCCATGGGCAGGGTCAGTGAAGTCCCCTATACTGGCCTCTCTTCCCAGCTCTCTAAGTTCCTGCAGCACATGCAGCAGGAGCAGATTGTCCAGGTCAAGGAGCTGAGCAAAGGGGTGGAGAGCATTGTGGCTGTGGACTGGAGGCACCCGAGGTAAGTGCAGGGCCTGTCACCGCAGCTCAGTTGATTTAAGGGCACTGGGCCACAGACCCGGACTGCCAAGGCACTGGTGTAATGTGTGCTTTTGTTTTCTTTGCTGGGTTCAGGATCACGTCTTTCGTCATCCCCGAGCCTTCCCTGACTTCCCAGACTGTCCAGGAAGTTAGCAGGGAACAGCCCTATCTCCCTCCAGATATAAAATCCCTCTACTGTGTCCCAGCCAACATGACCCAGCTCTTCCTGGAGTCTGGCCACAAGTGAGTTTTGGGGGAGAATCTCTTTTCTCCCTACATGGTCTGCCTGCACTTTCCCTTCCTCTTGAGTAGTGTTTTCCTGTGACTGGCACACCGGCCCTACCCACCTTCCTTCTAAATGCAGTATCACACCTCCCTTCCTGGGGGTGGCTTTGGGGGTTAGGTAAATGAGAGATTAGGCCTCTCAATCTGCAGTTGCATTTCATGTAGCCCTGCTTGCCTCCCTTAGGGAAAGCAGAAAAGGAAGGCAAGAGCCAAGGAAAGTGCCCTGCTAATCAGGGAGTGTGACTGTTTGCAGTTGGACCCCAGGTCCAGCTTGAACTAACTAACCTCTGGCTACTTCTCTCTCCTAGGAAGGGGAGCACCCTTGAGGGCAGTGAGGTCCGAAGGATCATCACGGACTATGCCAAGAGAAACAGACTGGTAGATGCAGACAACAGAAAGTGAGTGACATGAGCATCAGGATGGACTGTTTGGTCGGGACTTCATCTTTACAAACAGACAGTAAAAGATGCAGGGAATGGGCTGGCCAGATAGCTCAGTGAGTAATGGCACTTTCTGCCAAGTCTGACTGGCTCAGTTCAACCCTCAGGACCCACACGGTAGAGAGAACCTACTTCTGCAAATTGTTCCACCTGTACACCTAGCATTGTGCACCTGTACACACAGAGACATATATATATATGTAAGAATTTTAAAATCAAAGGATGGGGAGGAGTCTGGAAAGGAGAACAGACAATTACAGCGGCTTAGAAACAGGCAGATTCAGGGTTTGCAAACCATGGGCTGTTGCCTGAGATGCAGCTCAGTCACACAGTGTCAGCATGGTCCATAAGCTGCATACACACATCTCACATATGTCTGCCCCTGATGTTCAAGTGCATTTGGCTGTTGTCAGGGAAAATTCTACTTTGAAAAAGTATTAAACAAAGTCATTGTGGCTTTTTGCTATGACTTTTCTTTATAAATGGCTATAGATGGCGTGCTACTAGTCCTAAGTTCTTCCTTTAACTATGTGGGTCTCTGGGGTGTTATGTAACGGCTCAGTCCATATATACATTGAGCATACGTTATGGTGATGACCATAATAACGCATCCTTCCTTTCTTCCTTGCTGGCTGGCCTGTTGACTGAATCAAGCCTTGAAAGCTGTGGTCACATAGAAGAAAGAACTGAGCCAAGTGTCCTGCTTCCTGGTTACTCCTTTCCTTTTTTTTTTCTGTTTTTCAGTTTTTTGAGACAGGGTTTCTCTGTGTAGCCCTGGCTGCCCTGGAACTCACTTTGTAGATCAGGCTGGCCTCGAACTCAGAAATCTGCCTGCCTCCTGAGTGCTGGGATCAAAGGCGTGGCCACCATGCCTGGCTGTTACTCCTTTCCATGTGTTCTTCCCCCACTTATCCTCTTTGTCCTCCCATTGGTGGGCTCTCTCTGGTCCCACAGCTCAGTGATTTGGATGGCGCAGAGGGCACAAGTGATGGGTGCTATCACTTTGGTTGCAGTGGTCGAGTCTGAAATTGCCCTAATGCCTCTGTTTCCCTTTAGTCTGGTGAAGTTGGATCCTATCTTATGTGACTGCATCTTAGAGAAAAATGAGCAGCACTTGGTCACGAAGCTCCCATGGGACTGTCTCCTGACCAGGTAACAGGGACCAGGAGTCCCTTTCAACTTTCCTGCACCACTGCCCTTAGCATCTACCACAGAATTTCACAACGGTCCCCACCATCTTTAGCCTGAACCTGTGGCAGAAACCTGAGTGCTTGAGTTCAGCTCTCCAGTACCCTTGTAACAGCCAGCTGTGGCAGGGTCCGTATTAACCACATTGTCTGGGAACAGGGAACAGGGTTCATTCACTTGCCAGCTCAGCTGGGCTGTTGAGCTTCAGGTGCAGTGGCAGATTCTGCCTCAAAACGAGGTACAGGGTGGTTGAGGAACCCAGAATTGACTGGGACTTGACATGTCTGCATCCACAGACATCCACACCAAGTACATACATACCTTCTGCCTATACAAGTCATCACTATTTAAATCTGACTTTCTTTCCATAAACATAGGCTTGTCTAATTCTGATAAGGAGAGCTTTACTGACAGTTTGAGCCATTATGACTTAGAAGAACATGAAAGAGAGAAAAGAAACATTAACTAGAAATAATAAGAATTCAATAAAAGGCACACGCCTTTAATCCCAGCACTTGGAAGGCAGAGGCAGGTAGATTTCTGAGTTCAAGGCCAGCCTGGTCTACAAAGTGAGTTCCAGGACAGCCAGGGCTACACAGAGAAACCCTGTCTTGAAAAACAAAACAAAACAAACAAACAAACAAAAAGAATTCAATAAAAGAATTACTTAGGGCTGGGGAGTTGTCTTCAAAGGAAAGGTTCTTGATACTTTTTTCTGTAGAACTATAGCTGACAATAATTCATATTGAGACCCAGCAAAGTGTGCCAAGTCCATGCAGGTTATCCTGCCACGTGTCTCTCAGTTGTCTAGTAAAGGGTTAGGGTGTTCTGTGCTCTGACGGCCGAGTTGAGCTGGCTTTCTGTTTTTGTGTTTTGTTTTGTTTGTTTGTTTTGAGGCGAGCTCACCACATAGCTTAAGTTGGCCGTGAATCTGTGCCGCGGGGTGCAGGCCTGAGCTGCCGTAGAGTTGAGGGTTCTATGCAGATTCATTATTATTATTACAGATTGCTGGGAGGTGGCTCCGTGGGTGAGGGAGGCATAAACGCCCAAGTGAATCCCAGAACCCAGGTAATCCTAGTCCTCCTATGATTGATGGAGACAGACATAGGATCCCTGGCAGGCAGCTTACGGGTCAGAAAACCTAGTGTCTCCAGCAGAGAAAGCGTAGGGACCATGTTCTAAACAGTGAACGCTGAGGACTGACGGGACTATGTTCTAAACTGTGAACGCTGAGGACGGACTCCTGGGGTGGCTCTTTGACCTCCACTCATGGGTGCACCATGCCATGCAGATGCCTGCACTCATCCACACGCACACACAGACATGCATGCATTCACTTCATACACACACAGACGTAAAGACTGCATTGCTAGAATATGTGACTCATGTGAAGCAGTGTGTGGAGGCTGGAAGCTGGTAGGGAACACTTTGAGAGAAGCAGTAATCTCAGAGTGGGCAGCAGATTCCCAGGAGGTCCAGGTGCGCAAGTCACTGATGTTCCCGTCTCGGAGTCAGTGGATGTCAGCTCTCTGAGGAGCTTTGAGACACTGAGTTCTTTGGTCTGTGGTTCCCCAGGGGGTGTCAGTGCTTGTAACCTGCAGCCGGTTACAAATCCGTGTGCTGCAAAGACTTGCAACCAGTGCTCACGGTTATAGGATGCAGAGAGATGCTGTCTGTTGCCTTCATCTACTTATAACTCAAATTCTCATTTTAGGTGTTTGAAAAATCTGCAGCCTGCCTACCAAGTAACATTTCCTGGCCAGGAACCCATTCTAAAGAAAGGGAAACTCTGTCCAATTGATATCACCCTTGCACTGAAGACCTATAATAAAAAGGTAATTTAAAGTCTACTGGGGCTGGGAGCTGTGCAGCTCAGTCACAGCATCTGCTTAGCCTGTGCTAAAACCTTGGGTTCCACCCCTACCACCACCCTGAAAAGAAAGATCCAGTGTTTGGGAATGGTAGCATAGTTTCCCTGCTAAGGTCTGATTTTCTGATGTGATTGGAGGCTTTGGATTGGAAGAGCATGCTGTGTGCCTGCACTGGTCCTGGGTGAGAGGTGTCATTAAACCACTCCCTCCTGGCTTCTGGAAACTTGTAGTAAGAAACTTGCTAGAGCCTGTTTGAAAAGTGAATACAATTTTAGTGTGGGTTTTTTCCTTGACACTACTTTAGGCCTCTGTCTTACAGTCTGCCTCCTGGGTCTTGCTCATTGAAAACAGCATGTAAACATTGTGTCTTGTGAACATGAAATTGTAGGGAGCAGATTATAGCTGCCCTCAAAACGTGTCGAACACTGTCCTCTGTCTGCATAGCTAGAGGGGAGAGACAGGCAGAAATCCTGTGCGCCCAGGCTTGGGCTCAAAACAGAGAACTTGGCAGAACGCATGGCTCTGGGCTGAGGCTTTGGAATTCCAATGTGGCCCTTTCTCATTTCTTGAGCTTGAGCACCGTCTTGAACTTTCTAGAGCCTCAGTTTCCTTCTGTGAAGACCGGAGGTAGTACTTGCCGTGTGAGTTACGTCAGTGGTCAAATGAAGGCTGTGTGTAGGCTAAGCACTTAGCAGGATGTGGCCCCTAAAGGAGAACCATGCATGTTAATCTTGCTTAGCAACAATCCCAGGCCAGACATTATACCAAATGCTCTTGTGTATCTAGAGACTGAATGTTTTATTCATAGTAGAACTGTCCAAAACTGGAGTTGGTGTCTCATAAAATGATGCATTGCTTTCTGGAGGTCTGAAAGTGAAGGTTTTTTGTTTGTTTTTTGTTTTTTTTTGGCTTGAGGAGTTTTTTTGACCACTTGTTGGGGAAGATGCAGTCAGGGTCTCATGCATCAGTGAGGAGACTGGCTTTCTGTTTTTGTTTTGTTTGTTTGTTTGTTTTTTGTTTTTTGTTTTTTTTTTGTTTTGTTTTTTTGATTTATTTATTTTATTTTATGTGAGTACACTGTAGCTGTCTTCAGACACTCCAGAAGAGGGCATCAGATCTTGTTACAGATGGTTGTGAGCCACCATGTGGTTGCTGGGATTTGAACTCAGGACCTTCAGAAGAGCAGTCGGTGCTCTTAACCACTGAGCCATCTCACCAGCCCTTGTTTTGTTTTTTGAGACAGGGTTTCTCTGTGTAGCCCTGGCTGTCCTGGAACTCACTTTGTAGACCAGGCTGGCCTCGAACTCAGAAATCCACCTGCCTCTGCCTCCCAAGTGCTGGGATTAAGGGGGTGAGCCACCACTGCCCGGCTGGATTGTGTTTTTTATTACTATTTTTATAAAGGATTTATTAATTTCTATTTTGTGTCTGTGGGTTTTTTATCTGCATGTGTGTCTGGATACCACATGTATGCAGTTTCCATAGAGGCCAGAGAGGGTATCAGATCCCTCAGAACTGGAGTTAAAAGGTTGTGGGCTGCCCTGTGGGTCCTGGGAATTGAATGAAGTTAAAATCCTGTGGAAGAGCAGCAAGTGCTGATAACCTCTGAGCCACCTCTGACCCTGAGTGTGATCTTTAAACAGCATCAATGCTTTCCTTTTTTGTCCCGATGTCACACTTCTTATTTGTTGCTAATAACGGAAAAGGGCCATGTTGTTGACTAGCTATGTGATCTTAAGGGACTGTTGTCAGGTACAAAACATTTTATTATCATTCTCATCACCATTGTCATCACCATTATTAGGGTTGGGGAGGGGCGGCGTGCATGCTTCAGTGCATGTGTGGAAGTCAGAGGCCAACTTGGTGGAGTTGCTTCTCTCCATCTTCCTTTATGTGGGTCCCAGGCACTGCGTTCAGGTCGCCAGGCTTGTGCAACAAGCACCTTTACCCACAGAGCCATCTCCCCAGCCGTCAGTTTCTTTTTCAGGTGAGGTAATAGTTTTGCTTTTATGTTTAAAACAGTCCTTATTTCACACAGCCTGGTGGTACCTGCCTCTAATCCAAGCATCCAGGAAGCAAAGGCAGGGAAACCCCGGAGTTATACACCAGCCTGGTCTATAAGAGAGTTTGAAGCCAGTCAGAGAGGCTTAGTTGAGACTCTGTCTTTAAAAACAAAAAGGAAGTCCTTAGCCTTTGGAGATACATACTGAAATATCTGTATATGAAATGATTGTAAGTGTAGGATTTGTTATAAAATTGTGTAGGAGTTAGGAGTAGATGGGTGTGAGTAAACTCAGACTGTCCGTGAGCTCACAACTGTTGAGATTGGGAATGGGTGTGTATTCCATCCCACTGTTGTGCCGCCTCTAACAGTGAAACTAGGTCTCCTAATATAGCCTTGGCTGGTCTAGAACTTGTTATGCAGACGAGGCTGTCCTCAAACTCTAACTCACTGAGCTCCGTCTGCCGCTGCCTCCTAAGTGCTGGGATTGAATGTGTATATCGTCATGCTTGGCACCATACTATTTTACTTATATTTTAAATTCTCCATGGCTAAAAACCCTTAAATATATGTCATAGGTAAGATAGAATATCTGCTAACACAAATATTGAACGAGGTAGATCATTTTAGAAACATGAAAGTATAAACTATTTGGACAGAAAGGTACCAGAGTTCCAGGGATTGAGAACCATCGTGGAATATGGGTGAAGTGGCTGCCAAAAGGTCCTTAGAGTTGAGAACATACCACAACACCCATTGTCAGCTTCCTGTCCTTAGGTGACTGTGGTCCGGAACTTGGAGACTTATGGTCTAGATCCGTGCTCAGTGGCCGCCATTCTCCAGCAGCGATGTCAGGCAAGCACCATCGTTTCTCCTGCCCCTGGGGCCAAAGACAGTCTGCAGGTGCAGGTCCAGGGAAACCAGATCCACCACCTTGGCCAGCTACTGCTTGGTGAGTAGCCCTTCTGAGAAGGCACATTAGGTGGCTTAGCAACGCTCTTGCCTCTGACTCACTTGAGTCTGACCATCCTAACTGTGCCTATATAGTCTTTATAGTGGGTCTACTTCACAGTGGTGCAAGAGATAGACATTCCATAGAAACTGTACTTCAGGTTTTCTTTTCCAGAACTAGCATTGGCTAGATAGTCCGATGAAATGCTAGGTAGCAGCAGCAAGAGTGTCTCCCCACCCCCACCCCACCAGTCATGTGACTGTAGTGGAGAAACAAGCAGACCACCACATTATGCTGAGCACTTAGCTAAAGTGTACCCCTCTTGGCTGGATTATGTGCCTTCTCAATTCACCACATTTTTTTCTCTCTATCTTTTAATTAAAGTAATTTTATCTGCACATGGGTGTTTTACTTGCATGTATGTCTGTGCACCTTGTGTGTGCCTGGTGCCCTCAGAGGGCAGAAGAGGGCGTCAGATCCCCTGAAACTGGAGTTTTAGATGTTAGCTGCAGTTGTGAGCTAACAGGTGGATTCTGGGACTTGAACCTAGATCCTCTGGAAGGACAGTAAATGCTCTCAACTGCTGAGCCATCTCTCTAGCTCCTATTTCCAACTTACAGTGGGTGTATAATGGGACATGACCTCATCAAGGAGCAATGCCTATGCATTCCTGTGTACACAGACACACGAGTTTGTAGCAGTGAGCAGATGAGACCAGTGTTTGCACCAAAGCTCTCAGAATCACTGTTCTCCGGCAGCGCACATATTCTTAGCTTTCCTTCTGATCTTGCCTTTCTAGAAATCATGTGGTGAGCCCGGCAGTGCCTGGAACTCAGCGGTGCTGTGACAGGGGTCCCTTTGCTTGTAACTATGCTGCAGGACTGTTGCCTGTATTGCAGATGGGAAAGCTGAGGTCCAGCGAAACTCAGTACCTTGCCTGGAACTCACCTAAATCTTGAGTACTGTAGCTGGGCTCCGAATCTTTTTATTCTTTAGAGCCAAAATTCTTTAGATTCCCTCTGGGTCTTTAGCCTCTTCTTTGTCCTTCATTTAAGTCCTCCAAAGTTCTGCCTTAGTCAGCTTTCTAAAGTAAATATAATCTTGTCACTCTCCCTGTAGAGCCTTTGTGTCTTATTTGTGCCTTCAGGAACAAGCCCCTCCTAGCCTGCCTTGTTTTTCCTGCAGGCTCTCTCCCTCCTCCTTACACATCCTAACGCTGCTCCAGCTAGTTTCCTACTGTTCACAAATACCCCGGGCACTTGCCATCTCCCTGCTTTTGCCTGCTGTCCCCTTGCCTTGTGTGCCTCATAGCCCTGGTCTTGTCTGTCCTCACAGGCTCACTGGCTCAATTCAGGGGTAATGCCCATTTCCCTTTGACAGTGGCAAAACTTACCAGCATTAGTGCTTCTCGATTGTGTTGATGTTTCTGATTAGTGTCTAATCAGACACTAATTTTTTTCTGTAATGTCTGAACCCTCTGCAAAATAGAACGTGAGATAGACATTGTGTCTCAACTGGCACATAGCACCACAGAGTTAATAAGTAGAGTTATCTCATGCCTATGACAGTCCACAGCAATTCACGTCCATCATTGAACTCCTGTATGTGAAGAGCCCATGTGGTGGCTCGGGACTAAGAAGAGACAGAAGAAAGTAGAAGAAAATGCACCTGAACAGACATAGGCCTTTTCACTCAGTACACATAGATCAATGGCTCTTAGCCTGTGATTGTGACCCCTGTGGGGGTTGAGTGGCCCATTCGTTGGAATTGCCCAAAAGTACCAGGGAAAACAGATATTTACATTATGATTCATAACAGTAGCATATACAATTATGAAGTAGCAATGAAAATAATTTTATGATTGGGAATCACTACAACTTGAGGAACTATATTAAAGGGTCACAGCAGTAGGAGGGTTGAGAACCACTGATCTAGATGTAGCCAGCAGGCATAAATGACCAAAGGACACCTCAACCTCAGTGTGGTAAATGATCCAACTGAGAAGGTGTCGCCAGACATGAGCTTGCACAGGATGTGGAGGGCGTGTCATGTATTAGAATAACAGGGACAGCAGGGGGAGCACACTGGGCTTAGTGGATAGGGAGGGGCAGGAGGTTACAGGGCCCAAGGGACATGGAAGCAGGGACGGACGGGCAGTAGGGTCTTGAGACCAGGCTCGGCTGAAGATTTTCTTTTTGGATTGTAGAAGAGTATCGGATCCCTGGAAAATACATCCAAGGCCTAGAAAAGGCCCCCAAACCTGGCAAGAAGTGACAGACTCATTTTATGCAGTGGACCCCATGGGAACCCAGGTTCTGAGCTGGTAACTGATATGAGCAGTTTTGACTTTTGCAAATAAAAACTGTAATTCTTTACTGAAAGCTTTTATTTCTAATCTAAATCGGAATCGCTCTTCTGTTCTGTGGTTTCTGTGATTTAGTTGGTGCACTATGATAGAAGCAGGGCAGCCCTTCCAGAGTGCAGCAGGCAGAGTGCTCCTGCTTCTAAAGCCCTCTACCAGATAGTCCCCAGCTCCTACTTACTGCTCCTACAACCCAATTAACCTCCTAGGCCCTGCCCTGTTGTCCCTTGGTGCCTGTGTAGGGTTTGTCCCCTAGAAAACAGCCTGGCTATTTCTCTGCTGTCACTCACAGCAACAAAATGAATTAACTCTAAGCTGCAGCAGATTTTAAGCCAGTAGACATAAGAGCAATAAAAACACAGAACATGGGTTTCTATGTGACCTTTATTCTTCTCCAGTTGTATACAGCACGCTGCCACCAATGGCTAGTTTGTGGTGTGATTCCAAGATGGTTGGTAGCTTTGCTGTCGTTGAAGGCTTAGATAAAAAATGTCTCCCTTAACCCCCAGCGTCTTAAGCTTGGGTTCCTGGACAGGCTCTTCAGTCAGTTTGCAGAGGACTCAGGAACTTCCTAAAATAGCTGCACAAGGAGGGACCATGTGTTCTTCTGATCACAAATGAGTCAGTGGATGCCAGCAAGCAGTATTTAAAGCCATTCCTCATTCTGCCTTGGTCTGTGCAGGTCATTTCCCTGTCTAGGGCTTTCGGTGGGGACAGTAATAAGAGCTGTGCAATTATATATACCTATCTTTTAAAACACTGAGATAAAAGAGGCTTGTTCATCTACTGTCTACCAAATAACCCATTTTAGACCTGGAAAGAAAGGAAGGAAGCAAGAGAGGAAGGAAGGAAAATAAAGAAGTGTTCTTGCTGTGAAATCAAGAACAGTCCTTTTCACTGAGAAGTGAACTCCTTAATCTCACGAATTCTGTCTGCGTGGACATGCACATGTGGAGCTCCTCCAGGAGCTCACTCTAGCAGGACCCTGCTACAGCCAGGCCTTTGCACAGGGCGTCTGCGCCTGAGGAGCAGCAAGGGAGCAGGACTGACGGGTGTCCCTTGTCAAGTACTGTGCTGCCTTCTCCTGTTTTTCGTGCTCTTGGAGGGGCAGTGCTGTGTAAGTTCTGCTCCCTGCTTGAGATGCAAAATCTGTGAAGGGTTTGCTCTTCACTGTGGTTCAGCGGCCCTCTGCTGTGCCCGTGTCTGTCCAGGCTCGTGCTGGGCAGTTTCTTCCAGGAATAGTGACACATTAGCACTGAATCATCTTCCTCTCCCCACTGTGAATGGCCTGGAGATGTGTAAGAGGGTGGAGCAGAGTCAGACTGGAAGGAGTTCTCTATGTATTTATTAGCCATTTTTGTTTTCTTTTTTGAGAAACCTCTTGTTAGTTCCTTATTACCCCCCCCTTATTTTTTGTTTTTTTTTTGTTTTGTTTTGTTTTGTTTTTTTGTTTTTGTTTTTTTGGTTTTTCGAGACAGGGTTTCTCTGTGTAGCCCTGGCTGTCCTGGAACTCACTCTGTAGACCAGGCTGGCCTCGAACTCAGAAATCCACCTTCCTCTGCCTCCTGAGTGCTGGGATTAAAGGCGTGCGCCACCACGCCCGGCACCTTAACCCATTTTTAAAAAATGGGTTGTTTGTTTTTTTTAACTTTCTGGTTTTTGAGTTTTTTATTCTGGATTTTACTTGTCTATTCAATGTGTAGCTTGCCAGGGCATTGGGCAAAGATTCTGTCGGCTTCCTCTTCACTTGATTTCCTTAGCTGGTTTCCTTAGTCGCTTATGCAGAAAGTCCTCTCTCTGTGTATCTGCAGGAGCCAGCCTATGTTTCTTCCAGCAGTTTCAGCTTTCACATTTTCTACTTGGCATTAGTTTTTGTGTAAGAAGATGGAGCCAAGATGATAGGCACTAAGTCTGGGCAGGTGGGCCAAAGCCTGGTGGGTGGGTGGAGGCTATATGTCAGGAATGACCAAGCTAGGCTGGTTCAGTGGATGTGGGACTAGGGTAGATCTGGAGATTGGGCATAATGCATGTAGTAGGGGACCAGGCAGATCCCCCTGGCTGGACCCTAGTACAAGATGTGCAGAACCAGGCTAGGCAGAGGTTGGATGTGGGCTAATCCTTTAAAAAGTTAGGGTCTAAGCCAGATACCTTTATAATGGTAGATACCTTTAATCTCACCACATAGGAGACAGAGGCAGGTAAATTTCTGATTTGAGGGCAGCTTGTTCTACATAGTGAGTTTTGGGACAGCTAGGGCTATACCACACACACACACACACACACACACACACACACACACACTGTGTATACACACATGGTGCACATTTGCCATAGCATACATGAAGAGGTCAGCAGAAAACTTGTGGGAGCGAGTTCTCTCCTTTCACTGTATGGGTCCCAAGAGATCCCAGATCCACAGGCTTGGCAGTAAGCACCTTTTTACCCACTGAGCTCCCTCATCCGCCCTGTGATTGGCTAATTTTAAGGATACCTGGTGAAGAGAGGCAGAACTGAGTAAGTTGGAGAGCCCATGCATGCGTGATACATGAGCAGCACTGGAAGGTAGGTGGTGATTTCCCTAGTAAAATCTATGTGGCTATTTCTTGAATTTAAAAGATTTCTGTGCTGGAAATCAGAGGGGCCAAAATGCAGGCTGCTTTCGGCCCAGTTCAGCCCTCTCTGCAGTTGAAGTCATCAATGACACACATTCACATCATCATTGTAGATAATTCCAGAGGAGAAGTGCTGCTTACCTCTGTATCTAGAAAGCTGTATGTATGTCCTCTCCCCTGTCCAGCACTGCAGAGATGGAGAAGAGGCAGCCAGAGGCAGCACCCTCTACTGTGTGGACAATTTTCTCAAAAGCATTTGAATGGTAGCCTTCATTCTCTAGCTTACTAGAGTAGAAAACTTGGCTCTGCCTAGAAATGTACCTGCGATTGCCTCAGTCTTCCTCTCTCCAGCCCACTCTCCAGAAGATGTTGACATTCAACAAGGACGATTCCATTGTGACTTGTTTTTACAGTAAGCTTTTATTACTCATTAAAAAACATAGAAGGACATTTAGAAAGAAAATATCCTGAAAAGAACACACACAGAGCAATAATACAACCATAGAAGGCACTACCAGCAGTTAGACTCCTCTGAGACGTTAGGAACGCCACGCTTTCCAGAGGCTCAACCTCAGTACAGGTCCTGGGTCTAACTGTGCTTTAAAGTCTGACTCTTACCATCATTTTCTGAATAAACGCCTTTTCTGTATATATATCTATATGCCTCTATGTGTATATACATATATATATAATACATGAATTTTTTTTTTCTTGTCAAAAATAAAAAGCCATCCATGGAGGGAAGTTCTCAGCAGCATTCACAGTGTTTGCAGCAGGAGCCATGCCTTCTCCTAACGCTACAGACATGCAGGATGAAGGGAATGACTTTCCACGTGCCCCTGTAATACACAGCAGGACGGGGGCTTCTTAAGGGAGAGAGGTGTAAGGCTGGGCATGAGACCTCAGGTAGCCAAGGGGCTGATGGCGTGCACAACCTCAGAGTCGCTAGCTCATGTTGCTTTTGCAGCTCTGCAAACAATGCACAGTTTGAATGACAAGGATTTGGCGTTCTTCTGGGACAGGAGCAGTGTGGCTTCAGCCTGGGCTGGTAGGGAACTTTTTAGGCTACACGGAGAAGCTTGGGCTTAAAACAACCCGAGGAAAGGGTGTGGAAAGGCAAGCACAACATGAAAGTGGTCTCCTCTGGAGGCTCAATTGGAACACTGGCCCTCTTTTAAAATAAAGGGACAAGTTTTTCTCCATCTGTATCGAGTGTCTTTGCAGTCCTGGCTACTCTGGCTGATTGGTTTTAAGTCTGAACTACTCAAGAGTTGGAGTCATAATCTGATGCTGTCAATGCAGTCTAATAACCTCGCATCTTCAAAGTCAAAGCCTGACCGGGAAGCTTGATGGGAAAGAGGCTGTGATCATCAATCACCCTGTGCTCTGAGGCTGTGTCCTTGGCTCTATAGCACCATTGTCCACTTCCTGCCAGGGGCAAGCCAGCAGAGAGCTTCAAGCAAAGTGCCCCACTCGTTTCTCTGCAAACAAAAAGGCACTGAAGTCACCAGGGACGTCAGGCCCACAGGTCTGCTCAGTGCTGTGCTGCGAGCAGACCATGCTGCCCACCAGAAAGGCCTCCACGTTGGAGGACCTTAGCACTGTAATCAAAGCTACTACTCAGGCAGCTACTCTGGAGACCCTAAAGCCGGAGGTGGAGGTGGAACTGAAGGCCAAGGAGATTCGGGCCCCCACTGCAGGCGTAGGCCACAGACAGCTTGGATGTGCTTCTCTGTAATACTTTCTGGCAGCTCAGCAGGAAACTAAAATTGATAAGTGGCTGGTTTCTCTTTGGTAGAAACCCATAAGGAGGACAGCATTAAATTCAAATGTTAACATATCAAACATTGGACAGAGACATGCTGAAATACCACACAGATGTGCATATATGTCTTTGGGTTTGCATGCACACAGCCTGCTGGGTAATAAGAGACGGCCTGGTCAGGCTGTAGCCTCTCGAAATCTCAGGCTGACCCTGAGTGTCTAGTACTAGAGAAGAAGAGGCACCTTGGGGCAAGGACAGTCCTTTCATGAGCATTTTCCTGCTTTCAAGGACTTAGCTAGAATGAATATGCCACATTTGACCCTTAAATATACTATACGTGGCCAAAAATACCAGACAAACAAACCAAAAGAGGAACCGAAGAGTTAAATCCAGAGAAAGAACACACAGGCTCTGAAACCTTTCTTTCCTTTTGCCGGCTGGTGATTGATTGGAGTTTGGTGACCAGAGAGGCAACTATTTGGTTTCTGAGAGGCCAGCAGACTGAGCAGGGAAACACTGGTCGTTCCATGGGAGTTCTCATCCCAGGCGGAAGCTCTCCAGAGCCATGGTGTGGTGGGTTAGCAGGAATCAAACCCCACATAGACACTGTGTGGAAGAGACTTTGTGCCACACCTGTTAACTGCTGGGCAGGCACTGGTGGACCCACCAGAGGTGTCTTAACAGTAACTCTTTGTTGCAAAATAATTAACAATAAAATAAATCGGAGGGCACTGAGGACAGGAAGTTGGCTGGTTACCCCGGCTTCCCTTGGGACTCTCGTAACGCCTCTTCCAGTTTCTGACGGAATTTGTTGTACTTCTTCTGCAGTTGATGGATCTTGTCCTGCTCCTCTTTTTCCAGGATAGTTAAAAAGTTCTGGAGTTCAGGAATGGAAAAGGCATCCCACTGTGAGAGGAGGGGGGGGGGGCGGGCGCAAGGGAAAATGGTTAGAAGTTGACATGTCTCAAGGGCCCTGCTGCTGCTCCACAGTGAGCCAACCATGTACACTTTTCAGTTGAAGGGGCGGGTATCACGAGTGACATTTGTGTACTGTACACAACGGTCACATCAGCCACAAATGGTCATGTCCCGGAATCTCCTGGAGTTCCCAGCCTATACACCTGTGCTTATGGAAGAGCAGCCGCAGCTGAGGTCTTCACTTTGGGGCTGGATGTGCTCCCCAGAGGCAGGTGGAGGACACCTATCATGAGCTGTGTGACATCAGACGACGCTTTCGTAGACTCAAGACCACCCTGAGCTGTCCTGGTTGAAATGAATGTAGAGCCCTATCTGCCCTGGTCTTCCAAGACTCCGTTGACCAACCTCCTTCTCCCCCCAACTCCTCCAAACAACAAAAACAACCCCACTCTAAACCTCCCCTCCGTCCCATCACTCCCTGAAGACCACATCCCAAGTATTCTGGCCTTGGAGGATTTCTGCCTGATTTGACCCCATTTTTGCCAGGAGTCTAACATGGTTAGACCCCTTTGGAGAAAGGAAGTCAGCATTTTAGGAGAGAAAGGTGGTTCAAAAATGTCTATGTCCAGTAGAGCCCAGAGTTTGAGCTTACTGGGCCTTAGGAAAAACTAGGTGAGGCCTGAACACAGTTTCTCTGTGTTTGACACCCAGCCCCATGCCAGCCCTATTTCCACAAAGCATATGAAATCCTTCCCACAGGCTTTGCCCTGTGCAGGTTGTAACTTGCTTCCCTGTGATGTGCGCCCCACTAATGATCCTGGGTTAAATGCTGAGCCTCTAGCAGTCCTGCCGCCCCACCTACACTCTGCAGTTAGGACAGCAGCACCCATCTGGCCAGGACTGGTTTTTGCAAAGGGCCCAGACATACCTCCACCTCTCCAGTTTCATTCTCCTTTAGCACAAAGCTGAGAACATCGGTGTCAGGCCCAGCGAGCAGACGAAGGTAGAGAGGATAGTCAGCAATGGAGAGTTTCTGGAAGAGCACTGCAAACAGAATGAAGGGCTGGGTGCTCATCTCAAATGAGGACAGGATGGGGTTGGGCTTGGAAATGCACAGGTTGGCCAGATGACTGGAAATAGTCATGGTGGTTCTAATGGGCGTGGACCTGACATGGCAGTGGTGGCTCTGAGCCTTCCATCCATTCCTGCCATTTGAGGTACTGCCTTCATTCCCATATGGCAAAGTTTAGCCATATTTCCATTTACAGCATCTTCCAGAGGAAGAGGAGCAGTGGGCGGACTCCTTCCCATTATAGAGATTAGGAGTCCAGAGCCCAGGGTGTGTCTTTCCGGTATGTGCATGGAGCTGGGCACAGTAGACATGAGCTGCCTGGTCCTGCCCAGAGCCTGTGCTTGGCACTTCCATGAATCCTGCTGCCTGGAAGCCTACACTTCCCACCCAGAACTGATGGTGAGGTTTAGTGACTGTGGACATTAGCAGACTGGGGAGAGGTCAGAAACTCATACCTTGTCCATCTTTGTGTATCCGCTTAAAAAGTGCAAACTTCTGTGGGTTGTCCACAACCATGAACTTCTTGAGCAGCCCCTGGATGACCTCACTAACAGTGGTGGTGCTGCTGATGTGTAGCTGCTTGATGGCATCGAGTGGCAGGTAGAAGGACGTCCGCTTGTCTGTGGTGGCTGCAGGGTTCACTTCCTTAATGGCATCATAGATGGACTGGGGCCGGATCCCAGCGGGCACCGTCACTGGCCGTCGGAGCTTCAAATGCACTTTGATGAAACCTGTGTAGGTGCCATCTTCACTCTGCAAGTGGGAGGCACCGCTGATTCTGTCTGCCCAGTTCACCCTGGGTTGTAAACTACAGAAGACCTGACAGGCTACTCCAGCCAGCCTGCCTGAGTCCCTTCCCAAGTCTCCTGTCTGGAAGTGCAGGAGGAAGTTCACTCTCCTCATGGGCCAGGAGGTTGGTGAGGTCGGGCTTCCCTCACAGGAAGTTTAGCTAGGCCACTCCAACCCTTTACCAGATAGGTGCCAATGGCCTTTGTTGGGTCTCACTCTAAAGGCAGAGCCTGCAGCCTCCTCTCTACCTCTGAACTTGGGAGGCAGCATCAAAGTCTTCAGAGACCCAGCCCAACTCCAGCCTGACTGATCACTGCATTTTCTGAGGCTCCTGAGTGACTTGGAAGCCCCAGGGAGCCAGTTGCTGCCAGTCACCAGCAGGGGGCAGGGCTCTCCTGATGTCACTTCTTAAAGACAACTGAACCTGTCAAGATCTCTTAAGCATGGGCATGGAGATCTCTATTTTATACTGAAGTAAGGAGAGGTTAAAGTTTGCCAAAGTAGCCAGAGAGTGAATGGAACAGAGGTTGTATCTGGAGTCTATTCTAAAGCCCATTCTATTTCTCTGGGTCCCTGAGGTCACAGAAAGCTGGGCCTGGACAAAGGAGAGTGAGCTGTAAGGGAGTAGTCGTTCCTGCGTAGGCGGGGCAGAAAAGATGTTGGGTAGGAATGGACAGGCTCTGCTTACCAGCTTCATGCCCAGGCAGTGCTTCTCCCTGCTGTTATAGCTGTCAATCTTCTGCTTGATCTCCTGTATCGTGGGCAGGTGCTGTTTCTCCTCCACTGCCTTACAGACATTCTGGAACAGACAGGTAGCAATGTGTACAGTGGCTCTCAGGATACGGAGGGCAGTAAGCATATCTCCCAAATGCCCCTCTGGCTAAGAAAGAAGTGCCAGCATGAGCAGTAAGAGGCCAGCCACTCAAATCTCTCTCAGCCTCAGGCTTCCTCACCGAGGACATGGAAATAATACCTAGCCCAGACTGGCTGAGAGACCAGTGTCTGTGTGCCCCACACCTAGGCACTGGCCATCAACTTGGTGAGTGGGCCGTGGCCTGTCCATGTCCAAGAAGAGATAAGCTACAAAGGTGTGAGTGAGTACATGCTAAAAGCTGATGGCCAGGGACCAAGGGTACATGCCCACCTGCCAGTCAGCTCATGTCACTGGCGATAAGCTTTGCTCATAACATGTGATGATTTGTCAAGTGAATGAACTGTTAGGGACAGTCAGTGTTTGCCGGGCACCTCCTCTATACACTAAGGATTCAGCTATCTCTACATTTCACAGACCCAAACTTCCTGATTCCTGATTCTCCAGGTGAGAACACTGGGACTCTGCATTTACCAGCTTGCTCAATACCCCCATCCCCATGTGCAGAACAAGCCAGAATCCCACACCTGTCCTGCTGTGGTCTCCCTGCATCACATGGTTCGATCTGACAGAGTTCCCTGCTTTCTCTGTGGCCCGCCAGGAAAATGGAAGAAGGAACTTAAGGTCAGCATCCCTTGCAGTATGGTACTGGTGGATTCTGAGATCTCCACAGGTCTTTTTCACAGGTCCGTTCTCTGGAGTTCCCTCATGTTCAGGGTCACTTCCCAGTTTGTCTTAGTACTCCCCAGAGTGGCTTGGAGTGCAGGGAGCCGGTAGGTGAAAATTCTCCCAGAATTAATCCTGATCTTAGAAACCCAGCAGACTTGGGCAGTCAGGAATCATCTCTGGTACATGAGACAGCAGATGCCCAGAGAAGGATGACTCGACAGCATCTGATACCTGCTTGTGGGTTTGGTTTGAAGAATTTTACAACAGTTTCCACATCACACTGTCCCCACCACCAAGTGAAGCACAGTGGGGCGCTCACCAACAGAGCTCACGCCTGACCTTTCCCTTCAGCATGTCCATTTGTAGGACTTCATGACACGCACAGCACGTCAGCACTCCCTCCTCCCACTCGCCAATCCTACAGGGCACAGGAAACTGCCAAGAGCAGTGGGCATTGCTGGGTCTGCATGGCTCCACCTTCCCAGCCCTCCACAGAGACGAGCCGGCATCCTCTTTCATTCGAGGCTCTTGCGTGGTCACTTTTCACCCACAGCTCCTGATGGTAACTCCTGGGTTCTGACACACTACCTATGCCATTCCTATTGTAAGATCATGAACATAGAAAATCAATATGCTGATAGCCCGCTGCTAGTGAGTAGCCTAGTAGGAATAAGAATGAAGTCCATCTAAGCATGGAGTCAAGTTCTCAACTGAGCATGTGGCCACCCTAGGGCAGCCCCTTCTGCTGTTGGGATCAGCACCCCACCACACCAGTAATGGTCACTGAACTTTGACACTGCAGGCCTGGGATGCACAGATGATAAAACAAGACCTGGCCTGTGGAACATTCATCTAAGCTGGCCCATCAGTGGGTCCAGCTCTAGGCATCCCAGTGGGTTTTGCATTATCTATGAAGCTGGCAAAGAGGGACTCCTAACATCTGGAGTGAGGGCAGTTGGCAGGATGTAGGGGCCTGCCAGTATGTCCTCTTACTTGATCTTGAAGAATGCCCAAGAGAAAATAGTTGCTGGGACATCTCCTGTTTGCTTAAAGTGCATAAGCCATGTGAGCCTCACAGGCTGTATTCACTTGACTCATTAATCTGGAGGCTTTCAAACGGATTCCTCTCATTTGTCTTCACTCCTGGGACTCTCCATTTCCAGTCTCCACAAGATGGATACCTCTCTATGGACCAGATGTGCCTGGCTATGGCCCTGCCTTGCTCTCTGATCATTTCAAGTCAGAATGGGTAGCTGGGTGGCTGCTGCTTTAGCCTTCATTCTACTCATCTCAGGCAGGCTGACTGTCATTCCTGGGACATTCTCATTTTCAACTACAAAAAAAAGAATTAAGTGAAGGAAAACTCTAGAAGTCCCTGGAAGACCTCTGTTTTCAGTTCCAGCCATTTTCTTGTTGAAAAAGCAGCTGTGTTGTGGCTGCTGAAGGCCTGCTTCCACGCCTACTTTGGACCACAGTGAGTCACAGCTGCCTTGGCTTTAGGTTTCTTCTTCCTGTTCCACTTTTTTTATTCATTACATCAACCGACCTATTCTGTTCCCTTTCCACAAAGCTGGAAAATGATGCAAGTAGCCATGGGTATGTTCCAGACCAAAGCAGAAGATGGCATTCTTGACCTCAGGATTGGAAGATCTGGTCTTGGAGGGGGGGGTGGCCGATGAGCTCCATCTACCTAGGAGTGTCAGCAGCCTGTGTGTGCCCAACACTGTGAACCTTGCTCACATAGAATGTCAGCCCCAAATGTCAGCACCCAGTTCAGTCTGGCTGCTGCCCACACTGAACCTGCCAGGCAAGATCTAACCTACAGATGGAATGAATCACTTTCCAAAGTAGGCCAATCAGTGAGTCCCGTCCAGGAGCTCAAAATCCACCACCTGGGAAACACCGTGGAATCTAGATTACGGACTCTTAAACTTCCAAGCACATTGGCGTCATCTGGGGATTTTCTAAAAATGTGTTTCCTGGACTTTCTCCTTAGAGAGTGATCTGGGATTGATCTGGGGTGCAGTCTGGGAACAAGAATTGTTGAAATCTATTAGATGATTTCAACATGTTGCCGAGTTCACAACAATTCCATCCAGCTACAGAGCTACTATTTTGGGGCCAACAGATAAAAGCTGTCCCCACATTTTACCTAAAAGGCAGAGTCCACTGTGTCCGAGGACAAGGCAGGCTCTGGTTTCTGTTCATCTGACACATTCTCAAGCCCTCACAGTGCAGGACGTGTCTCTCTAATGATGGACACAAGGCAGAAGCCAGGAAGATACGCTTGTGTCTTGGGGCACCCCAATGTCCAGACAGAATGGGGAAAGCTTATAATTTAGTAAATCTAGGTATTATCCTGTCAGGTGTCTCTCCGAGAGTTTACCCATCTTGGGACATGCGACATGGAATTGATTCTCTCTGACTAATCCCTGGCAGCGGCTAAGCTGTTTTCAGCATGCCTGGCTCATCCATGGTACTGCTGAAAAGCTGGCTCGTCTCACGTCCTAAGCCACAAGAGGCTGTGACCACTGTAAGCTCTTGAAGGTACTGCAGTAAGGAAGTTATAAAGTGGAGGCATGACAACCACGTGATAGGCTGTGTGCCAGTCATAAGAGCACAGACCCCCCCCCCCGCAAAACCATTCCCTAATATCTATTAAAACGCCCTCAGTGGGTTGGGAGTGGTGGCAAGCACCCATAACCCCAGCACTTAGGAGGCAGAGGCAGGAGGATCACTGCAAATTCAAGAGCAGTCTGGTCTATATAACGAACTATCAGAACTATTATCTGAAAAAAACCAAATAAAGTCAAAATACCTTTAAAAAACCCCAGCACAGACAGATTTATGCTAGGTCAGACTGCTGTATTTTATCTTCAAGGCAACACTGGCTAGGTCCGCGGTGCAGTCAGAGACAAACGGGAGTCTTCATTTTAGTTATTCTACTCTAAGGATGACCCTCTAAGGAGTGAGGCCGGTAGCTTCTAATCTGCAAATGGGTCCTGGGCAGATCAAGAAATCTCCAGCCGAGTTCACAGAGTGACAGTGGGCGGAGGCAGAGGAGAGTGTGTCCACCCTCAGTGCTGGTTTTGTCTTGATCTAAATCACACAAACCACAGTTCTGCTAAAATAAAAAAAAAAGTCACTCTCCTAAAATGTGTCCAAGTGTTCTCCTTGCCGGTGACTCTGATGGTCTCACTCCTGTCTTCCCATCTGCAGTTGCTTTCCCCGGCAAGGCTTCCCTAACCACCGCAGCCCCCCATGATGGTGGCGGTGACGACAGTGAGCCTTGTACTGTTCCCAGCATGTATCAGTTCACACACCTCCACAGCAAGCACATGAAGAAGGGCCCCATCCTCACAACCATATATAGCTGGAGAAAATGAATCACAGCCAGACTGAAGCTGAGCTTATCGAAAGTCAACCCTCGCCATCTGGAGTTTATCTACAATCCCGCTTGCTTCCATCCACCTCCCAGGAAGCTATCAGTGATGGCTTCCCCTCTCTCCTGTGTGGAAGATCTTTCATGACCATGCCAGATTGACTTCTGTTTCTTCTGTGCCCATCAGCACTGGGCGTGAAGAAGACAACACTTGCTCAGGACCTCCACGGATCCCTCACTGACTGCAGGGGAGGGGGTCTCGGCTTTTCTAAGGAGCCGTGGAGGGCCTTGGGCCTTGGATTTAAATGTAGTCTGTGCTCTGGGAGTGAAGTAACCACGCCTGTCTCGTCCATCATGGTATCCCAGAGCCTTGTTCCTGCTCAGATACCTGGGGGATGGGTATGTATTTGGCTTTAGACTCTGACTACTAATTTTGTGACCTTGAGAGAATCAAGAGACCCTCCAAATCGTTCCTTCTATAAATTTGAGAGCAAATTATTTTGCCACTCAAGAGTGCTATAAAAGTAAGACAGGAGGTTCAAAGGTGTTTTACAGATCAATCAAATCTAACCAGAGGTTTCCCAGGAAACCCAAGCCTATCCCTCTAAACCAAGTTTATTTCTCATTGTACTTATTTACATATTCTAGATTAGCTAAGCAGCCTTAGAGCTCATTCATTCCTTTCTCAGCACAGGCAGTGGACAGACTTTTTCTGTGAAGGTTCGGGTAGTAAACACTAGGCTTTGGAGGCCACAGTCTTATGCATCTACTGCCCTCCACCCTCGTAACACAGAGGCAGCCACAGAACGGGGGTAGCGGTGGCACAATGAAATGTGTTTGTGCAATGCGCTCAGGGCAGTGAGACTTGCTTTGTGCAATGTGCCCCTGGGTAGCAGTTTGCTCCACGGTGGGGTTTGCACAATTTCCCTCCCTAGAATACACACACCTCTCTTCCCTCGGTTGGCTTCATCTCCTCTAGGTGGTACCTAGGAAAATTTTAGCCCATAGCAGCCTCCCGTCCTCTGGGCCCTTGATGTGTCTGTTGTGTGACATTGTAATTCTCCAACTCAGGAAGGTATTTACACTTCTACCCAGTCTCTTTCTCCCAAGTCACACCTCCTATGCATTGCAGTATTTCCCCCCTGCTCCTGTGGTAAAACACCCTGACAGAAGTGACTTAAGGAAGAAAGGGTTTGTTTTGGCTTGTAGTTCCAGGTTACAGTCTGTCACGAAGGAGAAGTCACTGTGTGGGAGTTTGAGGAGCTGTGAGTGTATTGCAACTGTAATCAGGAACAGAGCAATAAATGAACACTTACTAGTGCTCAGCTTGCTATATCTTCATCATCATCATCAATTGAGACAGGGTAGCCGTGGATATCCTGGAACTCACTATGTAAGCCAGGCTGAGTTCAAACTCACAGAGATCCACCTGCTTCTGCCTCCTGGGTGTAGGAGTCAAGGTGTAGACCTCCAGAGACTCCAGGGTCCTTCGGAGAATGGCACCACTCAGTAATGGGTCTTCCGGCCCTAGCTAAGGTAATCAAGATACTGACCCTTCCCCCACCAGGTAAGCCTGAATCATCTCCCAGGTGATTCTACTCTGTCAAGTTAACACCACCCCACAGTTTCCTGTGAGTTTCCTCAGAGTACCAGAGAACAGGCTGCAGGAACTTCACTCTCAATGATTAGCTATCCCCAAAGGCTCGGTCATTTCCCTGGAGTTATTCTCCTCCCTCCGTGACAGGAGGCAACAGAGTTGGCTGAAGCAGGGATGGAGTAGGGGGCTAGGCACACTGGCTCTGGGCCTCAGAGTCCTCTTGCAGCAAAGCCGAAGTTTCCCATACACCACAGATCTCTGCAGCTGCTTGCAGATGTTAAATCCACACTCCACGAAGGAGTATTCCGAGCCTGTGAGGCTCCAGCCAGCCTTTCATTAAGCACATGCTGACGTGTGTTGTTTAAAGATTAGCTCACATGCATTCACTAACCCAGTACCTTCAGGTGGCTACTCCTTGGATGGATCAGAATTTGTGTTGGGCACCTAAGCTTCTTGGGGCCCACTGCTGGGCTCAGCTAACACGTAGTTGGCCTCCAAGGAGGTATCGGAGACGTGCCTGTGGATTAGGTGTCAGGGAGGGTCAAGCGGCTGGAGTAATCTTCAGCATCCCTGATATCCCACACGGCTAGGTCCAAGAGCACCTCTCTATCCTGCATCCTGAGGGTTCCCTGCCAAGAACGCATGGGCTGCCCGGGGACTTCAGACTTGGGCGGGCCTACTTCTTTGCCACTTGCTGATCAGGATGAGTACAATACCATCAGTGACCTGTGACCTAATAGCAAGTCACTTCCCCTCTCAGAGCCTTAGTTTCCTCATCTGCCAAACCATGAAGTGACACCAAAGAGACTCCAAGGCCCAATGCAGGGCTAAGACTGGGCCGAGAAGATAGGGCTTTCATCACCGCTTCCTCCTGTCTTTCAGAGAACTGGGTGTGGGGTTGAGGACCTGGAGGACAGCCAGGGGCGTCCGAATTGTGTCAGCAGCTGTGGCCCAGAGGAACAGAGCTACCCGTCCCCTCTACCGCTCTGCTCTCCTCGGTGCTCGCTTGCTCACCGACCTGCTCTCTCTTTGTGTCAGCAAGACCTTGTCTCTGCCAAGCTCAAGTAGGTCTTGGTTTCCTTTCTCGCTCTTAGCACAGCTGTCAGCAGCAACTCTTGTGCCCCTGAGTAGAAACCTTCTCTAAGACCAAACCAGGGAAGAGAGCTGTAAGCATGTACTGAACAGAGGACCATGCACAGGCCCCCAGGCCCCGACTCTCAGGGATAATGTTGGGCTTGCCCTAAATGGGAACCTCAGGTTATAAGAGGGAACACATCCATCTGTCTAGGCGGGGTTTGAAATGTATGGCTCAGTCTCCGAGCACTGGAAAGGTCACAGGTCCCTTTGTGACAGCCTCAGCCAGATACAAGAGAGGAATCTCCAGTAAGGTGCACTGTAGGGTCCCCACCTAGTTCCAGAGTGGCATGTTCTGAGATGCTTCCTCTGATCTACCCATGGCAGTAGAGGGTTCATCTCCTCTATCTGTTGCCTGCCCATGTTTCCCAGAATAAAAAGACCAGAACTTCCCCAACTGTGTTCTCTAGCAGTCACCTACAGCAGAGTGGGAAGGGAGTCTCACAGAGCCGTGTGGGACCCAGGTGGCCCTAGAGTGGTCAGTGGAGACACAGCATAAAGCTGAGAAACTGGAAAGAGACTGAAGTCCCCAGAGACAAAAATGCAGAGCAGATGGTTAATGGCAACAGCCAGGCACCAGGAACTGACTGAGATGGTTCTAAATACTGTGGGGAATGAAACAGACTAGTGTAGCCCCTATCCCTGGGAGTCCACAGGTCCCTGTAGGAAGGCAGGCAGAAATACATGCACTGTGACACAGATAGGCTCAGAACAATTGTCTGGCTTTCAAGCAGCCCTAATCAGCATCATGTGATGCAGGTCATCTTGGTGAAGACCCCAGAGAACCAGTGTCCCCTTCCCCTTTTACTGAGTCTACAGGAGCACTTCATCTGCTTGTTCAGGACCAGAGGGCAGCAGCTCTATACAGGAGACCCAGGGGGCCCTAGGTAGCCCCAGACACTGCTCTGAGGGCTTTATGGTACCATTGATGCCCTCAAAATAACTTGACTTGCGACATGGTCCCAAGACCTGAGCTTTGCCACTGGCTCACATTATTTATGCTATGCCACAGTTAAGCCACGCTATGCTTTCAGTTCTTTGGACACCAGAATGTGAGTCTCATGGAGGCTAGGACATGCAGTTTGTATATTTGATGTGCAGAGTAACGGATGGCCTTAATTAAGTGCCTTGCTCGTTGTAAGTATGGTGAAAATTTAACAGACCCCAGCTAGTTCTCAGCCGCAGAACCAACTGCAGCAATAGTTACTGACAAAATGATTACAAAAATAATTACAAGACAAAAGAAAGCTGGGTCCGGGGGACTGGCCCAGTACGAGCATTCTCTTTCCTTTAACCTGCCCGACAGGCTACATTATGATTCTCAAAAGTCCTAAGCACTTTTGTCCCAGGTCTTCTCTTCCATAAAAACCTGTTGAGTCGGGCGTGGTGGTGCATGCCTTTAATCCCAGCACTCAGGAGGCAGAGTCAGGCGGATTTCTGAGTTTGATGCCAGCCTGGTCTACAGAGTGAGTTCCAGGACAGCTAAGGCTACACAGAGAAACCCTGTCTCAAAAAACCAAAAATAAATAAATAAATAAATAAATAAATAAATAAATAAATCAATCAATAAATAATAAAAATAAAAACTGTTGAAAGCTATAATGTATGATCTTATTGGCATAACAGCTATGTTAATATCCCTAGCCTGGGCTAGGGAGATGGTTTGATCACTAAAGCGCCTGCTATGCAAGACTGAGGGCCCAAGTTCGAATCCCCAGCACCCATGTGAAGGCCAGCTCAGTGGCACATTCGTGACTGCAGCACCTGCAGAGACAGGTGATCTTGGGAGCTCTTGGTGGCCAGCCAACTAAGAAGGACATCCACCATCGAGCTGACCGCCACACGCACACACTTGCAGGTGTGCTTATGCATACATGTACATCCATCCACATTAACTATGAATTAAAACAGCCCAGACAGCATAAGACCCAACTGCAAAATAAATAATAAACTGATGAGGGTAGGTATACAGATACTTAAAAGAACTCCAGCAACTCAACAGAAACATGAACAGCCTGGCCAGAGATGGGAAGGATGGCTAGGCATTTATTCAAGCAAAGATGAATGTTCAGTGCACACATGCTTACTGAGCCCAGGATCCTGTGGGTATCTTTTAGTTAGGGAAAAACCCTTAAATCACAACAAAGCCCCACTCAGCTCGCGTTTGACTGTTCATGAGATCCGCACGTTTGGATGTAGAGTGCATCCGGTACTAAGTGGCCGTCTCCATTTGCCCTTTGTTACTGTGATAAAGCACTGACCACAACAGCTTGTGGGGAAGGGTTGATTTTGGCTTATAGTCCATCGTTCATGGAATTAACTAAAGCAGGCGCCCAAGGCAGGAGCTGAAGCAGAAACCACAGAGGAACACTGCTCACTGTTCGCGTGTGTTCTGCTGCCTTTTGTCTACAGCCGGGATCACAGTGGACAACATCCAGTAGCAAGAAAATGCCCCATAGCCATGTCTGCTGGCCAGTCTGATGGGGGCAATTCCTCCACTGTGGGTCCCTCTTCCCGGGTGTGTCAGGATGACAAACAAGGTCAGCGATCTCAGTGGTCAGTGCAAACAGGTAGAAGTATTGTGGAGACAGTATGCTGAGTCCTCAAAAGGTTAACCTAGAATCACCTAGCGTTTAGCAATTCCAATTCTGGATGCACATTCAAAAAAAAAAAAAAATGAAAGCATATACACAACACAGGAATGAGCAACCTGAGTATCCACTGATAGGATGGACGTGTAATATGTAGTTCATGTCTGCAGTGCAATGCGTTTTACCTTTTAAAAGGAAGAAAGTACCATCGATGCTGTTCCGTGGATAAACCTTGGAAACACTATGCTAAGCGGAATAAAATAGACCCAAGAACACACGCCCTGGTAGGGTCCTCCCAGTCTCCGCCCCTAGAGTAATGAAACAGGTAAGGAATTTCAGTTTGGGAAGATGAAAGGTTCTGGAGGTTGGGTCTGCAGACCCAGCAGCAAAGCACCTGCTTTATCATACACAAGGCCTCAGGTTCAAACCCCAGTGCCCCCAGAGTTGTAGAAATGGAGGTAGTGATAGTTGAACAGCAGGGTATCATGTCATGCTTCAGAAACTGGACGACATTTAGTGATGGTTGGAATGGTAAATTTTCTGTGTATTTTCTGTGTTGAGCCACAGCTGTGACTTCCTGATAGAGTACCTGTCTAGGGTGCACAGGCCCTGGGTTTGCTCCCCGGTACTGCAGAATAAATAATGAAGGTAAAAGATGAATCCAGGACCCCAGAAACCTGGAGGCCATTAGCAGTCTGGGTTTGTATGGTTGGCATAAAGTTGTAACTTTCTCTTCCATTCTATATGTCAAACATCTTAAGGGTCAATCTAGCTCCTAGGCAAGTTGGGCCCCATCCTGAGCCCTTCAGACTCAGAATCCATTCCTATGACCAGGCTCTAGCTCTGCTCGTGGTTTCTGGCAGGACACAGACCAGATGCCCATGGTGGTGAAGCAGCACAGGAGGGAAGGGGCAGAGGAACTTCAGTGGCCAGCCAATCCCAACCTGGTGTGCTCACACTGCTAGCACAGGGCAGCTTGGCTTTGTACAGCTGCCACAACACTTAACACTTCGGTGCCTGCCGGTGGGCGTGCAGTCTTTCCTGACTCCCCTTACCTGGAGGCCTGCTGCCATTAGGCTTAGGTCTCTAAGTTTTCATAACTGTATACTGAGCTATGCAGAAGAGGAAACAGACCTCAGGTAAGGGCAGGTCTGGGTTTTCTATACCAGAAATGGTGCCCATTGTCACACTGTATACAGATCTAGGTTACCTGACTGGGTGAACAGAGAGAAAGAATTAATCTCCCAGGCTGGGCCTGTGAGTGTCTCTCCATTCATGGTCTGGAGAGCTAAGTCCAGAGCCCAGCTTGACAGGAAGAAGCAAGGGCTCAGAAACTTGCTTCCTAAACTGAATGGAGAGGTATATGGTATATGTTCCACACACTGAAACGGGTAAATTCCAGCTCAATCGACAGAAATAATCTAATCTTACAAAGAAAGAGGTCGAGGCGAGGGGCCTGGCACAGAACACAGGGCGGTCTGCCCTGAGTTCTGAGAGTGAACAGGCTGGCTTGGCTAAGTACAGGTGGTGCTGGAAGGAAGGACCACGCTAGCATCCAGGTCTCCTCCTGGTCTCCCCTTAGCAGAAATCCTTACAATTGAAACATTAAGAGCTCACTACCTAGTTCCCTCTCAGGCCCAGGAGGAAGTGGCGAGAGGGGTTTATTCCCATACAAATGGAGGTAAACCTTTCTCGGGAGCAAAATAAAGGCTGACTTCCGTCACAGGTGTGCATTCTGGAGAGGACTAGATAAAGGAGCTGAGCCTGAGGGTGAAGTGACTTGGCCGCAGCCTCAGTTAGTGGCTGGGGGACTCTGTGACAGTTCTGCCTACTGTCCTATACCCTGGGTGCTAGGAAAGATCTCAAAGGTCTGTCACTCATAAGCCCAGCACACTGATGAGAGTAAAGGGGAGCCCTGTAGGCAGGGGCCAAGGTCTGCTTCTTCTACTGGGTGGGTGGTTGGTTGGTTGGTTACATAGCCTTGTACCTTGCTGGCCTTTAGTTACCAGCTTAGGGACTTCTTGGGAATCTGTGATAAGGGCTCAACTTGCATCCCTATTAGAGAAATTTCTGAACTAGCAAGTGTTTCCTAAACAGGATTTTGGACAGTCTGAAAATCTGAGGCAAGAATTAATGCAACTCCAGGGCCTGTTTGCAGAGACTCAGAAGCCAGTAGGTCCCTTAAGTCTCCAGTTCCAAAGAGTGACTCAGAGTAATCCCCATGCAGGTGGCAGGGCACCCTTGGAACTACTTCAGAGGAGTGATTAAAACTCCTCAGGCTCCCAGCCAGCTAGGGGTCAGAGATCACACTCTTTCCTGAGAAAGTGTGAACAGAGCTCCCAAGATTCAGAGAGGGAGTCAGGAGAAGCGTGGCAGAGACTGCTAAGGCTTTCCACACACTGTGTCCCAGTTCTTCTTGTGGTTAGGTGTGGCCTGAAGCAGCTCTAGCCAATGTCAATTGGGTAGAAGACTCTTATATTTACACACACACACAGAGTGTCTGTATGTGTAAGTATATATGTATATATACATACATACATACATACATACATACATACATACATATATATGAAGTTATGTCACTTGGGGTGATAATGCTTCCTGCAAGAGCTAGACTAACAAAGCCCCATTGCCAGCTATGGGATACTCCCCTTTTGAGTTGTTGATCAAGGGAGTTGAAGAGACTCTTAATATAGGGTATTGCTGTCACCTAGGTTGCCCCCCAGACCTTGGAGGTCTGACCCTATTGCTAAAGATAGCAGACACTTTGGATGCAGGACTAGAAGGAATTTAGTAGAACTGATTCTAGCTCATTGAGATGCCTTTTCCCTACAGACTGGTTCCCAGCATCCAAAGGTTCTGTGCAAGCTGCCAAAGGAGAAAAGCAATTGCCAGTCCTAACAAGCTGTAGAACTTATGGACTATGACAATGGCCAGTATAGCAAGATGTCCCCAGGGGTGTAGTAATGGGGCCCTTACATCTTGTGGGCAACTAACAGCCATGTAATTAAACTTGAGGCCAGCTTACTAAGAGGGAACTCATGCCTGGAATGGTAAATCTAAACAGCTACCCATGGGTGGTGAGCCGATAGAACCTACAGGGGAATATACTCCTGCCGCTCTCCTAAGCCGTATCCCTAAACAGCATTCTAGATGCTTATCCTTACACCCACAGGCAAGTGTGGCTTTCACCTCTCATCAAAGTCAATTCTTTTTTGCAGCAGACAGAGACTATTACAGAGATCCACAAATAGCCAAAATGCAGAGAACAACAGACCATGGGATACCAACCACAATGGATACATCTACTACACAACCCCTGGGCCCAAGGCTCCAGAACACCATGGAAGAATGGGTGGAAAGATTGTAAGGACCAGATGACCTAGACCTCTGCTTGAGGCTGTGCCTTGTATACACGGCAGGGGAGCTGCACTCATGAAATCTCAAGGTTTGTTTGCCTCAACAAGCTCGAAACAATTGATGGGCCAGCATGGATGGGGGAATCTTGCAAGGCCCCACTCCTACATGAAGGCGATTGGGAACTATGGAGAGAGGGAAAACTGTCTTCTCCAGGCACATAGGCTAGCCAATCCCACATGGTCAGTCCTAAACAAATACACACATGACCAACACTGAATGGACTGAGCAGGCTGTGCGCGCATGTGTATGTGTGAATACATATGTGTGTATATACATATATGTGTGTGTATATATATATATATATATACACACACACACACATATATATATATATATATATATATATATATATATATATATATATATGCTATACTTACCTGTAGTGGGTACATATACTTATGTATGTATGCATGTATGTATACACACACACATATATACACACATATATGTATATACACATGCATACATGACAACAAAGGAGGTCGTGAATTTGAGAGGGATGGTGGGGATCAGAGGAGGAGCCCATGTATGAAATTATTTAAAAAAAAAAACACTCTTCTTAGACCTGGCTTACAAGAACCTCTGGTGTTATTCTGAGTACCTCACTCCTCTGACTGCTACCAGTTTAATTCTCTGTAATGGAAAATCAACTTATTTATACAGTGACTAAAACCTAGGGATGATTTGTCATAAGAGGTAACCCATCTTGACTGCACAAGCTAAAAGTTGTGGCAACTGAAGTCAGCTAGCAGGCAGTCTACATCTACCTCTGCAACCAAGTCCACACTGCTGCCTTGGCATGAAGGGCACAGTTGGCACTCTTTTAGGACTGGCATCTCCTCAGGGAAAAGCACAGTTGCACAGGCCCAAGGAGGCAACAAACTGAAGGGAGGGGATAGAGACCACATTCCTGGACAGCAGTCCCCAAAATCGTCTGTGGTTAGCCCTGGGCAGGGTGAGCCTTTGGGACAGCACACGAAAGCCACAAGATGGTCCATCTGCGATTCCTGGCTTATTTTGATTGCTCCAAGTTTGTAGCTGGCTTATATTTAGTGTTTTCTCAATTGCCGAGGTGGCCAGGGGCAGATGCTGTGACTGAGGCCTGGGTGTGCTGCTGGCAGGAAGATGAGCATCTCCTAGACTGGTCTCAGGGTCGCCAGGCTTGCCTGCTGTCCCCTGAGAACCACAGGCCCTGTTGCAGGCAAAGGAGCAATGGAAGAAATGAGACACAGAACTAGGAGTTGTATAGAACACTGTAGCCTGCTTCCTTCTGGTGTTTTTCTTGAACAAAAAAAGAATTCAAACATTTTGAGCAGTCCAAAGAGAGCTGGGTGGTGGGGGAGCTGGGGAGCAGGGTGTTCTCAGCTATAATGCTATCATAAACAGAGCCTGTCTGCCTTCTCCACATCCACAGGGGGAAAAAAAAAACAGGAGAGCTTTTCAGCAAGTAGTCTTTCCATTTTAGGATAAACACTGGAAATAAGTTTTAAACAATATTTAATAGATTACAGTGACCTTCTGCCATGGCGCAGAGAGTCAAGGTCCCCTGACCTTGGAGGAATGCAAGGGACTTACAGTGCCTTATCCAGCCTATGGCTGTTTGTATCTTTCCAGAGAAGACAAAGCCTGTGTCTGTCCTGGTCACGCACCGGGCAGGAAGAGTGCCTGAGAAGCAGTTGGTTAGTTCAGGCCCTACCTCACTAGATACACGCTGGTCAAGTCCTCCTGCCGGTCTTACCTCATTGCCTCCATCCGACAAGTGTGGCACTCTGGCATTGTTCAAAAGAGGCTCCGTGTCTCCTCAGAACAACCCTCCCCGCCCCCATGCCCTGCTGGGCTCCCAGAATCATCCGGTCCTAGATCTGTTGAACATGCAGATGTCTAGTATCTTAGCTGGGGGTAAGTGTACAAACTTTACAGACTGCCTAGCCTCTCAGGTTCATTCTCCTTCAAACCAGCAGAAGTCCCATTTTAGTACACATGGCCCAGAAAACACAAACTCTGCTCAGTCAACAGGAAGGTATCCAGAGGGTACCCACTTCAACATCCTGAAACTGGCCAGTGTGACTCAAAAGGCCCCCAGTCTGATTCAAATGTAATACACTGCCCCAGGAAGCTGCCACCTCTGCAGAGGAAAGAGCATGTGGGCCCAGGGCTGGTCCCTTTCCTCCTTGCTGTCCCCAGACACCTCCTAAGTATGAAGGGGTGAGGGTCCCTCACTTCCCACTCCCATCAAAAAGGCTGGAGAGAAGCATGTGGGACTGTCAGGGACAACCTCCAGGGGAAGGTGCCAAGCAGTGGAGGGGCTTTCCTGCAGTTCTGCCCCACCAAGCACAGACTGAAGACTTGACACAGGTTGCTCTGACAGGGCTATTTACAGAAGAATCTCGGCCTTTCTTGAGGGGACCGGAGTCTCCAAGGAAACACATGCTCTCTTTCCCTTTGAGATAAGAAAAAAAATTCTTAGAAGCTCAAATGCAATTTCGCTTTACGTAGGAGTCAAAGATTGCTTAGGGGTCAGGATGGGGTCAGGATACGGCAGTTCACTCTGAAATCTTTTCCAGACTCCAAGAGTCTAGTAGAGCTGGGAAATTTAGTAAAGAAGAAACAAAACAACAAAACACCACTAACAAGAGGAATCCACTGACAAGAGGAATCCACTGACAAGAGGAATCCCCAGAAAGTTTGGCGAGCGCCTCCTCAGCTGTCCGCTGGCCCTGCACACCTCTGCAATGCCAGTGGGAGCACTTTAGAGCCCAGTCACTGAGCCTTACACCACCCCTGGGTAAGCCTGGTGCCAAAGGCTAGCCCAGTACTGAGAAAAGCTGTCTGTCCCTGACAACAGTCCTGAATGTTCAGGGATAAGTTGGGTCATGCTGCCTCCATTCCTTCCCTGGAGCAGCTAACCCTTACTGTACTGTCCGCCATCTTGTTTTACAGAAGGTGAGTTTCTTAGAGAGGGTTCCTATCCTTATTAAGAGTACAGACATTGACAAAGTGGTAAAGAAGTGTGCAAAGGACCCAAGACATGTAATGGATCCAAGATACAAAGTTGGGGTTGGAGAGATGGCTCAGTAGAGGTTACTGATTGCTCTTCCAGAGGTCCCGAGTTCAATTCCTAGCAACCACATGGTGGCTCACAATCATCTGTAATGGGATCCAGTGCCCTCTTCTGGTGTGACTAAAGACAGTTACAGTGTACTTATATAAAATAAATAAATAATTCTTTTTTTTTTTTTAATACAAAGTTAAGGAGGGCCGCTTCTGGGAAAAAATCTACACTGGGGAGAATGGGGGTATGTGCCTGGGCTTGAAGCAAGCCATCTCTCCAGAGGGAGAGAGAGAATGGAGAGAGAAAGCCATCCCCTTCCCAGGCCCATGTCAGCATATTTCTTTGTAAGGCTATTTCCATTTCTCTTCAGGAATAACAGAAACAACTGCCTTTTTCAATGGGCAAGTAAAAGAGACTCTTGTGGAGGCCCCTTCTCACGCTGGCTATGCAAAGCTTTCACCCTCTGGGACCAGCCCCACAGTGAGAAGCAAGTCAGAAGCTAGATGTTTTTTTTTAAAACAGGAACCATTTCTTCCCAGGCCAGTAACAAAACTTGCTAAATCAATAAAACAACAGTTGCAGGTCAGAATAACCTAGAAAGCTTTTCAAATTCCCCATGCCCTGCAGGTATTTTCTGTAGCTGCTCACAATTCTTTTGCTCCCAAATCTGTAGTCTCGATTATGATCCACCGCCCAAGACTGGGGGAGGGGTTCACAATGAAGCAAGAACCCCAAGAAAGGGTGGGACACTTCCCCTGTACACTGATGTTTTTCTGCCTGAGGCCTACCTAGCCACAGAAGGAACTACTATCCTCCTGTCCCCCAACCCCAAAAGCAAGTCCTTGGCTCCACAGGCTTGTTTTAGTAAAATCACAAGCCGCCTTTGGGTTTTGGATCACCAGCTCATCAAGGAAAGGCTCAGAGCCCAAAGTCAGAACTCAGCAAGGACAGGCCCTGCAGGCAAGGTGGATTATTCACAAAGGAGCCTCCCAGATAGACTTAGGGAAGTTTTGAGGTCATTCTCTTTGGACCTGTCCTAACGATGACCTTGCCACACACCTGCTAATGGTTACTCTCGTCTGTGTACAAATTGTCCCTTGGAGGTGGCCTCTCCAGTCCTGGCTTAGAACTGACTGCCTAAGTAGCTCAATAAACATCACACCTTTGCCCCTGCCAACACACATGGCAGCCTGCATGGGAGGCTCTGCTGGCACTCAGGAGAGAATGCCAGAGGACCCGCCTGGCTGGGTATCCAAAGGCCAGCATGTTTAAGAATCACACAATCCCTTCAGATTGCCCAAGCCTACTGAGGACCTAAAACAGTAGTATGACGGCAGCCTAGGCGAGGAGCCCGTCTCTGAAACCATTCCGGACTTCTGCAAACCTAGTTGCTAGACTAGGTTTTTAAAATGGTTCCTAGCCACATACAACACGGAAGTCTCAACTTGTATTTATCTCCTGAGGGTCTGGGTGCCATTTCCCATCTTTCCCATCTGCAAGCTGTAAACTCAGATCAGGAGGGGAACAAGACAGAGAAGGTGTCCCGTTACTCATTCGAGCACACGTGAACATGCAGCCACCCATGAATCAGTGAGGTCTCCAAATCCTAGAGAGCCATTCTGAAAGGTCTAAGGACAGGAAATACTGAAAGGAGGGTTGATCAGAGTCGAGCAGGCCCCAAAGCCACTCTACCAGCGCATGGCTCTACCCGAGGGAGGCAGGATGCCACAGTTTCCCTCGGAGACCATGGAGCTTATTTTCTCCCTTGAGGGCGCTTGTAACCACCAGGTTTACCTTTGAAGGCTGTTTGCTCTGAACATTCCTGAAAAAGGTGGTCTTAGCCGTAAAGAAGCAATCTTCCAGTTCCTCGTCCAGGCTGCAGTACCCGCTGCTCATGCTGCTGTCCACGGTCATTGGGCCCCGCCCGAGTCTGAGCTCATCGGACCGCAGGGCAGGGGCTGTTTTCAAGGGGCCCTTCTGTTCTGCGCCCAGGTGCGGGTTCTAGTGGGTTACCAGGCTGCTCTCGGGCAGGCAGTCTGTGCTTGCTTCCTTCACTGGGGTTTCAAGTGCCTGTACAGCTTGGGGCCCCTGGGGCCCCCGCACCTTGCTCTCTGGCACCCCCATCTGTGGTCTTGAGCGTTGTGTCTGCCTGCTGGCTCCCCGCCCCATGTGCTGACAAGCCACCCCTACACCTCCCTCCCAGTGCCTTTCCTGTACTGCTCTGTGCAGCTCTAAAGCCACTTCCTCTAGCAAGGTTCCCCAAAACACTGCTGGGTGTCACTCATCCCCCCTCACCCCCCCCCCCCCCCGGCTGAGTGCCCAGGACTCCTGGTGGAGATTCCAGCATAGGGACCAACCAGGATGGACCTGAGGGGGACAGTTCCCTTGGCCCTTTCCTGCTGCTTCTGGAAGCAGTTTTTCCTCACTTGCTGTGGTGATGGCTTTGGAGTAAAGTTACATCCCTCCACTGCTCCCATGCCCTCTACTCCATCCCTTCACCCTGATATCCTTCTGCCTTTCCAGGCGCTAGGTCAGGTGGTGGTTAGAGAAGTAACAGGAGAGGGAAATCGTTATCCTGCCTGCCTGGAGAAGAAGCAATGTTTTAACTTGAAAAGGCCAGAGAAAACTGCCGGGTCTAATGAGCACTTGCAAGTCCCAGGAGAAAGTGATGCAGGGTGAGGCCCATCCACCCTTCCATCTACGGAACTCCACCATCAAAGAGGCGGCAGACAGCACCGGGTTATTTGCACATTTTCCTGGCAGTCTGATGAAGGAGGCTCTCTGCCAGATCAAGTCATTCCTAGGCGGGCTAGAAGGAGTGCTTTTCTTATTTGGGACAGATCCTTCCAGACCACAGAGGTCTGACAGCAATCTGGGCTACCGTTGTTTGAGCAACAACCATATGTGCTGGGTGATGGCATGCTGTCTGTCATTAATTTTAAACATTAAATAGAGGCCATTAATTCCATTGCATGGAGGAGGAAGGCAAAGCTTAGAGTCATGCAAACAGGCCATGTATGACAGGGGCAGGCCAGAGCCGTGACTCGAGGGTCTATTTGCTCTGCGTCACTGTGATGTCCCATCCATCTGCTGGGGTAGGATTGTCTGATGGACACTCTGCCAGCTTGAACTGCAGAGGAACCTGGAGCTCCAGGAAGTGAAAACCCAGCCTTTGGAAGCCCGTGTTTCAGAGAGAGCCAGCTGCACTTCCAGAGTCTGTGGACCCCAGGACGGCCTGGAGATGGGGTGAGGAGGCAGGCTCTCAGGACCCAAGTCTTTGTGGCTGTTCTTAAAATTCTGAACTAATCCAGTGCCTGGGAGGCTGGGGCTGGCAGAAGGTTAGACTCCCCAGCCTCAGACACAGAGCTGCACACTCCACTTTAAGCAGTGGTTACTTTGTGAGGAACCTTCTTCCTCTCCTCAGTCAAACCTGTCTGTGTTCAGGGGCTTTAAAGCTGTAACACAGTATGGTTCCATCACCCCATAGAGAAACCATTAGATAACAGCACCCTGGGGTGGTGCCATCAACCCAGAACCTTGAATGCTCCCTCTCCCTAGAAGGCAGGTAAGGAAAGACAGATAGCAGGCTAGAGATGGGGGAAGAGTAAGGGAGCAAGGAAGGTTTGCTAGGAGTCACGGGAGGTCTCCCTGAGATGCTGAGGAAGGGCTTGGCTCTGCCCACAGCAATCATCAAATGGGTGCTTTAGAGCCTGGGAGGCTTTCCCCAGAGACAGCGGTTTGAGCCAGGAGGCTGCTATCGGCTTCCACGTCTCTGATGTTGATTGGATGAATGCTCAGAGGAGGCCATCCCCAACCTCCTACCTTCGTTGTCCAGCTAGAAAATGCCTCACGGTTTTTAATAAAGCCGACCTCTAGGCCCAGTGGAACAATATGGGCCTCAGATCCTCTGTGACCACCCTGTATCCTTGGGGGCCACTGACAGAGCTCCGCAATCCCACTTCAGTGTTACAACATTCAGAACGTGTGATCTCAAACACGGCTAATAACAACCTTGTCAAACGCGAGGCTCCAGCCTCCCAGGAACCAGCGCAAGTCTCTTCTTGTGTATAGCATATAAGATGCCAGAAGCGGGGAGGAAGGCTTTCTCAGGGATGCTGCCTTCTTATAGAGCGTTGCTCCGTGCTATTCCAGACACTGTGAGGTGATGCTGAGTAGGGTTTTCAGAGTGCCTTTTTTTTTTTGTTAAAGATTTATTTACTTTATGTATGTGGGTATGCTGTTGCTGTCTTCAGACACACTAGAAGAGGGCATCAGATCTCATTACAGATGGTTGTGAGTCACCACATGGTTTCTTGGATTTGAACTCAGGACCTTTGGAAGAGCAGGCGGTGCTCTTAACTGCTGAGCCATCTCTCCAGTCCCTCGGAGTGCCTTTGATACCCACACTTCGCTTAGGCCACTACATAACCTTGAGAGCAGGTATTATGCTCATTTTAAACATTTTTTATTACTTTTATTTTATTTTTTTGTACAATCCAGTCGTTACCTGCCCCGTCTGCCCTCCTCCCACAGTTCCTCATCCCATTCCTCCTTCCCCTTGTCTCCAAGATGATGTCCCTACCTCCACATCCCTTCATCCTACCCCCTTGCCAGGCCTCCCCATTGCTTGGGGTCTCAAGTCTTTTGAGGGTTAGGAGTATCTTTTCTCACTGAGGCCAGACCAGGCAGTCCTCTGCTGTATATGTGTTGGGGGCCTCATATCAGCTGGTGCATGCTGCCTGGTTGGTGGCTCAGTGTCTGAGAGACCTCAAGGGTCCAGGTTAGTTGAGACTGCTGGTCATATTATGCCCATTTTACAGGTGAAAAAAAAAAAACCCTAATGGCAGTAACTTGTTCTATCCAGCTCATTCCTTGCAAAACCTCCTGACTCCTAGGTACGCTATCCTTCCCGTCCACCACCGCCTGCCAGTGGATCTAGGCTTGGAAGGAGGCCAGGAGTAAGAAGTCAGCAAAGTTGAGGCTGCAGAAAGAGTCCCAGGGGATGAAAAGAAACCAGCAAAGATCATACCCAATAGAGCATATTGAGCAGCTTTTAGGGGGGAAAAATCCTGACTGAGGCCTTAGAGTCTGAAAAGGAGGAAGCCTGTCTGTCTGTCTGTTGTCTGTCAATCTGTCGTGAACACCTAGTTGGAATCTTGATGTTGAATAATGAACACCAGTAATATCGATTGTCCCTGGGAATGGAGGGGGCGTGGAGGAGCTTGGGTGGCAGAATTCAAACTTATAAGGGGTAAGCCACAGAGCGTGGGATCTGCCTGACCTTGCCCATGGGGCCAGGGACAGGACTGGGCCCGAAGTGTGCTGTGCAGAGCCCTACCTGCACCACGCAGGTTGTGAAACCCTTGGTGAATGGTGAGTGGCCCACTCCCCTGACTCAGGGCCAGGCAATGAAAGACATGATGCTAGGCTGTCCTCCTGGCTCACATGTCATCCTGACAGGAGATCATGGCCCTTGTCATATTCATCCTGGGGTTCTGCATGTTCCCGAAAAGCGGTGACACTGGGGGGCAAGGACTAGTGTGTTTGCCTGTGTATGTCTGCACACCACCTATGTGCCTGGTGCCCCTGAAGTCCAGGTGTTGGAGTCTTTGGGACTGAAGTTACAAATGGTTGCTGGCTGCCACTGGACAGTCAGGAACCTAACCCAATACTTCTGGAGGAACCAGTGCTTTTAACCTCTGAGCCATCTCTCCTAACTCAGCCCCAGTGTCTGAGGGAGGGTTTCTATTGCTGGGAACAGACACCATGACCAAGGAAACTCTTATAAAGGACAGCATTTAATTGGGGCTGGCTGACAGGTCCCGAGATTCAGCCCATTACCATCAAGGCAGCAGCCACAACCAAGTTCCCTCCTTACAGCTGTGCTAAATTTGACTTGCATTCCCAGAAGCCATCCTTCCTTCTTGTGCTCTCTCTGTTTGTCAAAATCTTCTTCTGGGGGTTAGGGAGACAGCTCAGTCAATAAAGGGCTTGTCACACAAGCACGGGGACCTACGTTCAACCTCCAACACCAATATAACGAGCCCGGCACGATGCCACGCACCTATGTTCCTGAGCCGGGGAGGAGGAAACAGTAGGGACCACTGGGCCTGTTGGACAGCCAGGTCAGCTGAGTCACTGAGTGTTAGGGTTAATGTCATGAGTGGCCAAGGAAGGTATCTGATGCCCTTCCCAGGCCTCTCATGCACATGCACACACATGCATGAGCATTCTCTATGTACTCCCCTGCACATACCACCCCAACACACAGAAATAAGGTAAATAGCATTCTTGAGGAATGGCCATTGAGGCTGTTCTCTGGCTACCACATGTATACATACATAGATGTATGTGTTCAACACACACACACACACACACACACACACACACACACACACATACACACACCCCTTCCTCTGTCCTCTGCTTCCTGTCCCCCAGTGATGACCACACGTCCCACACCTTCCTCAGAGGCATCCTTTTCCCAGATGTCTTATTTAGGTTCAATCTTAAGACCGCTATCTCCCGTCCCTGGGGTGGCATTTCTGAGCACGACATGGGGCCGTGTAAAGCAGACAACTCAGTTTTTCCACAGACGATTTCCTGTCTTACAAGATAAGCATCTGTATACCATTTAGGTTAGACTCACTGGAGATTCACTTTCTCGGAGACACTAGCCCACACCACGCTTCTCTTGCTTGACTGCCAGGCTAAGAGCTCCGACAGAGTCTGGATGCATACACACTGTGAGTGCAGTTGGATTAACTCAGCCACCCACACCAAGAAGCTGACGCCCTGAAGAGCTCGTGATCAGGCTGGGGCCAGGTCTGGAGTCTGTGCCCTTGTTGTCCTTTCGTGAAACTAGAGAACAGGAGTGTTTCTGTTCAGCAACTTTCTCCCTCAGGTCCCCCGTCCAGTGCGCGGCTAATCTTGTAGAATCTGGGGTGGGGTGGCCTTCTACTGTGAGATTTTAGCCCTCATGGTACTACCCACAGAAAGGAAGGTCCTGCTGCCATGTACCTCAGGGCTTCGGGAATGACCATCTTGGAAGACCACTGCTCACAGGCTGTGGGGAGCACAAAGAAATGTCACAGGGGCTCCCAAGCTTTTCGGGGGACAGAATTGGAGTTCCATCCCTTTTTAGAGGCAGGCTCTCAGGTACTATCCTGTTTTGAAGGTATCTGGCTCTGGCACGGCAAAAAATGAGTTCTCCCTATGCCGGGCAAAGTGGCCTTGAGAGGCTCCTGTGTGGAAGGTTCTGGGTGCAGGTGAGTTGTTAGGTTAGGTAGTAGTGCTGGCTCTGAAATGGTAGGGAATTGACACAGATGCCATGGCACAGGGTATGCCAAGTGTAGCCAGAGTCAGGTAGAGAGAGTTGGCTCCCCTGTGGCACATGTGGACGGGCTGGCACCTGTCTGGCCACTTCTGGAATTCACTGGGAGAAAGATGATCCATTCCTTCTCTAGGAAACGAGTCAGGACAGAAACATAGGCTAAATTGTAATCATGAGAACCAAGCAAACACTGAAGAGACCGGTGGGAATCTGATGCACGCTGTTCCCTCGCTTCCCAAGTCTGCCAGGAGAGACTGGGCTGGATCTCCGCCTTTTCCGCATTCGTGCTAATGTTCACATGCTATAGGTGGCAGGTCGCCTCCACTTTATGGTGGACAGAGGATGGCTGTAGTAACTGCCCCAAGGAAACAGAGAAAACAACAACAACAACAACAACAACACCTCCAAAAAGACCAAAAGCAGTAAGCTGTAGAACAAATGCAAAGAGCCAAACGATAATATATGTAAGTGGACTCCCCCAGAGGAAAGCAGTCAGAGGGTGGAAAAACCTGAAGAAATGCCTACAAATTCCCCGATTTTGAGGGCAACATAAACCTACACAGCCAACAAAGCGAATGAACCCCAAGCAAAAGAAATATCCATCAGCAAAGCACATGATACTCAAATAGTCAAAAGTCACAGTAAAGAGCGGGCCAGGCGGTGGTGGCGCACACATTTAATTCCTGCACAGGAGGCAGAAGCAGGAGGATCTTTGAGCTCAAGGTCAGCCTGGTCTAGTTCCAGATCAGCCAGGGCTACACAGAGAAACCCTGTCTTAAAAACCAGAGAGAGAAGGGAGGGAGATGTAGACACAGCCTGGGAAGGAGACTGTGTCACATACAGATGACCCGAGACAGAGAACAGTTTGAGGTGAGAACCACAAGAGAGATAATAGTGACATTGGTGTATCAAATGAATTTACACTAAAGTAACAAAAGAAAAAGCCTTTCAGTTTAGAATTTTCAACTCATATCCAAAGACGAAACAAGGACCTTTTCAGACATGGGAAGCTGAAGGCATGTATCTGCATACACTCGACACAAGCCAAGAGTGTAACAAGCCATGCCAAAGTTTGTGTCAACACATGACCTTTACAGACTGACAAATCCCGTTTCTCAGAACACATCCCTATGGCTAAACAACACACGGCTGTAGGAAGACACTGTAGTGTTGAGGAGATCGCTCAGTGGGTAAGAACACTCCCCTGCAAGCATGAGGGACTAAGTCTGAATCTCCAACATGAACTTAAACATGACTGTGCATGCCTGGAACTCCAGCATTAAAGGGCAGAGACCGGCAGAAGCCAAGAACTCCCTGGCCAGCCACCCAGCACACATGGCTGGCTTCAGATTCAGTGAGAGACTCTGTCTTTCACTAACTAGGTAGAGAGTGATAGAGAAAGCCACCTAACACCCTCTCTGGACTCTACATGTATACATGGTATGGATTCAGACACAGCTTTTGTCCCCCTCCCCCCAAACACTACATGCATATACTTGCACACATGCAAGCACAAAAAGCAAATAGCCATATGGGGGATGGGGGGCAGAGCTCCACCCCCTCAGAGGAGAAGAGTGGGGGAGGGGGAAGGGATTATGTAAGGGGGGACTGGGAGGCAGGTACAGCAATCAAGATGTAAAGTAAATAGATTAAAAAATTTAAAACATAAAGAAAAAAGAAAAACTAAGCTTACAGGAATTCAAAGAATGCAATGCTGGGAATATTAGCTCAGTGGTAACGCACTTGCCCGATATGTGTGAGGCCCCAAGTTCAATTCCCAGCATCTCAAAAAAAAAGTTCAGTAACTATATAAGAAAGTATTTCAATTCATAGAATGTTACCAAGGATAAAGACAGCTACTTCACATCGATAAAGGGGTCAATTATAAGGACATAATAATCTTAGAACTGTATGTACCCAATGATAGAGTTTCAAAACACAGGAGTATATCCAGGTAAGGTGCCACAGCATGTAATTCTAGGACTTGAATTTCCAGGCTGTATGTGTGTGTACACACACACACACACACACAAATATATATATATAGTAAATCCACCAAGAATCTCTGTGACAAAGAAGAGAGCCATTAAGCTTGGAGAAGGGCAAAGAATATAATCAAAATATACTGCATGAAAAATTAAAAACAAAAAGACTTTTGTCCTTTCAGACTCCTTTCTTCCTCTTCTCTGGCTCCCCCGTGTGGTGGCCCCGTGCTCACAGACTGCAGCCCCTCCTCTTCTGAAGGACCTGGGAAAGCAGGGCCTGGAGTGGAGACAGTGTGCTGTGGGAGGCACTCCTAACCTGTGTGACTCCAGGTTAGGAGTCAGGAGATTTGAACTCCTGCCAACTGAGTCAGTTCTCAGCTGTGGCGGGCTCAGTTAAGGAACGGCAGGGAGGAGGGGTGTGTCTGTTTGGAGGGGTGTGTGATGTTTGGGGGGTGGGAATGTAGGCAGAAAGGAAACAGAGACCTCCTGGGTGGAAGGGCCACCAGCCAGGTCGATCCACTCTGGAGATCTGGAAGTCATTTGTCCATTGGGTGAAATGGTACAGGGTCACCTACACAGTGGCACAATGACTTAGACCTCTATGGTTAGTCGAATGGATGTGTGTGCTTGCAGAGAGACATGGTCTTTATGCACCCACAGATGCTGCTTGCCACACAAACCTAAGGACCTGAGCTGTGGCTTTGACCTTGGATCTACTTCTTGGAGTCTCTATACTTTCCTCTAGAACAGCCGGTCACAGAAGGAAGTAATTTCCCCCTTGCCTTAGGACATCTGACCATATCTAGTTTGGGTTGTCAGATCGATGAGTGGACTTTTACCCACTCCAAAGGTTTGATCCCCAAAACATATGTACAAAGCTGGGCATAGTAGCACATGCTTGTGATCACAGCGCTGCAGATGTGGCTCCTGGAGCTCACTGGCCAGCTAGCTTCGCTTAATCAGTGAGCCCAAGCTCCAGGGAGACTGTCTCAGAAAACAATGCCCAGAGTTGATCTCTGGCTTCCACATATGCACATATGTACCTGCACACACATGTGCACACACATATGTACCCACAAACGCACATGCACGTATACTGCACATACATATGTACCTGCACACGCATGTGCACATATATACTGCACCCACATGTGCACACATACAGCACACACATATGTACACACACACATGTGCACATATACAGCATACACACACACACACACAAACAAGTCAATAGAAATAAATTTTTAAAAAACGCTCGTATGCACAGAGAACTGAAATAAACAAGTCATGTGCAGCAAGGCCAGGCAGGGCTAGAAGGCCCCAAGCAGGATTATGCCAAGAGAGTGCCTGTGGCTCGGGAACTGCTGCTGGAGGAGATGGTCTCTGCAGAAGGATGCTCAGGAGTCTACTGGGTAGAAGAAATGGGAAATAGGGTTTGAGTAACAGGGTGGTGGTGGTGGGAGGGGGGATTCAATTTGTCTCTTACAATCTGTGTATTCCATTCCCAAGAAAAGTGTGTCAACAGCCAGAGGGCCAGAGCTGTCTGGATCGGGAGAGCACGCTCGGATGAGAATCAAAGTGCAGCCAAGTGCAGCATCTTCTCTTGAGTCGCTGTCACATAGGGGCTGGGCTGCTTCACTGTGGGTGCACTGGGGTGCACTGGGGTGACATAGTAAGAACACTTTTAAGGCCTGCAGGAGATGATGTGTCTGATCACACTAAGGGTGCCTGAGGGAAGGGCATGGAGCTTTGAGGATCCCAGAGGAAAGGCCTGCAGGAGATGTGTCTGATCACACTAAGGGTGCCTGAGGGAAGGGCATGGAGCTTTGAGGATCCCAGAGGAAAGGCCTGCAGGAGATGTGTCTGATCACACTAAGGGTGCCTGAGGGAAGGGCATGGAGCTTTGAGGATCCCAGAGGAAAGGCTTGTAAAACCGTTCATCTTTTGCCTTGCAAAAGCAGGCAACTCGCATGCTTTCCCAAGGAGGTGCAGGGACCACAAGGCCTCAGGAGTTTGCAGCCTAGAGATGAGGCTCTAAGCCATCCTGCCCTCCCACATCTGCCTTCCCTTCTTCCTTCCTCTGCTGAGATAGTCAGAAATCTGCCATTATTGCTTTTAAAAGGTGAAGGCCAAATACTATCTGTAGAATGATCTCAGTCATATTTTGAAAAATGTATGAAAGGCTGGGAGTTGCAGTTCAGTAGTGGATCGTGAATGCCTCTTGTGAGTGCACAAGACTCCGGCTTCAATTCTCAGTAACACACACACCCACACCCACACCCACACCCACACCCACACATGTAAATGCTTATACAGTGGGATACATGAAAATTCATGTAAGACTGCTTCTTTCCAGCTGATGAAAAAAAAATCTATGTTCTTCTTTCCCTTAAGTAGCAAAAAGAAGAAATGCCACCGGATTGAGACCTCACAATAGATCCCCTGGATTAGGCCCTCACCTGCTGAGCTCAGGCCTAGGCCTCTGCCTTGATAAACCTTCAGGAAGATGGCAAGAGGTGAGTTAGTTCAGCCAGGCAGAACAGCAGTCAGACAGGAGAAAGGACCTGCCGTTCTCATGTATCACAGTCCAAGCCAAGGCGGAAATCAGCACGAACAGGTTTCTTAGAAGAAGCAAAGAACCCGGATCAGGGCCTGGCTTTCCCCACAGAGCCTGGCGGGGCACTCTACTGAAGGCCAGGGCCAAGCCTGTCCAAGGCTCATGCGGCAGCACCCAGAAACCTGGGCCCACAGGAGCTGTTGCTGCTGGGGGCTGGCACCGTGTGGGTTTCTTACATCTCTGTAATGCTGCAGAGCTGCTTCTGTGATAGACAGCCATGACTCAGCCAGAGGGCTCTAGGATGCCTTTTCTTCCAAGGAGGCCAGAACTGCTGGAAAGTGCCCCTCCTGGCCATCATTCTAAGAAAGAGACCGTGTGTGTGTGTGTGTGTGTGTGTGTGTGTGTATGCAATAAAACCATGCCCTTTCCTGCCTTCTGTCCACAGCCCTGGGAGTTGGCCCACAGCCTACAGAGGCTTTTCTACCTCAGCACAGCTGACATTTGGGGCCAGTTGCTGCCATCCTGCCTTTCTGTGGCTTATATTGCAACTTAGCAGAACCACTGGCCTCTACATACTAGGTCCCAGCTGACAAACCAAACCATCTCCAGGCAGGGCCAGACGTCTCAGGGGAGGGGGCAAACTGCTTCCTTCTGCAGCCTGTCCTAGACAGAGTATGAGAGACCCCAAGAAGCAGATCCAGGGAGTGGGGAACCAGGATAGGGAAGATTGGGAGCAGAAAGAACAGACTTGACAGTACTCGAAGAGAAAGAGAAACTGGGGAAAGCAGTTGTTTAAATACACTTTAGGGGCTGGGCAGTGGTGGCACATACCATTAATCCCAGCACTCAGGAGGCAGAGGCAGGTGAGTCTCTGAGTTGGAGGCCAGCAAGGCCAGTGTGTTCTATAGATTGAATTCCAGGGCAGCCAACGCTATGCAAAGAAACCCTGCTTCCAAAAACAAGAAGGAAAAAACAGAAACAAAAATCCCCCCAAAAAACCAACCCCCCCCAAAAAAAAACCAAAACCAAAACCAAAACAACAACAACAACAAAAACAACCCTTATAGGGATGCTGCGCTATTTGTCCTCTGTCTTATAAGGGAATGTTCATTAACAGGCTGCTGAGGGGGAGTTCAGTCAAAGCACCAGCCCAGCAAGCTTCAGGTTCCATTGCCAACAGCAGAAAAAAAAAAAAAGCAAAGCAAAGCAAAATAAGACAGAATGCAAGACAGAAATCTGCATTGCTCATCAGTGCATCTCAGGTCTCATGTATAGGCCAGGCTGCTCCCAGAGGCCTGGCTGCAAACTCTGCTAGAGTCGCCATGACCCCACAGGCTGAAGAGGGGGCACCGAAGCTTTCAATGTACATCTTAGGACAGTTCGATAAAATCCCTTGTAAGCACATATCACACTTGTTCCATGGGAGCAGGCACAGAGACAGCAGGGACCTGGGAATGTCCATGGGAGGGCCAGGCATTTGGGCACCACAGAGCACATGCCTGAAAGCTGTGGGGACTTGAGACTGCTTGTGAGTCCTCCATAATGCCTGTGCATTTCCCCCTCACAGTCAGTTTGCTCCTTCCTCACCTTGCTGTAAGTACAAGACAGGAACGAGCCATTTTTCTTAACTGTATCACTAAGTCCCCCATAGAGGACACTTAAAACCTTGCTAAATCAATAAGTGGGTAATGTCCTATTTACACTTAACTTCCCTGACCAGCAAGCCCTCACCCTGAAGGACAAGGCTCATATCAAATGTCACCTCCTTTGGGAAGCCTTCCTTGATCTTTTTTAAATGTTAGCAGAAATATTACACAGTGTACCCCAAACACCTGGTTGATACTTACTGCACACATGTCCTGGTATCTACCAGTCAGCTGTGTTACAATTCCCCAGCCAGCATGGAAGCTCTCTGTGGACCATTCTGAAGTTATCACTTATTTTGCATATCCTCAACAGCACTTGATACATAACAGATACTTGATGAATGTTTAACACAACAATCAATACACTCTGTCCTCTACAGCCCAGTCTCTAAACATTAAAGTTCAGATGCATGGCCATTTGTGTGCTTTGCAAACCTCAGAATCATGAGCCACTGAGGACACCATACTCCCATTGCTTCTGCAGAGAAAGAACACATGCCCAGCCCCTTTAAAGGTTGGTCTGAGAAGTCTGGAAGGATCTATGATCTAAAGGCAAGATGATGTGTGGAGCTTCAGGTCTTCTAGAAAGTTCTCTAGGAGCCACTCTGCTCCCATCTGCACCTATACCTGGATCAGAACCCAGGGCCAAATAGACTTCATGGAGAAATCTACAGGGCAGGCCTGTCACTTCCCAGACCCCTGTGGTAGGGTGTGTCTGAGGCTCCATGTGGCCAGAGAACAGCTTGTATATATGGACTTGTGCCACCTACAGGGGCTGCTCTCCGGCCTGGCCTGTGGGCTCCCCTGCTTACCTGGTTCAAGGTTGGGGTGAGGGTGCTTTCTGGAGAGCGTCTATCCAGGGCAGGGCCCCCCTTCTGTCTGCAGTCCAGCTGGATCAGGCTGCGGCACTCCGGGTGGCAGGTGAATTTACAGTCTAGAGGGAGAGAGATAAAGGGGTCAGGGGTCAGGTAGATGGTCTACCTTCTTTACCCAGAGAAACTGGGATTGTGTTTAGCGCTGATGGGAAGGGCAGTATAGTGAAGAAGGGGGGAGGGGAGCGCAGGGGACGGTGTAAGGGTGATGTCTGACCTCTGCACTGGCACAAATGGTGGCAGCAAATGCTTCACACCCGGGCAGACAGCTTCTGCCTGCACTATCTGGTGTGACTCTGTATTCGTTATTGGGATCTGGGGTCCTCAGTGATTTCTTCATAGTCAGATCATCTGGCTATATATGCGCCCATTCTACCAATACATATTGATAACCAGAGGCCATATATCCCTGGAAGAGCCTCGCTTTGTCAATCTATAAAACATAGGTATTATCCACCCTGTGACGTAAAGATGTTTCTCCAGGCAAAAGAGGGTATGTCTGCAAGCATTAAAATTACCCCAAAGGCAAAGTCATTATCACATGCATTCTCTCTCTGGCCCTGTCTAGACCAGAAATGTTGGGGTGCTTCGTTTAACCCCATTGGAATAGTCCACTGATGATACCCCAAACAGGGGGAAAGGCACACATTTCCAGAGGCGGTGTTCTCATCTATGGAAGTAGAGACTTAATGTCCAGAATTGAAAAGAACCTTTAGACTTTCATCCAGGGACTTCCTCAGAGATGGAAATGGAGGCCCAAAGTGGCACATACCACAAGTGGCAGAGCATACGCTGCTGTTTCCTGTTTCCCAGGACCTTCCTCTAGAGCCTCCTTGGCAAAAGGGAAGGGCGGTCCAAGGGGCCAAGAAGCAGAGAGACTCAGCCAGGGGCAGGAGAAAAGGACAGGAGGGAGGGGCTGGCAGAAGACAGGGTTCCCACAGATGGCTGCTGGGCCAGCTGTGGTCCCTTGTCCTGAAGGTGCCACAGCTCAGTCAGGGCAAAGCTCTCCAAATACTGGCTCTCCTGACTTTGAAGCCAGGGGCCTGAGGTAAACCAGAGTACGTGGGTTTGGGGGCAGGGACCTCAAAGCCTGGACTTGCATGGATGATCTGGAAGAAGGAGGGTCACTCTTGGCTCATGATGGTTCAGGTACCCCGAGAATCCCTTCTATCTACTAAATTTCAAATTTGGCACATTTGGTCTCCTTTTCTGCAAGCTGCCAGGCAGCATACTCTATCTTGGGGCCCTGAGGCAGCTGGTTTTCTTCCCACTCAGCTGAGGAATTCCAGAATATGATCCCTGCTGTCCCCAGCTGCCTCCTTAAATCTCCTCAAATGGGCCCCCAGGCTATAGACCTTATATAAGGACCCTGACAAATAGAGGGACATAGGTTCCAGAACCCTACGCCTCCTCCTTCCTCCATGGTCTAACTTCATGTCCACCTTCTTGGGGTGACGGCTAATAGAAGCTTAGTGCGCATATCCCTCGGGTCCTCAGGGAAAGCAGCCAGCATCCCATTCTTTAGTTCTTCCCTGGAATCCTCCTAGCTTTTTCTCCATTGATGTGATTAAACACTAATATCAAAGTAACTTGAGGAGAAAAGAGTTAATTTTAGTTTATAGTCTATCATGAAGGGAAGTCAGGGTAGGAACCTGGAAGCAGGGCTAAGCAGAAGCCACAGAGGAACACTGCTTCCTGGCTTGCTCTTTATGGTAGTATGAAGGAGAATGGCCCTCAGAGATGCTCACTGCTTGGTTGCCAGTTGGCGAACTGTTTGGAAGGATCCGTTGCTGTGGCCTTGTTGGAGGTGGTGTGTCATTGGGAGTGGTCTTTGAGATTTAAAAAGCCCACAATAGACCCAGTGTCTCCCCCAGCCCCTGCAGCCCCCAGTCCCTGCCTGCAGTCAGGATGTAAAACTCTTAGTGACCACTCCAGCACCATGCCTTCCGGCTTGTAGCCACACCCTCTGCCATGACGATTGATAATGGACTAACCCTCGGAAACGGTAAGCAAGCCCCCAATTAAATGCTTTCCTTTACAAGATTTGGTCATGGTGTCTCTTCATAGCAACAGAACGTTAACTAAGACTCTCTCCATAGCTTACACAACTTGGAACCACCTGCCCTGAGGTGGCACTACACATAATGGGCTAGGCTCCCCAACATCAATCATCAATCAAGAAGATATGCTCACTGACTTGCCCACAAGCCAATCTGATGGAGGCATTTTTTTCTCAACTGAAGTTTCCTCTTCCCAGATGACCTTGGCTTGTGTCAAGCTGGAGGGTAGGGGTCGGGCAACAACCAACAGAAATCGTAACAGGTAAGGTCAGTCCTCTGAGGCCACATCATGCCCCTTCAGGGTCCCAAAGGTGTCTTGGAGCTCCAATGGCTGACACACAGCTCAGTGGAGATAGCTCACCCTCAGTGGGTAAAAGGCACAGAGGGCTTTGTGCCTAGTTCAACTGTAGCCCCCAGAAATGCCAGTTTCTGATAATATAACACTGGGGGCAAGCCCATAAAGGGTGGGGCCATTTGGGGCTCAGCTCTGGGGACACACCTGCGTGGCTTCTGGTCATGCTCTGAGTGTTGAAGAATGCTCCAGAGTCAAAAATAAAAAAAAAAAAAAGTGGGGACATGAAAAAGAGGGTGGCTAGAAACTCTGACGCTCCATGGTGAGAGCCACTGTGTCCCCAGAGGGGATGCCTCCAGAGAGCACAGGGTTTACTCCCTTCCCCTCGCAGTGTCTGCCATGGTTGGCATGTTCTGTGCACCTGGGCTGCTTTCTTTCACTGCTGTTCTTTGACACACACATGCCCCAACACCTCAGGAAGACCTTTTTTTATAGTTCTGAAACTGAACTGGTCAAGCTAGGAATGGAAGACTCCCAAGAGCAGGTTTGGAACTTCAGAAAGTATATATACCACCACGCCCTTTAGAAAACTGTGTGGCGGCACATACTTTTAATCCTAGCACTCAGAGGGCAGAGTTTAAGGCCAGCCTGGTCTGCATAGTAGGTTCCCTGTCTCAACAAAACAAAATAACAATGCAATTAAAAACAAGGAATGTACATGCACACCAGTAACTTTAATAATTAGTAACTCTAATTAGACCATGTAGTCATGGCGGCAGCAAAACTCCTGGAACACATCTTCATACTTCCCAGCCCCTGGAAATGCCAAACTCAGGGCTTCTAGGCCAGCATTGGTAACATCTGAGCCCCAGACCATCCTACACATAGAAACTGTCCTACAGGGCAGGAGTGAGTCAATGTTCTAAAGCTTTGGCCATGTCCCAGGGGACCCCTAGAACTACCCCACCCCCAGCCATCCTTCTCTCAAGGCAACTCATCCCTGCGACCCAGCCTCTGTCTCTGGTGTCCTACTATGTGTTATAACCTTTATCTGGTGTTCAGTTTGGGCACAGGAAGACAGATCCTGGGTGAAACTGGGCCAGGTAGATGCCACCATCATCCACGTAGAAGGCCTGGACTGCTGTATACTCTGTGCTAGCCTAAGACGCAAGTACAAGTAAGAGAAGACTGTTGCTTTAAAAACAGAAATCCCAGTTGTTTGATTTTAGCAATGAATATTCAGGAGCCAGATGCTCTGGTGAAAACCCTGCTGGCTCAGAGAGGCGGAGAATGTTCCCAGCTGACCTTCCTCTTTGTCATAGTCAGGGTTTCTATTCCTGCACAAACATCATGACCAAGAAGCAAATTGGGGAGGAAAGGGTTTATTCAGCTGACATTTCCACATTGCTGTTCATCACTAAAGGAAATCAGGACTGGAACTCAAGCAGGTCAGGAAGCAGGAGCTGATGCAGAGGCCATGGAGGGATGTTCTTTACTGGCTTGCTTCCTCTGGCTTGCTCAGCCTGCTCTCTTATAGAACCCAAGACTACCAGCCCAGAGATGGTCCCACCCACAAGGGGACCTCCCCCCTTGATCACTAATTGAGAAAATGCCTTACAGTTGTATCTCATGGAGGCATTTCCTCAACTGAAGCTCCTTTCTCTGTGATAACTCCAGCTGTGTCAAGTTGACACAAAACTAGCCAGTACACTACTACTCTACCCATGTTCCAGAGGGAAAAAGCTCTCTTTCCTTCTCCACACTGTCTTAAGTCCCCTTCAACTCAAAGACCCTCCTTTCTGATTACTTACATTCAGTCCCCTGACAGCTGACAGCTTGCTCTGCCTCTGGATCTAGGATTGACTTTATTTAGCTCCTGTATTAAGGATATGTGCTACAGTTGAGGCAGGCCACAACAAGTTTTTTTTTTTTTTTTTCAGTGCACAATCTTGGTGTTCAAAGTGCAGTCAAATATCCTCCAACACAGGACTCTCACTGAGGGAGTGGTGGCAAAGGCCTTTAATCCCAAGCACTCAGAGGCAGAGACAGGTGGATCTCTGTTCGAGGCTAGCCTGGTCTACAGAGGAAGTTCCAGGATACCCAGGACTGCACAGAGAAACACTGTCTTGAAAACAAACAGAGCACAATCTCTGCCTTTAGCTGGCTTCACACATATAGACCTTGTGGGCAAGTTTTTCGATGCCTAAATTCAAGGTGACTTGTGGGGCTAGAAATCAGGAGAGGCATGCACCTCTATCCAAGCAGATTCTGGCTGGGAACTCGAGAAAAACAGCGGGGACTTGGGGTCAAAGAGGAGGAAAAGTATTTGGGATTCCTGTTGTGCAAAAGGATTTTGCAGCAAGCAGGAGGAGCTCAAGACTGAACATGGGACTGGAGATAGACCAGCAAAACTGCAAGAGCGCACCACGCGGATGGGGCTGGAGTGCTACAGGATGGATTGGATGAGGAGGGTAAGGAATGGCCTACCCTGGAGAAGGCAGCCAAAATGACCAGGGTGGACCACCAGGCAGAAGTGGTTATGGAACCCGAAGATGAACGTGCCATTGAAATGTTCATGAACAAGAGCCCTCCCGTCAGGCATACCCTGGCTGACATCATCATGGAGAAGCTGAGAAGGAGACAGAGGTGGAGACTGTCATGTCAGAGGTACCAGGTTTCCCTAGGCCTCAGCTGGATTCCCGGGTCCTGGAAGTGTACAGAGGAGTCCGGGAGCTGTTATGTAAGTACCGCAGTGGGAAACTGCCCAAGGCTTTTAAGATCATCCCTGAACTGTCCACCTGGGAGCCGATCCTCTATGTCACTGAGCCTGAGGCCTGGACTGCAGCTGCCACCAGGAGTTTTGCCTCTAACCTGAAGGACGGCATGGCTCAGTGCTTCTACAACCTCATTCTGCTTCCCGGAGTGCGAGGTGACATTGCTGAATACAAACGACTCAACTTTCACCTCTACATGGCACTCAAGAAGGCTCTGTTCAAGCCTGGAACCTGGTTCAAAGGGATCCTAATTTGGCTGTGAGAGTCTGGCACCTGCACCCTCTGTGAAGCCATCATCGTGGTCAGCAGCATCACCAAGTGCTCCATCCCCGTGCTGCACTTCAGTGTGGCCATGCTGAAGATTGCTGAGATGGGATATATCGGTGCAAACAGCATCTTCCTGCGCCTGCCGCTAGATAAGGCCTACTGGGTGCTCGACGCTCTGGTCTTTCATTTTCTGGCCTTCCGGACAGAGAAGCACCAGCTGCCTGTGCTCTGGCACCAGTGCCTACTGACTCTAGCACAGCTTGACAAGGCAGACCTGGCCACAGAGCAGGAGGCCCTCCTAGAACAGCTCCAAATGCAGCCCTACCCACAGCTGTCCCCTGAAATCAGGCATGAGTTTCAGAGTGCAGCACCCAGAGGCATGGAAGATGATGTTGTCACCATGGAATGAGAACAGTCACCTGCGTTGGTCCAGGGGATGTGGGAGCTGGTATAGTTAAAGACTGAGGTCAAGACACTGAAGGGTTACTATGGCTTCCGTGGCTCCAGTCCTGGGCATGGAGGACTGCACCTGGTTGTCTTTCTCTGCCATTTTAGGCTTTGGTTCCTGGTCACTTCTGGAAGCTAAATGGTCACCCAGTTCAGCATCCCCACAAACCATCTGGTATTTGGTGTAAGGGCTACTCTCTCCAGATACTGTGTAAGATCACTGAGGTGCAGAGAAAACAAAGGCGGCTATTTACTGGAAAAACAAACAAACAAACAAACAAACAAAGACAGGACTCTTAGGAACCAGGGAACAGTTAAGACACGCAGAAAAATACAGCTAACTTAAAACAATAGCTGAACGTCAGGCTGTTTCAGGCACAGCTGGAACTAAGGCTTAGGATGAAGGAGCCTTCAGGGCATGGAAAGAAAGGGGTGACTGCAGCCAGCTCTGGTACCCTGATTAGAGGGAACAGAGGGGACCCAGGCCTGCCATCACTGAATAGCTAGGACAAACATGGTGTCACCAAGAGGCAGCACAAGTTTAGGGAGCAGGCTCTGGCCATTTAATGAATGTATATTGGCTGTACAAAGCAATGGGTTTTATTGTAGCACTCTCATGCTTGCACACCATGTTCTGTCTTCTTGCTCCCTCTGGAGTATCCTACTTTCTTCCCCCCACTACCCCACTCCACCTCCCTTTCTACGTGATCTAGACTCTACCCATGAGAGACAGTTGTCTGCATCTGAAGTATCTATCACTCAGCATGATTTTCAGTTCTATCCATTTTCTCATAAATGGTATTGTTTTGTTCATCCTTAAAGCTGAATTAAACCCCCTTGTGTGCAGACCCCCTTCCCCCCTATCGCTGATGAGCACCTACCAACCTACAGGTTTTCTCTTATCTCCACATGCTCACCATTGCCTACGGCAGGAACTTGGCTCCTCAAGTTGTTTACAGGGTCTCACTCCCTATGAATGGGCATCTTTCTTGCCTTTTCCAAGGTTCTGAGGACTCACAGACAGTAACAGATTTGGTGGCTTGTTGCTATACACCTCCAAAGTCTTCCAGCATCATCTCAGGACCTTCTCCTCATGGGTCTGTCTTCTTCAAAAGAATCCTGGTCAGACTGAACCAGTGGCCCACCCTACTCCAGGGGGACCTCATCTTGATGTATTATATCCACAATGGCCCTGTTTCCACATGGGGCCTCATACCAGGTCCTGAGAGTTAGGTCTTTTGACAGAAAGTATAGATCAACCCTGAGAGATCCCAGGCCATCCCAGGAAAACACAATACTTAAGCCCAAACAGATGGAGGTTCCCATGGACACCAGCTTCAGAGATCAGCAGCGGGCTGGAAGGCCAGGGGCTATGGATGGGTGGACTGAAACTGGGGCCACCTACTGACCCCAAGAACAGCCAGTGGCCTGGCTCTTGGCTTTGACCCACAGGTTACCATCTCAAACAACAGAATTAGGCTCAGACACCATGAGAAACTGTGTGTAGCAACAACATTGCATCTACTCATTGAACTTAGAGGAGGGAAAGCCAGCAGCAGGAACCATATGTTCGGAAACAGTTTTCTCCAAATGCAGATGCTGCCAATGTCCTCTTAATCCCCAGAGCTGCCAAAGTCTGTGCTCCACCCCGGTTCACAAATGCACAATAAGCAAAGTGTTTGCACACACAAAGCTCACACACAGACTCTGCTGTATAATGGCAAAACCCAAGTGGCTCATTTTTCTGAACCAGATGTGTTGCATTGAAAAGAATCCCTTCCACAAAGGAGCGGGACACGAGATACGGAGGTAATATAGTGATTCCTCTTTAGCTCTCAGCTCCTCCTGCCCAGGCCCCCAAGGACATAGGACCCAGTTACACAGCGCCCATTGGCTCCTCGAGGTCACTCCAGTCAACAACGATCCTCCTTCTCTTTCCTGTGTGGACCATCAAGGGGAAGCAGACAGCCTCTGACTTCTGAAGCCACTACCAACCTTTGGGTAACCTAGGCCTTCTAAGAAATCAACCACGCTGTCCCCTACGTCCTACCCTATGCTTCAGGGCCAGCCCTACCTGGACTATACTGTGGTGTAATGGAGCCAGATGCTACTTTGTGGCCTCTAGACTTTCATCAACCGGCTTTGTGACAGAGTCTGAGCTGCTGAACGTCTCTGAGAGTTAATCTCAACTATAGACTGAGAATCACAGTAGTTCATGGGGCCATCTTGAGGATTAAATGGAGCTCTCCTGTCCAGAGTTAGTCCGGAACCTGGGAGCCCAAGCTAATATTCCCTCCCCTATTCCTCTTTCCTCTCCCCTGCTGTGTGAACTTCTTTCTTATCCTCCCAAGCTGTGGACAGGCAATACAGCCTTACCAACACTCCACCAGACACAGGGGAAGCTTTTAGTTTCAAAATGATGTATCGGGTACTACTGGGTACTTTTAGTTTCAAAATAATGTATTGGGTACTACTGGGTAATCTAAAGGGACAGTGGGCCCCGGGAAATCTGATTTACACAAGATCTTAAGTGGTGCAAGGGTTGCCCCTGTTCTCAGAACAAGCCAGGGTGGCTGTCCTGGCTGTTCAGACAATCCTTTTCTCACTTAGCTGGGTTTCCTCATGCCAGAGCCCCCAGGCTGAACCAGCTGTGACCTTCTAAGACCATGCAGGGAGACCATACGCTACTCTGTGCCACCTAGCCAGGCAGGCTCCATCACTGCAGCCTGCCCCTGACTTGCCCTCTAGCTCTCTTTACTTGTCCCACCATGCCCCTCCAGCTCTGTAGCAGATGGGAATATGCTCTTTGTGGCTACAGCAGCCCCCTGTAGGTCTCCAGGGCTGCACTTGCAAATCTCCAGCCTGGCATTGGTAAAGCTGACTCACCAAGATGCCTCAAAAGAGTCTTAGATAAATTGGTAGTGCCAGCAGAGGAAGGAAGCACCTTGCTTTTAGCTGAAAGGGAGAGCTCAGAGTGCCATGAGGCTAAGATCCCAGGCTACTGTGCCAACTCCTACATGCCTCAGGATCCTCATTTTAATTGGAGGTGGTGGTAGTCCCTACCTCACAGTGTGACTGAATTCAGTGAGACCACACGGGACTGTTGCACCATGGTATACACTGAAGCTTGATAAATGCTAGCTATTCTTACTAGCAGTCTAAAATCTGAGTCCAGAGTGGCCGTCTGCCTCAGCATCAAGCATCCGAAAGCCTGTCTGTACACATCCCTTCAGTGTTGCCAACCTCCAGATCTCTACCGAGGCCTGAAGCAACAGGTCCTGACGCCTCCTCAGGGCCCCTAATGTTCCCCTAGCCCCAGTCTACTCAGAAGACGACATCAGGTGTCCCCTAAAGCCAATGAGGTAACCTTCCTGAAGAGGGACCTCTGCTGCCCTGGGCTTTCCCTTCTTTTCAAATTGCTCCCCGGCTCCCCCCAACACTCAATTTTCTAAAATCCTGCTCTAATTTTAGACAAGAAAGCTATTGCTCATAGTCATGATCACAGGCGAGTTTCCTCTGAACTGAAACATTCCTTCTAGGAGGGAAGAGGTTGGGGTGCCCATGAGACTCAGGGACGCTTGTCTGGGAAAGCTGAAACTTGCTGGGTTTAGCAGGACCCCTCCCCAGGGTTGCAGATACAGAAAGCTGGCCAGGGAAGGAGACGGATGCCCTCTGTGGCAGAGAAGAGATTCCCGGACCTACCGGCTGCTTGTAAGCTGAGCACAGAGCTTAAGGACGCAGCTTACGTAACTTGTCACCTGCGTCAGGGAGGCTTGTCACCTGTCAGGTAGGCTACTCAGAAAAGCAGCTGCCTTTGAGTGCCTTTGAGTCATCCTGCTGCTGCTAAGGTAACCCCTCACCCATATTCTTACTAGTGACCCCAATAAAAACTCACTGGCTCATCAAATTTGTCTTTGGCGGGTTCCTTTCTAGGGTAAGTGGACTGTCACATCTCCTTAGGAAAGGTCTCATAAACAGGTGTGGAGACGTGAGGAAACATTCTATTGGTATGTGAGGCACCGGCTCCTGCAGAGATTTCTCCTAAGGGTGTGTCTACTACCTAAATAGATCTTACTAAGATGTTCGGCCCACAGCTCTTTATCACGACAAATCGTCAGAAACATCCATCTGCAGCTGACTCACAACTGTCATGACCTATTTCTCCATGAACTGGAACGTGGCTATCATATGTGATGCAGCTCAACTCTGGTCAACATGAAAGAGGAAATGGTTGTGTCTCATGAGCGTAATTGTATAAAATACATACATACTTCTATAATGCCATTCACAGAGAAGTGTCTGCAAGGAAGGCCTAAGGGGTGGGATTTCAGGCATGTATCCTCTCTCTATAGTTGTCTAAGTTGTTTGTGGTTTTGCAGTGGATATATGATGGGAAATATACCATGTGTGCTGGCTAGTTTTGGTCAACTTGACACAAGCTAGGGTCATCAGGGAGGAGGGAGCCTCAATTGAGAAAAATGCCTCTGTAAGATCAGACTGTAGGTAAGCCTGCAGGGCATTTTTCTTGATTAGAGATAGATAGGGGAGGGCCCAACTCATGGGTGGTACCATCCCTGGGCTTGTGGTCCTGGGTTCAATAAGAAAGGAGGCTGAGCAAGCCATGGGGAGCAAGCCAGTAAGCAGCATCCCTCCATGTCCTCTGCATCAGATCCTGCCTCCAGGTTCCTTTTCAGTTTGAGTTCCTGTCCTGATTTCCTTCAGTGATGGACTACAATGTGGAAGTGTAAGTCAAATAAACCCTCTACCCCCCAGCTTGCTTTTGCTCCTGGTGTTTCATCACAGCAGTAGTTGTTGGGAGCACAAAGGTCCTTGAACCCACAGATAGCACTAGGGAAACAGGGATGTTGAACACACGGGTTCTCTTTTCAAGGGAAAAGATGTATTAGCTGGTTTTTCTACCCAGAAGGTTGTGAATGGAGATGGCTAATAGCCTGGTGATTCGCACTGTCTGTAGGGCCAGACAACCCCAAGCTCAGGCAACCAGGACTGGGGCTATCTAATAGTCTAGATGACCTCTATGCTATCTGTATGACCAAGACCACAGCAGATCCTCCCCTAGGCCTTTAAGATAATACATGCAGCTTGTCCATAGAATCTATCTTCATGGAAGAAGGGCTGTGTCCTTTGAGACGAGTTTCCATGCAATTTTGCCTTCTTGTGTATATGGGGTTGCATTGTTTTTCAAACTGTGCTGTACTTAAATATGCCTAAAGTAAACTTCCCAGGGTCAGACTCTGGAAGTCGGAAATAGCAGCTACTAAGTCATGTTGAACTGCGTGAGAAGATTTCCTTCTTGTCTCGTGCAGAGCATTATTCTGCTGGCTGTAGTGTTTGCAAAGACCCCAACAAGGAGCAACCTGGACTAGAACACTGTGAAAAAGAGAAAAGTCCGTGATGATGACTGGGTACCAACCACTGTTTGCTGCTAGAGAGTGCTCCTGTAGGACCTTACATAGTCCACGCTGGGACATAATGTATCTTTCTACTTGTATTTTTTGTTTTGTTTTGTTTTGTTTTGTTTTGAGACAGGGTTTCTCTGTATAGCCCTGGCTGTCCTGAAACTCACTTTGTAGACCAGGCTGGCCTCGAACTCAGAAATCTGCCTGCCTCTGCCTCCCTAGTGCTGGGATTAAAGGCGTGCACCACCACGCCCGGCTACTTGTATTTTTTAAAGTAGGGTATCTTGGAGAAGCTGTAGGTTTGTGGTTAAGTTAACAGGGAAACACGTTTTCTTTATAACCCTCCCCTGCATGTGCATGGCCTCCTTGTTATAAACAGCCCACCGCGAGGTGCATTTGTTACAGCTCATGAACCCACACTCACAACTGCCCAGAGGCCACAGTTTGCATCGGGTTTACACAGTGCTGTGCACTCTGTGAATCTGGATGTGTGCTCATGGGTTATGGCAAAATGTTTTTTCTGCCCTAAAATTCTGTGTTCTCTTTGCCCACCCCCTACCTTTTATTTCATGTATGTGAGTACACTGTAGCTGTCTTCAGACACCAGAAGAGGGCATCAGATCCCATTACAGATGGTTGTGAGCCACTTTGTGGTTGCTGGGAATTGAACTCAGGACCTCAGGAAGAAGAGTCAGTGTTCTTAACCTCTGAGCCATCTCTGTAATACCCCCCCCTAATTTTTAACAGTCTTGTCTTTATCAGACTATCGAAAATGGCATAATATGGGCTGGAGAGATGGCTCAGCGGTTAAGAGCACCGATTGCTCTTCTAGAGGTCCTGAGTTCAACTCCCAGCAACCACATGGTGGCTCACAACCATCTGTAATGGGATCTGATGCCCTCTGGTGTGTCTGAAGAGAGCAATGGTGTGCTCATGTACATTAAATAAATAAATAAACAAATCTTTAAAGAAAGAAACAACAACAACAAAAACCTGGCATAATACACTATGTAACCCTCTCAGATTGGCTTTCTCACCGAGTGAGATGCATTTAAGTCTCCTCTGTTTTATGGCTGTGATCGCTTCATCTCTTTTAACTGTCTGACAAATGTTCCACTGTCTGGATGTACCACGCTCATTGTTCACCTGCTTGGAGAATGTCTTGGTTGCTTCCAAGCTTTAATAATTCTAAGTAAAGCTGTGAGAAGCATCCATGTGTAGGTTTCTGTGCAGACCTTAGTTTCCGACTCCTTTAATCAACCTCCACTTGAGAGCTGGAGCGACAGCGAATGGAAGAGGCAAGGTTATGAGCTGGCAGCCTCACCGCCAGCAGGCAGCAGCTGGAGCATGGCGATCCGTCATGTGTGACTGCTGTGCAGCAGTCCTGTTTGGTCATGCAATAACGTACACTTCAGCAGCACCCCCCACTAAATCCCGGTGCCCCTCCTCCTGGAGGCCAAGGTGGAGTCCCTCCTGAACGGGGTTAGGGAGGCTGGGGTTAAAGGGCTGGAGTTACAAGTGCTTTTTCTTCTGCTCCAGCAGGAAGTAGCCCACTGCACCCTCCTCCTGGTGACGTCAGGATGGACAGGGCACTCCCAGCACCAGCTGACGTATAGGATGGTACCAGTACCTCTACTCATCAGCTGGGGATCAGCTGGAGGTCCTTACGATACTCAGCCTGGTGCTGGAGAGGGGATATAATTCAAGTTATCCTTGGAGTCACATGGGTCAGTTTTGAATTTGAAGCCTGCCCCTACTTGGGTATGAGATGTCTGAACAGTTTCTCCTAGTTAAATTTAGAACTCATTCAGCCTCAATTTGTCTAAAATATTGGAATAATAGCTTTCTTGTTGGGAAATTTTTCTGAAAAGTTAGAGAATGTTTAGATAAAGCACTCAGGGGCACCAGTTACTTTATAGTTGCTCAATAAACAGCAGCAGGAGTTTTCAGCTCTGTGGGAGGTCAGACACCTGATTTTTGTTGATTCAGCATGTAACAGCACCAGCCAGCAGCTTTTATATATCTCAGTAGGCCGTCTGTGCTGGCCCCGAACTCACATACATAATCCTGCTTCAGCCTCCTCACTGTTTGAGATTACAGACATGTGTTAGTTACCATGCCTGCTCTAGCCAAGATTTTCTTGATTTTCAGGCCCTCTTCTGCTGAATTAAGGCAGTCATAACAGTTCAATAACTCCCCTTCATCTGTGGTACACTAACTCTCCCCTTCATCAGGGGCTACACTAACTCTCCCCTTCATCAGGGGCTACACTAACTCTCCCCTTCATCTGTGGTACACTAACTCTCCCCTTCATCTGTGGTACACTAACTCTCCCCTTCATCTGTGGTACACTAACTCTCCCCTTCATCAGGGCTACACTAATTCTCCCCTTCATCAGGGCTACACTAATTCTCCCCTTCATCTGTGGTACACTAACTCTCCCCTTCATCTGTGGTACACTAACTCTCCCCTTCATCTGTGGTACACTAACTCTCCCCTTCATCAGGGCTACACTAATTCTCCAATTCATTGGTGGTACACTAATAGCTACTTCTGCCTGTGGCTGGTCCAAAGGAGTGAGGCAGATGGCTGGAAGACAAGATCTTTTGGGCAAGTAGGTTTCACATGAGTAGGATGGTAGACGTGCTGCAGAGACCAGGTCTGGAGGTGTGCAACCACAGCCCAAATCAACTATACAGTTTTCACACTCCTGGCTAAACTCCTAATGAGTCCAGCAACAGGAGGATGGAAACTTCCTACTCCCAGGGTCAGACAGCCAGTTTGGGACACCTGCGTCTCAGCCTTTCCAGGAAGGAGCTTGAGGGCATAGTCTTCCATGAACTGTACCTCCTTGTTTCAGAAGAAAGGCAGACCACTCCGACAAGCCCACTACATACACCAAACATAGAAGAGACATAAGACAGAGGCAGACAGACAGACACACACACAGAGTAAGGGGGTCAGAATGCATGTCAGGGAACCAACAGTAAAGATTGATACAGTAGTAAAACAGAGACCTAGAACTGAGGTCAAGTTGCTGGCTCTCTCACAGACAGGAAACTGAAGAGCTGTCCTATCTCTGAAAGAGAGAGGCCGTACCTGAGCAAGCCTGAGTCTGACTCTGCTGTTCGGTTGCTATGTAAAACAGAGTGAAGGTGGACTTCATGAAAGCAGGTCTTACAGGTCCAAGCTTCAGAAGACAAAGTCCTGGGGAAGTAGGGTGGTGTTGGGGAGCCTGTGAGAACTGAGGCCTAAGGAAGTGATCCAAAGCTTACTCCAAGACTATGACCATCATTAACTGCCAATGACCCCCTTTTGCTAGGGCAAGACTGGATGAAGTTGACATGTCTACTCTTTCTTAAAGGACCTCTTTGCTCGGGTTGTTGCTCAGCAGATATTAAAACAGACTCTGGACCAGCTGTGGTGGTGTAAACCTATAATCCCAACACTTGGCAGGAGGGTGGAGGCAGCCCCGGGCTATGTGGCAGATCGTCTCAAGAAACAGATTATCAATATTCCTCGGGACACTGGCCTCTCCCTTTGACATCTCAGTAACTAGCTCCTCATGATGGGCTTCTTGTCACTCCCCAGGCACACTGCATATGTCTCCTGTACCTTTGTCCCAGATACAGACAATTGACCTGGCAGAAGCTGGCTTCCAGGCAGGCCTGCAGAGGCACAGTCTTGCCCCATGTGGGTGTGGGCGTGAGTGGGTGTGTGTAGGTGTGCCTCTCAGCCTGCACATTCATCTATCACCAATGCAACTGCGCGATCCCAGACTGATACCACCAACAGAGGGCAGACATAGCATGAGGCCAGGCTGGAGATGAGGGCTGTTGGGATAGGCTAAAAAATGGAGAAAGCTCAGTCCACAACAAGTTCAGACAGGAGATGCAAAAAGCAGGAGGGACTCAGCAGCATCTGCCATGTGTCAGTGACTCGGGGGTAGAAGGAGCACAGGTCACCTTGTGCACATTCCAGTACTATCTACGCTCCTTTGCTATCTGAGAGTATTCTACCCAAAGCATGCCCCCTGTCGTGTTTGTGTGTGTGTGTGTGTGCTTGTGCACTCAATTATAAGTAAATTTAGCAGAATAATTTGCAGGGACTCTGGCTTCTATTGCAGATAGCACTAACTGACACATGAGTGCTAGGACTATCCTTCTCATCCCGGATTTTTTTTTTTTTCTGTATTTTTTGGATGCTTCCAACATTCATACCACTGACACAGATTTAACCACAATGCTCATAAGTTGTCTAAAATTAGCTCCAGCTTTAGCTCAGGGGTAGAGCGCCTGGGCTCATGTCACAGAGTAGAGTAGAGCAGGCAAGTCAGTTCATAATGGAGTCAGTCCTCTTACAGTTGCTAAACTATTCTCAATTTTACGTAATCCCTTGACTATCTGTAGGGAGTGTATTTATATTTTTCCCATGCAATGCTTCCTAAGGGCACAGCATGTAACCTTAAAGAGACATGCCCCTATTTAATGGCTTCTTTATGCTGGGGCACTATGGCCTCATGACATACACGTTGCTGACAGTGGGGTTAGTCGTGGTGATAGAGTGGAGGCAGGTAAGGGGTGTGTAGACGCTGCTGTACGGTAGGAAGCAGTAGGTTCTGGGAGGAAAGAGTCAATCTTCATGGCGGGGTATGTGTGTCAGGGTGAGGAAGGGAGATGGATCTTAGTCTCCACGAGCTTATGAAGGTGGAAAGCGGCCATCAGGACACCGCACCGGAAGGCCCAGGTTGTGCTTAGGGCGTGGTCATGCAGAGGAAAGTGCAATGATACAGGACAATTTTTGGACAAAGCAGTGCCCGTGTGCACCCATCAGGACACATGTCCCTGATTCTGTGTAACAGGAAGAAGTAAGTGTATGAAAAGGCTTCATAGGGAGAGAACAAAAGAAAGAGTTCAATACAGACACACCCTGCTTGGATGGTCACACTGAAAGGAGAGCTCCAGTTACCAGAGAAAATATTTTTGAACTACAGGAGACAAGTTTAAAGATCTGAGCAAGAAACAGCCAGTATGTGGTCTCTAAAGCTATCAGATATTTACATTACAATTAATAGCAGTGTAAAACTGTAAGTATGAAGTAGCAACGAAATAATTTTATGGTTGGGGTCACCAGAACATGAAGAACTGTATTAAAGGGTGGTAGCATTAGCAAGGTTGAGAACCACTGTGCTACATGTTCCCTCAGCCTCCCCTGATGTAGCAAGTATGGCTGTACTCCACATATAAGTAAGACAAAACAGCAGAGGATCCCCAGCTCTGGACCCCCACCAACATCCCTGGGGACCCCAAGAAGACAGAGGGGTTCCCTGGAGAGCTGAAAGAGGACCTGGGCTCAGGAGTGAGGGGCACGGTGCGAGACCTGGCAGCCAGGAAGCATATCTATATCTGTTTTATTTAATGCACAGCCCAGCTGCGCATGGAGTCCTTCGAGGAAGGCAGAGACAGAACTCCACGGCTCCCAGCTCTCTAGCCACCGGTCCTTCTCCCCTCCTCTGGCAACAGCCAAGTTGAAACACTGACAAAGTGAAGCCAGGTTACTTAGTATCTAAAACAGACACCAACTCAGAGAGGGAGCAGAGGGTAGCCTAGCACCCTGGTAACCTGGAGTGGGTCAATGACCCACTGACCTCAGCCAAGCCAGAATCTTGTCTGCTACATGCAGACTGCAGGACACCAAAAGAAACCGGTCCAAATGTGCAGGTTTGAGTATAATAGAGACCTGCTTGTACAGGTATGCCTGGCCCGAGAGCCAGAGAGTTACTCACGGCCAGGTGCAGGCAGGGCCAGTCCTTCATGGGACAAACCAAGCCACTATATCCAACTGGTTTTTCCATGTCTGCTTTTATGTCACTTAGAGACACCCAAAGCGCAGCTTGCCAGAGGGTATGGCACACTTCTTCAGTGAAAAGAAAAGTAAATAGATAACATCTGTGGCCAGCCTCTCTGCGGGAGACAAGGCTCCCTTGCAGCTAGGTCCTTGTAGCCAGGACCACAGAGGGTTCTGTAGAGACTAGGTCAGCTACTCTCTCATCCCTGAGCTCCCCCAGCCCCTCCCCCACACCCACAGTCCAGTCTGTTCACAGGATAGATTTGTTACCTGCTGACACACTTGCTTAGCTCCGGATGGTGCAACATGGTCCCACCTAGCTCTGCCTGTTGATTGTCTGATGTGGTTAATTCACTGACAGGAATTTTTCTAGAAAAGATGCTTTAAGAGTTTTGCGTCCCGCTTCCATTTCTGCCCAGGCAACCTTCAAACACTATGCCTTAGCATACGAGCCAGATGTCCACTCTGGCCTGTGTGCAAAGCAAGAGCAGGCAGCCCTGTTGGAGCTTGTCCACAGTGTCTGCCTGAGAACGTGAATGACAGGAGCGCCTAAGGAGAAGCCTCACTTGGAAAAAGCAAGGCTCAGGGAAGTCATTCTGCTCACCAAAGACCTGGCAGCCAGGAAGCTGTCTTACCGCTGTGTGCAAGTCCACATGTATCTATATCTGTTTTATTTAATGCACAGCCCAGCTGCGCATGGAGTCCTTCGAGGAAGGCAGAGACAGAACTCCATGGCTCCCAGCTCTCTAGCCACCCGTCCTTCTCCCCTCCTCTGGCAACAGCCACGTTGAAACACTGACAAAGTGAAGCCAGCGCATTGTAATGAGGTGTAGCAATGGCCTTGAACTTCATGCTGCCCTGATAGGCCTGAATGATTTTTGTTCAGTCGATAATTTCCTGAGCTGAATAGCAGAGGAACAAGGAACTCTGTGTGTGTGTGTGTGTGTGTGTGTGTGTGTGTGTGTAAGAAAAGAGAGAATGATCATTGAACTCAAGAAACCTAGGAACCATTTTTATTCTTAGCAGAATATGTATTTGGCTGTTGATGAGGATGAATTTTCCATTTTCCAAAAGGTAAAACCTTAACCAGAAAAGTTATTTATCATGGTCAAGACCATATTGTAGCTGGTCTTTGCTACTTTGCGGGTTCTTCTTTTTCCTGCCCTTTGTCTTGGCTGTTTCATGCCCTATCACTAGATAGAAGAGAAAGGAGGATGGGGGGAGAGAGAGAGAGAGAGAATATCTCTAAATTCCCTAAGTCTAATTCCTTTCCTTTGATTCAATCTTTGAACACCACTACTACTAATAAATGGCAATCAATGCCCCGAACAACCACCGACTGCCAACCTCACCTATGGGCTCTAGCATTTATGCACCTTCTGAAAAGTTCCCAGAATTTCAAACATCACACAATCTCAGAAACTACTTGCAGCTGGCAAAACCATGCCTCTGCTAGAACATGAGGCAAATCGCACTCAGCTGCCTCGCCTCAGATAGTCCAAAGCAGCCCTAGATCCCCAGACCTGGGATTAAAATGAAAGCATGTTTTATAACATTTCCGTGTGTGTGTGTTTTTTTTTTAAAGAAACCAAAATTCAAACATCGTCACTACACCACAATACTTAAAAAAAAAATTGATTCCAAATTTTTGGTCCAGATATAGCATTTATCTTAGTTCCAATTCTAAGATACGCTGTGAGTACCTGGATTTCCACTCACTTCTGTATGTATTGAGAAACAGAAGCGGGTGGGTGGCCAATGAAAGGCAACGCACCCCCAAAGGCTTCCAAAGGAAATGGTCATACGTCAGTGCAATGAGCAGAATCCAGTGGCAAAGGGTTCCAGCCCTGGCTGCCAGGCAGTGACCCTTGACAGGGCCTCACTACTCTGTATGGCCTCACTTCAAAAGACTAATTCCTCTGTCAGTCCCTCCATATGGGGATCTGGAGCAAGTGAAAGATACTAAAAATAAATAGGAATGTCTCCAGTTTTCTGCAGACAGTACCACAAGAGTGTAAGAGAAAACTCGACCCAGCGGAAAGGTCCTTTGCTGGAAAGTAGTGTCTCAGATCCATCCATCCTTGGCCCTATGCTGCCACTAACAGAGCCTTTGCTGGACCCAGGAAATCGGGGAGGATGAATGAAGCAGCAGTGAGAATAGGTAATCGATTGCTATTGTCTCTCCTGCTCATCTTTCATAAACCCCTCCTCTGTCTCTCTACCCCAGCTAAGGACTATTCTCATCGTAATTAGTAGTGTTCAGGAAAGGAAAGCAAGCAGTGGCCAGTCACTGCCTGAGGGTAGGTCTCTTCCAGACAGCTCCACCCAGCAGCATCCAGCCCTGCACACCATTCACACTTTCACTAGCAACACTGGTAGGAAAGCTTTGCCCAGCATCCATTGCTACTCACTGGGGTCCTTGCTCACTCTGCTTCACAATGCTTGCCGTGTAAGCTAAGAGACAGGCAGAATGGTCCCTCCAAGGCACCAGGTTCTACTGGATCAGGAAGCCTGGTCCAGTGTTACTATCCTAAGCCATAGATAGCCCTTCTAAAACCCACAGCCTAAACAGGGTCTTCAAACCAGGACGAGTGTGCCCATCCGCCATGCCTGCCTAGCTTCAATCAGCCAAGGTGACAGCACCCACACCTTGCTCTCTGCAGAGTTGGGGGAAAGGGGGGGAACCAAGAAATGGTTCCTAGCTCACTATTAATTGCCAGGCTGCCTAAAAGACCCCACATCCCTTTTCCATGAGAAAAGCTACCAGACAGAGGCCCGGAAGCCCAAATACCCATTCTACTCTAGTCCAGAGCATCTCACAGACAGAGGGGCTGGGACCTACCATGAGCCAGGGCCTTGCTGCAGAGCCTCTGTGGGGTCCTGAGCTTTTCTGACAGCTCACGGCTCCTCGGGAGCCTTTGGAAGAACCGCTGGAGACACACAGTGACTGTGCCGAAGCAGGCGGCCACCACCTCCTCATCTGGGCCCTCTCTCATTCTAAGTTGTCTGCGGATCAATAGCTCTTCTTTAGGTCTGGCGCCAAGAGAGGGAGTCACTGGCCCCGTGGAGGGCTCTAGGCTTCCTGTGACCAGAATAGGCACCTGAGACCTCACGGATGTCGCCTCCTCCTCAGCTGAGATCCTGTCCCTGCCACCTCCTCCAATGGAAAACTTTCTATTCCTGGGCTTTTAGCTTGATAAGATAAAAGTGCCCCCACCAAACACACTGCAGGAGAGACTGCCCAGGCCTCGCTCCTCACGCATGCCTGTGAGTCTGAGAAATCAATGTCTTCAAAGTTCCGACCACCGACCAAAGTCATCTGTTACCTCATACCACGTGCCCAGCCTCGGAGCTCATTTAATGGATTGCTTTGGGGGTCATGGGCTGGTAATGGTTTACCAGTCGAATATCAGGCTCCTGAGGGACAAGCCAAAGCGAATTCATATTGCTGAATTCAATTCACTCAGCAGAGGGGGAGGGGGACTGTGTGGCTTTGAGGAGGTCAGGGCATTTATCTTAGACCAGATACCTGGGAAGAGGGGAGAGACCAGGAGAAAAATGTGACCCTGAGGGGTACAGCACTTGGGGGAGCTAAGGAGCAGACAATGGTCTCCCACTGAAGGACGGAAATATCTCCTTGGCCTAAAAGGCGGCTCACAGGATATCCCCGCTCTGATCCAAAAGTAACCAGCACCATGAGAGAGTTTCTGAAGACCCTGCTGCCCAGACCGAGTCAGAGAGCTGGCACCAGGGTGGCAGGAACCTTATGCAAAAGATCCACCCTCAGGCTGCCCAGCCTCACCGGCCAGAGCCAGGAAGAGATGAGGACTTGTCCTTTAGTCAGAGGACGTGAACGTCAGAAGGTTGAGCATGGGTAGAATCATCCTGATCTTCTTGTGCTTGGCCAGGGCACTGGACTCCAGATACCCTCTATGGGAGTCCCAGAGTCCCAAGTAACTACCAAGCACTGGCTCCACCTGTTTGTGCCCCCCATCTCCTCCAAAGTCAAACAGAACGCCCTGAGCCAAACGACATATCCTCCGACCTTCTCGAAGAAGAAAGCCTTGATTCTGAATCCCAATGAAGCTGTCCATCCCCTCCCTTCCTCACAGAAATCCAGCGAGGAGGTTCTGTCCAGATCACGTGTCCTACAGAGATCCTCCATACTCAGTAGAGATTGGCAGCACATAGTTTCAAATCCTTCTTTAATATAGAAACACAGCATTACATGCCTGTAATCCCAGCTACTCAGGAGACTGGGGCAGGAGGATTTAAGTTCAAGGCCAGCCTGGGTAATTAAGCAAGACCCTCTGGCTCAGTGGTAGAATATCTGACTAACATTCAGGGGCACTGAAATCAGTCTTTAATAACTCCAAGAATTTCTTCACAGATTTCGGGTTTGTTCATTTAAAAACAAACCTTGTTTTTTATGTCTCTCATGGGTTAAGGTCAGGTTGTGTTTTGGTCTATTATGCTCTAGACAGCTGTGCTGTCCCCTTCTGAAGCCTGCTGCATTCTGTCTATTGTTATTTTGTACGGTTTGAGAAAGAATGCATAAAATTCAACAATTTTATGTATTTTGAGGACAATATGTTTTTCTCAACAACATGGGATGTCTGCTCGCTCAGTCACACATCCTTAAATCCAGCAGAGATCAAGGTGACAACTTGTGGCTGCCCTTCTGTAGCTGCCCTGGGGTCCTATCAAGTGCTGTTGTACATAGGTATGTGGTGTATGGAAGGGGCAAGATAAATTCGATATGTTGGGGGAAAGTCATTCTATACAGCTTCAGAGAGAGGGGCTCTTCCACAATATTTGGAAAACTGTGTTTTAAAAACAATCTTGGGGGTCATTAGTGAGTTTTGCCAGTATTTGGATGGTGTATACTAAGACGTGGACACTTCACCACTGCATGGCCATCTCTCCTCAGACCTGAATGCTGATTCTTTCTCCCATATAGTCCTTGGAAAGGCTGGGCTGTCTCTAGTCTGTTTTTGTGGCCTGTCAGCTTGTCAATCAGTCTCTGTACCAGAAAGAGGTTGTGAGTCCAGGTCTTGAGATAACACTTAGGACCATGAAGCAAGAGGTGGCTGAGGCCCTCTGCCCACAGGGTCTGGGAATTCTGGCCCAGGCCAGCACAGATGAGGCCCACACCTGACCACTGCCCCCTGGAAAGAAGAGCATCAGACGCTGGGAGAGTTCTAATATACAGAGAAGGGAACGCCCCTGCATTTGGTTCTAGGATGGGCTTCACTTCTTGGTTCTCAGTAGAGTTTTGGTTTGGTTTGGGCTTTTCTTTTGCTGTTTTCAGTGTTTGGGATGAAATTCAGGGCCCACTGGTGCGCTACTCTAGAATCTCCTTCCCTGATCCTTTGGAAATGAGACAGATGTTCTACAGCTGGTCTGGGAGGTCTACCATCTATAGCAGGGGAGTGTCTACAATGACCTCTTGCTGCCTCTAATGTCCAAGCTTGGGCTGAGGATCTCTTTCCAAGCCAAAAGGATGATATAGCTAAGGCTCAACAGAACTGGAAGCAACAAGATTCACCATCTTACAGTTTTGGGTAGGATACAGCCTCCTCTGAAACACCTACTTCTATAAAAATAGATTGCTTTAGGAACACACATCATAGGCAGAGGCAGACGTTTAGAGAGAGTGCTCCGAGAGCTCAGGTTACAGCAGGAATCTGTGGTTAAACAAGGCGGCATGGAGGCTCTCTGAGTTTCTAATACTTTCCACTGTTACAGAATGGACATGATTATTACAACAGAAACCACCAAACCTCCAGCCTCTTCTGAACTCGGATGGAAAACACATCCAAGTGAATGGGGGAAACTCAGCTCCAGACCCGCTGTCTGGGGTTCAAGCCAGAGGTCTGCAGAGCAGCCCTAGTGAACTTTCCAGCCTTATCCGGGCCTTCTCTTCCTCAGCTGTCTTCCCCAGGATCCTGTTTGCCTAACTTCACTTTAGTTATTGGCTGGTCTGTCATGAACTCTGACAGCTTCAGCACACAAAAGATGTACTTGTGCGTCCATACCCATGCCATGCACATGCCTGTGTGTTCATACCCACCCCATGCACATGCCTATGTATGTAAATACTCACCCTATGTATATGCCTATGTGTGTCCACACACACGCCAAGCACATGCCTATGTGTGTACATACCTACCCCATGCACATCACATGCTTATGTGTATCTATACCTATCCCATGCATATCACATGCCTATGTGTGCACATATCTACTCCATGCACATCACATGCCTATGTGTATACATACCTACCCCATGCACATCACATGCCTATGTGTCTCCACAGCCACGCATGCACATGCCTATCACCACAGGTGTGCTGGGAGTGGAAAGACACTAATTTCTTCTGCTCTAGATTTAAAAACCACATGATTTGCACATGATAAAGACTTAGAGACTAAATGGGAAGACAGGCTGTGTACATCCAGCTCTCAAGTACCAGGCACTGACAGAAGCTGCAGTGTGCACACGGTTCACCTTCCTCTTTGCTTTGGTTTCAGTTGTTGCTGGGGTGTACTGGCTGGTTTTGTGTGTCAACTTGACACAAGCTGGAGTTATCACAGAGAAAGGAGCCTCCATTGAGGAAATGCCTCCATGAGATCCAGCTGTAAGGCATTTTCTCAATTACTGATCAAGGGTAGAGGGCCCAGCCCATTTTGGGTGGTGCCATCTCTGGGTTGGTAGTCCTGGGTACTATAAGAAAGCAAGCTGAGCAAGCCAGAGGAAGCAAGCCAGTAAGTAATATCCCTCCATGGCCTCTGCATCAGCTTCTGCTTTCTGATCTGCTTGAGTTCCAGTCCTGACTTCCTTTGGTGATGAACAGCAATATGGAAATGTAAGCTGAATAAACCCTTTCCTCCCCAACTTGCTTCTTGGTCATGATGTTTGTGCAGGAATAGAAACCCTGACTAAGACATGGGGTTTTTTTATGCTTCAAGCTATTTCTAGTAACAGTGTTTTGAACAGTTCCACATTCATTGATAGAAAGAGGGACATGAATAAGAAAACATAGCCAACTATGTGGCCAATGATGTGGGTTCAGAAGGCACAATACTGTGTTAGATTCTGGTGGTCCAATAGAAGCCACTCCACTTCCCTGACAGTGATGTCCCCTTGGTAAGACAGCCACGGTTAAGTCAGTCCTGCCCACCTCACAGGGCCCGACACAGGCTGACCATGAGAACATCTGAGACACAGCTGGATGTGATTCCAGTCCTCTTGGTCCCTGCACTTCATGGCCACTCTCTCAAAGACAGGTGAGTATTTCCTTCCATGTTCACAGGTTCACAAGCAGAACAGCTTTCATCACGGCTCAGCAAACTCAGCGATGACATTTTCCCAGGGCCAGCATGCAGCAGTCAGCCCTGAGGGGAATCTAAGCTCTCCTGTTCTTTCACGGTTCATGGTTTATAGGTGTGTGCTGCACACACCCACACACACACACACACACACACACACACACACACAAACCAAATGTATACCTCTATGCCCAGCTTTTTTTTTTTTTTAAAGATTTATTTATTTATTATATGTAAGTACACTGTAGCTGTCTTCAGACACTCCAGAAGAGGGCGCCAGATCTCGTTACGGATGGTTGTGAGCCACCATGTGGTTGCTGGGATTTGAACTCTGGACCTTTGGAAGAGCAGTCGGGTGCTCTTACCCACTGAGCCATCTCACCAGCCCTATGCCCAGCTTTTTATGTGGGTGCTAGGGGTCAAGCCCCGATCACCATGCTTGCAGAGCAAGTACTTAACATACTGAATTATCTTTCCAGGTCCAAGCTGTCATTTTTCTTCAGCCAATGGCCGCTCTAGACCTGGAAATGTGTCTATTCAAGAAGCAGGGAGTCGAGGGTGGCAGAAGTTGCTCAGGTATTTACTCATCTGCCAAAAAGTAAATATGACCCAGCCTCTGTGGTCACAGGTGAGGGTCATACTTAGCCACCACCCACCTGCCCAGTGACACATGCAAATGAGCAGCCTAAATCTTGGACACCACCCCTGACAAGCCCTTTTTGCAATGCCACCTTGTGGTTTTCCTCCTGATGTCCTCAACAGCAGTCAAGGCAATGGCTCTAGGAAGGAACACCCTAAAGAAAACATGTGATACTTAGACCTCCATGGCCACCCAGACCCTCAGCTGCAAGCCATGGCTCTAAGAGGCACCTCAGTGCACTTCCTTCTTCCCCAACTACAGTGCAAAGAGACACAACTTCAGATTTCCCAGTGGATGCATCTTATGAACTTCCTCTATGCCAGGAACCACAAGCAGGCTAGAACAGGCCCAGCACAGACATGTTGGCCGCTTCTGCTAATGAACACACAGTGGAGAGGTCTTGAGGTCCACCAGGCTCTGCCCATGTCTCCTCAGCATAGTGTGTATGTGTGTGTGTTTCAGGGAAGACCCACATATTACTGGCATGGGTCTGAGATAGGATACCCTTGACCCTGCGGCAGGGTGCACGAGACTATTCCCAGCACATTCTTTATTTCACTGACCCAGTGTCCCCAGGGAGAACAGCCAGTGAGGAACCTGACATCATCTCCTTAGCCTCTTCCTTCTTTCCCCAAAGTCCCAAGTCTGGCTCTGCTTCCCTCTCAACCCCGAGAGCTCCTACTCAGAACATGGGGGAGAGGAGCGTGCCAGAATGCCTGGAAAAAAACCGAATATGACTAAATACAAAGCCATCTCCCCAGTCAGGGCTGGCCTTTGCAGAGTCAGCTGCCGCCAGCACTTCCTGACCCAGTAGGGGAGAGCTGGAACTGAGCCCTGTGAGAGAGAAGTGCTGGGTGGCTCCAGACAGCAGAGTTAAGACCATCCATCTGGGAGGGCAGAGGTGGCCTGCGGCAGGAGGACAAACCAGGATCCATCAACTGGGAGCAGGCGCCGGGCACTGACTAAAGCCAGGGCAAGGGACATAATGGGCAGGGCCAGGGCGTTTACATGCCCTGCGCACCCACAACTACTTACCCTCCAAAAAATCTTACCATCTCTGGAATGCGAACAGGAAGAGTTAGGGATGTTTACTGATCTATCACCAGTCTTAATAACACCCCAGGCAGGGCAAGAGCGGCAAGCAGCCGCCCTCTATGGGTAACTGAGCAGTGAGAGCCAGCAAGATCCCTGGGAGGGCAGGGATGTGACACACGCCACCTTGCCATGTCTGGCAGCTGCCTATGATAAAGGGGCTGAGCACTGGGCCCACAGTGGGGAGACGTGTTGGAGGCCTAGATGCCTCAAAGTCTGACAGGTCTGGCAGCATTAACTCTATCTGAAAGGTTCCTGCTAGCAAGCTGGCCAAGAAAGCCCCAGGCAGGTGAGTGCTTGGCAGAAGCCTCCCACATTCCAGCCTTGTGAGGCTGGCTACTTTGAGGATGAGTGTGGCAGCAAGTATGGAGATGGGTTTCTTCAGAGCAGAGGCATTGCTGGCACGTGAAATGTCCTGGGTAGTTCCCCAGACCTCGGCTGGCCTGGCCCAAGCCTCATTCACCAGTGTATTCTCCCTGGCTGGAATTCGCTCTGCCAGTCCGGCAGAGTCCTCCCTGCTGGCAGAGGCTGATTTCCTTGTCACGTTCGCTCGCCACTCAGGGGGCTTACCTGCCAAGCTTGCCACCGGCTGCTTCAAGAGCGGGATTGGAAAAAGGGAAAGATCCCAGCCCGCCCCGACCTCATCAATTCCCTGCCACCTAATGACTCTCAGCTCCAGCAGACGAACACACACATTCATTACCAAGTCTAATTAGGCCGTAGACAAGCGACATTAATCATTTTTGACTATACCTGGGATTCAAGCCCCCATATTCTACAATCATGGCGTTCCATGCTCTGATGAATGGGGGGTGGGGATCGGCTCACATTTAATCCCCTGCTTTCATCTTTTGAGAAAATGAAGGAAAGAAAGGAAAACTAGGGGTATGGACTGGAGAGTCAGGGTCCCACCGCTGCCGTTTCCCTGTGTTTTAACACCGTCCCCCAAAAGGCCTTTCCTAAGCAAACTTCAATTAGATCCAGGAGAGGAGAAAACTGGGTGTTTGTCATCTTTAACAACAAAACCTCAATGTCAGAGCCTAATTTCCCCAGCTTCCCAAACATAATACAGCTCCAAAGTAAGGAAAACCTAATCTCCAGCAGTGCTGGGGGCCCTGGGCAAACAGCTCCCAAGTGCCCAGAGTAAACCCTGGACTGCGGCAGCACATCAAAGGGCAGAGGCCAGGATGCTTTCTATGAAGACTTTTGTCTGCCACAGTAGGGTGGGGATGGGGGAGTAGCCAAAATCAGGGTCCTAGCAGACTTGCAAAGAGCCCCTAATAGAATAGGTGAGCTGCCACCTGGGTGGCTCCAATCTCACAGAGGATCTAAACCAGTTAAACCCAGCCATTAATACAGCAACAGGAAGTAGAGGAGAGCAGACAAGCAACTCTGAGACACTGAGCAGCTCTCAAGAAGCAAAGTCAGGAGCCCCTCCCTAGGCATTCGGCAGCGAGTACATGATTCTCACGATGTAATCAAAGTCTATCACAGGTGGGGGAGGTGAGGGGTCTGAGCCCCAGGGAGGCCCCCTTTTTAGACCAATCATTCCAATTACTTTTCTTTATTATACTCATGGCTCTGGATAACTACCCCTTCAGAGGGGCTCTTTCTTGGAGCCAACCTGGGGTACCCACACATCAACAGTTTTCAACAGATACCTGAAATCTCCCCCCCCCCCTTGTTGAGAACTTGACTTGGTTTCTCCGACTACCAGACCATTTCCTGGCCCAGGATCGTTCACACACCCACTCAAAGGAGACACATGGCAGGCGGCCATCTTTATGTGCCTTCCGCACAAGAGAGGGCAAGAGGCAGCTGGAGGAATTCCCAGGTTGTTTGCTGCTGACTGCTATCTCTGGGAAGGTTGGAGTTAGTGCCTACCACCCCCACCCCACCCCACCCCACCCCACCCCACCCCACCCCAAAAGAAAGCATGGTGGTTCTGAGAGCTCTCATCTCTGCAAGCATTTGCATCAAGCCCACTGGCTTTCCTTCCCTATCTAACACATTCGATTTGTGTGTGTGCATGTGTCACACAGGTGTTGTGTGTCTGGAAGCCAGAGGTCAGCATAGATTGTCTTCTCAGATTGTTCATCATTTTATTTTTGAGACAGCGTCTCTCATTGATCCTGGAGTTTGATCAATATAGCTAGACTGGCTGACCATCAAGTTGTTTCTCTGGTATTGGCTTAGAGGTGAGCACTATATAGGGCTAGGCTTTTTCATGAATCTTATACCTGCTCGGCAAGCACTTTATCAACTGCACCGTCTTGCCAGCGCTCAGACTTAGTCCTGAGCACTGGCTCTGAACTTAACAGGGTTAACTAGCACTGCTACAGACCTTCGAAGTACGACCAAGCGTAAGCGAGGCAAGGCAGTTCTCTAAAACGTCCCTTATTGAAAGCCCATTTGTCCACCCAGCTCCCACCCAGTGTCAGCCTCCTAAACAGACAGATGTCATTCACAGCCCCACTGGCCTTTGAGTCTCAGTGGTGTCAACATGCATCTGTTTCCAGCCACTGCTTAAGGAAACCAGCATGGTGCTCTGCCGGTCGCAAGTGCTGCTCGGAAAGGCTTCTCTCTCTAAGCCAGGTGCAGAGGAGTCTCGGACACGGGACTGTGGGTTTCATCCCAGCTGGCTTCCACCTGAGGCGCTAAGGCAGGGATGCCATGTCTAGCGGACACTTCACATACCTAAACTCCCAAGATATACTATCCACTTCCTGCTTTCAACTCCACCACCAAACAAAGCTTGAAAACCGTACCCCATGCTTATACTATGCGGCAGAGTGAGCCCCAGGTAGCCATTAACGCTCTTAAATGGGAGGAGACAATGGTCACACTTATATCTAATTGGACGTTCATTGTGTACCCTGCCAGGCACTTTTCTAATCAACGTGCACATATATGATTAATACACTGAATCCCCACATTAACACGATGCTGTAGATAAGATCATTATCCCCACTTTTTAAAGACAAGTGAGGGCAACACAGAGATTCATGGGGTCACACAGAGACTAAGTAACATTTCGGATTCAAAGCCGGAACTTTGGTTCTAGTTTGAGGTGTGCGTGTGTGCCTGTGTCTATGTGTACAAGTAGCTCAGGTTGACCAGTGAGGGCCAGACAGGACTCTGCCGGTCTCCACTCACCGTCCAGCACTGAGGTTACAGGCATGTGCTACCATGCCTGCTTTTATTTATTTATTTTAAATGTGGGTTCTAAGGTTCAGGTCCTCATGCTTGCTTTGCCAACTGAGTTGCCCCCCTCTTCCCAGCTCCAGGATTACCTTTCAAAACTTCCTTTTCTGACCCATACTTTTCAAAAATGAAAATAAAAAAATAAACCCTCTCAGAGAGCCAGACCTCAGCTTAGCACCAGATGTCTGGTGAGTCTGTCCCGCACACCAAAACTGTCTCAACTTTCTCCTGGTCAGCCGAACACTCACGGCTAGTTAAATATTAAAAAAAACAAACAGAGATTCCTTTCTGTGGCTTTCCTGGCTTCAGTTCTGCTGCCTCTTTGGTGTTCAGGCATCTCTGGCTGGTAGGAAATTGACTACTCCGGGGCCACAGGAACCCAAGAAAGTGAAAGGACCTCAGCAAGTCACAGGCCAGTGGGGATGCCTTGTGGAAGGAAATGGCAGGGAGGACACTATTTCCCAAGTGCTGGAAACTATTTAGGGACGGAGCAAGGAAAATAAACAACTCTAATGTGGTATGAGGATGCTCATTTTGCCACGGAGTACTGCACAGATACCCATAGAATCCTGCCAACACAGCATCATTGCTAACCAGAAGAATATCACAAACTCAGTGTAAAGCTGACAGTCCCTCAAAGTCTAAACAAGCGGGAATTGCAACAAGCATATTCTCAGACAGTGCAGCTTCTGGAATTTGAGCCTTAGTAGATCCATAACAGTGAATCCACTGCCTCGTCCTCTGTGTCCAGGGCTAGTGGGTACTGCAAAGCACTCAGGAACACGGAGGGAGATAAAGCTAGCAGCGGGCCCAGAGGTAAGTTGCACTGGATTCGTCTGCAGGTCAGCAACATTTAGAAGGGACAGTAGTCCGTGCACAGGACTCTACATGCCCAGCCCTCTCCTCAACAGGCACCTGTATGGGGAATGCTCATGGTGGGAAGAACAGCTCCCATTTTTTCCTTTCACATATTCTGGAGCCGCTGAGAGGGAGTTGCTATGGGCTACAGTGAGGGTAGTAGTGCTAGCTGCTGCTGTCCAGTGTTGCAGTCTAAAGGAGGCAACAGAGGACGGCCCTTTACCAAAAGATGTGACTGTAATCCATGTCCACAGATGATTGCGGGAAGCTGTCATTGCACTGTGTGCTTCACATGTTCAAAGGAGCTACGTAAACACATGGGTATGAGTATCCTCTGGCAACAGCAGATCCCTGGGTTGGTGGGGAGGAGACTTATTACAGGGATACACAGACTCACCATTGGCGAGAGGTAATGATAAGCCCTAAAAAGAGTGCAGACTTGCTCAGAAACTCTCTATACTTGTGCCCAATGTTACAGTAAGATTGGGAGAAGTCAGCAGGCCAGTGGGGATGCCTTGTGGAAGGAAGGAACTGGCGGGGAGCTTAGTGATTTTAGGGCTGGAAGGTGGGTGCAGGGGGACAGGAGGAGGAAGAGGAGGCCACGAGGCACAGTCACACACTGGAGCAGAGTATAGAGCATTGAGTCAGATGTGGAGGGCTGAGGAGGCCTCAGGTGCAGGTGACCTTGGCATCTTTCAGCCTCACAGCCTGTTTCCATTCAAAGCCTAACCAGGCTTCCCATGCCAACAGCTCCCTAGGAGGAAGAGCCTGAGAGAACCTGAGGTGACCACCGAATCATCTCCCCATTAACCCTAATAAGTAAGGGTCAAACACTCACTTCGTTATCAATATCACTACCTAATTTTTAAAACTCACAACTAAAGGAAGAAGAGGGTGTGCGTAAGACACAATGACCTTGTGGAGAGCCATCAGTCCCAACCTGCAAACAAGCTTGCTTGCGCGCACGGGGGAGAAGGCTCATACCCGTCTGAAGATACGTAACTGTACACATACAACTACCTCTGGTCAGTGGGCAGCCATTAAAGGATGCCAGGCACTGGACAGCAGCTGTTCCCAAAGGTAACCTGCCTAAAGTTCGGACTGGCCACAAAAGGCAATGGCCTCCTCTCCCGGGCTCACAGCCCTTCACCTCGCGCACCTTCCCCGCCCTCACTCACTAGCGCAGCGCAGCGCCTGCCGCAGCACCTCTCGTCCGCACAGGTCACACCAGCCCGGGCCGCCCCGCAGCGCCAGTTCCACGAAACGGTGCCCCTCGCCTCTCTCGGCCAAGACGCGGGGATCCTGTGGCTGCTCGAAGATGCTCCTCACGTCGCGGGGTCGGTGCGACCCAGGTCGCAGCCGCAGTCTAGGCTGCAGACCGGGCCGGACAGGGCGAGCGTGTCGGCAGTCCCGGGGTGTGGGCTCGGGGTCCCTCCGGCCACTCCTCCTGCCACCGCGAACCTCTGACTCCCTGGCCGCGGGGATCAGGGCCGTGGGGATGCAGCGGCGCGGCCGGGCGGGAGGTGGCGGCTCGGTGCCACCCAGATTCTGCAGATACCGCGGCGGCTCGGGGTCTAGGAGCAGCGGGTAGGGACGCTGCCCGATGGCCGGGGAAGCCATGGCCAAGGCCCGCAGGCGGCGGCAGCTCCTGAGCCTGGCCAACAGAAGGGGCGGCTCCGGTCGAGCGCGCTTTTAAAGGGCCCGCAGCCCGCGGGCGGGGCGGGGCGGGGCGGAGCCCACGGAGAGGCCGGAAGGGCAACACGCGCGACTGCGGGTCTGAGCCGCGTGGATTTAGGAGTGACTCGGCGACTAGGCGGTGGTGAAGGTCCGAGCACCCGAGAGGCTTCGCGAGCTCGGTAGGCGCCGGCTCCTGCGCCTGTCTCCAGCTCTGCCCCGTCCCCTCTGGGCGTCTCCCAGGGCGCCCTAACATCGGCGGGGCGGGGAGCAGGTGGGAAGGCAGGGCTTTGGCACCCTGGTGTGGCCCCGGGGCGGGAGCTAGCCCGCCGCTGTCAGCAAGGCGGCCCGCGGATTCTCCGAGCTGCCCGTGGGAAGCTGGCTACATCAGCTCTCTCCCTTCTCACCTCTGCTACATAGACTGCCCCTCCCCGAAGACTGGGATTAGAGTGACTGGTGATCCTTGGTGATCCGGTGATCATGAGAGACCTCTCTGTGCCCCATGGGTGGACAGGAGCTTTCCTCCCGAATTACGCCCCTCCCCCCTTAGTTGCTGGAGTAATCACTGCGGAAATGAATGCCAATCCTTTACACACCTCCTTTGGTATGGAAGGTTCACCTGAGCAGGGGCGCAGGGTGGAGAAGTCCGCATCCTAACAGCACCAAGGGGTGTGCCATAGGTTCCTGTCTGGCTTAAGGTTATGTCGCCACCATCTTGAAAATCCTTATTCTTAACCCGGCCTATTCTTTTTGCACTGGGTCTTGAAAATTATGTAGTGGTAATAACTAGTGGGCCTGTCCACAGTGCCGTCTAAAGGGATAGAGAACAGGTGGGACTGTGAATTTTCGAACTTGTGCCCCGTCGGTCGGTCTAGCAAGGTAGGCTAGCAAGGGTCCTGGGCCCTCTAAAGGCTGGTTTTGTAGCTGCAGGCGCCTTTGCTCTTTCCAGTTCTGCGGTTCTGACTTAGGCCTAGCTCACATTCCCGCCTCCCCCTGCCCCCCTTAAATTACAGGTTTGATTGATTTAGTGGCAGTCACCAGCAAGCAACTTTGGGAATAGAGTCACTGCACCAAATTCAAAAATTCTGTATTTTGGGTCTCAGCAAACCACTGGTAGAAATGTTGGGGGAGGGGCATGTCTATAGTGAACGTGTACACACTCTTTCTCATTATTTATTAAATCATACTGGATAGCAATGATTCATATATACTTTCACAGTACCGGTGTTTAATATAGGCAGGGTTAAAAATGCATAGGTTCTCTCTGCACACAAGCTACCTTATAAAAGGGATGAGAATCCTCAGGTTAGAGTATTGGGAGCAATAATGTATGTATAGAATGTGTGGGGATTCTGAAAGCAGACCTGGAATTGTCTATAAATTCGCCTACGCGTTAATCTCCAGGGTTCTTTCCGGGCTAGTGATGGGTCTCCCCCTAGTGTCTGGCTGGGGAATCCTCACTTTCACTTTTCCTCTCGAAGGTAAATTTAGGCAGTGGCTAAAAGTCCAGTGACCAGGGAATTCCCAGCCTTCCCTGCTCCACAGCCTCTCCACCCCCCCCCCGCACCCCCCCGCACCCCCCCCCCAGTGGTGGTAATCAGAATCCTGCTCCTTTCAAGTGGATGGCAGAGGAAACGTTCCTGGTCTCTGGGCCTCGTTTTATTCACTGGTTTCTGGGGAGTGGAAAGGACTCCAAACTGATAGAGTTATGATAGGGCGGAGGGCAAAGAGGCCTCCACTCTGCCCCTCCACCCTTCCTCTTGCTCTCTTTACATCCGTGCTCCATGCTTTGGAGGCCGGCCAGCCCTAGAGGGCTTTTTAAATCACAGCTTGCTGGCAAGTTCCTGTGTCAGTAAGTCTGGGCTAGGATTCTAGACTTGTATTTCTAGCACGTTCTCATAGTAGCATTTGTACTGATGGTCCACTGTGAGAACTATTGCTCTAGAGCCATAGCAGGGTGGAGGGAAAGGACCTGCCTGTTCCAGAGCTGGGTTCCTTGTAACTGAGAGAGCCCAGCAGGAACTTTTCCTTGGCACTTTCTCCCAAAGTGTGATGGGGGAAGTGCAGCCTGGCTTTATGCTCTTTTCCTCCTCCTCTCTAGGGTTTCTGCAAGCAGCTCTCTGGCTTCTTGCAGAAACCTGTATTGCATGTAAAAGTTTGCTTTGTTTCTACCCTGTGTCTATCCATCTTCTTCACAAGGTTGGAAACCTGTACCTCTCAGGGGTGCCATGTTTTGGGTACGACCTGGGACAGAGACCAGCTTGAGTGCAGGGTGATGGTTTGGTGTGTAAGTAACAGGATTCTGGCAACACACAGCCCTGGGAGGCCAGTTCTGAGACACAATTTATGAATAATGACCAACAGCCATCATCTCTGTCCTTCTCTCGCCCAGGCATTCCAAGGGTCTGTCGTTTGTGGCTAACTTTGATTCCCTGGCTGAGAAGGCTCCTGTGAGGACATCAGTGTCAACTGTTGTCCACTGAGGCTGGCTGGGACAGTTAGGTGTGCGGCTTCCCCAGCATGGGGCTACATAGAAGACTCTGGTTTGGTTTCCCTGTGGCTCTGATTTGATGGAGAGTGATGACTGCTTCTAGAGCTGATGGGGAAATGACATGGAGCCAGAGCTCCTGGGATGAAGACAGATGATGTGGATGGAGATAGTATAATGCCATGTCATATGACCCACCCAAAACTTTCTCAACTTTATCTTAAGATCCATCTCTCTGAGACAAAAAAAAAAAGTTCAGGGTGGGGGAGTAACTATCCCCCAACCTCAATAGGTGTGGGACTCACCTCTTTAATTTAATCTTTCCCAATCCAGTCCCCTCCCATGTCCCATGATAGAACATCTCCTTCTCCTTCCAATGCACACACACACACATACACACACACTCTTCCTCCAGGGAAGAAGTGGGAAAAAAAAATCACCAAATCACTCAAACCCCTCTAGTTCAGGTAGAGAGACATCACCTGGGGTGATGGGTGCCTGGCCAGCGGCATCTTTGACTTTGTCCTTGGTCACCAGGCTTCAAGGTCTCACCACATCTGCTGGAACATCTACTGGGAGGTTTTGTTTGTTTTGCTTTGCTCCTTAGCAGATCATCTTGGCTCAGCGTGGGGTGGGTCACTTTTCCCAGCTGTGACTCATTCCAGGAGAGAGGACACGTTGCTTTTATTTGTGACCAAGGGGAAGGAGTATGGTCAAGGCTGCTTCAGAGGTGGTCTGATAACATGTTATTTCCCCTGTTGGGTGAGTTATTTCAAGACAACCCCCAGCCCCAGCCCCTCGCAAGAAAGAGAAGGGGAAGACAGACATGGCCTGGTTTTCCAAGGGGAAAGAAAGCTTTGTTTTATCTGACTCTGAAGCATTTGAAGCTGCTTAAAATCTCTGAAGGTTTTCGGAAGCTCTGGGGATGTTGGTAGTCATATATAGGATTACTATGTCAGTCAGGATAAGTTATGTTGCAAATGCAGCCCCATATCTCAGTGCATCAGACAATAGAGACCTCTTTCTCACTTATGCCCCATGTACAGGATGACAAGCACTCAGAGTCACTCAGGACTCCTGCAGACCCCAGACACCATATCTAATACAGCCAGTCACTGTGCCAGGAGGAAATGGAGAAATCCCTGCTGATCCTCACTGGTGCTTAAAAATCTTGGTCACTTCCATTCACAGGTCACAGACCATCCTGTACAGGGAGAGCCGGTAACAGCACCTCACTGTGAGCTCAGAGTCGGAGAAGAGTCGGGGTGGGGTAGCTGACCATCAGCACTGATAGCCTCTGCAGTCCTCGGGGACACAGAGCCGTTATTAATTTCTTAAGCCAGGTACCCCTCTAAGATCCACTGTGTATTAGGTGTTTGTCCAGGCACTGGAGGTCTGGCAGAGACACACAGTCATCAAGCTTGCTCTCTAGTGGGAGAGGCACCCAGTAAGCCATAGGTGGGATGCCTGTACACCAGGACTTGAGTGGTTTTGAAAACAAATGCAGCATTTTTAGGAGACAGACGGTGAGGTGGTTTTGTATCAGATTAGCCCACTGGGTCTCAACCCTCCTAATACAGTTCTTCACGCTGTGGTGATCCCCAGACACAAAATTATCCTTGTTGCTATGTCATAACCGTAATTTTGCTACTGTCATAGGTCATAATGTAAACACCTACATTTTCCCGGTGGTCTTTGGGGGGTCGCGACCCACAGGTTGAGAACTACTGGATTAGACAGCCAGGCTCTTTCCTAGATCCATCTAAACAGAGCTAAATGGAGAAAAACCCGTGTCTGTGAGCAACAATGTTCCAGGCTAAGGGAGCAGCAGATGCAATGGTCCCTAAGCATCCCCCAAATCTATGAATACAAATGTGCCCAAACATTCTCACGCCCTACTGGCATGATGTCTGACGACTGGCTTATATTTTATAAGAGATTTTGATTAATATGACACATGAAGCACAGAAAATGGGTCTGAAGCCATGGAAGATAAGACTGTGTGATCCTTGTACAACATTTGAGGGAGATGCCTAAGGCCTTCTTCTTCCTGCTTAGGCTACGCGCTTCACAGAACGCTCAGTCTCCACAAGAAGGGGGGTCTCTCGCAACTTTCAGTGGCAGGTGGGGGGGTGACACTTCACATTGCTAGAGAACAGTAAATCTGTGAGGGTCTCTGGTAAAATGTGCAATGGCCAGTGTCCCTACTTTATAGATTAGAAACAGAGGCACGGGATCATGTGACTGACACAGAGCTCCTTGCCTGGATTCTAGACCATTCAGACCTATGTATTGGCCTTTGCACTGCCTGCTGGGATGGGAAGGGCTGGTGAATAAAACCGGTGTGAATACAAGTGCAGGGTGAAGAGTCAGAATCCATATCCAGTGTTCTTCCCATCTGACATCACTCTATTTCCTTGGTCAGGTCCAGGTGTCAGGTCCTGCACCCCAGGGTCATCCCAGGGTCACCCATCACTCTTATCTGTATCCCTACTATCTCCACCATCCTAATGGGAGTTGCAAGTGACCTTTGATTTGCCCCCTCCCTTGGGTCTTGTTGCTCTTTCTGACCCTCTTCTCTCTGCAGGGCAAATAGGGGGTGCTGGGTCCAATAGAACGAGCACAGTTGTAGGCTCATAGCCAACGTCTGGTCCAAGGCAGGTTTTTTAAGCCATGAACTGATGCTCTAGGGATAACGGAAGGAAGGCACCCTGAGACCTTCAGGGCTATGGGTAAAGAAGAGGGGACTTAGCAGTGTGAGCAAATCCTTCAAGGCGCTGAGCACTGCGGTGAATTTGCTGCATCCAGAGGAGGCCTGGATAAGCACCATTGTGCATTCTCAGGCATGACTTTAAAAAGTTATCTGCTTATTTTGTGTATGAGCAGAGGTCATAGGACAGTTTGTAGTGGTGCAGGGTGGGTTCTCCTCTTCCATCAACCCTGTCACCAAATGCTTGTGCTCCCCAGGGAGTTTTCTCTGCCCTTGACAGTGCTTAGGGACAAAAGTGTGTGTGTGTGTGCTCCTGAAAAGTGTTGTCGTTAGGCTGGGGCAGCAGGTTCATGGTGACTCCTCCATCTGCCTATTGTCAGATAGGCAGTCTTTCCACCCCAGGCCGCAGCCAAGCTTGTGATGGGCTGGCTTGTGTGCACACACACACTTTTTCCCCTGCCCTGGAAAAAGTCAGATATTCCAGACATACTCGTCAGCAGCTTTCATCCTTCAGCCAAAGGGGAGACTGCAAGCCACAGGCACTTATATTCCAGGCTCTGGGGCCTGGTATGGTGGCAGCTAGCCTCAGCCTGGGGTTAGGGCAGATTAGCAAGCACGGAGGGGCTTGGATGACATTATGGGCTGTCTTTACCCCGCCTCAGCCCCACTCCACCCACCGCTGCCACTTTTTCTATCTCTGATGCTCCCATTTCTGCCCCCCCCCCAGTGTTTCTCCCTCTCTTTCTCTCTGGCCGCTCTCGTTCCTCTCCATCTTTCACCCTCCTTCCCTCCCTTCTTCCTCTTTCCTTCCCCCTCCCTCCCTCTGGTGAGGGAGGTATGGAAAAACCAAGGCCCTAAAAGGCAGTTGTTCTGACTTGTCAGCCTAGAAACATCAAGTACCTTTGGGTCACCCTGGTTCAAACCTTAACCTTTCCCACTAGGGTTGCCCACTCTGGTGGTTTGAGTGAGAATGGCCGCCAGAGGCTCCTATGTTTGTTTGGAAGGATTAGGAGGTATAGCCTAGTTGGAGGAGGTGTATCACTGGGGGTGGGGTGGGCTTGGAGGTCTCAAAAGCCCATACCAGACCCCATATGTCTGTCTGTTTGTCTCCTCTTCTCTCTCTCTCCCTGTCCTTCTTCAGCATTATGCTTGTCACCATGCTCCCCACTACAATGATAACGGACTAACCCTCTGAAACTGTAAGCAAGTCCCTCAACTGAATGCTTTCCTTTAAGAGTTGCCTTGGTTATGGTATCTCTTCACAGCAGTAGGACAACTGAGTCCCCCACTCAGAACCCTTCCTTCCTGGTGACATGGTGAGTTATAGTCTGATCTGGGCTATACAGATTCCATCTCAAAATAAACAAACAACCAAACCCCTAACTTTAAAATCGGGCAGGAAATTGTTGAAGTATGTAAGAAGGGCTTTCCAAGAGTCAGTGCTGTAGAGATGGGCCATGCAAAAGCCAAAGGCAGAAACGGAAGGATGGCCAGGCCATTGAGGTCCATTCTGCCTTACTCGGGCTTCCCTAGATTCAGCTGTCCAGGAGGGGTAGGAGGAGCTGCCCAGCCCAGGGGCCATTCATGGGTCATCCTAAACTCTGCCTCACCAAGGACTTACACCACTAATGTAGATTCCTGGCCCACACACCTCCCCTGCTACTTAGATTCAGATGCTGGGTGGGACCCTGGAATTTTACTTCTAACCAGATACCAGTCTCCAAGAGCAAACTGTGGAGTCTACACAGCTCTACAGCACCAAGGCGTGGATGGAAGCTTTAGTCTCGTCCCCAGCCCCCAGCTGCCTATTCTCTAGCCTGGGGAGCTTGGGTAGCTCTCCACTCTCCCAGATAGGACCCTACCTTGAGCTGGTCTATTCTCAGATGATGCCTAGATACATCTAAATGCAATGACATCTTTCTAGATGTCTGTAAGAATCCAAACCCCTCACTCAACCAGAGACCTGCAGCGACTACATCTCTGCTTCCCAGAACAGAGACCTCAGCACCAGGGAGGTCTAACTTGAAGAAGGAGCACTGAGCCCACTATGCACTTCAGAACTCTCCGGTCTATTTCTTCTGTGACTTTCCACCCTCCACACTGGCACTCAAGAATGGTATCTTTAAATACCAGTTGGACTTGACTTAAAACCAGTCTGGTTCCTTGAAACAAAGCCCACATCCCAGCCATGACCTTTGGGGCTGGCTCCTCCCTTTCCAAACTTCCTACTTCTGCTTAGGAACGCAGAAATGCACGCCTGTGCTTCTGCCCAGTGCATTCCAAGCCACTCACATGCTCTCTGAGATTCTGCTTTGGGGTCACCTGTTCCCGAGTGACATGCTTCCAGCCTGCTCTAGACACACTGCCCAGAAAGGAGGGTGACCCCTGCCACACCTGAGCTGTGCATTCCAATCACAACGTCTACTGAGAGACAATGCAATTATGTCATATGCTTACTGTACTGGCTGGTTTTGCATGTCAACTTGACCCAGGCTGGAGTTAACCACAGAGAAAGGAGCTTCAGTTGGGGAGGTGCCTCTATGAGATCCAGCTGTGGGGCATTTTCTCAGTTGGTGATCAAGGGGGGAGGGCCCATTGTGGGTGGTGCCATCCCTGGGCTGGTAGTCTTAGGTTCTATAAGAAAGCAAGATGAGCAAGCCCGGGGAAGCAAGCCAGTAAGTAATACCCCTCCATGGCCTCTGCATCAGCTTCTGCTTCCTGACCTTCTTGAGTTCCAGTCCTGACTTCCTTTGGTGATGAATTTGGAAGTGTAAGCTGAATAAACCCTTTTCTCCCCAACTTGCTTCTTGATCATGACGTTTGTGCAGGAATAGAAACCTTGACTAAGACACCTGCTTTCCTCAGGGCCAGTCCCTCGGTGACAGTGTTCTTGTCACTCTGGTAGCTTCAATACCTGGCAGGAGCCTGGCATTCTCCTTCCCCACCCGATGCACTGAATGGATTCTTTTCATTTTAATGAATTGATGCAGGGAAGGGGTGAGATTTAAAGCATCTTCCAACACCCGAGGCTCTTATAGGTAATACTGGTTGTGGGCCGTGACCACTCAAACTCTTCTGAAATGAAATTAGAAATCATATTAGCAGCTCGGCCATCCTGGTCAGGTGAAGCCTTTCAGAAGGGTCCTGGACGTGTGAGCATGCTCAGGAGACAAGGCTCGGTCTGGATTGTGTTATTCCCGAACATCTGCATCTGGCTCCATGGAATCCCCTGGCTCTTTCACTGTACTCCACCAAACACAAGGGTTCTGAGCTTCCAGGGAAAACCCGCTGTGGGACTTCCCTGTTGGGCCACTGATGAGCAAAAGCTGGCCTGAATTCATTCCCAGAGAGCGGGCTAGAAGTGGCTTGGTGATAGGGCTGGTCATCAAGACTGAACTTGAGTCCATGGGCTTAAGGCTCAGAGAACATACGTGAAGGAACAAGCCTAACCTGAGCAGCTAGGCTCCCCACTCCCACCCCACCCCCACCCCTTGGCTGCCTTTTCTGTAGACATCCCCTTTAGGGCTCTGCCTTCTCCATTCCTGGCCCTGCTGGCTCATTTAGGGAGAGCATCCTCCATGAATGGGGAGACTTTGGTGAAGACAGGGTGGACTGGGGCCAATCACTGTGCTTCCTGTTTACAGTCCTCGCCTACGGAAGCCACCTTACTGTATTGGCTAAAGACTAAAGAAGAAAGGCTACATTTGCAAGCAGTCAGTACAAGTTGGAATGTTCTACCCAGGTATCCCCTCTAGCTTCCAGGCTCAATAAAGGAAAGTTCTCCAGTGGTCCTCACACATATTAGGCAGAGCCTAGACTGTGAACAGTGATAAGTCCTGGGGAGAGCAGCAGACGATTAGGTAGTAGGTTTTTTGTTTCTTTGTTTTGTTTTGTTTTGAAAGGGAAACTTTCTCCCAGAGACCCAGGTTCCTTATGTGGCCCCTAAATGACAGAGCAGGAAAATGGAGATCTTTTAGGGAGAGGCCATCTTCCCTAAAATCAGCACCCACTGGGGAAAAGGCAGGGACCAGGAAATGAGCTTCACTGTTCCATTTCCCAAAGCTCTGGAGACGTCCCTCCCGGACCTCCGGGCTTTCCCACCCCTTCCGGGTCAGGTACCATAGCTGCAGGAAAACAGAAAAGGCGATGTATTTATTCCATGTCTGAAGGTGCAGGCCTGCTCTCTCCTTAGGACTTTGGGTTCCAACATCTGTCCAGTTAGCATGGCTATGGTTGATACTGACCAGCTGTTTCTCAGAACCAAGCGTTCCTCGGAGAAAAGGCCAAGGGGAATCCTCAAAGCACCAGCAGTTGGCCTCAACTACCCACTTTCTCAAATGCAGGTGCATCTAGACCAAGCACAGAGGGCCATTGGTGGGTTGCCTGAGGCCAGGGATGGGGACACTCAGGAAACAGCATAGGAAACAACGAAGAATAAGCCTTCCGATCCAGCACCCTGGAGAAGCAGGAGAAGCCACAGGAGAAACCTGCTGGTCCTGGGAAGTGCAGAGCGTGAGAGGGCTGAGCCTTTTCTTTCCAAGACCAGACCTCCAGGGCCTGGGTGAGGAAGAACAGTCTTGGTGTCTTGATAAGGCTGTGGTAGCCGCATGGTCTCTTCTATAGATACTGCCTGGGATGGCCAGGAGTCCCTGTCCTAGCTGCTTTCCAAGAGGACAATCAAAGTAATGCTAGTTTGTTGGCCAATGGCCAAGAGGGAGGTAGGCTAGTGAGATGGAACCAGAACTTGCCCCGAATTTGGTCTCACAGTGCAAGGGTACAATATGAATGATTCTATTGCTTCTGAGTGCCTTGTGAACCCCCAGGGAGCTCAGACATCTGGTGCTGATGGAACTCTATGTAACCTGTAAGGGGAAGCACAGGTTTTAGCTTGGCATGCCCATAGAAGAAGCCTGCAGATGGTACCCAAGGCCATCAGTGCTCAGGAGCACCCAGCCATCAGGTCCTTAGCTCTCCTCCTGTACCATCCTTATCCCCAGATACTACCTTCTGCTTTTCATCTCTGCATGTTGGAATCCCCTGGGAATCTTAAAAGACTCCTATCCCAGGCCTCTCTCAGGGTCTCTGGAGAAGTTCCCCCCAGACCGCTATACTTTTAGAAGCACCATTGTTCCAATGTGAAGATACTCTGGGAGGCCAGAAAGGAGTTCAGATTGGTGCACTGTGCTCATTGGCTGCAGGTCCGAATGAGGAAGTGCAAATTCACTAAAGCAAAGTTCTGAGATATTTGTAAATAGATTATAAATCACAGCAAGAAAGATTTATGTTGGCACTAATGATTAGAACTTCCTGCTCAAGAGGACTGAAGCTGTGGAGGAGACAGATTCTCCTCAGCTGGAATGGAACTGGGAGTGGATGCCTCCCCAACTCAGGAACCCTCCAAAACTCCGAGGGACAGGCCACAGGATCTGCTCCTGGTTGCTCTACCTCCAGAGCACAAATCTGGTGTCTCACAGTAGCATGGTGTGGTGGTCTGATTGAGAATAGCACCCGGAGATGCATTTGTTTAAGGGCTTGGTCCCCAGTGGGTGGAACTATTTGAGAGGGAATAGGAAGTATGGCTTTGTTGGAGGAGGTGTGCCAGTCGGGTTGGGCTCTGAGGCTTCAAAACTCCATGTCAAGCTGGACACGGTGGTGCATGTCTTTAATCCCAACACTCAGGAGGCAGAGGAAGGCAGATCTCTGAGTTTGAAGCTAGCCTGGTCTACATAGTGAGTTCCAGGACAGCCAGGGCTACACAGAAACCCTGCCTCTAACAAATAAACTGCTTTATACAGTGGGACTGCTACAGAGCAGACCTCCTGGGTTATTCAGGCAGTTCACAATTCTGGTGTGTATGTCCACACCCACATTTTCTTTTGTGACTTTTGGAATCCCAAAGCTTGAGCACTGCTGCTGGTCCCCACCCACAGGAGGGAGTGCTATCTGGAGATGTATTGGCCTCGGCACTCTGAGGGGGTGGGAAGAATGGAGCCCATGTGGCAGGAGATAGACCTTGGGCAAAAATGTCAGTTTGTCTCTGCCATGGTTTCAGGGGGAGACATAGTGGCATTCACTCCAAGGACACCTTAGAGGATCCCAGAGACAGTGTGAGAAAGTCTTAGGCACATTGCCCACATTCAGTGCAGAACCCCACTCTGAGATAGTGAGGCTAGCTAGCCTCAAACCCTATGAGTTAAATCTACAGCTCCTCAAGATGGTACCCTGCTTGTGGGTGAGGCCTTACACTCCATTGTGGTTGCCTAGAGAATCAGCAGGTCCCATGGATCCTGCATGGGGCTCCCAGGGACTCTGCGCCCTGAGCTTGCAGCTTGGCAGCAGGGAGGACACAGCCTTCCCCAGACACAGTAGATGCTTACCGTTCGATGAGTCGGTTGTTGTCCTGGAGATCAAAGGCCAATAGCTTCATATCATTACAAAGCTCCTGCATGCTGTCCAAGGCACAAGAAAGGGATGGCTGAGACCCCGGGTCACTTGGTCCAGAGCCCACTTGCAGAGGCCCTGGAGCAGCCTCTTTGGCCTGGCATGGGATGAAGCAATGAGCTTTTAACCTCAGCCTCCTCCTTCCCTCCAACTCTCCAGGACTTACTGGAAGACCAGGTCCTTCGGATCAGGGCCGGGATGAGGAGCCATAGGTTGTGGTGACACCTCAGCTCCCTGTTTGGAAGCTCTGTCCAGAAGGAGCTGATCAAAGATCTGAAGGGAAGCCATGGGTTAGTCAGGAAGGACCTGCCAGCTTTCATGTGGCTGGTTAGGGGACATGCTTGCTGAAGGAGGGTAACTATCTCCCTAGAGCTCCCAGAACTACCCCATCTCTCAGCATCCCATTCCTTCCCATCCTGGGCGTCCCCACTGCTCTAACAGCTTCCCTTCATCTGTTCTGAGAAGAACGATTCAGTTTTGGCAAGTTCCCCTTTAGGTCTAACCTAAACCTCTCATGAGTCACAGTTTGGATAGATGCCATTCCTGGCCATTCTCCGAGGCTGCCCACCCCGCTTGCTGGAAGCCACGTGTAGCCATCTTCTGGAAGCCCCCCCCCTCCGTATTCCCTGTGGCCAGCTAGACAGCTGCCTTGACCGAGAGTGAATCAGAAAACCAAGAAGAGATCGCACAGCCTCAGGAGGAGCCTTGAGACCTCCAAGGCTGCATAGAACCTGAGAAAGAGGCCCTGGCGTATAGTGACCCTCAGTCTGAAACCACTAGGAATGTTCCTATCTGAGGGCACTCACATCTCAGGTGAGTCAGAGACCTCCAGCCCTCATGGGCATCCCTGAATTTGGTCAAGGCTGCTCTGTCCACTGGCAGGAAGTGATCCAGGTGCCCCTCCCCTCGGCAACCCCTAGAACTCTGAAAGCACCCCACACCTTGTTCAGACTCTCCTGGGCTCCCCTGGCTTCCGAGTTACAGGTGGCCACAGAGTGGGCAATGAGATGCAGGTGGTTCTGGGCCCTCTGCACCTGCCTTGAGTAGAGAATGAGATTAGAGCAGGATTCGGCTCTCCACCGTTGGGACAAGGTGCCGTTGGCTTACCAGGGAGTCCTATGCATTGAGCTCCCTCTCGGACTGTTTTTCTGGGAGTCACCCATCTCTCTCTCTTGCCATGCTGAGGGAACTGAGAGAATCCCAACTGAGCCAGGGCAGGGATCAGTAACACTGTCCATGTGAATGTAGCTGGGTCACTCATGTGGTTACTGGCAAACACAGAGTCAGGCAAGGCTTGGGAGAGAGATGACATTCCAGGCTAGTGCATCTCTGTGAGTAATGACAGGCCACTCTAGAGCATTTATGTGGGGAGTGTCCATGCCTCTGTTTCCATAACAGAGTAAGGGCAAGACTTGAGAATTCTAACTTCAAATCGGAACGCACACAAGGAGGGACATTTCCCCATTGCACAGAGGAAATCAAGTCCCAGGTCCATTAAGCCAACAGCAGTGAGCTCTCTACTCTGGATACACATTGGGATTATGGGGTTAGCTTTTAAACTACTGATCTGATAGCTAAGATCTGCCTAGGCCCAGCAAACCAGAGTGTCGGGGCTTGCCAGGCATTGCATTCTAGTGTGAGGGGAGAGGAACTGAGCCCATGACAGGCCCGCAGGCCACGCAGCATATGAGGAAACCAACGTTCCTTCTCAGGGGCCCCGTGGGCCTGTTAGAAAAAGGAGTCCCAAATTTGAGAGATGGAATGTTAGTGGGGACTGCCTGGCCTGCTTCCCTGCCCCCCTGTTTCTCCTCCCCAGGGGAGTTGGTGTTCTCCCTAGAGAGAAGAGACCCATTACAACAGACAGCACAGCAGGTGAAATCCAGATTTTTAGGGGCATCCTCGCCTATGTTCTAGCCTCAAGTCGGCTACCTATTAGCTCTGTGGCATTAAGGAGAGACCAGTACCCTGAGCCTGGGTCCTTTCATCTGAGAAACGAGATGGTGGCACTGGCTGTGTGAACACTGGGGAACTGAATAAGCACATTTGTAGAAGTCACCCAGCCTTCCGACCGGCCACCATTTCCATACTTCTCACTAAGTCCTCTCTTACTGAGCCGTCCGCAGAGCCCATGTTTTGCAGTCTGGAAGGGCTGGGCCAGCCTAGCCCAAGGTCCTCTGTAGTATGGAAACCCTGGGCCAGCCCAGGCTCCTTGAGTTCAGAGAGAGGAAGGGCTAGGCTGCTTACCTCATCCGCTTGCCGTGTGTGACCAGCGACACCTGATACGTCTGCACACACTCCTCCTGGAACACCTGCAGCAGCCTCTTGGCTAGATGGCTGAAATTTACCCTGGAAGGATAGAGACCCCATGGACTGGGGTGAGCAGCCAGAGCCACCTGCATGTAGACTTAGCCCATCCACCGCCCCTCTGCCCGAAGCAGGGGCAGATCTCAGGGAAGAGAGGATTGACCATACACTTGGGTCCTAAAGCCCAGAGGCCAGAAAAAGCCACGAGAACCAATAAGGAGACAGGGGAGGCCAATACAATGGTTAATGAACACATCCACTCTCAACTTGATCCCTGGGAGAAAATAAGGACACGGAGCTCTGGAGAGCACAGGTGTGTGCACATGTGTGTCTGTGTATGCATGCAGGAGTGCACATGTGTGCACATGTGTGTCTGTGTATGCATGCAGGAGTTAGAGGTGCTATAGCTCTGGGAGGAAAAAAAATCTCCAAATAGCCACCAGACCAGGGAGACCTCATGGAAGATAGGGGTGTCCAAGAAACAGTATCTCTGAGATGTTAAGCAGGCCCATGCCAAGGTCAAAAGCAGGGAGGGGGAAGGAGCCAATCAGTGAGAATAATTAGAGAGAAAAATCCTATAAACTTGTTCATGCTGGGAATAAAGCCAGTTACTTCAAGGTTGATTGTGAGAAACCTCTGACTCAGCTGTGACCCTATATAACAAGGCTCGGATAGTTACGACCTTCGCCCAGCCATGGCCAAGGGTAAGTGCTTCATTCTTTCCCACCTAGAATAAAGATTCTCTCCATCCCGATGAGCTCCGCCCTCCTGCCCACCTGCCTGCTGGGAAGGGGACCACTCACTTATCCAGCTTGTGGATCTGCTCCTCATTGTAGCTGAGCCCTGAAGGAAACAGATGGGGATGGCGTCACCACTCAACTAGTCCGGGAACCAAGTTAAAAAGACGAAGAACAGCCTAGGGTGGGGACCATTTTATGGGATCTCAGGCCTAGGGGAGGCCGCAAGGATGAGGAAATGGAACATCAAGTAACTATGACAACATTGCTGTTGTGGACAAAAGACTGAATATGATTTTGGTATAAAGGAGCTGAGGAGAAATGCTTTGGGGCTCCAGAGCGAGGCGAATCCTGCTGGGTGGGCAGGAGATGTTGCAGGTGGGAACGCTGGGTGAGATGATAGCGCAGCTTCGGCCCTGTATCCTCCACCTTCCCCAGCTGGCAGCTGGTTGGCTCCATCCCTGGAGTCTCTCACAGGTAGGCCAGCACCTTCTAACTGTCCCTCTTTGCCCAGCAACTTTTTTTCAGAAGGAACAACTTTGGGTAGAAGTGCCCTTGCCTAGATAGAGGCTACTGCAGACAACCTTAAAGCTCTTGCAATGAGGAGAGTCTGCCCCCTGCTGGGCTTTGAGAAATTGTTTTCCCAAGTTGCAGTAGCTCCAAGGTTAAGAGCAGCGGGTCTCTACCCCTTTGGGGATGACTGCCCTTTCATGGCGGTGGGGGGGGGGGTTGCCTAAGACCATTGGAAAACACAGATATTCACATAAAGTTACATCTGTGGAGTGGTAACAAGAATAATCGTATGGTCTGGGGTCACTACAGCCTGAGAGACTGTATTAAAGGGTTGTAGCGTTAGGAAGGTTGAGAGCCACGGATTAAGAGGATTCTGGTTTGCCCTTTCACTTTCCCATCCCACCACCCCAGGAGTGAGGTCCTCTTCCTGGGCCTGCACTAGTGAAGGCCGAGGGACCTGAACACACTCCAGCTCTACCTCCTAGCACCAGGCAGCTGTGAACAAGCGAGTTGGCTCAGGTAACCGTCGTGTGCACACATGGATGCCTATCCGGATCACAGGGGAGTGCCCTGGAGCCTGCAGAGCAGCCTTCCAGAATGGCAGCGTGCAACACTCCAGGTACCTGGGGCTGTCCACATTCTAATAAAATACTCTGTGAGAGCAGTACATATAGACACTCTTGAGGCTATGAAATGGGATGGTTAAAAGAAGCTGGACGCAGAACGATTGCACTAACCAGCTGTTCTGTGCCTGTTCCCTAAACTATAAAATGAGGAAAATTGTGACACAGAGAGGATTGTTGTTGATGTTCATTTTTGAGACAGGGTCTCTCTACATAGCCCTGGCTGGCCTTGAACTCACTATGTAGACCAGGCTGGCCTCAAAATCACAGATATCCACCTGTCTCTGCCTCCTGAAAGCTGGGATCAAAGGTGTGCGCCACCACACTCAGCAGTGCATGGAGTTTTATGAGCACTAAATAATTCAAAAACTTATGGAGTCCTATTTAGGTTGGCGCCTAACATCAAGGCAAGGCTTTAAAGCTTAGGTGGCGGGAATATGGCGTTCCAGACGTGGAGGTAAACCGAACTTCCTCACACTCCTAAGCCTCAGTGGTGGCTGGCTGGGCACAGGACCTTGGCTGAGTCCCACATCCTGCTGCTTCCAAGGACAGGAGGATGTGCCTGTCCCATGCCCTCTGAGGCCAGGCTCCCAGGGAAGGCCCAAAGGAAAGAGATGACATGTTCTGAAGATCTCCATGTTCTCATTAATGACCACAGGACACTGGTGGCCATGGTGTCTGAAGACCTGGATTTTTAATTTAATGTACTCAATTAACGTAGAATTGAAAACTAAAGCAAGTAAAAAAATTTTTTCCACTAAATAGAGCTTTTTAATTGTGTTAAGGCATATCACATTTACTGAACATTTATCTTCTAGACAGAGATATAAAGTATATAAACTACACATGGGGTTTTGAAAATTTAGCATGAAAAGGAGCATAGAATATCTCTTCAGTGGTTTTGTTTATATTAAGTATATGCCGAAATGACATTAGGATGTATTGAATTGAATAAAATTTATTAAATTACTTTTGCCCATTTTTTCTTTTTAATTTGGCTGTGAGAAAGCTTAAATTGCACATATGGCTAGATATTATATTTCTCCTGACAGTGCTTTATAGATTATCCTGGGGCCAGAAGATCATTAGGCAATGAGGCAGATATGGAAATGTTTGGAGCATAGGGTGGAACAGGGAGTGAGCCTTAATATGTTAGCTCCCTAGCTAACTGGGGCTTTTATTCCCAGGCTTCTTCAACGTTGTCCCCACCCCTTCCCACGTTCAATCCTTACCCGGACTACTCCACCCTCATCCAACTCAGACAAGCTGGTTTCCAGTCCTAAGCCTATGAAGCGTTGCCCCTGCCCAGAAGGTCTTTGTGGGCATTAGCAATAACGTAAGAAATCTCCTAGTCCAGGAGCTCTAGTGGGGATTTCTTCTGATCCTCATTCCCAGATGAACTGGCTCTTTTGGTGGTCTACAGACATACTAGAGGGCTGGGGAGGTGGCTCAGTAAGTGCAGTGTTACTGCACTGTGTGGAAACTAGAGCTCAGCCATGGAATGCTGGGCAGGCCTTGTGGCCACCCATGAGCCCAGTGCTAGGGAGGTAAAGACAGGAGATTCCCCAAACAAGCCGGCTAGCTACATTAGTCAGAATGGTGAACTCTGGGTTCAAGTATGAAGACTCTGCCTCAAGATAGAAAGTGCAGAGCAACTGAAGAAGAAGCCAAACATCTGTCTGTGGCCTCCACAACATGTAAACACACATGCATTCATGCACACACAAAACACACACACATGTGCACACACACATGTACACATACACACACAAAACACATACATGTGCACACACACACGCACACACACATACACACACACACACACACACACACACACACACACACACACACACACACACGCGCGCGCGCGCGTGCACACACGCGCTCGCCAAAACCAAGCCAAATGAAACTAAAGGGTTTCTTTTCAGGCCCCTTTCCACATTACTCCAGCTCACTGTATCCTGTATCCACATCTCCTGAGCTTCTATCATGACACTTAGGATACAATGTCTCTCAGTGGCCTACAAGCAATGTGCAGGCAGAGACTCTTCCTGCCTTAGAACAGCAGAACCCCAACAAACAAAGTCTCCCTCCAACAAAGCCGAGGAAATGGAAGGGAAGAGGGAAGGTTTCTAGTTGTTGGCTCTTTTCAAAGCTTACCTGGCCTCATCCTGGATTTCTTGAACTGTTTGTAGATGAAGTGCATTTTGTCCAAACAACACTGAATCTTCTGGGCGCTGTGGGCAGAAAGCGAGACACCTCAAACACCACACAGCCACAGAGTAAGCATGTGATCTGGGAGTGGGGAAACTGGCCTGTCTCTAAACTGACTTAGATAATATAGACCAAGCCTTCCGTCTCTATTCTAGATCTCACCTTCCCTTCCTCCCCTCTCCCGGAGCAGGTGAGACAGAGGGTCTGGACTGGGTAAAAGAGCCCATATTTATAATAGACCTGATACCTGCTCCATAGAAGGATCCAGCAACCCTACCTAAAACAGTAAGGCAGGGTGGGTGGTGAAAGATGGCCTCTCGAGGGCCTTGTCAGCCTAGGGTGTAAAGTCATGACTGCTTCTTCATCTTGTTTTTCACACTGGACACAACTGTGTCCCTTAGGGCACTGGGGTGTCCTTCTTCCCTTAGGGCACCCGGTTATTCTTCCTCACCCTCAGGACTATTTGGTTCCACTCCATCCCAGAGATTTCTAGGTAACCTCAGGTGTTCCTGGGTTTGGGCTAAGTGCAAGCTTGTTCCCGGGGGCTCAGCCTGCCCCTCTGCTGTCCTATTGAGAAGTTGCCGTGAGGATGAGATCGGCTGAGAACGGCTGAGATCGGCTGAGATCGGCTGAGATCGGCTGAGATGAGTGTAGAGCCACAGTTTCACGTGTGTGAAGTCAGAATTGCCTTGTGAGTCCAGAAAGGCACCTCAGTGCACACAGAGGGATTGCGGAGCACACTAGCAGAGTGGGGGAGGGGCGGCTAACCCAACAAGCTCAGACTCTGCCATAAGAGCTGGGTGTGGCATGCACACCGCTCTGCTCATCTCAAGCACCCGTGAAGCCTCTCGAAGTCTACATGACGAGTTCTAGGTCAGCCACTGTTACATAGTGAGGTCTTATAAAAATAAATAAAAAATTATAAAAATTTAAAGATAAAAATAAAGATAAAAATAAATAAAAAATAAATTTAAAAAATTCTCAAAAGACAAGTAAAAAAAATTACCATAGATGAGACAGAGTACACAATACTATATTCATTTTAGATCAGGTTCTGTGAGGTGTTTGAATTAAGAATTGAGGACATGGGACATTAGATCTGCAGAGACCTCAATGGCCATGGTCTCGATGGGACAAGGGCGTCGGTGGCTCTGCACTTGATAGATCATGGGTAGACATTTTTAGGTCTGTGAAAACAGTAACAGGGTTCTTCAGAAGCTACAAGCCATGAGCCGGAGAGATGGCTCCGTGGTCTAGAGTACTTGTAGGAGATCCAGATTTAATTCCCAGCATCCAAATGGTGGTTTACTCACATAGGACCAATTCCATGTGATCTGATGCCCTCCTCTGTCCTCTGGTGGCACTGCATGTATGTGGCCAACAGAAGTAAATACATGAAAAACACCCATCCACATAAAATAATAATAAAATAAAATAAATGTGTTTCTTTGTGTTTTGAGACGAGATTTCTCTGGGTGGCCCTGGATGTCCTGAAACTCACCATGTAGACCAGGCTGGACTTGAACTCACAGAGACATGCCTGCCTCTCCTTCCTCACGGGCTGAGACTAAAAGCATGTAATATTACATCCATTTTTTTTCAGAGATTTTAAACGTATGTGGCCAGCCTGCCTGCCTATCTATCTATCCATCTATTCATCATTTATCAATCAATTAATCTATCCACCCATCTATCAGTCTCTCTACACTTATCTATCCATTATCTATATCTGTCTGTCTGTCCGTCCATCCATCCATCCATCCATCTATCTATCCATCCATCTATCATGTGGTACTGGGAATTGGACCTGGAGCCTAGCACATGCTAGGCGAGTGCTCCACCACTGTGATACAGCCCAGGCAAAATAAGATAAATTTAAAATCCCTGTTTGCTGTAAACTCTTAGGGGAGGGGTAGATCTAACCTGAAGCCCACCCATCGTGTATTGATTGTGACTCAGAGAAAGTGAACCTCTCTCAGAATGAGCCTTCTCTCATCTGCTAACCAGCAGCACTGGCGTTTGTCAGATTCAGCGAGATGCTCTAAGTGAGAGGTCCTCTTTACAGACACACCCAGAGAAAAGGAGCCAGATTTCCTTGCAGAGCTACAGCGTCTGCTGTGACTCCCTCCCTGTGAGTCAAGTCCCCAGTTAGGGCAGGACCTAGGTCCTCATCCCAGAGCTGGTCTCAGGAGAGTGCCTGGCTCTTCCTTAGACTCCTCTCCCACACCTTAGCCCCCTGTCCCTGAAGAGAGCAATCAGACTGACTCAGAGAAAGCTGCTGAGCCTTTGGGACCACTGTGCACCCCGAAGTGACCCATCCCCCCACAGCATCATCACACAGACAGTGGGGACCCCACAGACCTTCTGTTATCTTCATGGCTCTGATTCCGGTTCTTTAAAAGCTCTTCACCCAGACAGCTCAGGCTCCTTTGGGTTTCTGTGACATTGTGGGAACATTTAGACAGGACCTCTGAGAGCTGTGGGGCCGAAAGAGAGAATCCTGTAGGGTCCTTGACTCCAGGCTAGGCTGTGCAGTCCGCAGGCCCACTCTCCCTACCCCTTGTTCCTGTAAAGCTCTGCCCTCCTGCTTCACTCACAGTCTGCAGCCTGGATCTCAGCTCTGTGGCCTCCTTTAGTTCCTGGACGTCAGGCATCTCTGCTCCACTGCTGAGCCTGGGTGTGGGGAGGAAGTAAGGATAAGGCTATGTTTGGGGGTTCATATGTCAGGAGGCAGATGAAGAGGTAGAGGATTCTGTACCCACACACAGCTTCTTTGTGACAATCTTGTTGGCTTTCTGAGGGTTTGAGACAGAAGAACCAGCTTGACATGGGCCCTACATACCAAGGTCGTGATATTGTTGAGCATTGTAAAGAATGAAAGTTGAAGTAGGTTGAATGCCTACAATGCAAGGTAGCTATTAGAAAACACCTTGCTAGAAAGTTCTAGAACTAAGCAGAATGAAGTTCTTTTCAGTAGAAACTATGTTTCCTGACAACCAGTAGCACACTGATGGGAGGGTACCAGCCCATAATAGTCCAGGACTTGGACCATGAACATTCCACTGCCCCGTGAAATGATTGACAACTCAACCAAGAATGATTGACAGGTGTATATCTTCAAGGTGTCAAGGTAACACTACCCGGGTTCTTTTGCAGGAAAAATATATCTACCCAGTACAGAAATCACATGACCACTACCTGTGGTGTGTACCCAGGAAGGACTCAGCATGGTTGATGGTGTGTTCTAACACAAAATGTCCAACAGTCTGAGGAGCCCCCAAAGATGCTGCTGGGAAAGAGGAAGCCAAGTGACAACAGAATGTTCTATGAACCTGAGGGTGGGGCAGTGGACTGGGAGCTTCCCTAAGCCGGAGGAATGAAGGCAAGGGGTGTGTGGGGTGAGGGCGGAGGGAAGAGCTTAATAAACTCATGGAACAGGACTACCACACACAAAATGTAGTCTTGGACTGGTTTCCAGTTTGGACAAAACAAGTTATAAAAAGGAATCGTGGGACAATTGTGACAGAAAGTTTCCAACCATGGTACAGAGGAGATGTGAATGTACTGAGGGAAGAGAGCTCACTTGCTGAGGAAAGCAGGTTATAACATGCTTAGGGACAGAATGCAGGTGACAGTTTACACACACACACACACACACACACACACACACACACACACACACACGACAGACAAAGAAGGGGACCAATGCTATGTGACTACTCGTGTCTGGGTGGGAGGTCCTTTTCCACTTCCTGACTTTCTCCACCAGCATGTAGTCTTTTTAATTACTCCCTCTCTGTTTTTATTTTAAAATTTTATACAATATATTTTGATCATGCTTTTCCCCTCTCCCAACCCAGGCCCTCCCTGTATCCCTACCCACCCAACTTTCTGTTTTCTCCTTCTTTAAAAACAAACAAGAAAAATCTCAATAGAAAAATATCAAAACAAAATAAAAGAGAGTCTTGCCTCCTTTCCCCCCAAAACCCAACAACCATGGACTTCATTTTATGTTGGTCAGCTCCTCCTGGCCATGGGGTCTTCTGTAGAGTGGTCGTTATACCCAGTGGTACTCTGCTGGGTGGAACTGATTTTCTCTGTGCCAGAGGGTATCAACTGCAAATAGCTTTTTGTTTAGGGGTAGGGCCTGCTGTCCACTTTCCCCTCGCAGACATAACCATATTTTCTTTCTTTCTTCCTTCCTCTCTCTCTCTTTCTTCCTTCCTTTCTTTTTTCTTTCTCTCTTTCTTTGATAGGTCTCTCTATATCCTGGAACTTGCTCACTATGCAGTCCAAGCTGCTCTCAAACTCACAAAGATGCTCATGCCCCTGTCTCCTGAGACTTGGGATGGAAGGCATATGTCAGCATAGTCTTTACATGATAACAATGAAAGAAAGAATCCTGTATCTTTTTGCTTGGAGGTGCAGGATCAGAGAAGGACAGAAGAGGTGAACAGAGAGTCTCGGAGTCCACCAGAGCCTCTATGAAGGCAGGAACTCTGCATTGTTTTACCTGCTAGAGAGCTCTGGGGGTTCATAGCAGTTATCCTATGTGTGACTATTGGCTTGTTATGGGAGTGAATTTATATTATTGGGGGTTGAGGAGTGGGGAGACCTCAGGATTGCTGAGACCTGGCCTGATGTCCAGCTGGAGACCCTCTGGATAAAAGATAGGAAGCCCGTCTTGCTAAGGAAGCACTCTGAAGCAAGAAAGGATGATCAGACAGGAAGGAAGTAACACTTTGCCTCCAGCAACAAAGGTGACATCCACTCATGAAAACGCTCCCATCCCGATGTAGATGACTTAGACTCCAAGGCTTAGAGAAATCTACAGGTTGGAGGATGTCTGGGAAAGAATGGGATTACAGAGGAGACTTTAGATATTGGCCAGGCAAGGAAAGGTACAGATGGCCCATGGTCTCCTGCAAGCCACATCTGGTCCCTGCAGGCTCCTCTGTTCTCTATCCTCCTTCATACAACCGACACCCACTGCCCTCAGAGCCTAGGAACCAGAGTGGAAACCCTAGCTCCTGATGCCTGTCTCCTACAAGCTGTCAGTCCAGGGCAAGGGAGAGACACACATTCCCCACACATTCCTCTATATACTCTCCCCAGATCGAGAACTCACAAAGGACCACAAGTGGTTATTTTCTTGCTACCAACCTCTCTAGATGTGGCCCCTCCAGTATTCCAACCCTTCCCCACCCACCTCTCTCCCTAGCTTCACTCCAGGATGTGCCTCACACGTTCCTCCCATCCCCCTATCAACCTAGGCTTTGTGGGCTCGGAACCTCAGTGACTTGGCTCCCATTTCTAGAGGGCCCTTCCTTCCCCAGGCTCAGGTGCCAAGGAAGGACTGGCTGCCGCAGGCAAGTACAGGCCCTTCGGTGGGGCAGAAGCCACATTGTACACACAGATCTCATCTCTGTGTCTTGGCCAGGGGACTGGCCGGAGGATATCTAACAGGAGTGCTCACAATGGCTTCCACCCTCAGCCACCACAATTGGCGCCATTCCTGTCACGTGACCAGAAATAGTTCTTGCTCTTTTTCCTCCCTCCCCCATCATCTCACCATTTGTTTTAACCAAGCCCTGGGCCCACACAGGCATCCAACCCACCCTGGGAAACTCCCTGTACTTCCGAAGGAAAGGCTCAAGTTATTGGGATGGGGAAAAACTTCTCCGGGCTGCAGAACTCCGGTCTCTCATCATGGACACACTACACCCTTTCAGAATTCCGGTGATGTTCTCCTGATGGCGGCGAATCCTCCCTTGCTCTCTCTCTCCACCCTTCACTAGCTTAGCGTCCTCCTTCCCGGGCTCCTTCTTTTCAGCTCAGAAGGCAAGGGCAAGTGGAAGACCCAGCTGAAATATGAGCAAAAGCTACAGAGGCTGGAGCAGTCGGGATTTCTATCGCTGCTGTGCAAGGACAGAACCTGGGAATGGGTCCTTCCCCTGAATTCTCGGGGGCGGGCGGGGCGCGGGGTGGGGCGGGGCCTTCACACAGAACGAGTGTCACGAATCGTTCAGAGTCCTGGTGAATTAAGTTCCTACCTGGGGTAGGGAGCCTGCTTGTTCTGGGACATGAAAGGGTTTCTACCCCTTTGAGGGTGCCTTAGATCCCAGAGAGGCAGGGTCCCGGTGGATTTCTCCGTGATAGGCAGGACTAGGCCAGGGATGGATATACATTTGGGAATACAAGGTTTGAAGGACCTGGTGAGGGTGCTAATGTTGGGGGAAGGGGAAGAGTGGGAGCAGGAGGGCTCTGGTTGTGGAAGGCTTATACACCTCACGGGTGAGGCGCAGAGAGGAGAACTGAGGGGCTCCAGTTGGCCTAGGTGGAACACCCACCTTTCAGTGCCCAGGCTGCTGCTGAGGTAGAGGAGGGCTGTCCGTGTGACCTCCAGTGTCTGCTGGCACGTGTCCTGAAGCACCTCCCTGTGTGAGGGCAGCCCAAGTCAGAGGCACCTCCACCGGGGCACTGCGCATGTAGGCGTGGCCTCGGAAAAGGGTAAGAGATGTCTGGACGGGTTTGCTATGCACTCCTCCAGCTCTTCACGGTACTCACAGGACCCAGTGTAACCCCCGAAGCATCAATGCCTGTCCATCCAGCAGGACCCGCGCCAGCCACAGGGCCTGATAGCCAGCGCCCAGCACCCCCTGAAACGTACAGATGTGCAGGATCAGTCCTTCCTCGTGTCAAACCCCCTTCTGCCTCCTGGGGGTGGCCCCTCACCTTAGCTGTGCTGTAATCAGCCTGTAGGTCAACCTTAGGGACGAACTTTGGGACATCCAGAGCAGCTGCAGACAAAGACTCTGTCTGAGGGGCCTGCTTTTAAAGACTGGGTCAACTCTTGGGTTATCTTTCCTTGTCCCCAGCACACAGTCATTGCTGATCTCCCATTTAAAGCATCCCAACTTTCCGGGTACCCAGCGCCTTGCAAACTTCGACCCTGTGGATCCTCAAAGTTGCAGTTATTTACCGCCACCTTGTGGCCACATCCCAGAACTACACTCCAAAGTTCAAAGCCCTGCCTTAAGACTGGAGAGGTTAAAGCTCACTCCCTCACCTCGGAGGAGGACTAAGCATGATCGGAACGAGAAGAAATATTTATCCTAGAAATTAAGGAAAGAAAATCTAGGTCTCTGTCCTCCAGCCCTTCTTTCCAGCAGCCTGGACTCATGCTTCTTCCAACTCAAACTATCCAAGACATCCCTACCCGTGGCCGAAACTGTTGAAGGTATAAAGGCTCTAAATGCCCTGTCTCTGTTGGAGGATCTGGGAAAAACCCAAGGAAGTCTAGTCACCAACTCAAGTCACGTGGCCACACAGAGGCATGCATAGCATCCAAACCCAAATATGCTCTACTCTATGGGCCAGAGAAACACTCACTAAGAAAACAAGTCATGTTTTGGGAGGGTGTCCAGAGTATAAAAGATTCAGCCTAAGTGGCCCTACTCACGGTCCCTGAAGGCCAGCCCCTTAGGTGTGTCGCTGGACATGCTGAACAGAGTTAGAGGGCTGCTGGCAGCTGTGTGGGCGATGTGCTGGGCTGAGAGGCTTGGCTCAAGGACACAAGGGTGACCCTCGAAGAGGTACTCCTGGTGTTTGGGGGTCACATTGGTCTGCTCATATACAGCCTCCAAAAAGATGGCAATCCTGCACATGTGAGAGGAGAATTCTGTCCGGGGGCAACATGGGAAGGCTCAGCTTTTCTCCGATAGGGTCTGGGTGGGGGTGTGGCCAGGATGGGCACCAGCTGGCTCTGCAGCCCCCTACACACACAAGACACAAGAACTGTCAGAGGTAGGGCCCAAGCATCTAAATGGAACTTCCCAGGTTTCAGAAGAAAAGTGGAGCCCAGGAACTCCTCATGAAGAATGGGAAGAAGACCCCAGAGTTCAGATGCCTAACCTCTGCCTTTATGCCCAACCCTGCTGTACTGTAACAAAATTCTCCCCATCCCATAGAGTGCTCCAGGTGTTGGGGGCACATCCCACCTCGAAATACTGAGGCAGGAGGATAGAGAGTTTATCAGCTGGGGCTACCCAGCAAGATCCTGTCTTAAACAGCAAAGACCAAGAATTTAGTGAGAAAAGGGGTTCTATGAACAACAAATTACAGACCCAGGAAATTGAGCACCCCGCCTCTGGGACAAGCAGTACTGGCTAGCATTGGGAAGAGTGGGGGATTCGGAACACAAACAAGGAAGTCTGTTTGACTTGAACTTGATGGAGATAGTACTTTCCCCAGATATGTTTTGGGAGATGACCCCTTAAACCCACACCACTGCTTAGACAGGGAAGACTCCGATTCCCCCTCTCTCTTGCTCCCACTCACGTGTTGTGGGCGTGGATGTAGACATGATGCAAAACCGCCTGGGGTAGGGAAAAGACGTGGATGACTGTTCGCTGCAGGATGTCACTGGTCTCCGCAAAGAACTGATCAAAGCCCCAGCACTTATCCTGTTCCACCTCCAGGATGTTGGCCAGAATGGGTACCAGCTGGTTCTGCAGCCCCCTGCACACAGAAGACACGAGGACTGTCAGAGCTGGGGCCCAAGCGTCTAGATGGAACTCTCCAGGCTACAGACCCTGGGGCCCCTGGGGCTCTGCTGAGATAGCTTGGCACTCTTGACTCAGCAGAAAGAAGCGATCCCTAGCCTAGATTCCATAGAGCGCCTGCCCCTCCCACTTACATGGACAGTCTACAGGTGATGGGGAGGCTGTAGCTCCACTCCAAGGGACCATTTTCCTGCTTCTGAGTCCCTGAAATGGCCCCAGCTGGCTTCTCTGTGGTGATTCTGTACCTGTAGTGGAGCAGAATCAGGGCTCTAGACCCCTCCCCGACCCATCCATCATATTTAAACAGTAAACTCCAAACATCACAGTCCATGTCACTCAGCCACTGTACGGTGGGCTGGCACCCTGCTCCAACCTGTGAGATCACCTCTGCCTAGGCAAGCTCCATGCTTTAGGCAGAGCCCTTCTCGCTGTTGCTATGGCTACACCAGGTCTAGCCACCTCCACATCTGTGCCATTACAAGCTCAGCACCATATGTTTTCTCCACTTTTCTAACTGCCCCTCTGATCTATCCTTCCCTGGCAGTTCATCCCATTCCAACTCCTGACCCCATCCCTAAACGTAGTAACATTGGCTCTACACAGCTTGCCCCAGGACCCAGGGAGCACGCACCAACCTTCCTGCGGACACAAGGATAACACCTTCCTGAGGTGTCTTCCATTTATTACAAGACTAAGAAGGAAAGAGAAGCTAACCATTGGTAAGCTCTGAGGGACTCAACCAGGAACAATTTCACATTCCTGTGCATATGCTGCAAGCTTGCTGTAGACCCCAGAACCTCTGACCTCCAAGGCCACCACACCCTGCCTCCCAATAACCCCTGAAGACTGCCAATGGCGCAGACACAGTACTTATGGACTGCCCTGCCACCCTGAAACCCTCTTCTCTCAACTGCACATTATCTACAGCCAATGTAAGCTTCGGCTTTTCCTCTCTAAGGTTTATTTATAATGAGCTCTCAGCATTAAGTCCAGTGGATATTTTTTCCGGCTGCCCTCCAGCTAGAACCTTGGGAATCTGTCCCAAGATTTGCTGCCTCCTTCCTACACAGAATCAATAACAGCTCAGTAGACCCTTGTATTGCAGGTCCCTCATTTCACTGGCTGGACACTTCATCTCTTTTGTTCTGTGCAGTACATCCTGGCAACTCCTGTCTTAAGTTCCTCCTAGCAGTCAGTGAGAGACACTGGGTACCAGCTCCATCTTTACCCCTGCAGGCTCTGTAACCTCCTTAAGCTTTAATGGAGACACAGTGAGCTAGGAATGGGCGCAGGGCTAGAGGGAACACTGAAGGTAGGGCCCAGTGGAGGGAGGGCCAGGTGTCTGGAAGACGCTCAGGGCCTGTCCCCTTCATTCCCTGTCCCATAGCCCACCGTACATGATCTCCTTGTTTCGCCGGGGCCCACCGAAGGGGATGAAGGGCAGACTGCCTGTGGCTGCGTGGTACAGGGTCACCCCAATACTCCAGAGATCCACAGTCACCCCAAATGCCTTTTGCTGGGGTTTGCGCAGCACTGCACGCTCATACATGTCAGGGTGCTATGGAAGAAAGGCAGAAAGTGGCTATGGAGGGACAGCCTGGGCACTCCTAGGGGGACTCTTAAGGAGGCACACAGCGAGGGCAGAGGGTCACCAACATGTCACTTACCAGGTATTCCTCTGTACCATAGACAGAAACAAACTTCTCATCGTCGTCCAGCTCGCGGGCAGCCCCAAAGTCAGACAGCTTATAGATGCTCTGCCCCTCCTCACCCACCAGGCGCATGATGTTCCCAGGTTTGATGTCCCGGTGGACAATGCCATTCTCCCGCAGGTGGTTCATGCCAGCCACTGGGGACAGACAGAGCACCAATGGCTTGGCTCAGCTAAGGATGGGGAAGTCTAGAGTTTGTCCTGGTGAAGGGTCTTTCCTTGGAACCAAATAAAGAGTTGCCACAAGGAAACCCAGGGGCACAGAAAGACGGAGAGCAGAGATGCCCCCCAGGGCAAGCTAGAGGGATGGATCATTGGTTACCATTGCACTGGCCATTTTTCCTGACGACCCTGGTCCAATTCTCACCCTGTTGCCAGGTCATCTCACAACTGGAACCAGTTGACCCAGGTGGTCTGACACCCTTTCCGGGCCTCTGCAGGCTCCAGTCACACACGCAGCACACAAACATATGCAGGCAAAAACACTCATATACATAAAGTAGACATAATTTAATAAAATTTTAAGGTGGTGGTGAGATGGTTTTGTTGAGAGAGCTTGCTATTCTTTCTGAGGACCCGAGTGCAGTTTCCAGCACCCACGCCATGGCTCATAGCCATTGTAACTCCAGGTCCTGGGGATCTGAAACCTTTTGGCCTCTGAGGTTATCAGGCACACACACAGTGTACATGCGTACATATAGGCAAAACACTCATATACACAAAATAAATACAAGGAAGGAGTCCCAGGGACATCAGAATATAAGACTCATTTAGGTTCTTTGGGGAGGTTAAATATACCTAATGAAATTTATCACTTAAAAAATCATCTTTGAATATGTTTTACTATGTAGCCCAGGCTGCCCTGGAATTCCTGATCGACCTGCCTCAGCCCCCCCAGTGTGGGTGGGGAGCAAGCAACGCGGCCCTTCAATTTAGTGGATTTTTAAGCACACAGCTCAGTAGCTTTAGGCACATTCATACACTATCATGCAAACATCTCCAATGCTCCTCACCAAAAACTTCTCCTCCTCCCCTGATTAACCAGCACTCCTTACTGTGCGTCCAGCCCTGCACAGCAGTCTCCTTGTGCCTCTGACAACTTGGCTCCCCTAGGGGCTGTATCCTAGTGGAACGTATGGGCTTTGCTTTTCTGCAGCTAGCTTGTTCCTCAGCATGGGGCCCTTCAGTTTCATTCACACTGCCCAGTGTGCTAGAATTCCCTCCTCTGCGCAGCTATACGCCGCCACCTGCAGGCACCATGGTGTATCCTGTTGGGCTGCTTCACCCGGGCACTACAGCGAAGGATGCTACCTGTCTTCAGCTGTGGCAAATACACCGTTTTTAAGGATTATCTTCTTACAACTTTGAGCTGAATAAATCACGTGGATCCTTCTGGCCCATCAGAAGATCACACGCATCCTGGACTTTGGCCATGGAGAGGGCCTGTGCCTCGGGGGCAGGGCATGGCTCACCCACACAGCGCAGTACCACTAGGAACTCCTCTTCAGAAAGCCCGAACGTGTTCTCAGGGTCTTCCAGCACGCTCAGCAGGCTCCCACTGGAGCAGTACTCCATGATTAGCACCTTCTGCCGGCTGCCTCCCTGTGCAGGGACAAGGGGCGGGGGCGGGGTTGGGGCGGAAGGTACTTCCCACTGTCTGGAGGTTGCCTACCTAGAGGCTGGCAGCTCTCATTTCCGGTTTCTTGCTTGGCCTTCTTGTCGTGCCTCAGACCCATCTCAGACACAGAAACCAACCCAAGACAACCTTTTCCGAGAAGCCCTCTCTGATTGGGCACTTATTCCCGTTTCCTTTTCCAGTGATTTCCCAGTGTGGTTCCACACTCTTGAGTGTCTTGCCTGGTCCCTCCCCCACCCCCACCCCCACCCCGCAATCCCCTCCCCCGCCCCACCCCGTGCCCTTCCCCAATCAATGCCTCTGGACTGCTGATGAGCATGGCTTGCCTCTCCCTGGACTTCGAAGGTCAAGGTAAGAGCATTCATTCATCTCTGACCAAGCAGACGACCCACCGTTTCCTCCACTGCGAATAGCTTCACGATGTTCTGGTGATTCAGCCTCCGCAGGACCTCAAACTCCCTCACTTGAACCTCAGGAGGTCGCCGATAGCTGGCTGAGTTGAAGACCTTTACAGCAACCACCTCCCCAGATTTCTAGCGTGGGCACAGGGCGAGAGTAAGCAATGGGGACCACCTCTGCCGGGAACCTACCCCTATTGAGGAGCTGCAACCTCTTCTTCTCCTTAGCCTCTCCCCCAACCCAGCCCCAGAGGGAAGCAGGGGCTGGGTGGGCTCACATCAGCAGCCCCCTCCTCTACCCAGGGAGCTCGAGCACGGCTTGGAAGTGACCCTGATGTCCCTCAAGGGTCGACTTGCGTTCTTGCTCATTTTGTCATAGATAAGAACTACCCCGGCAGTCTCCCCTGTCTCCAGTTCCTGAGCACCCTGTGTGCATTCTGACACAGCTCTGCAGCCACTATAGGGACAAACCCCAACAGGCCCAGACTCCCAGCCCTGCTGTTCCTAGATGGCACTTGCTGTCACCTCCTCTCTTGCCTTGTTCTCTAGTCCCAACATGTCTCTGACAGAGGCACCATTCCAAGGAATTTTTCCAGCACCCCACACCTCAGCCCAAATCTATGGAGTCTTTTTCTCATCAGAGTTGACAGAATTAAGGGTCCCGGGACCCTGTCCAGCTCCATAGAATCTTAATTCCCAAATGGAGAGCCTAGCTCCAGGGCATGAAAGGGTCTGGGGCCAGAGTTGCTGTCACCTTGTTTCGGGCCTTGTACACACTGGCAGTGGCCCCCTGCCCTAGCAGGTCATCAGTATGCCACAGGTAGTTAGTGGTACTCTGCATCTCCTGGGCTTGGCTATCTTCTTCCTGGGAAAACAAAACAAACAACCATTTGGGGGGGTTCCTAGGGTCCCATGTCTTACCTGCAGTAGACATTGATAGCCAGCCAAGACCATCCCATAAAGGATTCCACGCAGCCACGGTACAGGCAAGGGAGCTGGGGAAGCGGTGGCTCAGGAAGATTAAGTAACGTCCCCCCAAAGAAGCAAAAGAGCAGCAGGGTGGGGGTCTACTGGGCCCCAAGCTTGCATCTGTTCTACCCTTGGGGACTGACTTCTCTTTGTCCTGTGCCCCAGGTCCCTCCCAGAACCCTTCAGAGGTAGGCCAGTTTACAGCAACAGAACTTTCTCTGTCTCCTCTTTCAGGCACTGGGGACTCAGAGCTTTTGCATCCAGGCCTGGGGTTGTCCCAGGAAGCAGACACAGTGTGGGAGGAAGGGCCCTGGGTCAGCAAAGGTCAGGCAGATCCAGTCACACTACCACAAATCTCCAGGATTGCAACATGAGCCTGGAGCCCTCACCCTCTTCTCTGCATTTGTGGCCTCTGACTTCCTACTGTTGAGAACTAACGGCTGCATATCAGGCCACCAGGCCACCAGGCCTTGCTCATTGCTTTACTAGAGGGAGACAGCCAAGGAGGAAGGATGGGAGGGGAAGAAAGGGAGGAGTAGATGATGTGGGGGAGTGTGGAAGATCTAAAATCATCAAATCCAAGGGCTCTAGAGCTCCAGGGAAGATCTGAAACCCTCCACAACTCTGCTCCCCATCTTTGCGCTCATCCCGTTCTCTTCAAAATCTGGTTCCTTTAAAGCAGTTCCAGAAAGTGAAGTCTCAGAAGTTACACTGACTGCCTGTCTGAAAAATAGGCCCAGAGCCAGTCTTTGGGGATGCCTGAGGCAGGAGCATAAGAAGGACCCCCCACCCCTAAAATGCTTTGAAATAAAGCTGTGCCCATCAGACAGAGCTCTAGGACCACACTGGTGCTCAAACCAAAGGTGGTTCCATTCTGAGATCTTTGTTTTGTTTTGTTTTTCGAGACAGGGTTTCTCTGTATAGTTCTGGCTGTCCTGGAACTCACTTTGTAGACCAGGCTGACCTTGAATTTAGAAATCCGCCTGCCTCTGCCTCCCGAGTGCTGGGATTAAAGGCGTGCATCACCATGCCCAGCTCCATTCCGAGATCTTTCTGCCTGGTTTTTTTTTTTTTGAAGACAGAGTAGCCCAGACACCTGCACCGGTATTGAGGATGGTCTTGAACTTGTGTGTCTACCTCCTAAATGCATGGGTTATGAGTGTGTACCACTTTCCCCTATCACCTTGGTGCTGGGGACTGAACCCTTGGCTTCATGCATGCTAGCTAAGCATGCTCTTTACAAACCAAGTGAGCTATAGCCCAGCTTGTAGTCTGATTTAAAAATGCACGGAGATGCTGGAGGTTGGGGTGTGTGAAGTGGGTGTAAGGGGTGGAGGAGTACCCTCTCAGAGGCAAAGGGGAAGGGGGATGGAGTAAAGGGACTGGGAAGAGGGGGCAGCATTTGGAATGTAAATAAATAAAAACAAAAGAAAATGCAAACTTTGGATAATGTAAGCTTTTGAGCCAGAAGCCACTTAAAGAGATCAGTGGTCACACCCCAGTTTCAGACAACACACGCATATTTGCGTTAGGCAAAGGTAAGGATGCTGATGAGAACTTCTGAAGGCAACGTGAATGAGTTGTCCATGCTTCTCTGTATGGCTGAGGAGTCAGCCCAATGCAAGGCTCAGACACAGCACACTGAAGTGGAGGCCAAGGCTGCAGCCTTGGGAGCTGGGTGCAGCAGATTGTGTCACCTTCAACTGGGGGCAGCAGATTGTGTCACCTTCATGACTCTACCTAGGCTGGTCCTCAACCAAGCCCTGCTACTGGGGCAAATCATAGCTGCAGTCAGGAAGGTGGGCAGCGAGGTGCACAGAACAGCATCCCAGATGGGCAGCATGGCCCTGGGTTCTGTGCCTAGAAGCTCTGATTGTGGCACATCTGGATTATCTCTGGATTACCCTCCCATCCACCCTCCCATCCCCAAGACCCTCTGTACATATAAGGTGCAGCACAGCAGCCTTCTGTGAGTCAACGCCAGCCTGCCCACAGACTCCTATCCTCCTCGGGGGCTCCTCTGTGGCAGATACACATACCTGCACTCCAAGTGGCTCAGAATCAGGCAAAGACTCTCCCTTGCAAGTGTGTGTTTTGCTTTCTGTCTGGGGCAAGTCCAGGAGCTGAGCTACACCGGAAAGAGAAGGGTGGGTGGATGAGAGGCCCCTTCGTGCTGTTGCTGTGCTGTTTGACTCTCAGCCCCATCAAAGGCCACCAGTCCCAGCCCTTTAACTTGTTCCTGTTGTCACCTTCCCTACAGTTCTTGAAGCGAGCGGGGGGGGGGGGGGGGGGGGGGGCGGTGTCCAGCCTCTTTCCAGCGGGGGGGGGGGGGCGGTGTCCAGCCTCTTTCCAGCTGTTCTGGAAGCCTCTCCTGGTTATTTGGGTCCCAGGGGAAAGATCCCAAGCAGAGGCCAGTAGAGGCCCCCAAAGCTGAACCCCAGCTTTGCATCAGCATGTTGAGAAGCAGAGCCCAGGAGGGGAGCTTTTTTTGACCAATCGGGGTTCTCCTCAGGGCCATCATGGTCCCTGCCCCTCACTGGCCTCCAAGCAGTCCGTTCTGAGAGTGTTTTCCCACAGAGGGAGTGCAGAACACTACCAGGCTCCCAGCAGCCACAAGAAAGACACAGGATGCGGGCATTCAGCTGAGTATTGACTTGAAGCTGCCCCGACTGGCTTCCCCACACCACCCTCCTCCACAGACGCTACACACTCACCCCATCTCCTATCTCAGTTGCAGGGCAATGCAGACTTGTGGAACTGGGTGGCACCCCCAGGGATTCAGGCCTTGAAGTCAATCCTGGGCAGTGCCTAGAAGATCCTGGTAGCTATGGGGCCCCCCAGGATCCACAGGCAAAGCAGGTGATGGTCTTGAGCCTGAAGGTCTCTTTCCTGCCTCTCTGAGAGCAGTGGGGTACCCAGTCCCAGACTCTTAACTATCATACTTCCTGATTCACTTTTCTCTCTCTCTCTCTCTCTTTTTCTCCCCTCCTCTTTCCCTCCCTTCCTCTCTCTCTTAAAGGGACAGGCATCTCAACGGCTGCCACACACACCTCCACTCCCCCTTCAGAAAAGGGAAAGAGGATTCTGTGAGTTGTCAAGTGGAAGCCATAGGGCCATCGCCTAAGCCACAAGGAAGCCAAGAACGGAGGCTGGAGGCCCTGTGACAGGCCACTGAGTACTATGCTGGCATCTCTGGAGGGAAATTCAAAGCTCTGCTTAAAGTCAACTAAAGAAGTCCAACAAGTTAACCAAGTTGAAAACTGCCTAGAAAGACCCAGGACCTGTGCTTGCCCCTCCTAGAAGCTGGACAGGACTTATCTTCCTTTAGGGCTTGCAAGAACAAGTACACACCCAGATCATAGCCCCTACTCTGACCTTACACACAGCAAAACCTGCTCCCACCCGGGGCTGTTTTCTGACCACAGCCGCCCAAATGCACTGTGTACTTTAGGTAGTATGGATGGCAGGGGATGGAGAATCTGGGAAGTGTTTTTTTTTTCAGACCACATTTGATGGTATCAAGTTCTGTACACCTTTAGTAATTTGCCCACCTTCCCAGCCATAAGCCAGTACACCAGATATCCTGGGAAGCCAGGAAGGGGGGCTGTGCTGCTCTGGTCAGCTGAGTGGGCAGTTGGACAAGGGGTTAAAACCCAGGAAATTCCATGTTTCTCTAGAATGTTGGTGGGACTTTCCCCTGGCCACACCTGGTGATTTCCTCTGCCAGCCCCACCCCACCACAGGGAGGAGAGGCAAGAACAGGCCCAGAGCTTGTCACTGACAGATCCACCCAATGATAATGTGACAGCGAGAGCCCTTGCAGTGGCTTCTCACAGTGAGGCCAGGAGGGGCATCCCTGAGGGTTCCACACTCCAGCCTGTGTGTTACAGGTTTCCACCTGGCAAGAACATGGGGGATTGCACTTGTCGATCATGGGCTTGGAGAGGACAGAAGCATGCATTTTCTCCAGCACATTATTTAACAGGTGCTGTAAGACCCCCTTCTCTAGCAAGGTGGACCTGTTCAATGTGGCTACTCCAGCAGTCTAGAAAGTCTGGGTTACTTTTATGGTAAGGGTACCCCTCAGGCCCACAAGGTATTTGCAGTGTCACTTTGACCATGCTGCAGGCTATACTCATGTTCTTCCATGAACCTGCACTCTTACCCTCCTTTCACTGGCAAGCCTATTCTCCTTTTTCCCCCAGGGATTTTCACACCTTTTAACACAAGAGCCAAGCCTAGTATCTCCTGTGAAGCAGGCACTGTGCTCAGGACAGAAAAGGGACATGGGTATCTTATCCCAGAGATGCGGGATGCTGGACAATGTGATATGAAGGCATGGCAATGCATACTGAGCAAACAGTGGTTTTGTGGACCTTGTAGGGGGAGCAGGAAGGGCTTGCCAGCCTTGCTGGGTGCTCTGAGTTAGGCAGCAAAGGAGGACTAGTGCAAGCATAGGAAGCAGGGCCAGAGGTGCAAAGAGCGTGAATTGTTCGGGGCTTTGTACCTGGGACACTAGGGAGAGCCAGCAAGGTGAAACTGTAATAGATGGCACTTTGCCTGGAGACTCTGGGAGGAAACATCCTTGGTGTGGTGAAGATATAGGGCTGCATGCCTGTGTCCCAGCTCTGTGTGTGTGTGTGTGTGTGTGTGTGTGTGTGTGTGTGGCTTAGAAGCCTGGAGGGAAGAGGATGTTCATAACAGACATTGCCACATTTTCCCAGGTCCAAGGAATCATAGAAATAGTGGTAATCCAAAGGCAGCACAAGAACCAGAGGCAAGTTTGTGTGTGTGTGATTTCTGTGTGTAAGTATATGTGTGTCTATGAGTGTGTAAATGTATACATGTGTGACTCTGCATGTGTTGTTTGAGTTTGTGTGTGTGTAAGTATATGCGTGTCTGTGTATGGGTGCATGTGTATGAATGTATAAGTGTATGTGTGCGATATCACTTTCAAATTGGGTGCTTCCTTCTATAAACTAATTTTACCTTCATTGTTTGGGGTGAAAGGTGTGTACTAAGGGCGTGTCTGTATTCCAGCTGGAGGGATTAAAGGTGAGTGCTAAGTGCTGTGCCACACCACAACTAGAAACAGTTTGTTTTTCCTCAGTAAATAACAGACTTGGGGTTCATTGTGTGATCAAATATCTTGCAACACTGAACAGGGCATCAGAGCTAGAGCCTGTTTAAAAAAAAAAAATCCGGCAGCTGGGGTGTAACTCAGTAGTTCTGCTCAGCATGTATGAGGCTGAATTCCATACCCAATAGTAGCTATGGCGCCCTCCCCACCCACACACACTGCTTTCCAGTACCTTAAAAATAAGAAAGGTCTCAAACAAACAAAAGAAAGAAAGGACAGAGCAGGGTGGTATGTGTGGGCCTTGTTTACAGGGCTGTGTATACTGGCTGTAGCTAAGTGACAAAACCTTAGAACCTATAGTGTCCCGACACCTTCATAAGTCAACTCTGGTTCTTCCCAAGTGGTGGGTAGGGTTCTGTGGGTGTACTATCCAGGCCCCAAGGGCCTGGTCCCTGTGCAATTACGTCATCATTCCTAATCTGGAAATGTGGTTCTTCCTTCCCACACTCAGTTTAAGACCCTGCAAGTGAAAGTGAACTCATTCCTCAGCAGCCCTTGGGGCCTGGTCCCTGTGCAATTACGTCATCATTCCTAATCTGGAAATGTGGTTCTTCCTTCCCACACTCAGTTTAAGACCCTGCAAGTGAAAGTGAACTCATTCCTCAGCAGCCATGGCCAGTCCGTAACTACCCTAATATCTGCTGTTACTCCCGAGAGACAGGACCATGTGTCCCTTCTGCTGGCACCACTACCTCCACTGGGGCTATGCAACTCATCTGTCCCCATATTCCTCTGTCTTTCTTCTGAGTCTGTACACAGAGAAAAATGTGTCTCTCAAGTCTTCAGAACAAACCCTGGTCTTTGTCCAGTCTGGTCTTTCCTTCTTTGCTGCCTATCCCACCCCGGTAAGATTCACTCATTCTCTCTCTCTCCCTCTCTCCCCCCCCCGCCCCTCTCTCTTTAGAGACAGGGTCTATGTACCAAGAAGTCCCATTCCCCTCTCCCCCATTTTTAGTGTTTGAGACAGGTATCTCTATATAGTCCTGGCTGTCCTGGAACTTGCAATGTAGATGGGGATGGCGATGAACGCAGAGATCCTCCTGTCTCTGCCTCCCAAGTTTAGATTAAAGGCCTGCTATTAAAGCATTGCCCAGCAAATGCTTACTTTCGACACCAGCTTCATCTTATTCCTTGGCACATTCAACAGTTGATCCTCACTTTTGTCAAATACTTCCTTTTCCTGGACTCTGTGGCATGCGTATTAGAAATCAGGCTCTCCCCCAGCCTGCTTTCAGCGACCCAGCTGCAGCAGCTTCTTCCATCATCACCCTAGGTTCCCCTTAGCACAAACCTCTCTTTTGCTGTCTGCCTGTCCCCCTTTCATGTCCGTCCCTGCTCTGAGATGGCCTTGCGTAAGATGCATGGTGTGATCTCTGTGGCTTACCCCGGCCCCTACCTACCAGGCACTCTGCTGCTAAATCCTAAAGACATGCTCTTCTGACACCTAGGTGTTGGGTTCTCGCCATCTTTTTCTGCTGGTCCCTCCTTTATGAGAGTCTCCTTTCCCATCTACACACCATTTCAGGAATCTCCGTTTGAATATATCCTAGTGGATTTCAGGTATCCATTTCATGCCCCCAAACTCCAGACTCACACATCTACTGTCTGCTATTTCCATGTCTTTCAGTCATCTAAATTAGCAGAGCTTCCCTAAGCAGAAATTAAAATTTTCTGTGCTTGATTTCACACCACAATGGCCTCCTCCCTCTTTTAAAAAAATAGAGTAATTGCTAAAGCTGGCCTCAAGCTGTGATCCTCTTGCCTCAGCTAATGAGTATCTGGGACTATTGGCACATGTTATCACACCCAGCTCCATGATGGTTTCTCGTCAAACCCAGCATCTTGTTTCATTTTCACATTCACTTATTTTGCTGTGTGTGTCCGCGTGTGTGCAAACAAGCTCTACAGTCTGTCTTTCCTGCTCAATACAATGCTTGAATAGATAAAGTCAGTGGCTTGACTAAATGATTCCTTGTCACATATGATATCAGGGTTAGCATCTGAGTCAAAGGAAACTTCCTGCCAGCTGTGCTGGCTCATGCTTAGAAATTCCAGCACCCAAGAGGCTGAAGCAGGAGGGCTGTGAGTAAACTGTGAAATTATTTTTTTACCTAATGTCCTAGAACAATGGGCTCTCTGAACATTTAAATGAGACAGTCCATACTATCCTGTTTTGGTTCCTTCCCATCCAGTTGAAATGGGTTTGTGTATTGACTGTTCTCTGCCACCTGCTCCCATCTAAGTCCCAATAGAATACATATGAAGAGGGACCCCAGAAGCATGACTCTTGTCTGTAGGATTCTCTAAGCCTCTTTGGTGCTTTGTCTATATATAGCCCAAGGGCTGGCTCCATCCCAGCACCCCATCGGCTTCAGGGATCCCCCCTTCATATAATGCTGCTGGTATGGGAGGTGGGTGTGAGAGCCCACATGTATCACTGGGTGGCAGAACAGCCTCAATTTTGACTCAGCCCAGGGCAACAATGCTGCAAGAGCATCATTAACAAAGGGAGATGAGACAGGCTGGTAAGGCAAGGAACTGAATACCAGATACATAAGAGACAGAAATGACAAATCTAAAAGGAAGGTGTCCATGCCCCAGCTGGAGTAGAATTCCCTGGGTCACCACTGAACACAGATAATGCTAACAAACATGTCAGCTTGTTTGACTTATCCTCAGGGATGTCTCCTATTATAATAAGTGCTCTAAAAATCAATGTTGACTCTAGGTTTTGTGGAATTCATTCTAATTTGTTATCTCTCACCATATTTTGCTGCTTTTAAAAATCTGGCATCTGTTTATTAGAAATGTATGCATTGCACAAGACCTGCACAAACACAAACCAGACCAGATCTCAGCACGCAGAGGGAGTTGGACATGACGCCCCACCCCTGGCAGAGGAGTGAGAGGCGATTGTTAGCATCTGGGAAAAAGAGGGTCAGTTCTAAGAGTGCAGTCTCTGACAAGCAGACCATGCCCCAGTGGAAGGCCACACAGCCAAGAACATGGGGCAGCACCAACCGACCTTGATGGGGGTTGGCAAGGTTGGGTAGGGAAGAGTAGGAAGAGGGGATGAGTCTGGGAAGAACTGGGGCAGGATGAACATGATCAAACACACTTTCTGAAATTCTCAAATGTTAAAATGTGTGTGCACAGACATGTGTGCACACTTTCTCTTACCTGGGACAGGAAAGCAACTCATGGTGTAAGGAGTCAAATAGCCCCACACAAGGCAGAAGCTGGGTGCAGGATAGGAAAGAGTGCTAAGCTGGTCTGCCCATAAATTCATCAAGTAGACAGGACAAGGACAATGGTGCTGTTTTAAGAATTCAGCAACATCTTAGAAAAAAATAATCGTGAAGGGCATAGTGGTGCATGCTTTTAATTTCAGGACTCAGGAGGCAGTGGCAAGTAATCTCTATGAATTTGACAATGTATATGTACATTTACACACACACACACACACACACACACACACACACACACACACACACACACACTGCAGACTCAGTTTTTCCTCATCTGGAAGCCTCCAGGGGACAAGTTTGGAGGTTTCAGTCCATGACTGGCTGGCTCCATTGCTTTGGGCTTCTAGAACATCTCTTGGCAGGATATGTGGTAGAGTAACCAGCTGTTACTTTTTATGAACTCCACCATCATGTTCACTTTCTATTCAAACACAAGGCATCTATCTCTAAGAGAGTGGAAGCATCCCTGTATTCTCCACCCCCACCGGCAGCAAGACATGTCAGTCAGACCTTTTTCCATATACAGGGATGGCCAAAGGCAGACTTGGGGATCTAGCTGTGAAAGACAATAGCCATTCCATCGGCAGACTGGAGGGATGGCTCAGCAGTTTAGAGCACTGATTGTTCTTGCAGAGGACCAGAGTTCAGTTTCCAGCCCTACATGGTGGCTCAAAACTGTCTGCTGTGTCTGTTCAGTTCCAGAGGACCTGATGCCTACTTCTGACCTCCATGTCACTGCATACATGTACTATGCAGCCATGCATGCAGGCAAACTTAAAATACAGAGCTGTCTGGCAACCCTTAGTCATAGTTGGTAAGTTTCCAACCAGTTTTATAGGTCTACCTGTCTTTCTTTCTCTTTCTTTCTTTCTTTCTTTCTTTCTTTCTTTCTTTCTTTCTTTCTTTCTTTCTTTCTTTCTTTCTTTCTTTCTCTCTCTCTCTCTCTCTCTCTCTCTCTCTCTCTCTCTCTCTCTCTCTCTCTCTCTCTCTCTCTCTCTCTTCCTTCCTTCCTTTCTTTTCTTTCCTTTTCTTCCCCCCCCCCCAGACAGGGCTGGCTTCTCTGTGTAGCCCCAGATGTCATGGCACTCACTCTGTAGATCAGGCTGGCCTCCATCTCGCATAGATCCACATGTCTCCATACTGGGATTACAGGCGTGCATCACCATGGCCTGGCTAGGCTTTCAAGTGGGGAACCCTGATCATAAAGCTGGAAATGAAAGCCGTCCGCATTGAAAACCAAAGGTGGGTTCTGTTGAGGGAAGTTCTTACAACCACAGACTGGTCAATAGTATGCTGGAGAGTTCCTACAAACTCTCTGAGGCTCCACACATGGGCTAAATGGGAGCAATGCTGAAGAGGGGAAAGAAGGTGGCACTCAAAGTCACCTAGTTCCTACTGTTGCAAGGCTCAGACATTGTTACTTCACTGCTTTCAGGGAGGGGGGAAGGGAGGTGACGTACAGCGGCAAAACCTAAAAATGTATTTTATTTTGAAGTTGTGCTTTGGATTTTCCCCAATCCAGCATTGGCTGAGTGAGTCTTAGGTTCGCACAAAGCATCTTCAAGCATACATACAATATTCCAGTTATCAACACCATTTTAAAGAACATACCATTTTACACAAATGTGACATACAAATCAGACGCCACAACACTGCAGTTCCCTGGAAGATCTAAGTTCTCTTCTGAACCGAAGTCCATGCACACCAGCCCTTCCAGTGGTCTGTTCATCCTGGTACTGGAAGGATTTCTCATCTCCTTGGGGATAAATGAGGGTGGCCTGAGGAGGCTGGCAGAGACCAGCATTTCCAGTTTCTAAGCTGCTGGTGGCAAACTCCTCTACTTTCCAAACTGGGATGCTGGTAGCCCCACCCACTTTTCTTCCCCAGAGACTTAAGTCCACACCAGGGAAAGGATCCATGCCACGAGGGGCAGAGCAGGGCTCTTGGAAGCATCATGCTGGTTTCAGGCAAGCCTATTTGAGGAAGGCTGGTTGCCCAAGGCCTGGGGTGGCCGGCTCCTTTTGGCTTTTGGTTGTGAAATCACAGTGTGCAACCTCAATTCCAGTTGAAGTGAGCTCTGCTGAGGAGGAGTCTCCTCCTTCTGGTTCCTACTCCTTTTAACAGGACCATCTCACAGGCGTCAGAAGCACCAGAGATAAGGAAGACAGCTAGGCTCCCAGAGCTGGGGTGAGTAGGGAACCACTTGTACACTGTCCAGTTCATTATGCAAATCAGCAGATGGACATCGGACCAAAGGGATGAAAAAACACAAATAATGTACAGGATTAAGAGAGAAGGCAAGAAGAAAAGTACAGGCCCAAAGTATGGTCTTCAAGAACCTTTGCTTTTACCTTCTTAGAGGGTAGTGTCCTGGAGAGAGGATATAGGGCAGGTTGAAAACTCTATAATCACTTAGGTTAAGAGGAATGTAAAAAGTGAAGGGTGGGGCTTCTTATTCATCAAGGAAACGGATCCTCGGATCTGGAAGCCCCTATTGGCTCAGGAGCAGTACAAGCCCAGGTCAGTAAAAAGAACACCAAGAATCAGACATCCAAAGGACCAAGGGGGCCCCATGCAGTCAGACTCACACCACTCAAGGAGGGCTGGAGCTCTCTCTGCTCCAGCTCGGGGAGCCGTCTTCCCGGTGCTGCAAGCTACTCTTCTCGGTAGTGACTCCTTCAGGCTCCCCATTCCCTTCACTCAGAGAGAGGCATCCACCACTTCCTACAGATCCAACTGCCAGCTTCACAAGTTGGTCCAAAAGGATCATTTCTAGCCCAAAGCTAAGAACACTCAGGGATTCCAACCCAAATGACAAACCCATCTCTCTTGAACTATAGAAAACAATACAGTTAAAATAAAAGCATAGCATTCAAGCCAGGAAACAGAGAATGAGCCTGAGCTGCAGGGAGCTGTTGAAACACATGATCCCATGGTGTGATTTCCTAGCTCTGGTGCTCCTGGGGAAGCACGATGTAAAAGAGCCGGTGTTCCAAGCCCCAGGCTTGTAGGTTGGGAGAGCATCTAATGGTAGAAAAAGGCCAAAGGCAGGACCCAATGTGACACATTCAGTTTTTCCCTTTTTAAGATTCTGGTTTTGGGAATTGGTGTTGATCAACGTTCCCTTAGTCATCCTTGGTTGGATAAACAAAAAACAGTTTCAAGAGGCAGCACTTCTAGAATTTATCGAAGGATTTTCAAGCCCCTGTTCATCCCGAGAGAGCTTTATAAAAAACTAAGCCAAGAGGTGAACTTGAAATAGTTTTAATCTGGGCCCAATTTTTGGATTAGCAGAGAGCAACTTAATTTTTTTAATGGAATGGCAAATTTTAAAAGTATTAGATGCCAAAAATAGTGGGAGAAAGAAGGACTCATTTCCTACCCTTTTTAAATCTGCCATAAACAAAATAAAACTTTAAGATGTTTTACTCTAAAAGGAACTAGCTATAGAACTGTCTTATATTGGAAAACATCTTACATGGAAAATGGTGTGTCAGAGACAAAGACAGGAACGGAAGAAAAGTCTCTATGTTCAGAAAAACTTCTAAAGCTCCGAGATAAGACTAGGATGCACTTCTACAGAATGGAGCAGAGCAAATGCAAATAACCGGTGACCCCCTCACAGCAAGAGGAAGAAGACAGAATCCCACCCGCACGGCAGGTCACAGGACTGTCCCATTCTGCTAAATGTTTATGACAGAGAGATCTCAAAGGCCAGGTTTCTCTGTTCCAAACAGAACAAAGTTTGTGATGAGAACAGAGACTCCTGGGGGCTTCTGTGTGAACTGCCACCACAACAAAGAGTGGTCTATGACCAGGAAAGGCTATATCAGAGACCAGAAAAACCTGTGTGTGTATATGGGTGTGCATGTGCACGCACATACACACAAATATATATATTTATTTATATAAAATGAAAACTGGGCTATATATGATTTTTTAAATCAGTACTGAAAAACAAGATGTCACTGAGAGCTGCAGCCAAACATCTGGTCAAGGTGTCCTCTATGGTCTGAAGGGACAGACGTAGGCTCGTGTCCCTATGTCTTGCCTTGGCAGATATCACAGCAACCCGATCATGGACAACCTGTAACTGGCTAACCTAAGAACAGTATGTACTGGAGCTGGCTGGATTCCAACAACAGAGGGAAGCAAAGAGTGGAGGAAGGACCAGAACAGGGAAAGCAGTAACAAGGGCTTCGTTCTCGAGGCTGGGTAATGGGAAGGCTAATTCCTGTAAGAACAACTTAGAACCTAATTTTCAACTGAGTCCCCAAGCTACTTAAATAGGAAGATTTTAGAAACGGCCAGTCTCCTTGTCTAGAATAATTACGTTATACCCCTTAGACAGTACAAGACTTGTCTGTGGCCTGTGGGGAAGCAGATGAATTGACACCAGGGCTAGTGGCATTTGTTTTGGGGAAGACAGTTGGCTTGGGCCGTGTGGCTGGTGGTTTGACTGGAGCAGCCATCTTGACAGACTTTACAGGACGGAAGGCGCAGGCAATGTCCCCAGCAGTACTGGCACTGCGCTGGAAGGCAGGCTCAGGGTCCTTGAGGAGCTGGGTGTGCAGAGGGCTGGAGGGCTCAGATGTGGGGGCTACCACTGGGGAGGTCTTGAGTGGTTCCAAGGTGTCCAGAACCACATCAGGTGTGTGCTTAGCACTGCTCTGCCGCTCTAGCTCTTGAAGCTCATTCAGGGCAGAGTTCATTGTTGCTTCAATATCCTGCAAAACAGGAAAAAGGAAAAAGTAAGACAAACCAAGACAGATATACCCAAGGATCCAATTTCACTCAAGTAGGCCAAGCCATGAAACCAGCAATAAAATGCCTTATTTCAGTTGGCCAAAGTCCTAGGACACATGAGTGTCCAGATTGTGGAAAAAAGGGACAGAGATTGTCATTGTCAGGAATTTAGAAAGAGTAACTAGTGACTTTTGGATATGACAGGCTGTTGTACACATCAACTTATACCCGTTGGGGTCACCTGTACAATATCAAGCCAGCCAAAATGCCAGCAGAAACTGGGGTGGGGCCCCTTAGGCCACACCCCCATCAGAGGAGCTACTGGCAGTTGACAGTTGCTGAGGAAGAGTCACTCAGTTTTGGGAATGGGGCTCCTGGTAGCTTGACCATACCCTAGAAGGTAGCCCTAGACCTATGCATATATGGGAAGTATTAGACTTCCAATACATATGGGAAACCTTAGCCCAGTATGTATTGGACTGGGGGCAGGTTGTTAACAACAACAGCGACAACAAAAGGAAGCCATGAGATTGGGCAGGAAGCCAAGTGGGAGGCCCTGGGAGGAGATGGGGGCAGGGAGCAGTGGAGGACATGATCAAACACATTGCATAGATGTACTAAGTTTAACAATGGAGAGAAAAAATTAACAAGGAAAGAGTAGCTGAGTCTTTTCAACTCAAGTTCTTGTTTTCTGTGACAGGTGCTGAAACATTTCTGGATGAAATTACATACAGTTAGATGGAGAAAGGAAAGGTCATGAGTACACGGGGATTCATTATATAATTCTCTGTATGTCTGTGTCTGTTTGAAAGTGTACATAGTGAACAAATTTTACAAAGTGGTAGAGATCAAGTATGATCTTTATTTTCTTGACTTCAAGGCCAATGGTTAAGGGTGTTATTCCTCCCATCTTCCACACGAGCTAAGGGATGTTCAAGAGCCAAGTCCTTGAAGACTGATTAGAACAATGCTTCAATTTCCCAACTCATTCAAGTGTGTACCTTGAAACTGGTTCCTTCTACCCAGCACCAGGAAAGAGAACCCAAAGAGTGGCCAAAAGGGGGAGCCAAAGCCCACACAGGTAAGTTAGCATCTGCAAATCAGTGGACACTGCAGATTTTAGGAAAAAAGCAGTCCTAGCCCAGGGGCTCAAGGCAGAACCAGAGAACCATTGTGTGTAAGCACCCAGCTTCCATGCCCCGCTGCACACTTGTGTTTAATATTGCCACCACAGGACTCCTCTTTGGGATCAAGAATACTTTCAAACATTTTAAGTTCCAAGTCAGCCTCAGATTTCCCACTCAGGGCTTTTGGTTCTATGGCATGATCTATGTTGCTACAAATGACAGGGACTCATTTTTACTAATCACGGTTGCATTAATTAGCCCCCCCCCCTTCTTTCTTCCTGCAACCTCACCAGGCAAGCATTCTGAGCTTGCATCACTGAGCTATACACTAGACTTCCCAAATCTTTTAGAATGCTCTGGAAGAATTCTTATCTCCTGGCCCCATCTGTTAATGCAGCTAGTATGTTTGTGATTTCTAACACTTAGATTAATGACTGGCCAAAAGAAGATCAAGGAGGATTCCTATGGTGCAAGGCAGACTGCTGTCAGGAGCTTAAACAGGATAGAAGGCTAGCAAAGCAAGACATCACAGGCCCAGGGCTTAACTCTGGCCTCACCAGGTACACCTCCTTAAGCTGAGCAGCAATGCAGCCAACAGAGACCATATAGAGCCTCCACTGCCCTTCCCTGTCATCCCAGAAGATGAGGTGAGGAAAAGGACAAAACCAAGCCCTTAGTTCCTACCTCTTCTAGTGAAAATTATATAGCTGGGAGAGACGTCTGAGAGAACTGCTTGGAGTGGCCCCAGTAGCTGGATGTTTAGATGTCGGGTTGGGCTTCTAATATTTTATGGAAAACACAGAGTTATCAGTGTAGTATAGATGAGAAGGAAAGTCCTGCAATTTGGAGCTCACTTGCACTGTTACCAGGACCCCTGGGCTGGAGGCCCTTCTAGTACCTGAGCTTCAAGCAACATGGATACTTTGGGGTCTTTATGATAGAATCAGATGGTGGACTAATTATCTACCCACAAGCACCTAGATCAGCTTCAGGAAGTGGGGTGATAGGGATGGGCAGAGAAATATATAAATGTGACAGATATATTTGTTTCAGCTTCACTAAAGTCTACTATTGGGTTTTTATCATCTGTCTATTATCTACCTACTTACCTACCTACCTACCTACCTACCTACCTACCTACCTACCTACCTACCTACTCAATGTGTCCTATGGACAGAGGCCAGAGGAAGATGTCAGATACCCTCCTCTATTACTCTCTACCTTATCTTATTTGAGACAGAGTCTCTCACTGAATTTGAAGCTTGTTGCTTTTTGGCTAATCTGGCTGCCTGCTCCTAATCTCCAGCACTGAGATTACAGGCATACATGGCCATGCTAGGCTTTTATGTGAGTGCTGTGAATTTGAATTCAGTTCATCTTGCTTCCATAGCAAGTATTCTTATTCACTGAGCTATCACCCCAGACCTTACCTTAGTGCGACTAATCCTATTTTCAGGTTCTTGCTGGGGAGACAGGACTAGGCAGATTGCTCACTAAGCTGTCCTGGCAGGTTCACTGTATGATACTTGCAGTACTCTCTATAGAATGCACAGAGCATTGGTCTGCTTTAAGTTCTGTGGGTTCTCCGGGGCTGCTGAGGGGAAGTAACCATAGTAAGCTTATCACTTAACTGTTCAGAGCCCTGTTACCTGTGCAATGACTTCAGGGTCCATGGGCCGATGGTTATTGAAACTTTTTGACCTTCCTGCCGTGGCGGTCTTCCGGATCTGTGGACTGTCCATCCGGTTCTTCAAGGACGAGTGGCGGCTGATAGAGTTGAGGCTGCCATGGCCGCTGATGGAACACTTATCTGGCCCTTCCTTGGGGAGATTCTGGCTCATGATGGGCTGGGAGGATGGACGGCAGCTAGCCCCCACCCCCAGGGAGGAGGAGTCAGTCAGAGAACTGCCCAGCCCATGGCTGTCACTCCGAAATGCTTTTCTGATGCTCCCAGATTCTGGACGCTTCCTTTGCCTTCAACAAACAAAAATGGCATCTGATCAGGGAGCCCTGGCTCCAAGGGAGCTAGGATTGTGACAGGGGGTAGAGGCTGGCACCTGGGACTTCTAAAGAGAGTCAAATAGATTACACTAACTCTCCAGCTTTTCTTTCTCTTGTTTTCTCTATGGATTGTTTCCCTTCCAACCCCCAACCTGGGCGGAGTGAAACGCATACTTACTTGGTGGCTGTGAGCTTTTGAGTTCTAAACATGTAAGATGCTGTCAGAAAAAAATGCCTGTTTAAGAGAAAGTTTCTAGTGGGAGAAAAGAGTCATGAAAAGACCCACTCCACTGCCTGCCTGAACAGCAGCCCAAAGCCCCAGGTAAGAAAGTCTCACCATCACCAAGGAGGGGAGAACTGCTGGTAACAGGAGTTAACGCTTTCAGTTTGCTCAACTATGTATAATGAGCCTGTCATCATTTGGGCTCTAGTAAGAGGCTGTTTCGTATTCATAGACATGGAAAAGATTTTTCAAGGAACTGCTTTTTGGCACAGACAGAAGGTTCACTGTGTGCTTGCTTCTAGGGTGGAAAGGACATTTATGCAACTCCTATGTCACCCAGCACTGGGCCAGTTTATTTCATACCACAAAAGGCTCTCCAACGATATGGTGTGGTAGGATCCTAGTCATATGGGTATTGTCCGATGCTGAATAATTTCATTTTTCAAACCAGATTTTAAAGGACCTCATCTAAGATGCCATCTAGCTGCTAGTTCAGATAGCAGCTGGGTAGCTCTGATCTTGTATCTACTGAGGAAGATGAGCTGAGCTGGGTGAGGACTCTGGATGGTAAGGGTAGGACTCTGAAGACTGGGGGCCATATCTGAAGCTTAAGTAAGTTCTTGTGCTGCTTACAGATGAGATCTGCTTTATCTTTCTGGGTCCAGCAGGATGTGCCCAGCAGCCACTCTAAGCATGTATCGGCTAGGTAGGACTAGCCTTGGAAGGCAGCCATTTTCAACAAGAAAAAGGATGTTTTTTAGTCTAGGAGGGCTCTGCTGAAATAAGCCCTCCTCTGTCAAGTTTTCCAGACACTAGTGCCTCCAACTACAGACTGGAGAGATTTTCCCCCTCCCATATCCCCTCAGTGATTACATGGGACTGTGTTTCAGTTGCCTTCCATATGGTCTTTTGCCTTGCCAGTCTGTGAGCTCTGAATCACTAGCATCGGTGCTTGGCACAACGCAGATGGTTAATAGAGGATGTGGAATTAAAGTGAAACGCCACACCCTAAGAACTCTGCTGATTTCCTTTTTCCATTCAAGGATGGCTGACTCACAAGTCAGAACTGCTGAGAGGGCAGATTTAGGAGGCTGTGGCAGTGTGCCATCCCAGGCTCTATTTGGGCCATGAAGATGAGGAGGACAGAGATGCTGGTTACAAGCTCAGCCTGAAGGAGGAACCAGGCATGGATAGCACTGAGTACCAACAACTCAAGCCATTCCAGAACGCAGGATGAGAGCACTTTTTTTTTCAGCCTCAAGGAACTTAGGGTGTCAGGAAGGCCTCCCCAAAAATGCTTAGAGTGAGTCTTGGAGGGTGAGGAGGAGTTAACCAAGTGAGAGGGTCCAGGAGGAGAGAGTTCTTTAAGGCAATCAGGAAATTGAAGTTGCATGGGGGGGACTGTTGTGGAGGTAGTCAGGAAGACAGAACGGCACACTCGCTCCTAAGGGACAGGCATACGGGGGGTCTGTCTGTCACTCATGCACTGATTGGCTGGTGCCTAGGAAAGGTTGACATGGGTTGGTTATAGTCTGTCCCAGGAAATTCATCAGAAGAATCTTGATACCACCAAGCAAGCAGTTCAAGGGAGCCATCTCAACGTTCTACCAGTTGTTTATCTTTTGACTATTTTCAGCCTTTGATCTCTATCGTTCCTTTGTAATAAGTGGCATCAAATATATGCTGACTTAAAACTTAATACCCAGGGATGAAGCTGTAGCTTGGCAGTGGGGTGCTCCGTCTGAATATGTGACTTGTTCAGTTCTGTCCCTCAACACCATAAAAACAAAAATAAATGTGTGTAAATAAACACCTAACTTCCCCTTCAACATCCAGTCTTGGTTTCTGACTCAATAGGTTTATGACCTTGTGATTGTAGGCGCATAATTAACACAGACTTGTAAGTATTGAAAAAAAAATGTGATTAGCTGGCAGCTAGTTTTTATTAACTTGCCCTCCTAGTAGATGGAGGGAAGTATAAAATTCTCAACTTGCTTAGTGGTCTGAATTAAATTATGACTATTCTAGTAAGTGAGCTGAATAAACGAGATGAACTTGAGTGGAAAGAGATAGGAAAGAACCATGTCCCCCAACCCCTCTATTGTCTGGTTGGAAAAAAGCCAAGAGATCTGGCAACCTCATGCAGTTTAACAACAATAAGCATCTTTTATTCTCCTTCCAGTCTCAGTGTCCAGAGGCTATGGTTAACAGGGTATCAAAGTGCAAATCATTTCACCCCTCCAAAGTCAGGAGGAATACAAACTGTGCGTCATCTCCAATCCACGGTCACCACGAGTGCCCCGGGGCTTGTCATCCTCCTGGCACTGGGCCACAGTTCAGGGTCTGGCGGAAAGAGGTCTGTAGGACTTGGTGTCTGGCCCCTTGAGATGAGATTAGTTCTCCAATAGCCTGAGTGCCTCTTGGGAAGGCGGCAGCTCATGGGCAGGCGAACGAGGAATCCCTCTAGATAGCCAGCAGGTGTGGATGGAGTTAGAACCTCAGAATACTGCTAATGGCCACAATGAAAGCTGGGGTGAGTGTAAGCCTGCTGGACAGGGGGTTGGGGGAACTCTGCAGAGGGACTGCCAGGGAAGTATAATACACAGTGCTAAAGCAACAGGAGAAGATGAAAAGTGATTTCTGCTAGTGTGAAAGGGAGCGAAGGGAAATCACAGGATGATTTAGGAGCTCAGTGCTCTTCTCTTTTCCATGGCTATGAATGCAGGATGGGGAGAGACAGACACATATCATTGAAACAAGCCCACATGGTGGGACATTAGCTTGGTGAGAGACATATGAGACTCTGAATCTGTAGACAGACAAGGGTCAAGGAAGATATCAAATATGGTTTGAATAAGAATTGGAAAAGTGAAGGCACTGATAAGAAATAGAAGAAACAGCACAAAACCAAGTTGCAAAGGTGACCAAAGCTTTGATGAAGGTTTGGCTAAGACTGCTAGGAAGTCTGGGCAGACAGACACTGTGGAACACACAGTACCACAGGATGACAACAGACAGTTGGAGGCTGGGGCCTGCTCTCAGACCCACATCGGCCTCCTCTCCTGGCCACACACCTTGCAGCAGCAAACAACACGTGAAGACTGTTAGGCTAGGGGAGCTGGGAGCCCTGCGTACAGCAGAGCGGAGTGGGGTTAGGCTAGGGGTGAGGCTGAGTGAATCATTTAGGGGAGCAGAAAATGAAAAGCAGCGCTTACTTGTTGATGTTTGCAAGATAAATATCAGCTACATGACCCCCACTGGGACAGCTGGCCCCCGTTCTGGCTGTCACCTTTTCTTCAGGTGGCTCAGACATGACCTCAATCTCAGACTTGGGGCTGGACCTCTCCACGACACCGTCCTCGCTGGGGTAGAAGGGACAGGCGGGCAGGGAGAAGGGAAAACAACACAAAAAGCAGTGTTAAATCAGCAAGATGGCCCCCCTGGACAGACACATAACCCCACACAGTGCAGAGGCAGCAGCAACCCCCGTCTGGGGCTAGCTTTGTGAGCAGAGGCAAGGGAACCTGAGGGCCTTTGGAGGGTCACTTAAATAAATAAATAGTTTGCTGAGTTCTATTTTATTCTCAGCTTCTCAGAAAAGCTTGGCTAGGGGACACCTGGATTCAAAGCATCTGCCTTTGGGCCCATGCTGCTTTTGTGGGGTGGCCACGATGGGACCACCTCCTGGAGAAGGAGGTGAGGTCCAGGTTGCAGTTTATCTGCTGAAGTTCTGAGTGCTGCTGGTAATGACAGGCAGCTCTGAAGTGGCTCTGGAGGGAGATGCCAGCGATGAGGCATGGTGTGGACACATGGCCACACTGTCGTAGCATATGTAGCCTCACTCTGAGCATTCAAGATGGTCTCAGGTCTCTCCATTGCTCTCCTGGCCCCTCTGGCTACTGATGAAAAAGAGAGCCCCTTTTCTCCCACAGCTCATCTTCTCTGGATCCCGTGGTGAAGTCATAATGCTAAATTTGGGAGAGTCCTGTCCGTGCACAGACCGCCACCAGGTTTTCGATGTTATCAACACAGGGAGGGTTTCCCCGCAGAACAAGCCCGAGAGAGGCTGGGAGGGTGCAGACTCAGGATATCAACCTTTAAAAAGATAATAGTAAGGGGAGGACTAAAACAGTGACAATGCTGTATCTTAGGGAGGTGTGGGGCTGAGGCAGGGCGAAGGGGGGCAGGTGTGCGCAGGCCACAAGGTTCGCTACTTTCTGCCTAGGATACATTCTTTCAAAGAGTGGGAACCAACAGACAGGCTACCCAGCAAAACCTCTAGAGCCAACTCTGGTTTCCCTTGGTCTTCGACATCCTTTTCCTACCTTTTCTACGTGTCCTACTTTGCTTCTTTTATAAGGCTTCCTTTTCTTTCTAAAAATCTTTCTAAAAAGATTTCTCCTAAAAAGCAACCTGTCAGTCTTCACTTGCAGGTGGGAAAGTCCTATCAGTGGCTCAGCAGGCTGGGGTAAGCCAAGTCTGATGGCTCATGCCTATAATCTTAGCATTGGGAGGCTAAGGCAGGAGGACTGCTGTGCGTTATACAGAGTGAGCCCAAGCAGCCTAAGCTACAGAGGAAGGCTATGCTGGCCTGTCTTAAGTCAACTTGATAGACGCTAGAGTTATCTGGAAGGATGGAACCACAACTGAGGCAATGCTTCCACAAGATCCACCTCTATGACATTTTCTTAATTACTGATTGACGGAGGAGGGCCCAGCCCACTGTGGGTGGTGCCATCCCTGTGCTGGTGGTCCTGGGTTCTATAAGAAAGCAGGCTCTAGTACTCAGTAATCCCTGAAGGTGTCTGCATCAGCTCCTGCCTCCAGGCTCCTGCCCTGACTTCCTTCAGTGATGGAGGTCACAAGCCAACTTAACCCTTTCCTGCCCAACTTGCATTGGTCTCAGTGTTTCATTACAGAAATAGTAACCCTAAGACAGAGAAGCAAATGTTTTCTCAGCCTAACCTTCCCAGAAAGCAACTAATGCATGGTCAAATGAAAAAGTCCATGCTATCACTCATTAAGCTTACATATAAATGTATATAAACCTGGCACGCTTCTAAAACAAATGGATCAAGTGGCAATTTAAAGGGAGAAGAGAAAGTGGGAGATCAAAACAATTCTCCAATGAGTTGCAGAGGCTGGGTGTTCTCCATGGAACATTAAGTCTTAGAACCCCTTTGGGAAATAGTGTCCCTCCCACAGTGCAGCAGAGACCCCCTCCCCCAAAGGTGCCAGGGTTTCACTTACGTGTCTTGGACTACGATGTACTGATGGGGGATGAGTCCATCTATACCGTTGTGCCGGCCCTCCCACCAGTCATCAGAAGCCCGCTGGTAGAGCAGCAGGGATGCTCCCTTCTTGAAAGACAGTTCTCGGGCTGTCCGGCCTACGTAGTCAAACTTGGCAATGGCTTCTATGGGCTCACATTCTAGGAAGGGCGGGAAAGAATGAAGCATGTGTTTCTGGGATCTACAGACTCAGGAAACTGGGTGAAAAGTCTACTAACAGTGGTGGGAGGATAACTCAGTGTAAAAATAAGCTGCACAGGATCCATAAAGCTCTAACAGACTGGTATTGTCTGCCCTGCCCAACTTCTCTCCTCTGCCTGCAGTAACACACAGGGACACTGCTTTCCCTGATAACTCCTTTGTGATCTCACAATGTTTTATGCTGACTGTCTACTATCCATTCTTGATTTTTTATTTCTTTTAGGCAGTACTGCAGATTGAACTCAGGGCTTCGTCTGTGGGCAAAGATGTACACTCCACCACTGACCTCTATACCCAGTCTGACATACTATGCTTTTAAGCATTTTTCTGATTACATAGTAAATTCATCAGCAACCTAACATTCAAATTGTACCATATTTTAGGTAATTTATTTGTGTTATTCAGTCCTCCCAGTAGAATGTAAAATATATAAAGTGATTTAAAACCAATATATGGAAAATGCATATGAAAATAACTTGAGAGGTTAAAAAGGGCTTGTAAGTACTCTGTGGGATTTTCTTATGTATAAAGTGAGGATGACAGGAAGTTTCCCTTCTCATGAAGTTGTTATGAGGAGTTAATTTCAACTGTGAAAAACCTTAGAATAGTGCCCAGCACTGTGATATGTGCACATTCATGTGACATGTGATGCAGCCATTGCTGGCATCATTTATCCATTCTAAGCTGCAGTAGAGATTGGATAGTAAGTAGAAGGCTCTCCCAAACATAGAACAATTAGTTTGTAAATACCACAGCAGGGAGGAAGGCTGATTAAAAACAAGCCCATGCCCATAAAGCCCTGGGGGGCAAGTCTGCTGCTAAATGGGCTGGATGAAGATTCCACTGCAGAACCCCTGTCTCAGTAGGCCAGTATCCGTTCTCTACAACCTCAAGTACAGCACTTGGCTCTGTGACCTCGTTTTTCTCAGCTGCCCCACCAATCTCGCTAGAGATAAACCTCTAACAGTGTGAGAACAAGGCAGCTATAATGAATACTGAATTCTCTTGTTACACCTACTTCTCTCTTAAAGATCATTCTGATTCTTCTCACACCATGATTTAAACAATAAGTCCTATCTCTCCCTCCTTCAAAAGCTGGCTCCAGATTGCAGGATTTCTAGCAAGGCAGGGGTGCAAGCAAAACTCTGTAGACTGTGCCATTTTCTTCTTCTGCCCATAAAATTCTGAGGGCCCTTGTCAACTCCTGAGACTTCCAGAGACCAAGTGATCCAGAAATGGAGGTGTGGAGCGGTTGGACGCCGGGAAAATGTGCTGGCTGGACAGACTCTAATAAATCACGTGTACTCTAGAGGGGTTTGAGGATGACAGCTGAGCATTCCACCCCTGGATGCACACTCACGGGCTGTTCAGCGCACACAAATCTGTACTTTGGAAGGGGTCACATTTTCCAGTTGGCAGGCATGCAAGCGTGTGGTTTCTGTGTCCTCATTCCCACCCCCCTCACTTGGCTTCTGTTGAGTTCTTGGCACCCAGTGTCTCTATTCCCCAGGCTTGATGTTTTTCAAATGAGCTTTGCTTTGGTTTCCAGTAACCTGGCAGTATTCGGGCCGATACCTACTGGATTCAGGTTAGATAGGGAGCTAAGAGGTGGGGCAAGGAAGCTGCAGGACTACAAAAGGGGTATTATTCACCTCAAGTATTCATTACTTGAGACTGCTCCTCCAAGGTAAGGAGAGACAAGAAACTCCTTTCTCCCCCTTAGGGTCCACTGGACAGCATAGTTGGTTGAATGCACAATATATACTATCATGCCTGCTTTACTGACCAGCAGCCTATAGCATACCATCATCGCTTGTGTGGTGCTCCGCTGTAACGTCCTGGGTGGAGTCTTCAGCAGAGATAGTCTCTCCATGAGTGCTGTCACTGAAACAGAAGAGCGATACCGGGACATCACTGTTTGCTCCTAAAATTTTCCTCCCCTTTGTTATATCAAATCAATTGCTTGCTAAACTCTAAGCACACAGCCATCAACTGCTAATAAAGGATCTCTGTGATTCTCTAGTTTAGCTTCTGTTCCCCAAGCTACATGTCACTACTTGGGACTTGGGCTGCCTTGAGAGAAAGGGAAGGCTGTGGAGTTACAAATAAACTCTTTATAAAACACAACTTGACTACTCAGAGAAGGAAAGCCCTGGTTTTTGAAGCAGGGACAACTGGACATGAAAACCAGCTTTGATATTTGATAGCTACATCTGTTATTACTTTTAAAATAAATACAGAGGTGTGTGAGGTATCACTGGTGTAATCTAGTGAAGGCTTTGGCGAGAGGGGTGCTCAGTAAGCGTAACTTCTTCCTTTACTTGCTGACTCTGCGGCACCGAGTGATTCACTGGCCCAGGCACTGATGGGAAAGTAGGAAGTGAGTGGAGGATGACTGGAACCAGAGCAAAGGTAAAGGTCTGCTGGAGAGTGGATTTCACTGGAGGCCAATGGATGAAAGCTCAGCCTAGTCCTTAAAACATTTATCTTCTCTTAAATCATCCAAGGCTGAGAACTGGGAGTGGCTAGAAGTTACTATGGCTGAGGTTCTTCTATTCTCTTCTGGCTCAGGGAGGAGGTGGGCATTCTTGAAGAGCAGAGAACCCTCTGACCATGTCTGAAGCTTTCCCTTCGGGCAGCAGGAGCCGTCAAGCACACCTTTCCAGGCAGGCAAGCCTATAGACACCACACTCCTCTGCCTCCTGCCATGGAGCCTGCCTCTCCCTGCCCAGTACACACCCCCTCCCATCTAAGACACCTGTTAAAGACTAGGCAACAAGCTGGTCCTAAGGAGGGATCTTAAGTTCCAGAGAATACTCTGATTCTGATAGAACATCAGTAGGGATTCTTCGTTTTCATTTCTTTTTTTTTTTTTTTTTTAAGTCGAAATAATTCCTTACTGTTTTCTGGGCCTACAGACTATTGCAGGGTTTCATTTCTGTGCATCTATTAAGGCATCAGAGCATCAGTTCTTAAACTGCAGGGAGCCCTGGAGGGCTTGCTAAAAAGCTTTTCTGACTCACAAAATCTGTCTGGAGTTAGAGACTCTGCATTTCATTCTGGTCCCACAGGATCTGGTGCTGTTAGTCTGGACTTTCCACTTTCAAATCTGTGCCATGGTAAAGGAATGATACTTTCTGAGGTTCTACGTAGTCCTAAGATCTGATGCTTCTCCTCTCCTGGGCCCTGGCAATATGGCCGACACTAACAACATCAGAGGCCCAAGGTCCTAGCAGTAGTCCTAGGCGACCAGAATCCAATCGGGGGACAGGTAGGTGGTCTGAAATGTACTTTTTCACATCTGTGGAATGGTTAGCAGTCTGGTGGTCTCGGTTTCTTGGCCACTCTCCTAAATTTGGGGAGGGCTTACTTTTTCACTGCCTTAGCTCACTGTGATAGTATCTTTCTTCCTAAAGAAGGGAAGTCAGGAGCTACGTCAATGACAATTGTTCCTTGATGCCACTGGCCCAACGCCAAGGACAGTGGCACAAATGTTCCCCGATTACCTGTGTGGTGTTTTCAAAGACCACTAATAAATATCACACACACAACACACAAGGTAAAGGCTGAGGAAAACACTTGGGAGAAAACTAGAAGAAAGAGTTTCCATGTATGTGTTCTAAGGAACCACACTCCTTGGCTTCTGCTCCCTGGGTAGAGACTGGGTATCAGGGAACTGGGACCACTACATCCCCCTTTTATTGGTCCAGAACCTGCAGTGATTTGATGTTTAACTTTACAGGTAAAGGTAAGAACGAAAGGACCATTCCACAGCTTTTTAACTACTCATGCAAAGATATAGGAAATATATCCTTGGAACTCACAGGCTAGGAGGTCAACTGATCAACAGGCCCAGTCACCGTGAACTACCTGTCAGCCACAGAAAGCTTTGTCTCTAAGCAACTACCTGAGGTGTCCCCAGCTCAGATGCAGGCCAAAGATCTGAAGTCCAGGAGAGAGTCGATCCAAGGATGCCATAAAAAGTTTACAGAGGCACAAATGTTATTTTCTTCACTCCCTGGGTTCTGAGAGGGTCATGGAAAACCATGGACCAACTGACTGCTAATTAGGTAAATATATGCCTTGCCCTCTCTTACTGTGGTTGATAGCAATGGGGCTGGAAGAATTGGTTCCAGATGTTAATTTAGACGGAATCTGATTTGGGTTGGCTTGTGCATTCAGCTTCTATTAAAAACCATTTAGAGAAGAAGGGAGTAGGAACAAGATGGTAGGGGTTAAAAGGCCTTTGTATTCAGTGAAGAATGGCACTGTAAAGTGGTATCAGGGCATCTGTGTGAGGTACTGGATGGGGCCTGATCCTAGAAAGCATGAGATCAGGGTTGAGTCCCCAATCACTGGGGTGGGCTGACACATTGCAGTGACCTTCCTGGATTGTAAGGAGTTCATCTGAAAAAGGGAACTAGTATTCTAATTTTTAGAAATGATTCCTTTGTCTAAAAGAGGTGGTCTAATACAAATATACTTAGGGAGGTTCCTTTTAGAAGTATGTGCTCAGGCTAGGTCATAAAAAACCTTGTCTATATAATGTCATATGTTTTACAGGGGGTGGAACTAAGCGTAACCTACTCCAAATAAGTTTACACTTTTTCTCTTCACAAATTTCTGAAATCATCCTAACATGCCACCTTATAAACTCAGTGTGCCTCATATATAGATTTTGCCTCCTAAGAACAGGATTCCCTGAGACCCAGCTCTGTTTTCCTCACAATACACAGCTTGGGCACCGCTGTCTGATGAACAGCAGGTCTACACACTACTCTGTAAACTCTCCTTTCCTTGCAAACTGCTATTAAGGTCATTATTTTCTAAGATGGTCCCTAGTCACACAATACTCATTTCAAAAAGGGAGGTGGGCAAAGAGGCACTTATTCTGTGGGTGAGTCTAAGATGGGAGAACAGCCAGACCCTAGCAACCTACAGAACCTGTATGTGGAGGTGGGAAGACCTGGCTGCTTTCCTTTGGGTTTTGCTTGACCATCTGGCCTCTACAGCAGTGATTATCAGGCACTCTTTTCTCTCCTCCCCTTCTTGGGCCCTTACCAGTAGTCCTCCATGCTTCCTCCTCTGCTGTAGATGGGACCCTCCAGCTCCCTGGGGTTTGGGAAAATGCTCTCATGTTGGATGATGATGGTTTTGATCAGCTCATTCACGTGGGCTTGACAGGACACCTGGTCATGGCCCTCTGGCACTGACATCAGTGAGGGCCCGAAGCAGATGGCAAGGTTGTAGGGGTCCATCATGTTCTCTTCACTGAACTGTGATAAGCTGGAAGAGAAGAGAGAGGGGGGAAATTGGAAAGCTCTCACATGAATGCCCAGAGAACACAAACACAAGAGGCATTGCCAGAAGGAAAGTCATAAGTCCACAAACTGCCACCTGCCTTTCTGGGCATCTGAGGCCTTCTGGAAAGTCAGCTGAGGAAAGAGCCACTGCCCATGGTTATTTGGGAGCCAGGGAAAGGAAAGGTGCAAGACCTGCTTGCAGGTCTGACCCTTTTCTCCAGTTCCCCATTTGAATCCTTGAGTCTCATTTTCACCCTTACCTTTGACCTTACATATCAGAGCTACCCTTCTTTGGAAACAGATCATATAACACTCTGCAGAACTGGATATGGCTCCTGCAGACCAATTCACTAAACTATCAGAGCAGATGGGGCCCTCGGCTTACTTTGAGAAACCCGCACAGGACACAGGAACTGTGTATCATGTGCTTTCATGCATGCATACAAAAGAATCAAGTTACTGGGCATTTTCAATTCCAAATTCTCTACTTATTACAAATATAGTCAGCTGATTAATTTTTTCATTCCATCAGGACAGCAAATTCTTTCTAGAATAGCTAATGCAATTGTTTAACATTTTCATAATATTCCCTTGTATTATTATTACATCCAGGAATTAATCATGCATTCTGTTTATATTCTGTTTGGGGTTCCCTTGGACATAGGCTAATTTTATTATTGCTTATTTATTTAGAGATTTTTTTTCCCCACTCTTAGCCAGCAGCTGCTCTAGTCACACCCCAACCTTGGCCAAGGACCCAAATACTCAACTATCACTATGCCTGCGGGGGTCCCCATGGGTCCTTACCTGTGGTGATTTGAATAAGAATGGCTCCCCTAAGCTCTTATATACGAATATTTAGTCAGCAGGGAGTAGCACTACAGTGGTGGCACACACCTTTAATCTCAGCATTTGGGAGGCAGAGGCAGGCAGATTTCTGAGTTTGAGGCCAGCCTGAACTACAGAGTGAGTTCCAGGACAGCCAGGGCTACACAGAGAAACCCTGTCTCGGGGGTGGGGTGGGGGAGTAGCACTACTTAAGAGGGACTAGTAGGTGTGGCCTTGTTGGAGTAGCTATGGCCTTGTTGAAGGAAGTATGTTAGTGGGGGTGGACTTTGAGGCTTCAAAAGCCCAAGCGAGGGCCTGGCTTTCTCTTTCTGCTGCTGCCTGCAGATCCAGATGTAGAACTCTCAGCTACCTGTATCAGGTCTGCATGCCTGCGTGCTACCATTTTTTTCTGCCACCATGATGACAATGAACTAATCCTCTAAAACTGTAAGTAAGCCCTAATTAAGTGTCTGTCCTGACACAGAAGCCTGGGCTGTCTTTGGGAGCATCCTCTACAAAGCTTGATGGGCATTGCTGAGGAGTTTGGCCTGCCTATGGTCATCAGCAGTAGGTTCGCAGTGTCCAATTCTGACAGACCCTGAAAAGGAACTAGAGCCTTTGGACTCCACTGCCATTCTTCTGGATTGGGTGAAGTTTATTTCTAGTGTGTCCCACATCCAGACTTATGTTACAAAGCTGGTTTTCCTCTAACAAATGGCGTTCTTCTTTGCTGGAGAATATGATGTGCACCTGTGATCCTTCTATAATCACTGTAGGACATTAGAGATGGCATGAGGTATAAACAATTGCCCTGGACAGAGTGGCTGAGAGGTATTACTCCACAATACCAAAACTAAAGACAGAGAGGCCAGCAGGCAAGGGCATCATCTCAGTGGCTGCTACATGGCTACACAGGAGTTGGTTTGTCTTTGCTTAAAACAGAGATTCGTTATGTTCCCCAGACTCATTGTCTTCCTGCCTTGGCCTCCAAATGCTGTTCAGTCCTACACCACTGCATCCAGCTCATAGACATTTAGACATTCATTATTAGACATTTAATTTTAAAATCCTTCTCTGGACCTTGAGTTAAAGGAAACAGGTTTAGAAAAGGGAAATATATAATCATCAGATTAAAACTGGAGAGATTATTATCTTTTTTTTTTTAAAATTGGGTATTTATTTCATTTACATTTCCAATGCTATCCCAAAAGTCCTCCACACACTCCCCCACCCACTCCCCTACTCACCCACTCCCACTTCTTGGCCCTGTCGTTCCCCTGTACTGAGGCATATAAAGTTTGCACGACCAATGGGCCTCTCTTTCCACTGATGGCCGACTAGGCCATCTTCTGATAACATATGCAGCTAGAGACACGAGCTCTGGGGGGTACTGATTAGTTCATATTGCTGTTCCAACTATAGGGTTGCAGACCCCTGTAGCTCCTTGGGTACTTTCTCTAGCTCCTCCATTGGGGGCCCTGTGATCCATCCAATAGCTGACTGTGAGCATCCACTTTGTGTTTGCTAGGCCCCGGCATAGTCTCACAAGAGACAGCTATATCTGGGTCCTTTCAGCAAAATCTTGCTAGTGTATGCAATGGTGTCAGTGTTTGGAAGCTGATTATGGGATGGATCCCCGGATATGGTAGTCTCTAGATGGTCCATCCTTTCGTCTCAGCTCCAATATCCCAAGCAGAAATGACCCACACAACACATGAGATGCCATAGGCTAACACATTTAGCTAGCCAGGTCTAGGTTTCTCTGAGACAGAAAGCTCAGAAAAGCCTTGTTTCTTTAATGTGATTTGAGGGTGTTTTAGTAACAATAAGAAACCAGAGTTATTGGAATGTGTGACAGTCAGAGAGAAGCACTCTATTTCCAAGAAACCTGAGTGAATTCTACAACACAATGAAGGATGCATGAAGTACCCTGTCCCCACCCCTGAGAGGGTTGTCCTATTCATAGGAGGCTATAGTGAAAAGGATCTGGAAGAGGACATATCGTTTGTGAATCCATAGCTCTGTGAATCTATGTCCATTTTCTGATTCCCATTAAACATCAAACCAAACCAAACCAGAACCAAAAAAAGACCAAGAACCTTGTGATGGCTGATCTTGGTTGTCAACTTGAAGTACCTGGGAAGAAGGAACCTCAACTGAAGAATTGTTCCCATCAGGTTGGCCTGTGAGCATGTATCTGGGGAATTTTCTTGATTGTTAATTGATGCAGGGGGCTCAGGCAACTATGGGTAGTACTATCTTTAGGCAGATAAACCTAGACCGTTTAAAGAAATATAGCTGTAGATGGGAGGAAGCTAGTGCCCACCATTCCTCTGTGGTTTCTGCTTCAAACTCCTGCATATTTATGGTAAGTCAGCCTTATTTTACTTCATGCAATGATCTTAGGTTCTATCTACCTTCTTGCCAGTGTTATAATTCCATTCTTCTTTATACCTTAATAAAATGCCATATCCTTCATCTGTTGACAGACTTACAGCTGGGCTAGTTGCATATCTTGGCTACTTTGAATAGTGCATCAGCAAACATGGAAATGCATGTATATATGTGTATATACATATACAAGTATATGTTGACTTAAAATCCGTCAGGAAATTACCCAAGAATGCTTTAGCTTAGTCATGTGGTAATTCTATTTTTAGTACTTTGTGGCACCTGCATTCTGATTTCTACAGTAGCTGTACCAGTTTACACTTCTTCCAATCTCATATATGGGCTCCTCTTTCCTGACATATTCATCATCATTTATTATTTATTGTTTTCTTTCTTTTCTGTTCCTTTCTTCTTTCCCCTTTCCTTTCTTTCTTCTGTCATATATTACATCCTAACTATAGTTTCCCCTCTTTCCAGTTTCTCTCTCCAACCTCCTTTCTCCTCACAAGCCGCCCCAACTGCCTACTTCCCCCAAGAAAGGAGCAGGCTTTCCAGGGACATCAACCAAACACATCATTAACAATCTGCAATATGACCAGGCATATATGCTCACATTAACTCAGAAGGAGGAAAAGGGCCCCAAAAGCAGGCAAAAGAATCAGAGACAGCCCCTGCTCCCAATGTTAGGAACCCTATAAGAACATCAAGTTTCACAGTTGATTGTTTTCTTGACGACCACCTTCTGGAGTGATAGGCAATAGATTCTCAGTATACCTTTCTTTTCTACTCATGTGTACGCGCGTGTGCGCGTGTGCGTGTGTGTGTGTAGGCCATGCCAAAGAAAAGGGACAAGGAGAGAAGAGAAGGTCTAATGGGAGGGGAAGGGACAAAATGAAGGGTAGTAGTGTATATGTAACATGAAGACAGATGTAGGGGCTTTTGGAAGAGGAAGAAGACTGGCAACAAGAGGTGGGGGGCAACAGGGGCAAATAAGAACAAAATAAAATGATACGTATGGGGGCTGGTGAGATGGCTCAGTGGGTAAGAGCACCCGACTGCTCTTCCGAAGGTCCGGAGTTCAAATCCCAGCAACCACATGGTGGCTCACAACCATCTGTAACAAGATCTGACTCCCTCTTCTGGAGTGTCTGAAGACAGCTACAGTGTACTTACATATAATAAATAAATAAATAAATAAATCTTTAAAAAAAATGATACGTATGTATGAAAAGACCATAAAGAAACACATAACTTTATATTCTAAATAGAAATAATAATAATAAATAAAAGTATACAGTTAGGTGGCATTTAGCATACTCACAATGATGTATAACTATTACCTCTAATTTGCACAACATTTTCATCATCCCTGAAAATAATCTGGTATTCACTAAATTGTTACTTTTCAACCTTCCTCTCAGTCCCTGGCTACTAGGAATCTACTTTCTATTTCTATGGATTTGGCTGTTCTGGAAATTTAGTTGAAATGGAATCTTACAATGTTGAGTGTTTTGTGTGTGTCTGGTTTATTGATTCAACACAGTATTTTCAAGGTTCACCTGTATGTATGGTACCGTGCACCAATACTTCATCCCTTTTTATGTCTAAACAATATCCTACTGTATAGATAAGGAACATTTTGCAAGCTTAGAGACAGAACTTCCCCAAGGTGAGCATTCAGATGAGACTCATAGTTCTAACCCAGCACTGTTTTCACTACATGAGACCTAGGGTTAAAGTCAACAGCTAAGCTGCAGCTGAAGAGGCAATCCATAGATACTGCTAGTTTGGTTCTCTGAGATGTAATATGTGTATAATCCAAGAATAAACGTCAGCTAGCGTTAAAGAATGCATTCCCAAAGTGTGGGTCCAGGTAAAGGCTCCATGAGGAAAGCAGCTGCCAACTCCTGATACAACTGTTGGCAGCTTTTGCCTTTTCAATATAACAATTTATTGTTGACCAGTAAACAATTTTTAAAAAAATTTATATATATATAAACAAATTAATAATTGGAATTAGTAACATTCCTATGATGTTTTTCAATAATGGCCACTATCTTATACTTTATCACGCTTACTCTACTGTTTTTCTCCCCTGCAAATCCATGGAAAGATAACAGTTAATCTATGTCTTCTCTGTCCCTACCAGCCGCGCTAGGTGTCTGCTCTTGTCATGCTCCTAGGTCATGGAGGACAAACAAGGCTCAGGTTAAGTGTGGGTATGGTGATGTGAACAAGCAGTGACTTGTGACCCTGTGGGGACTGACTAGCCAGAGAGTAGTGAGCAGTGTTTCCAGGCTATGCATAAGCACATCTATGAGTTATGAGGAGTTCATCTCAAGGGCAGATGGGATGCTGAGTTAGGACTCAGTCAGACACAGCTTAGGGAGGATGCAGACAGTAGAGCCAAGATTTCTGGAGTTCTGCAGTGGCATAGGTGACAGTGTGGGCTTTCCAATGAGGTCTTAGGCAGGGGGCACTAATCAAGATGCCTATAAGGCCAGGCTGATCATGAAGGCATAAACAGTAAAGTTGTAGTCATTTTAAATGAAGAATAACTATGAAAACTTCACATTCACAAAGTATGTGCTAAAACTAAAACAAACCCTTTGGTTTATCTTTTGTTTCCCTGTTTTGATGGATTCAGGAATCCACAGAATTACTTCTTGGCAATATGGAAGCCTAGAGTCAGCATGATGATAGATGAGGACATGGAGATGGCTGGGGACCAGGGCTGACCATGTACTCCCAGTGGACAGCCCTGTTGCCACAGGAAATTGCTGCCACATCTACTAATGTTAGATCTAACAGCTTTTCAAAAGCTAAATCTAAAATTTTAAGATGGATTTAAATATTGTTCTAATGTTTTTAAGACACAATGGATCCAAAGGGTCTTTCAGGCCTTCAGGTTATAATCTTTGTTTTAGAAGACAGAAGGTGCATGTTTCTGCTTCCTGCCTTGTCTGCAACATGGGGACTCCTGCTTGTCCCAGGCAAGCTTGAATAAGAAATGTCCCATCTAAGCCCTGAAGTGGAGATATCAGTGCACTAGTCACCTATAGTAAATGTGGCTGGAGAAAAGTCTCCACTTCAGGATCTTGTCAGATCAGGTTCCCATGGTTAGCTGCTGAAAAACCTCTTGGACGTGTAAAAGCGTGGAACTACCTGGTCAACACTAGCACCTGTCTCAGTATCTTTCTCTATTCCATGTTTCCCTAATTTCACAACTGCCCTTATGTTCTGGAAGGAGTTTAGGATTTTTCTTGTGTCACCCAGCCTATAAGCAGGTCCTGCGTGTCAATGCTGTGTTCAAAGTATATCCCAAGCCTGACTCTTTCTGTCATCTTCTGGTCTACCATCACCTCAGCTAGACCATGTCACAACCTTGGAATACGTCGCTCTTCTCTTTTTGACCCTCTGCAGTAACTTCTCCACAAAATAATTGGCAGGTTTGAAAATAAACACCTGAAAGCCAGATCATACCATTTTTCAAACCTACTATTACTGTACCTCTCAAATCTTCAATGTTCTTACAGCTCCCTTTCTTCACCCTTCAGGCTTCTGCTTGTACCTTGTCTTCTCAGAAAGGCCTTTGTGGCAAGGACATCTCTAAATTGGCTCTTCTTCCTTTATCTTTTGTCCATTATGACCCCTGAACTCTGTCCCCATCTTTAGTCTTCTTTTTCCCTTAGCAGCTATTATACCTGAAGTATCTGTTTCCTTCACTGGATCCTGAGCTAATGATAAAAGGCTTTTTTCTTTTCATCTGACAGTGTATTTTTAATAGCCTAGCACTGTAGTTGGTGAATGGCAGATGCTCAGTAAGTGTCTGTTAGGATGGATGATTAGACATAGATCCATGTGAAAGCTCTGTGTAGTCAAAGCCAAGTCTTTCATTGTGAAGGCTACTCACTGATTGAGGAAGGCAAAGAGATATCTCATGATAATCAGAGTGGGCTTGGGCAGGGTCAGAAGAGCTTTCCGGATATGCACAGCTCTCTCTTGCAGGTTGTCCATTGCTGAAAGAAGAAAGGCATGTTATCCTCTGGCATGACTGCAATCACCAGCAGCACAACTCACAGAGGGAGCAAAGCTGGCCCGCACACAGCCCTGGGATAGTGACAGGAGCTTCCTCCTGGATGTTCTGTGGGATGAGACTGTTTCAAAAGACCACACACTGGACCCACACTCTGACTAATACAAACTCAAGGTGTATGTTCCATGGGCACAGAAGGAGTTGGGCATGTCTCCCCTCTAGTTTAAACAACAATAGACACAGACAAAGCCTTTATGCCTCCTGGATTTTTAGTTTGGCCCTGCATCGGGACTGAATACTTAAATTGTTCCTCTTTTGGTTGTTCTGAGAAAAACTGGGGACATCCAGGATGCTTGTTCTCTTTGTTGTCTGTGTGTTTGTGAGAGTTCTGCATAGTCGAAGCCAAGTGTTTTACTGTGGTGGCTACTCACTGATTGAGGAAGGCAAAGAGGTAGCTCAGGATAAGCCTGCCATGACTGCTGGATAATCAGTCTTGGAGAGCCCCGCACAGGAGAAGGGACAGCAGCTGAGGAAGTCCTTCGTTGACTCCTCTGCACAGAGTTATCTATTTCTCCTCTAGATAAGTCTGGCTTCCCCCTCCCTTATCTAAAGTAGATGTGAGCAGAGCCTGCGTGGAGGGAGGGAGAAGACAGTAGGACCCTGGAAAAGTAGTAAAATCTGTGAAGAAGACTAGAGAAGATGCCTGGGTTTTGTGCTATGGTCAGGTTAGTTACAGATCTGGCCATGTGATCTCTGTGTCAACAGCCTCTGACTTCCACAGTGTGACAATACAAACAGAATCTGGTAGCCTTTATGTGAATAAGACATAACAAATATTGGATTAGGAGCAAGAATAAGAAAGAATTGGGCAGATGAGGAATTTGGTGTGTCTTGGTAAGAGACTTCACTTGGGTCCATTCCTGGAAAAGATATCAGATATGACCTTAGTAATGTATGTTTGTAACTGTCTCATAACTCCTTCCCATTGGACTCTCACAAACACATAGACTGCAAAGAGAACTAACAACCTAGATGCCCAGGCTTTTCTCAGAACAACTGAAGGAGGAACAGGTAAGTATCCAATCCAAATACTGAGCCAAACTGAAAATTCAGGAGGCATAAAGGCCTTGTTCAACCTGGGAAAAGATATCTCCTGCATTTACTCTCTTCCCCTTCTGAGGCCATCATTCAGATAAGGTCTATGTATTGGCTATCTTTATGTCAACTTGACACCAGCGAGAGTCATTTGGGAAGTAGGAACCTCAACTGAGAAAATATTCCCACCAGATTACCCTGTGGGCAAACTTGTGGTGTGTTTTCTTGATTGATGTGGGAGGGCCCAGCTCTCTGTGGGTGGCTGGTAGACTCAGTTATTTAAGAAAGCAGGTTAAGCAAACCACAGGGATCAAACCAGTAAGCAACGCTCCTCCATGGCCTCTGCATCAGTTCCTCCCTCCAGCCCTATTGAGTTCCTGCTCTGGTTTCCTTAGCGATGGGAGTGTGAGATTAAATAAGCCCTTTCCTCCCCCAGTTGCTTTTGGTTATTGTGTTTTATCACAGCAATAAAACCCTAAATAATATAATCTGCTTCCTGAATAACTTGATATTATTTTAAATTTCCATGGATTTTCCATGGAATCAAGTGGTAGGATGCTTCAGTATCACCAACTGAGCTAAATGCCTCGGAATGGCTTCTTATGCCCTAACAGAGAACTTTAATGAAAACAGAGATCTTTCTCTGGGGAAATATTAAATGGTACTTTTAAGTGCATAGAGGGGCTTTTCTTGTTTCCAGACACATGTGAACACACACACACACACACACACACACACACACACACACACACATATATCAGGTATGCCATGGTGCATATAAAACAGCAAGCAGGGAGCATGGTTAGTGCTCACACTTTCCTCTGGTTCTATTAATAGCTCTGACATTGTATATAAGCTTCAGGTATCTGACAAGACTGGATCTTACGGATGAATATAAAAGCATTTTGCTAAAAAAGATAAAACTCAGAGATAGAAAGGAATTAATGACTGAGATAAATTAGAAAAAAAAAAAAACAATTGACTTAAATTCTATGCTATTGCTGTTAAATCATTCTTGCTCCTACCCTACTAGGGATAAAACAGTGGAGATAAAGAGGAGAAACTCACAGGAAGAAATATGTAAAAAACAAAAAACTTTATTGAAAAGCTTCTGAGAAAACAAATTGATGAGAATTTCCAAGTGTCTTGCTGCCATTCATGGGGCATATTGATACTTACTGACACAGGCAATCAAGTCATGGAAGATGTCTTTAGGGAAGAGCGGGTGTTCCAGGCCCCGGAAGTAAAGCTTGAGGACACCAGCTATAGAGTCCATGTCATGGTCATTCTGGTCCCCAGCCAGGGGATCCTCTCCTAAAGATAGGCAGCCCCCAGTCCAAAAGGAAAGAAAGAGAGTTAGGCAAATCACAGAGGATGAGGCAGAGATGGTGGAGGGTGACCTATTTACATCCTCATCTCATTATCTCTACCCAGCACTATGGCCACAGTGTGGCACTGTTCAGGCTAATGAACATTACCTGTGGGTTGAGAGGAGAAACCAGGAACTGTTTCTCTCACAAGAATCATGAAACTTAAAGGAGACTGAGCCCCTGGTGGAGGAAAAACAAGGCCAGGAGGCCAGTTTCTCTGACTATCATAGCAGTGGACACCCACTGACAGAACAGCCATCCCAGAATCCCCATGGAAAATTTCATATCAAGTGTAATTAAATTTAATGATAACACCAACCCTAAATTGAAACTATATATATCAATTACAACGACAGGAATTGCCAAAGCTTACCCATTACCTTAATAGACCACAAGATGATAAATGGGATACAATGAAGAGGCACATTAGCCTTGATATTAACTGCTACCAAGGGTTCTGGATAAGGCTATAAACTGCCTGGATATATAGTGAGGACTTGGGTTTCTGGCAGATCACCATAGGAATGAGTAGGATGGGTGGGGCTAAGCAAGAAGGAAGCTGGGGCATGGTCCAGTATCTCTCTGTGTATCTACTCAAAGTACAGAGAAAACAGGCAATTTCTTGGCTTTATAAGCACAGAGAACTCTACGGGAAAAGGTGGAGGCAGCTCTCGCGGTTAGCAAACATTTATCTTATGGCTGTTTATTTCCACCTCACCTCTCTCAAAGGCGTTTTTTATGTCGTTCACTTCTACTTGTGATCCAGAAACCCGGAAAATTCCCTCATGTTGTAGGCCTAGAAACAGAAAATAAAGTGGTCAAGTGAAAAAACAGCAAGTTCACAATCATAAAGGCCACGATTAGGATTCCCTTCTCCACTGGTACCATGTATTGGTTTTTAGGACAAAGGAGAAAAAACAGGGAGGGCACTGATGCTGGACAAGTCTCTGGGAGGATTATGAGGCGTTAGTTGCAAGGGAAGCATCAGGCCAAAGGGATGCTCACAGCCTTTCTGCTTCTAAGGGAGAGTGACTACTAGGCTGCAGCCTCTCCACCTTTAGTTTTCTGGTCCTACCCGTCGAGTGGGGAACACTTGTTGGTGCTTTCTTATTGCCCACAGTCAAGAATGGAGGTGGGTATTGGCAGGTAAAACAGTAGGTAGCATTAGAGAGGTTAGAGAAAGATGGGTTGTTATGACTTCGTTAGCATTTTAACACTATCCACATTATTCTAGGAAACATTTCTGAACTGATGAAAAACAGAGGATGTAAAAACAAAAGTGACCAACTTTGTTAGTCTTTGTCCTAGGCACTGGTCCCTGAACTGCTGTCTTTCTTTCTTTTTTTTTTTTTTTTTTTAAAGAAAACATGTTTATAGATCATTATGAGGTATACAAAAAGTTATCTTCTCATGATTTTTCTGGAGTAGAGACAGTCATGAAAAACAATGCATATATAATGACTGCCAGTAATGCTTTCCTAGAAAGTATTTGATCCTCATAGAACAGTACAAGGTCAGGGTTAGCAGTAATCCATCTTCTAGATGAGGGGACAGGTGAACAATGACATGAAGAACCAGAAGCAGAGCTCAAAGGCAGTCTTGTTGCTGCAACCAGAGGCTCAGTTTTCATTGTCATACACGAGGCTACTGCTGTGCGCATGGAGGATGGGAGGAAGCCATCTTGGCCTGATTGTACTTAGTTTATAGAAAGCACCACACATGCAACTGTAACGCACGAAGAAAAAATCAGGAAGCAAACACTACTGATTGTCTTAACCACTATCTCCAGCTGTATCAGGACTTTCAGCCTTTCTTCAAGCCTAGATCTCCTTTGTCAACATTTCTCTGTGATCCTCCAAAAACCTTGATAGAAACCTCAGATTGATTCTAGAAAAACAAACAAGACAGAATACAGGCTATATTTTGCTGGCTATTTCATAATTGTCCTTTAAGTGAGGGGGGCTGTATTCAATTAGTTAGATCCTGGAGGAATACCAAGACTGAAATTGTTGAATCTGACTGAAAGTAAGTGAAGGAATGTCATTACCTGGCTTTTAGTAAGGTGCAAGCGGTTTGTTTCTCTGAGGTAATCACTAAAACATTCCTCAGAGAATGGCAAGCAACATTAAAATCCCATCAATGCTATTGTGGTGGTACTACATTAGTTACCAAATGGGTATGAGAGCCAGAAATTGTTGCTTAAAACAAAATGTATCATAAATACCAAGATTCTGACAGAAACAGAAACATACCCCAGGACTTATTGGAAACATAGAGTATAAGGAAATGTCATCTCAAACCAGACTGTTCAGTGTGTTTTAGCTGGGAAAGTACTACACAACTTTTTGAGAGGGTCAGCTCAGTGCTTCTGGGTAGGTTTGATGGCCTGTGGACCAAGGGAAGAACAAATGAGAGATGAGCTCGCTGGAAATCAGACAACTGGTCTAAAATACTGAGTTCTACTTCAGTCTGGTTTCCAGTTCTCCTAGAGAATGGATTCTCTAGATTAGGACCACTCACTTTTAGGACCAATTATTGTTGTTGTTGTTGTTATTATTATTATCATTTTATGTGTGTGTGTGTGTGTGTGTGTGTATGCTATGGCACATGTGTGGATATCCATGTTCTGAGGAACTCACATTGTCAGGCTTGTGAAACAAGCACTTTTACCCACTGAACCATCTCACTGGCACACCAGACAGAATCATTCGAGTATGTGATGTGATAATTTTGAGAGGAGAAACAAGTTTTCTAGAAAGGAAAATCCAGTCGGCATTTTGGTATAGTGCATAACCAAAATAATATATGTATAATCTTTAGTCTTTGTTTTTCTTAGCACACACTAACATGAAAGCATAAAGTGCTCTTGGATTAGGGTAAACTACTTGAAACTGACATAAAACCTGCTGGACATAGCTGTTGCTAAGAGTTGTTCTCCTAGATAATTCTTCAACTGATTGTTAAAACCACCTCACATTCCTTTCGTGAAAATGGAAGATTAAAAAAAATCCCTTCCTGGTTAATTTTAGTGGTTCCTCAGACCCCTCCTCTTGTGGGTCCTCATGGGTCACCCTGACACTCATCTCTAATAATGGGCACTATAATAATATAATATAATCTTCCAGAGGATACAGTGGTAGTTAGGATGTAACAATTCCTAACATTTGCTGTGCCATAGACTACTCTGAGGCTAACAAAGGTTATGAATCCATTAAATGTACATATACCTACTGTAGCCAACAAAGCCATAAAAGCACTGGCCTGTGGCTTCCTCTCCAGTCAACCTCCTTTCACTCTTTCAGCCTGTGCGCTTTCTTACATATGTCAACAGTTCCTGCACTTCCTGTTCTCTTGCCACAAATACTCTTCCTCAGAGGGACACATTGCTTACCTCTTCCCCACAACTCCACCCAAAATGTGGGTTTTTCATGACCCACAACAACAGTGCCTCTCTCCATTTCCCATCTTGCATCCTGCTTTCTTTTCTTCATAACGTACACTAACATTGGAAATATTGCAAGTCAATTTGTTTACTGGCTGATTATGTTTGTTCTTCAGTGGAATAAAAGTTTCTGGAAGAGCCTTTCTACTGGTCTAAAATAATCAATCAATATAGACTTTGTGTTGAAGGAACAAATGAATGTATGGGTGAATGAATGAATCCACAACTTCTTCCCATTGTTCTTTAGGAACCAACACTTATTCTTCTACTGAACTCAGCTTGAATTTGTCTTTGCCAGCTCCTTGGAATTAACTACTGCTATCTTGTAAAATTTCTTATTCTGTTACTGTCAATTACTACTGCTTTATTTCTTTTCATTAACTTATTATCTGCTCACTTATTTTCTTCCAAATGCGTCATAAAACCACTTAAAAACAAGATTAGTATATTACTTCTCTTTATGTTTTCTTTCTTAGCAATACATGATGCTTAGCATTGGTTAGGGGCTTATAAAATACTTGTTGATTGTTCAATAGTTATGAATAGTGCTCATACTTCAAGAGAACAGAAATAACAGAAATTTATGGTTGATGGAGATTAGGATATGATACAAGAATGCTAAAATAATTACTGTCTCAATAATGAATCTAAGAAACACTCCAGTTTATAGGGAGAAGGGGAGGCAGGCAAGAGGATGGAGAATAAAATGGTGCCTTGGAATTTAGACAAGCAATACCTAGCTTCCTTAGCTCCAGGATGGATATTTTAGTATTTAAAAACTATTTCTGATGTAGTTTCTAAACAGTTAAAGGCCAGTATAGATATTCTAAATATTCTCAGCCTTGGGGAATAAACTTGCTGGTAATTATTAAAGTATGTCTAATGAGGTCATTAGTTGATAAAGAACAGAGCTAAATTGCTTAGCTTTGCCCAAGCAGAAAGGTAAATATAACTTGATTAATGTTTAGAGAGAGCCAGTCCCTGAAGACTCTCAAAAGGTAGATACAACTTTACAATAGTTACTGAGCTCATAGGAACACTATATCCAATGAAACCAAATTAAGACAAAACACAAATATTATATACACAATCAGTGCAACATCAGAGATGGAATTGTTTCAGACCATTCCAGTACAGCTAATGGGACAAAATGGTTAGGCTAAGCCATGGAAGGTACCTACATACACCAAGGCTATAACTACTGGTTTCATTACCACCACCACTACCACCACCACCACCACCACCACCACACCACACAGTCTAGCTCTTCTTCTTCATAAAGAAGCTGCCATTTAAAACTCTGGAGCTACAAAAGAACATGGTAAGTGGCTAGGTCAAAACATGTCTATTCACGAGATGTAGATAGAGCCTTTCTGAAGGAGCTAACAGTACATGAATGAGTTAAGACTTTACTCCTTTTCTAAGAATGTGAGGATGGAAGGCAATCTCTCTTCTCTCTCTGGTGTATATGCACATACATGTGTACATGTGCCTGTGTGTAGCTATGGAGGCCAGAGGACAGTGTTGGTTGTTCTCTATTCTAACACTCTCTGCCTCTGAGACACTCCTTTAGGTATTGTCTTTTCCTTGAACCTGGATCTTACAGGATTCTTTTTAGGGCTAGGGTGGCAGCCATCAAGCCCCCAGAGACCCTCCTGTCTTTGCCTTCCACTGAACTAGAGTTACAGTTGTGTATAAGATCCTGCTCTCCTTGCTATGTAAGTTTCAGAATCTGAACTAAGGTCCTCAAGGCTGTGCCGTGAGTGATCTTAACGACTGAACCATCTCTCTGGCTCCAACTACCTCTGTTCTTGTTCTATAAAGGATTCTTTGAAGTTCTAATTTTTTGCACAAATATGAGCAAAGCTGTATTTCTGCTTACCATGTCTGCTAATAAACCGAATGCAGCTTTCTACTACCAGAGGAATTGCTTGGCTGGAATCCTGAAAAACAAGAAAGAAATGTAGAAATCAAAAATCAAAACTCAAAAATAGAAGAAGTGAGTCTGGCCTCAAAATGGAGATAACCCTGCTGTCTGGTTGCCCCCGGCCTGACTGTTCATTGATGCTGGTGGGGGAGGGGGGAGAAGGAAGGCCATGATCTGAAAGAACCAGAGCACTGGAGGAAGCTGTTTGAAAATACAGATGGCAGTTTAAGAGAACATTTTTGAGAAACGAGGAACCCTTACAAACAGTATAGTAACGAGAGACTCCCCCAAACAAAATATTCCAGGGGCTTTGTTTTTCTGAACTTACTCTTGTGTTGTTACTCTTGTGGGAACATGTATAGCAGGATTCTCAATGTCCACTTTGTCTTGTTCTTTTGCTTTACAATCCTGGCAATTTATATGGGTTTCAACTTGCTGTCTACAAACTAAGGGGCCAGTGGGGAGGCTAGCCACATGTCTTATTGGTACATGAATATACGTGTTTGTTTTTGAAGTTTTAAGCTGCATTTATTCTATTGTTTTGTGTGTTGAGTGTTTTGCCTACATGCATGTCTATGTGCCACTTGTATGTCTGATATCCAAAGAGGCCAGAAGAGTACACTGGATCTACTGGGACTAGAGATACAGGTGGTTTTAAGTCTCCCATGAATTGAATGAGGGTCCTCTGCAAGAATACTCATGACCACTTAGCCATCTCCCTAGCCCCAAGTACATGAATATTAATGTCTACATTCACAGAGGTGTTAGGCCACATACAAAGTGTTTTAGATAATGTAGGAATGGGGTTTAGTGAGGTTAAATGGCTAATCGCATCACATAGCTAGCAAGTGGAAAAGCCAGGACTTTCTTTGTTACTGCATACGTTGCTGTCACTCATACTACAGACTGTAAGGGTAGTAAACAGTGCTTGCTAATTATTACTGAAAATCAGAAAGGTTTTGTAATATAGCCACATGAGTAACAATTCATCTGCATGAAAGAAGTGCACAAGATGCCCTAAAACCTAGTTTCAGATATTTTGGCAAGACTAGACTACAATGTGGTAGAGCCTTGTATCTTCTGCCCATTTCACAGGTTGGATTATACATATCTGGATTTGAATTTTCAGCTGTAGCCATGAGTTTGGCTACTATAAGGGAAGCAGCTGGGTCTCATGAAAGAGTCAGGCTGAGAAAAGAGATGGCTTGGCCTATGTAGGTTCCCAGGTTGCCAGGGATCAGGATGCTGCCAAAGTGGAACTGGAGCCAGAAAGGTCTCAGTGTCATAAAATGCTCATTTTGTTGTTTTTTTTCTTTGGAGACAGGGACTCAGTAAGTAGCCTTGGTTGGCCTGGAACTCACTATGTACATCAAGTTGGCCTCAAACTCACACAGAATTCTGCCTGCCTCTGTTTCCCTGGGATTGATGATGTGTCATGCTCACACCTAGTTCCAAATGCTCATCTTTGTAACCTGACTGCTTCCTCTATCCTTTCAGGTACAGCAGCCAGCATCTGACATTTTGTTAGATCAAGTAACCTTGTCAGGACAAGTAACCTTAGGAGAATTGTTGTCCTTTATCCCTTATTCAAACGTAAATACAAGGCTCAACTATTACAAGGAGAAAAGGCCTCCATTCTTAGGAAATCATGTAGTAGGAGAGATAATGACGGTAGCAGAAGTAACCCGGGGGAATACTCTGTAGTAGACAAGGATAGAGCAGAGCTATCTCTACTACCACAGAAGGCTAGAATGGTGTCTAAGGCAGAGTCTAGTGAGGAATAAGAGCATAGAGGCTTCAGATCGTCCTTGCTGCAACCTGTGATGTTTCTAAGCCACAAGAGAATTCATTTCCCCAGCTGTGCCTATGTGTTCTCAATGTACCCACGAAGACCTACAAGAACTACATACAACTTTCCCAGCACTTCCTATAAATTTTTCATCCATTGCTTTTTTTCTTCTTCCCTTCTTTTCGCAATGTTAAAATCAATGTCAATCATCAATTTCATTATTTGGTTCACAATGTTTTGTTCATATAACCTTAGTTGGAAAGGACTAGTAAGGATAGTCAGGGCAAATTCCTATTCTATCAGATTAAGGAAGCTGGATGGAACTGACAGTTGGTATAATTTGGAAAGAGAGTAGAGCAGCAGTCAGTAACTTACAGGAGAAAACTATCAGGAAGACAAATATTCATAGTTTGGCAAAGTTTCTTTCTTTTAGTATTAATTGGTTTTAAAATTTTTCGTCTTAAAACTTTTTTTTTTTAAAACTGGTATATAAAATCTGTATGTATTAATGGGATACTATGTATTTTAATACATGTAGATACTGCATGATGCTTGAGTCTGGAGAGGTGGCTCAGTGGTTAAGAGCACTTGTTCTTACAGAGGGTCCAGGTTCAGTTTTCAACCCTCACATGGCAACTAACAACCATTCTAACTCCAGCTCCACAGGATCTGATGCCCTCTTCTGGCTTCCATGGGTATTGCATACACATGGCCCACAGATGTACATGTTGGCAAGACACCCATATATATAAAATAAAACAAATGAATCTTTTAAAAAAGAGACAAGCACAAAGTAGAGCACACTTAAGGGAACACTTAAATGTCAAGGATCAGAGGAAGCAGGATTAGGAAGAAAATGAGGGAAGTAATGGGCAGGAGAGGAAAGGAAGGGCTGGAGTGGAGCAAGGAGGCCTGTGACTAACGGCTCAGGGGTCCCCTCCTGCATAGGAAAGGTCTGGGCTGGTTTGAACTTAGTCTCTACAGGAAAACAAATCTCCAGATTATTTCTCTTATTTAACTGATTTATAAGAAACAAACATTGATATTCTGGTTATTTATATGAACAAGATCTTCTAAATTATGCTTTTACTATTTTATTTATTTATTTATTTATTTTATTTTAAGATTTATCTGTTTAGTATACAGTATTCTACATGCATGTCTGCCTGCACACCAGAAGAGGGCACCAGATCTCATTACAGATGGTTGTGAGTCACCATATGGTTGCTGAGAATTGAACTCAGGACCTCTGGAAGAGCAGTCAGTGCTCTTAACTGCTGAGCCATCTCTCCAGCCTGATTTTACTATTCTTACCATTTAAGAAAAACTTCTTGACAGAGAGAAACTATAAGAAAAGCCAATTAAAGGGGCTTATTGGATGTGGTAAATCCTGAACTCTGATGCAAATCTGGTACCTTGCCTGCAAATGCTTTAGTGTAGCAATATGCCATGCAAAGCAGGTAGGTGCCACTCCCCGCTGATGGTGACCCTAGTCAGGGGCAGATACTACCTACCAAACTGCAGCACTCCTGCAGCTACAGCAGAGGCTGCAGAGCTCCCACATGCAAGCCCTAGGACTAAGCGGGAAGTCTAGAGTTAGATCAGAAATGAAAAGAAATAAATTTCAAGTTCAAGCCTATTCTTGGTAATAAAGGAAAAGTGGTTGCTTAGTCTATAAGATATATGCCTATTAATTTATTATGTCTATTAAATGCAATAAATTATCTCTGAGAGACATTCTATTCCTCTCCAGTTTTAAGAGAAACCCCGAGAGAAAGAAGAAAAAAAGAGTTATAGGAATAAGATGGTAGAAAGTTACAGTAAAATTTTTATCATTTAAAAAATGTATAGCCAGGCCTGCTAGCACATGCTTGTAGCCCCAGAATTTGTGAGGCAGAGGTATCAGGATCATAAGTTCAAAGTCAAATTGGACTGTACAGTAAGTAAGATGCTGCACTTAAAATAATAATAAAAAATGAACAAAATAAAAGAAAGAAAAGATTGATTTTTCTTATGAAAATGACATCTATGGTCAAGAGGAAGATGAAGGCTAGAGAGATGGCTAAGCAACTAAGAGTACCTGTTGCCTTAGCAGAAGACCCAGGTCTAGATTAGGATCCACTCAGTGGATTCGAATCCACAGTGACTTACAACTATCTGTAACCCCAGTTTCAGGGGATCTGACACCCCCCTCTCCCTTTCACACAGGCACCAGGCATGCATATAATGTAAACACATACATGCAGGCCAAACACTCATACACATGAGATAAATAAATCTTCAATGGATTGAGAAGTTGAGGAGACAACAAAGCTGTGTCAAGTGAATACCATAGTGGACTGCCCCCCACGGCAGAGTAATCAGATCCATGAAGAGAGTGCTGGCGCTGGAAACAGCGCAGAAACCCTGTTCCCTCTGTACCTGATGACTACCCCGAGTCTAGGGCCTCTGTGCATTACAACTGACATAAAAAAGTTATATTTATAGTTATTTGTGTATTTATGCTACTTATATATGCAGGTACCCAACAGGCCAGAGATGGTGTTGGATCTCCTGGAGCTAGACTTACAGGCAGCTGTAAGTAGCTTGACATAGGTGCTGGAATTAAATTTAAATCCTCTGGAAAAGCAGCGAGTGCTCTTAACTGCTGAGCCATCTTTCCATCCCTACAAATAATTTTTTTTTAAATATAATTTTTATCAACTTCAACTTTTTTAAAGAATTATTTTATTTTATTTATATGAGTAGACTGTTGCTGTCTTCAGACACACCAGAAGAGGAAATTGGATGGCATTACAGATGGTTGTGAGCCACCATGTGGCTGCTGGAAATTGAACTCAGGACCTTTGGAAGAGCACTCGGTGCTCTTAACCACCAAGCCATTTCTCCAGCCCCTGCAAATGACATTTTAAAAAGGCCTGGATCAGCTTTTTCCTGGGCAGACAGAAGGCTATTTCTGAGCCCTGCCTTCCACCCTGTACTTGCTGACTTTCCCTCCTGCAAAGCTGGTGTGAGAAGCTTAGGGAACATGAAGTCACTTCACTACTTACCATAGACTATAATTAGTGAATGGAATTTCGCTACTGCAAAAATATACTTCATTTAAATTTTTTTCCTTTTAAAGTAAGTAGGAATTGTACTGAGATTTCCCCTGATGTGGATTACTCAAGGCCACTGCTAAGATTCCTCCTAACATGGGTAAGAACTGGCTCAGGGGTGAATTTTCATATATTGGTGAAAGTCAGTGCAAACCTGTCGAGCTGAGCACTTCTTTTGTTTCACTCTCAAAACAGGTTCATATCTATATTATTAGGGTATGTCAGGAATACATCTAAGATGACCTACAAACTTTAGTAAGTAGGACGTTTTAGATTGAGGATCAGCTAGCTTGAGCTGCTGGTGTTATTAATGTGTATGTAAGGAAGTGTGAGGCCTCTTTATGTTCTCATAGAGAAGGACATCATTGGCTGTTACAGAACAATTTGTCCAAGTTTAAATCAAACTTAATCTGTAAGTTCAATGGTGTTGGATTTCCTGGAGATCTGACAAGGAGAAGACCGGATTACAAAGCCTATGATAATTCCCCAAAACTTGGAATTGGTGGTTGCCACAATCTTAACTATACTGTAACTAAAGGTGCAGCCACGTATGAGCATGAGGCCAGAGGCATGGTATGGAATTCATCATGGCTCAGGGAGGTATACGATTTTCATGAGCTGGGCTGGACAGTCTGGCTCTGCTGGGCTCTTACCTGTTTCCTCACAGTTGAGCTTCGCCTGTGGTTGCCCCACCAAATCAGAAAGGACCAGTCCAGCAACAGGAAGGAAACAGAGAAAAAGGGGACAGAATGAGACAATCACTCCTAAATCCAGAACTAAAGCTTTAAATCATGTAAAACAACTGTAACAGCAGGTAATGAAACATATCACAATTTTAAGATCAGTTCCAGAAAAAGCCAAGAGACTTGCCAAGTTATTTCCCAACAAAAGCCTAATAAACTTTATTCTTCCATAAAAGCATAGAGGTCCCTGGTTTAATGCCTATCACTGTTCAAAACTTAAACAGGCGGCAAATAGTTTACTCTGTAGTAGAGTCATGTTAGACTATGTAAAGATCTTTCTGTATGAAAGGAAACAAAAACTAAACACCAAAGAGTGATACATCTTCCCTTGAGTCTCTTGGGAAAAAGAAAAGGACCACTTAAATTAATTAATTAAGTTTTATTTTTTATTTAGATGGCAGGACATTCAGACTGAAAGGAACTCGGGGGCCTCTGTCAGTGCTTTTCAAGCCGTGCTTAGCTGTAGGAGCCTTTTTCTCTAAGGGTATCAGACACAGAAGAAGCACACTACTCAACGAGGTGGACGGCACCGCCCTGCTTTGGGGAAGGTAGGAGATGGGTTGGGAGGCTGGGCCTTGTTCTCACTCTGCTGCCAGCCTGCTCTTAAGGCTCCTTGCTGAAATCATAGCGCTTTTCTGAGCTAACAAAATGCTCTTGTCTTCAACAAGAGGAGGCTGATATTCTGAGAGGAGAGATGATAGTCCAAGGTCACACACGGGGAAAGGGATAAACAGCATGGGAAATCAGTGCAGCTCTTCTTAGCCTTTCCAGAGATGTGGTACCTCTGAAGAAGCTAAGACTATACCACCAGGAGACAGGTCCTACAGAATTTTATCTTCTTAGCTCCCTCCAGTCCTCAAGAATGGCATAGTAACAGGACTTCAGCTCTAATCCACTATGACAAAATGATGAAAATCAGATTAAGTCATCAGTAAATAGTGAGCCTGTAACTGTAAGTGGCTTCCCGACTGTATGAGCTGAGAGAAGGCAATCTGCTTCATTAAAGCAGCACATTTTCAGGCACCTCAGGGTGCTGGCTGAATGAATGTCTTGTTCTCTGCCAGCCCATAGCACCATTATGACTGTGAGGGAAAATATTTGGCTGAGGTGGAGAGGGAGAGAAGGTGGAGGAAGACTGGAAGGACTGCATACTTGAACAGCAAAGATTTCTCCCAGTGCTATTTGTCAAGTCAAAGCAATGTAATATTTCATTAACCACAACAGTCACTAATTAGTTCCTATCATCTTCTCCATACACTTAAAAAAATCTCAGGTTAAACACTATCACCTAGTCTTCTTTGTATCAGAGACTTCTCCAAGGTCACATGTTGAAGTCTTCTAACTAGGAGGTTATCAAGATCCAGAGTCTAGTGTTTATTTTCTTTGCAGTACTGTAGCTTTGGGGAGTTTCTTGAAGATTTTTAATCAAGGGACAACTCCCATGACATTATTTTGCTCAGACTACCCTAAATGGCAGCAACTCCACAGCCACTTGAAAGGAGATGGGATTAGTAAGGCAAAGAGAAGGAAGCAACTGCTGCCTCAGGCCACTCCTTTGCAAAGCCATCCAGTATCTTTTACAAGCACAGCTACGGCTCTTTCCCAGGTGGCTCTATCCCAGGGGCCTATCCTTATCCCTTCTCAGGGTCACTTACCTGGCAAGACTACAGTCTGTCCGCTGACCTGTGGAAAGAGAAGGGTAACATGCATTTGTTGAAGCAGAAGGGGTGGGGAGACCAGTATACCCTAAGAATAACCATGCCCTTCATATCTTCCTAGGGAGCCAGAGGCCGAAAAGAAAAGGATGCCCCAATCTCATTTTGGGCAGGAACTTTGCTGCTCCAGGTTCTCTGAACCTCATCAGTTCTACTTCCTAATGAGAAAATAGGCATGCATGTGTGGGAGAACAAGTCGAATCATACCTTAGAGAACAAACGCTTACGGTAAGCCTGCCTTCCCAGACCTGAGACTCAGCTCCTTAGTTATGTGCTGAGTGTGTGTAATGGTGGCGAGAGGTAGGCTTTGGGATATAGGACATGGGACAAACTTGCTTGTTTGTCACTTTATGAACACACACACACACACACACACACACACACACACACACACACAGAGTTGACTTTGGAGAGGAGAAGAGGAAATGTGGAGAGAGGAAGGAGAAGATATGTAGGTTCTTGTTTTAGAAGCATACTAAATTCCCCTGTTAACTGGCAAAGTAAGGCAGGGATAACAATACCCACATGGGTAGCAAATGATGTCTTTCAATCTAATGACAGGCGGTAAGATTTTCACCGGCCACAGAGAGTTTTGAAAGACGAAATAGAAAACCTTAAAGTTGGTATGAAAAAATTTAACAAAACTATGCACATATGTATGCATAAACCATGATGTAATATGTGGCCTTCTTTGGGCCAACAGTTAATGAAGCTTGATCTGCCTTAGCTAAATCAGTGGCAGACTCGGGCAGGCCCTGAGTCAGGAAGGATGAGATCAACTCATCTTCCTTATTCGAGATCCAGGAAAGGCAGCTCGGAGGGCTGGGGAAGGCAGGGTTTTCTTTCATTTAGTGTTGCTAATTGTTAAGATAGTTCAGCTCATTTTCAGCAACACCATCCCCCAATCTTTAACAGCTCTGTTACCAAAGGCTTGGCTTTCATTTGCAAAAATATTATTCTGAGCCATTATTTTCAACATCTGTCCCATTTCCATTCTGGAATATTCATACATATCAATTATCCCTCTGTGGCAAGAACAAGAGGCTCTTGCATTATGGTGACAAATACTTACAGAAGGCAGGGACATGATGATGTGCACACAGGGTGATTTATGGCTATTATTTTTCTCTATCTCTGGAACTTGTCATCTTTAAATTATGGCAATTTAGCGCCCCAGTGGTCAACCTCCACCCCTCTAGAATAGCATGATTTGGTGCATACATGTGTATAAACATGCACATACGCATGGCTCCAAAGCCTTTTGCCTGCCTTCCAGGCTGTGTTGAGATTGTTTTGAGAAAAAGAAATCATAATAAGTTTCTTCAGGTAATTTTTCTGGGCCATCTTTCCTTTAACTTGCCATATGGCAATCTGGTAGCTTGAGAGTAGAGACTTTCTGTAAGCAAATCTGGTTTTCATGCCTAGACTTGAACTGCTTAGGTAGGAAAAGATCAGAAGTTACTGAAAGGCTTTTTTTTTTTTTCCTTCACATTAAAGCAAACATTTAAAAAAAATCACAAGGTCAAAGATGCTAGAGAGAAAAGAAATGGTCTGGGGGAATTGTCCAGGGCAGGACAAGGGCAGGGCAAGAAGAGTAGGTAGGTTAGTCTGGTCTGAAAAATGGGATATTTCAATTCTTGAGCTAAAAAGCCAATATGTCTTGTGAATTCTGCTTTACATCAGTCTGTCTGTGCAGTGCTCGAGAATTTACTTCTAAGTGTTAATTTTTCTGTATGAGTGCAAGCACACTGTCAGTGAGGAGAGCACGTGCTCCCTGTGGAGGACAGACCAGTGGGGTAAGGGGGAGGGGCAGAGCATTCAGGGGCATCCCCAACCTGGAAATCCCATTAATCATAGGATGCTGAGAGCTAGGCAGGAGACCTGGGCAGGGTGCCAAACTACCTCAGGGAAGCTTCTCTTTCAACCTCCGCCTTCTGTTTGACGGCTGACTGGGGAGAGAAAGTCCAGAATGTCTGTCCAGTTCTCTGCCTCAGTACTTTCCAGTGTCTGGGTAAGATTATTGCCAGACATGAGACAATACATTTAGCACTTTGGTCTTAGTACAGCCACAGTAGAGAGAAGGCTGCCACTTAAGTAAAAGGAAATGAATGTTCACCCTGATAGCTAAAGAAACAAGTCTGTCCATCCTCCTCATTTGAGGGCCTTCTCTCTCCCCAGGCCTGAAGTCTTAACAAGTGTATGGCGAGGCCATGGCCCCATGCTCCTTTACACATGTGGCAGAAAGGTGAAGGGTCTGGGTAGAGGGTACATGTGTTCTGTTTAAAGAAACATGATGAACATTAGCGTGTCTTACTGCTGTTTTCCCACTGCTCAAGCAGCCACTGAATAGTCTAGGAAGAGAAATACATTCATATAACCAGTTGGGGCTGGCTGGCTGAGGACTGGAGGCACATGCTTAGGAAGAGAGCCCTGGGCCTCACTGCTCTACCAACCTCCAGCAGAGCATGCTCACACTCACTTTCTCCCAGGGTTTTCTGCAGGAGGTCATGCTTGGCTTGTAACTTAGTGATGAGGTTCCTACCCTCCAAGTACTCCTTCATTTTCTGTAAGGGAAGAGGAGAAACAAGAGAACTTAGATTCCGGAAGAAACACAAGATAAAAATGTTCAGCTGGAATATTACTTTTGCGAGGTCATTTGATTTCTCACTTTCTGACTCAAATTTCAAGCAAGTCCATTAACATTAAGATTTAAAAATAATCTCTCTCTCTCTCACTCTCTCTCTCTCTCCCCCCACTCTCCCCCTCCCTCCCCCCCTCTCTCTCTCTGTGCTGATTTTCATGGTAGGTGCATATCCTATATAGGATTTTCCTATGAATTTCATGATAGCCTGTATAAGAAAACTGTTCTCTAAGTAAAGTCCTCCATCTGTCTCCTTTAGTCCCAGTAATGAATGAGAGCGTAGGGAGCGTGGACAACCTTCCTGAGCATCAGTGTTGTTGGTGTGAAGACATGCACTTGCTGTCTGCCGCTTAGCTTGATATCCTGCTCGCCCCAGGGTGCATTTCATCACTCTAGCAGCTGTGTCAGTGGTAAGCCTAACCTGCAGAGCCCCCTTGTATAAGCCAGACCCTAAGAAGCCACATCTTCTATTCTAGGCTTCTTGAAAAGTTGGGAGTTTTGGAGTGCTCAGTTGGAGCGGCTGACACCTAGCACATGTACCTACAGATGCCAAGCACAACGTAAGACGTGCCGCCACACTTGCAATAGCAGGTGCAATATGACTGCTGTTGTAATTTCCATTTTGACATCTCATCTGGCTTGTGAGAGACTATGCTTAACTGGATAATTCCTCAAATCCTAACTACATAAATTACTAATATCATTACTTTACTTGAGTAATGAAAGAAGGTGGTGTGGTGTGAAGAGATTAATGAAATTGCTCAAAGGTCAAAAAGACTGACGGAGTCACTATCTGTTGGGCAGCAGGTGTTTCCCCACACCCCTACCCCATCAAACAACCTACTTCCCAGGGAAGCGCCATAAGAGAGGAAGTTAAAAACTCAAAAACAGGCCCAGGAAGTTTCTAAAACTGGACAGATCCAGAAGGCCCCTTTCCCAAGAGTAAACAGTATAGACTACTGAGTCACTTCAGACAAGCCCAGCTGCTACAAAGAAGCAGGGGACAGCCATGCAGCCTGAAAAGAACCAGAGACCAGCTGAGCTGCCTGAAAGAGGTTCAGACTAAGCCACCTAGAAAGGATACTCTTCAACCCGTTGAGCTGCCCACAGGCTATGCAGTGTTCCCCAGGTGCCCAGCTTTTGAGAGCTTTTGGGATGGAGATTTCACTCCTGCTCTTATAGGCAAGCCCCCCAAACCTCACTGGTTCACAAGTAGGACATTGGTGGTATCCCTGTTATGGTCTGTCATAGGTTCTCTATCTGGAGTAAGCAGTTGTGTGATGTGTCTTTCCAGGAATATCTTGTCAGTTTGACAGAATGGTATGTGCTCTGAAGCATTATTATAAAATGTTCCATCTACTACATTCAAGAGCCAAAGAGAAGCAGAACAGACTTTCATAGTAGTTATTCTTTTTACATTAACAGCAACCCAGAAGGCTTTAGACTACTTTAGCACACAGTCTCTCATCTGACTCTCATACTAATTCTACCCATATTTGAGGAAGATGTAGTAGTTCTTTATTGGAGATAAGACAATCCTACGAGAGGGAGAGCATCACTGCAGGCTAGTAGGTGGTAATGGAGGTAAGGATTCTTTTTCTACAGCCATGCTTGAGGATCTGAGTCTGCCTTGGCTATCTCCTGATGCACTGGTTCATATGATGGTGTTTAACTTAAAAGTGAATGGGAAGGTCTCTCAGAGCATGATTCATAAGTCATAGAAAGACAAGGCTTTGCTCCAATGAATAAACATTTTAATAATAATAGTTCTGTCTTTTACTGTGCACTAACTAAAAAAAGAAAAAGAACTGTATACCAAGCCCTTGATTTTTATGACTATTACCATTTCATTAATGATAAATATAAAGTGAAAAGTTCTGAATCCTTACTCTACATTTTTTTTGTACAGTATGAAGTTTTAACTAAGAGCTTGCTCCCTTCTTTCCTATTTAAAACAAAGGGAAATTTGCTTTTCTTGGAGATGGCCCCAGGACCTCTTATGCTTGCCCAAGTGGCCCCATGGGTAACTTGTAAATCCCCATGGCACCATTTTCATATAGCTCTATCACAGAAGGGTTATCCCTCTGCTGTCTTCCTATCCAGAGACCATCTCATTGACTATTCTGATAATTTCATGATGCTTAGTGCCAGATAGTAGAAACTTAATAAATATGAAGAATGAATAAATGGTGAACAATCTCATTCTCTTTTGTATAGACTGCTCCTTGCAATTATAAACCCAGCCTCTACTCTAAATAAAACAAACCAGAAACAAATGCCATGCTAAGTCATTTCTGCTGCCTTATTTAAGGCCTGTTCTCTGATCCTTTATGCCTTTGCATGAGAACATCTGCATGAAAATAGGCTCTCTTGTCACCTTTCTCTTTCCATCTGTTCCAGCTGTCAGCTCACTTGCTGTCAGCCTTCCCTGGATGATATCCTAATCCCCATCCAATGCCTAGTTGCAGGTTTGGAATCATACTTAGGACCCAGAGTGGAAAAGCTTCTAGGAAATATTCATTGCTAATAGTACAACCCTGAAAGGCCTGTCTTCGGAAGGTTATCCCAGGAATCTCAAGGGTTTCATATAGAAGAAAATCCAAGAAGCTATAACCTCTAACTCAGACCAGAATGCTCAGTATACAGCCAAAATTCTGAAAGGGAATGGATAAAAATTCCTTTATCTCACTCACGTTTCTATTCTCTACTCCCAACCCTTCCCCTAACCCCAAGTTCATGTTCACAGCTCACTGGGTAACTTCAGCTGTCACTTGGTGAACCATGAAAACAAGTAACAATCTGATAAAGAAGTATGAAGTTACCTTTTCAGGTTCCATTAATCTAAAGGACCAAACTGCAGCAAGATATGCTCTGAATCCCTAATAGAAGGGTAGGAAGAACAACTTCAGGTTTGGCATCTAGGTGGGAAGGCAAAAGGATCCCAGAGTCTGCAGACATACTATCCATCACTTCCTTATCTTACCCAGAAGTCTGGACAGACAAGCTGGGGATAAATAATCCTGTCTTTATCAGGGGAGTGGAGGTAGAAGGGTTCAGTTGCTGCTGAACAGACACAGAGCTGAGAGGGCTGAAGCTGGTGGGGGGGGGGGCAATGTGTGTGTGTGTGTGTGGAGGGGGATAAGTGGCCCTTTGGTGATTTAGCATAATATCAAGATTATATATAATCAGACCACACACACACACACACACACACACACACACACACACACACACACACACACACACTCTGTAATATACCAGACCACAGCTCTAAGTCTAGCAGCTTGCCTGACGGACAAAAGCCTGCCTTCTCTCCTATTGTCTTACCCAAATATACCCCTAAGAATTCAGATAGTTTGACTTTGTTATTTTCAATCCCTTCCTCATTCTACCTCCCACTTGAGAGCTCCATACTTGGGGCTAGAGAGATGGCTCAGCAGTTAAGAGCACTTACTGCTCTTGCAGAAGATCTGGGCTCAGTTTCCAGCATGCACATGATGGCTCACAAGGTAAAGTTTTAGGGTTCCAGTGCTCTCTTCTGACCTTTAAAGCAATTGCATGCAGACAAAAACTCACACATAAACAAAAATAAATCTGAAAAAAAAGTTTTTGTTTTAAGGTTTGTTTTTGTTTTTTTGTTTTTTTTTTTTAAAGAACCCCATACTCCATTTTTTCAAAAAAAAATGTCTAGGAGACTCCAGCTTCCTAGGGCTTTGATAATTCTTGGCTAACCAGAGCAGAGAAATGGCTAAAAGGCGATGATGCAACTATACAATGGAATTCTGTCCAGCCATTGGAAAAGGATTTCTGTGAGATATGGGACAACTCTTTTTACACTAACATGAATAATATTCAGAATAAGTGATGACAGCCTAGTGGGGACAGTGAGAGTGGCATACTTGCTTGTCACACCTTATTTCTTATCGTTTTGCTTTGTGGGGCTGAAGAAGGAACTCACAATGTCACACAAGCTAGGCAGGCACTCTTAACTTCTGAGCTACATTCCCAGCCCTGTTTTTTTACAATTCCAGTGTAATTTATTGTATTAAGGGCACTCACTGATAGATCACCGATTGCCTATGCATAGAAAACCTCTGAAAGGACTAAATATACTAGTTTTAATCCATGGTTACAGGGAGGGAAAGTAGGTGTCAGGGGTAGGTAAGGCATGTGTGCCTCCTTTTAGTTTCCTTTTGATATATTTTAGTCTTTTTAAAAGGGTGTAACAACAATGAAAAGAGGTAGACACTGGGGATGATGTACTATATAAGTTGAGTGACAGCCAAAAAGACAAGGAGGTCAGAAAACACATCCCTTCTTATAATAAGGGAGGAGAGTTGCTGAGCCTTTCCTTTTAGCTCCTTAGCAGGGGACAGAGGGAAAGCCCGTGCCAGCAAGTGACCTGAGCTCTGGGTTCAGCTCTTGATGAAGGCCTTGTTCAAGCTATCCATCCGCTGCATGTTTTTTCCTTTTTCTTTTTCCCCAAAGCTTTCAGATGAGAAGGCTGGGTTAAATGATAATTAAAAGATGCTTACGTTTAAAATTCTATAATTTTCCACAGACTCTTGCAAACAACTGATCTTTGTAAGACATACTTCAAATTTCTAATTGATGTCTCATGGCCAGACTAATCGGATGACAGTAGCAAGCAGTCATAAAACTATCCAAGAGCCCACATGGTCACTAGACACACTAGCTATGAGTCAAGCCATGATGAAGGATATCTTCACCACTTTCCAAGAGCAGGAACTTCTAGCATATGCTGCTTTGATATTTTTTCCTTCACTGTTTGGCAAGCATAGGCAAACCCTCTGTTTTAATATGGAGACCAGAATGTCCATTTCACTACTACTACCACCAAAAATGCCTTGCTATCAGGACATAAATTACATGACACATATCATATCCATTCACAAAAAGTACTGAATTCTTGCAAATCTGTTACAAAGCCCAAACTCATTGCTGTTAGTTAAAGCAATGTGCACATTTTTTGACAAGGAGTACCATGGCTAACAAATTCAGGAATGGGTTGAGAACCCCAATGTATTGAGGTAAAAGGGGAACAGGTAGGTAGGATTTTAGAAGTCACAAGTTAGGGTAAAGTTATTTCTTTCTTAAAAATGATTTATTTTGAATTATGTGTCTATGTGTGGGCATGTGCATGTGAGTGCTGGTGCCCACAGAGGCCAGGAGAACTGGATCTCCTCGAGTTGGAGCTGTAGGTAGTTATGAGCCTGCAGACATGCGTGTTGGGAATCAAACTTGCATCCTCTGCAAGAGTACTATATAAGTTCTTAAACGTGCTGAAGCATCTCATCAGCCTTCTTGTTTTGGAACAAATATCAACTTCTGAATATGTATGTTATAGATTTATTCAAAGCAGAAAATAATTCCAAGAAAGATTTGGTTAAGTATAGATTTTTCATATCCAAAATTTCTTGCCTTCTTCTCTTTTGTTGTTGAGTGTGTGCATGCATGCATATATGCCAGAGGTCTGTGTTAGTCACAGTATCTTCTTCAATTGCTTTCTAGTTTATTTTCTGAGACAAGGACTCTCACTGAACCTGGAGCTTACTAATCATTGGCTGGTTAGCAAGACCCAGGGATCTCCTTGTTTCTACTCCCCAGCTTTGAGATTACAAGTGTCTACGTTTCTTTTGCATGGGTTACTGGGATTCAAACTTAGGTCTTCGTGTTTGTGTGTCATGCACTTTACTGACTAAGCCATCTCCCCAACCCTAAGCCCTAAAATTTCTAAACTTGAGGAATTCTCAAGTTTAAATTTAAAATACAAATATAAAATTTACATATATAATATATATATAAATCTAAAATTAAAAAAATATATTTTAAAAATGGAATCTTCTGAAATATAATAAGACTAGGTCACTGATATTTAATCAGCTCAGAAAGAGTTGCTAAAAATTTCTATTATTAAGAGATAATATAGTTTGGTAAGGAGGACAGTGATAGCCCCCACTGGAGTCAAGAAGCTACACATATTAAACTTAAAAATCAGCTTGTGTGAAGCTTCCCCCAGCACCATTCGTCCTTGTTGTTGCTGACGCACATCCACGCACTTAAAGACTGTACCTTTCTTATTTAGAAACACAGGAAGTCAGAACTAAAGCTCTCCCTGTATATGCCTATGCCCTCATTCTCTCTTTTCTCCTCAACTTTAAGCAGTCCCAACTTGCAGCATAGAATCTGGCATACAGTAAATACACGATAAATGATTATGAATAACTTAATGATTGATGCATGGATTAATAATGATGATGGTAAAATGAGTAGCAGTTACTGAGTGCCGTGAACTAGGCTATGTGTCACTCCATCCTCTGGATAGATTTGCACATGCTTGGATGTAGAACATACTGGAGACAGAGCTGTACTTCTTGCCCAGCACATAAAAGTTCCACCAAGAAACAAACAACTGCATCCCAAGCAATTTGAAAATATAATTAAATGACTTAAGTTTATAATGCAATATATACAACGTCTCGTTTTTGTAAATATAGTTTTAAATACATGCCTCATACAAATTTATTTTTTTCTTTCTGATTCTAAGTTTTACATAATGACCGTGTTTTAAAATGTTTTTCTTTATATAACAAAAAATTTTGAGTTGTTTTAGAACAATATTCTTAAATCATATTCTTTCAAAAGTCTTCTTGGGATTTAAAACTACAAAAACACCAAGGATTTGGAGTTTAACTAAGTGAAACAGATTTACAAAAACACCAATCAATCATGTTAGGGCTCTTAAAGAAAAAAGGAGAGTGCTCAAAGAAAAAAAATTAAACAAATTGTCCCAGCTGGAAGACAAATCTAATTTGCTCCATGCTGAGTGTGCTTCATGACTGGAAGACAATTGACGTCCTTTCATTTGCTCAGTGTGGATTGTCAATGGCCATCTTACAACTGAAAAGTCAGTTTTTCTCTTCTTGGTCATCATAAGATAAGGAAATAAATTTTGGTACAGGCAAAAGTCAGACTTGGCAAGTTCAAAACAATTTAATTATTAAACAAAAGACCAGCTAATAGCTTTTTAAAAACTATTAACTAGCTGGGCGTGGTGGCGCACGCCTTTAATCCCAGCAAAGGCAGGTAGATTTCTAAGTTTAAAGCCAGCCTGGTCTACAAAGTGAGTTCCAGGACAGCCAGAGCTACACAGAGAAACCCTGTCTTGAAAAACCAACCAACCAACCAAACAAACAAAAAACTATTAACTTTTGTACACACAGACACAGATACATAGGTACACATAGATACACATCTACTTATCTAAAAGGAGATCTGAGAGAAATGAATAAAATATACTGCTCTAGAAGTCTCTACAAACACACCAAGTTGCTCATTTAAGTCTCTTTAACTTTCACCAATAATTAGAAAAAATAACTTCCTAATAATGGAACTTATATGATAATGTATCAAATCACTTAGGAGAGACTTTAAATTTCTTAAAACAATAGACATATTGGCAAAGATATTTGAATATAGTACTCAAAAGCCAATAAACTTAATTCCCTTGCCATGATCTCTTGTGAGTGAGAGGGCTTCTATACTAGCTGGTTAAAAGTTTCCCTGATCTTTTCTTAGTGATTTATTTACTTAGGAGCATCCCTTTCTTTGAGGGCCCCAGAAGACACAGAACTTGTAGATGCTTTGCTTTAAGAGTAGAGGTGGTGTCCAAGTATGCCAGGCTCAAAGCTTGTGCATTTAAAGCTTGCTTTTCTGACAGTTGGCGAAAACTCTTGATTCCAAAGCTCCTGTGGGCGTCAGTGTCTACTGATGTTCTTATAAGGCCAAAGAGTGCCCTTACCGTGAAATAAAACTGTTCCGTCTCTTGCTGGTTAGCTCTCCTCTTAGCAATGCTGGGCTTGCTCATGAATGTTTCAGAGACAGTTGATTTGACAGACTCCATGGAATTGCTATACTGGAAGCAGTCAGATACATCAAAATCCTCAACAGTCACAATGTCTTGAATGGTCTGCAGGGTGGCCTCCATTGTCTTTTTCACCTATAACCATAATGGCCAAAATAATCATGAGAACCAGGCTATAAAATAGCAGGTGATAGAGCAACTAGGAGGAGCTTGAGAGGAGGAATGTCTCTCTTCTCAAGAGAGGGGTAGGAAGGAAGGATGCCAGCAGATTACAGCTGCATTTCTCACTGTACAGTACTGAGTGATTGAGTGATGAACATCACAGGAACCCAGTTTCAGCACACTGCTCTCTCCAGCAAACACCTAAACTCCACTCTTTCTCTGGTGTGTACCTTTTAAGTAATGTTTACTTTCTTCAAAGAGACTTATTGTATATTTTGCCTGCATGTGAGTGTGTCATGCCTGGTTCCTGTGGAGGCCAGAAGAGGGGGTTGGAGCTGCTGGAATTAAAGGTAGGGATGGCTGTGAGCCACCATGCAGGTGCTGAAGCCAACCCTGCGTCTTCTGCAAGAGCAACCAGCGTTTTTAACCTATTTCTTTATTATAATGGAAGTGCAAAGGAAAACAGAATAACATAATTGCAAAACAATATTTCCAACATACTGGAGCTGATTAAAATATGTGATAGATCTTGTCCTTCAATGTTCCTGGCACTGTTTCGTGACCTTCAATCAATGAATGGGTTTGCTTTCCTATTTGCAAACTAAGTGACCCAACCCTACTTCTTAGTAAAACTAAGACTTACTAAAATACAAGAAAGAAGCCATCTGAGCTCAATAGAAACCTGGATTACCTTTTTAAACTGGATTGTTCTTAAACTTTAAAAAATTGCCTTTTTAAACTGGATATTAAAAGAAAATATTCTGTGTTTAGGAAAAAAAAAGTCACCCTCCTGTAAGAGGAGAGAGATGTCTGAAGTATCAAAGTCAAAAGGTTTCTTTTTGAAAATGCTGGAAAAAGCCAGTCATGAGTGGGTCATTTCAGAGACTTGATATTGTTCCCACAGTGGCCAAGTGCCACTTTGATTAAATGTGTAGTGGGGAGGGGCATTTTGTAAAAGCCCAAAATAGAGCACAACCTTTGGCAATGTACGAACAACTTCCTGAATTTCAAGGGCAGGATGTAGCAGCAGGGAAAGCACTAGCCTCCATTTGGCCAGGAAATCTCTGCAATAGTCTGGACATTCTCTGCATGCTCCTTCTACTTGCCCCTGATGGACAGCCATAAGTAGTTCAACAAGGAAACAGTGGCTCCGAGCTTCCTAGGAAGGAAACACACCTCTTCATTCTCAATCTTCAAAGTGGATAAGCGAGACTGCAGCTGCTGGCATCTCTGCACCAGCTCACTCTGGACAGGCTGCTGGGCACAGAGTTGAGAGGCCTGTCAGAAGAAGCAACAGAAGGTCAGGAAGAGGACATATATCTTTTGAGGACTCCAGAATTCTCACTACTGTTCAAAACAATTTACATTGTATTGCATCCCAACTACTGGAAGGCTTGCAGTTTCTATGTGAAAAAAAAAAAAAATTCCGAAGACGATGGCATGTGAACTTCTAGACCAAAGGATATGTGAAAGGGGAGGAGAATCTATTTGGAAAGACTGTTTCTCTCTTTGTAACTCAAAGGCAGGCAGGTGGTTGGCAGGGTAGGTCTAGCAGCAGCTGCAGATTCAGGGAATTCTGAGGAGGCGAGACAAGAGTGTTTCAAGAAGCCCTTGGTTCAGAAACCCAACACTTTGGCACAGTGAAGTTCCTGCCAAAGGTCCAAGTGGTCACCTCTCTGGCTCTTCCCTCCTCCCACTTCATACACTAGAGTTAAAAAGCAGGAGAGAAGTGGGCCAAGAAGCTAACTTGCTGCTGCTGGCAGCATGTATGTTTATAAATCTGGGCCATGCACGAGAGCTTTGAGTCAATGGGAAAGAGTTTATGTGAATATGGGAGCAAGTTCATCAGCTCAAGTTAGAGAGCCCCAGATGGCATGAGATCTGACAGGAGGAACTTGATATCTTTTAAATAGCCGTCATTGTATCCCACTAGGTGTGAGATCCCCTGTACCCCATCCCCAAATAACCAACTTTATCGTCTGTGAAGGAACAGCTGACATAGTCTATAGATAAAGGTAAGGCTATGGCATGAGGCAATCTGATCTCCCGGATGACGGATGACAGGCAGAAGGCTAGGAAGTGAAGGATAGGACCCATGTGGAGGAAGTGCCTGTCACTTTATTATCAAGTGTCCTTTAGCTCTTACCAGAAGAGACATCTGGATAGAATTTGGCTCTGTTACCCTCAGCAAAGACTGAGTATATTCATATATTTGTAAACCACTCTCTTACTCAAAAAAATAAAACTTCTTTTCAAATGGAGGAGACTGGAAATTGACCTTTTTCCCCTTTGATATTTAAGATTCCAACTGATTTGATCTCTTCTTCAGCTGAGAGGCTTGTTCAAGATTTGGAGCTGATTTCACTATGGCTTTTAGAAGTAGACATAATGGAGAAAGCTTGTTGGCCAGATGGGTTACTGCCAAGAATGAAAATTCTGTTTCTGGCCCTGATGTCACCAGTTGTGCATCCAGTGCCCTCAAACCTCTGGGTGCACCAAGAGTTGAAACAGGCACCAAGTCCTAGTGCATCCAAGAGCAGCTGACATCTGTCATATCTGCAGCCCGAGAACACCAGTGTAGCCAATTCCAGAGCTTCCATTAAAATGCTACCTGAACTTTGGCCCCATTTAAAGGACTTCCAGGCAGCTCCTTTCTTCTGCCTACAAATATCCCACAATGAGGCAGAAAGCCTGTTAGCAGGATGCAAGAATAACTTGACATCTCATCTCTAAGCCAGAATGGGAAATTCTGGCCCCTTTTCTGGCCAAGCCACGAATCAGCTGTATCACATACTGGGCAAAAGAATGAACTATTATTTTTTAAAGTCACCCTGGCCTAGAATGGAAGAATTAGAGGAAAAAAAATCGTCTCCAATCCTGTTTCTTTAAGGAGCAGCAAAGCTGCTGATGCATGTTTTGTCAGTGATCTCTAGCCAGGATGCAAGGTAATGCACTCCATCTGTGCTTTAGAGTATGGAAATGTGGTTCTGACTGGGCAAGGAGGGGGACTGAGTACCCATCATTTGGATTCCCATTTATGGAGACATGCTGTTTGGCTCAGAAGAGAACTCAGATAACACCAGAAAATCAACCAATGCATTCAGATAGTCCCAAGTTCCACTTATTCAGGGGAAGGAATCTCAATGGCAGCTGGAGAATGGGCTTAGAAGACAACTGTGAACAGAAATCAAAGCAGGTGAGGAATGGGGCTTCCTGGAGGCTGGTGATGCCCCCTTCTAACTGTAACATGATGCTGTCTTAGTTTTCCATTGGTCTAGATGCTGACTTCTACTCAGCCACAGCAATGGAAACAAACTGTAATGGGTTAGGTTTTCCCCAAGAAGAAAAGGAGAGAAACCACTTCATATTTTATATGTAAAACAGAGAAGTACCACTCCACTGTGGTCAGTCTATGACAGTAAACTGTCTGATTAGCATACTATTGATTATCAGGCTAGAGCAAGGTTTCTAAAGAGTCTAGATTCTAATCCAGGCAAGTACTATTCCTGGCAAGAGCACCTTGCAGATTTGTGGTGTCCTCTCATCTACTCCTTGTGGTCTCACTAACTACTGTGGGGAGCTGAGGAAGCTTTTGAGAGAGTCTAAAAGAGTGGATGAAGTCCTGAATGAATGTGTATTGTTGACAAGGGCATGGTCATGTCAAGGACCAATGCCATACTCTCCATCCAAACTAGCAGAACCTACCCGACCCCAGCTTTTCTGTACATGTGTCTGCTTTTCTTCATTCCCTGGTCACCCCAGTCAGGTCTCTAGGACACAGCTACTTGAGACAGGGTGGGGTATTCTCTGGGAGAACCATCCACTCTACAGCTCAGGACAGCTGGATTAGATGGAACATGAACCTAGGCTCAAGGATAAACACATCAGTTAAAATCAAAGAGATATACTACAGGGTCTGAAAGAATAGAACAGTTTATCTGACAGGAAATACCCTCTCCTTCAGATGTAATCAAACTATATACAACTCTAGTGTGGGGTATTGGGCTATACACAGTCTGGTTTCCAGTCGAGTTGAGGTCTGAACCCTGGGACCCGGTGGTGATAATTCACCTATATGGGACGGAAGGAGTTCTCTCATATCTCCTGGACTCAAGGCTCCTGTCGAAGTTACCGTCCCCTCAGACCCCACAGGAGACGCATGGTTAGTAGTCTCATAGGCAATGTCTCAGTCTCAAGCTTCTGACCTTCAGGCTAAACTCCTCCCCAGTTACCTAGCAACAGTAAAGATAACAGCATACCATAATAGCGGCTGTTTGGCCCCTCCTCACTCTCTTGCTCTTACTCCCCTTATTCTTACTCTCTCCTTCTCCTCTCCTCTCCTCTCCTCTCCTCTCCTCTCCTCTCCTCTCCTCTCCTCTCCTCTCCTCTCCTCTCCTCTCCTCTCCTTTCTCTCTCTTCTTCTTCCTCTCTAGCCTTTCTTCTCTCTCTCTCCATTTCCCCCTTCTCTCCTCTTGGCCATGGCCGGTCTCTCTCTCTCTCTTTTACCTTCTCTCCTTTCTCCCTGCCTTTCTACAATGAAACTCTAAAACCATCGACTGTCTCTGTTCATCAAGGCCTGCTGTGCTTACTCTCACCTGTGTGGGAACCTTTCTCCCTCTACCCTCTCCCCTGCCCCCTCCCCGGCAGGGGCTGCCCCTTGTTCATCCCCAGTCGAGTGGGGCCAGTGGGTTAGATGCTCACCCGGGGCCAAGTGGAAAGCGTCTGGCATCCCTCCCACATCTGCCTGCCCAAAGCATAGGAGGAACTCTGGCCAGACATGGGCTATCCTCCCTCCCTCCTCTTTTCCCCACACCCCCTTTTAGTTCCCACACTCTAGTACATTCAAGTCCCTTTGGGGGAAAGGTACAATATAGGGAATGGCCTTACCATATCTCCCATGTGGGGCTGGAATTCAAATTTCATAGGGGGGCAGAAAACATTGTTGTACATCTCCATGAGCCGTTGCTTGTCACTGGTGGCATCTAGGTTTTCTACTGCATTTTCAATAGCATCCAGACCTTCATGTTTTGACTGTTCCAGATTTAATTCAGCAGATAGGAAAGTGCGTAGAGCCCGGTTCAGGCTAGCATGGTAGCCTAGGTCACAACATTGCTGTGGGAAGGAGAAGGCACATAAGCATACCACAGACATCTCAAGGTCTGACAAGAAGGGAAGTGGTCTTGGGGTAGATCTGACCATATCAAGGTGACTGACTGACTGTAACAGGAAGGAAGTTGAGATTATAATGTCAAGACCTGGGTAAGATTCCTTAGTTCTTGCTCCCTAGTTCACTGGTTAGCACACCATGCAGGGTACTAAGGTGGTTAGACAGAAGAAGATTTGTAAAAAACACTGATAAGAGTTAACAAAATGATGTTTCATAAAAACGAGAATGGCCACAAGTTAGAGAATTCCATTCTGTTTTCTGGTTTGTCTGGGGGATGCCATAACAACAAAATTCAACAATAATAATAATACTGCCTGCCATGATTCCCTGAGGGTGCGTGTGGTTAGAAGTCACTACATAGCAAGCTTTCCAGGCCAATGGAGCAGCCAGGAGTCAAAAATCTGGAGTGCTGTATCAGCAGTAAATTCACATATACTCAACTCTAGGTAGGTGGGAGAAGGAGAGAACAGAAGGTTGGTTGAGTCATGACATTAACTTTCAGTGATCTTGGACAAGCCTGAGCTGAAGAAAGCTAAACCACAAAGTCCTAAATATAAGTGTTACTGGGAAGATTCTTATCATGCTTTTGATTTTCAACAACAAAAATGAAAAGAAGAAAATAAAAGAGGCAATTGTAGGGGTTGGGGAATGTAGGTCAACTGGAAAGGGGTATGTCTAGCATGCATGGAGGCTCAGGTTTGATTCCCCCAACACTGCAGAAACGGACTGTGGGGAAGCAGACCGGTAATCTCAGGCACTCAGGAGGGAAAAGTAAGAGGCTCAGAAGTTCAAGGTCAACCTCAGCTGCATAATCAATTCAAAGCCAGCCTCTGTTTTTAAACAAACAACAAAAACCAGGGCTAAAGGAATAGCCCAATTAGTAAAGTCCTTGTGGTGCAAATATAAGGAATTAACGGTTGATCACAAGCCTATGGGTCAGGTGTCTGTAATCCTAGCACTTAGAGGTCGAGAAAGGGGCTTGATGGTTAGCTGGCTAAAATGAACTTTTGAGAATCCTGTCTGAAAAAACAAGTTCAGGGCTTGAGAGATTGATGTGGTTAAGAGTTCTTATTCCCCTTGCAAAAGACCTGCGTTTGGCTCCTTGCACCCATGCCTGAAGCTCATAACCACTTGTAACTCCAGATCCGGGAAATCTAACACTCTCTTCTGGACTTGCATGGGGCACCTGTACTCTTGTGCATATTCATTTTACACACACACACACACACGGAAACAAAACAAAACAAAATAGTAGAGGCAGAATCAAGCAACCCTGGAAAAGCTACTCCTATCCCATCCTCACACCTGTGTCCTCGACAGTTCAATGAACAAATGTGACCAGTCCAGTGGTTTTCAAGCTGTAGATCACAGCTCTAAGTTCAATGTCAGCGCCCAGGTTATCCCTCAGAAGGGGATAGGAGGTGACCCAGTTAGGAGGTCTTGGAGCCTTTTTATATTTACTTCAACGAAAACAACTCTGCTCATTTTTCCATTCAATAAACTGGGATTCTATGTGCGATCTGGTTTGAAGAATAAGTTCTTAAGAAAAAGTCTAGGAAAAAAACCCCTTTGGATTAAATGTAATCCCCAATGCTCTTTTCAGCAAAGGCATTCTGTAATACTCTGACAATATTCCCTACCCCTCCAATAAAGACCCCGAGATCCAAATTCCATGGCCATCAATTATCACCTCTATTATTTACACAGCTTTGATGTCCAGAGCCTGAGAGGAAATGTCAGAGAAAAATCTCTGGATAGAGTAAGGCCATCTGCCTGATTGTAATTTCACTGCATAAATAAGCATCAAATTAATTTCCTCAGCCTTTCCCTCTCATCACGATCACGTCAGGAACAGCCTCTATTGGGGAAGAAAAAACATGTGACAGGCTGCCTCCTTCCAGGCATCTGACACAAAGCTTGCAATGGAGTGCACATTGAGCTGAGCTCTGGATTCAGTGCCAACAGACTCTGGCAGGTGCCTGGCTTCAGCGGGGTAACAGCAGTGACAGCATAACTGTAGCCAGAGGATAGGAAAACACTAAATTCAGTCGGAAGAAGAGCAAACAGAATCTAGACAAAGGCGGCTGATTGGGAGGTTGCACGTGCAGGGTCCCTTCCTCCTCTAGGAGATGCTGTTAAACTAATTGATCATTCTCCCTTTAAACCTGTAAATCTTCTTGCCTATCTAAGATGTCCTCCAGTTCTTAAGATGAGCTCTATACTTATCAGTGTAGTAAACAAAGGTAACACTGCCAACAGAGTGTGTGGGAGACAGACGAATTTGGGACAGGCAGGGTGCTCCTCAGAAATCTTTATATATTTTTGAAACTTTACTTTCTTCTATCTCTATCTTAATCCATACCTTATTTTATAACAGTGTGGTCTGTCAGAGAATATGGTTTTTAGCATGCTCCTATTGAAGTGCCAAAAATACTTATCTCTACTTAAGCTAAAATTCACCTTCAGGTTGTACTTGTAAAGAATGCTACTGTTTGTTAAGGATGTCCACTACATGCTAGACAGTGAACAGTTACGTATATTCTACATCTTAATCCTCATAATCACCCCCACCCCCACCCCCCAAAGTCTATATTATCTTAGTTTTCCACACAAGGAAGAAAAAAGCTCAATGAAGTTAGCAAATTTAAATGGGCAAACAAACACATAAAACACCTAAACTGTAATTTGCGTCCAGTCTATCTACTCAGCATCACGTCCCTTCATGCCCCCAGTTAACCTCTGCTGAATTCCAGTGCCACACTCTCTGCAGAGGACAGAGTGTTGAAAAAGTATAGGCCTCTAACCTAGAAAGCTAGTTTATCCCTCTGGCCTGAAAAAGGGGAAAATACCAGCTTTGTTGCTGGTTATGTGCTAAATAGACAATACACTTCACACATATCTGGTACTGTGTAGACTTGAAGCTAACACCAATCACAAGCATCCTCCAATCTACTGACCTCTACCCTTCAGCTCCTCACATTTCTTTTCCTGAAATATTACCCTTTACTTTCACCTGCTGGAATTGGACTCACTCTTTAAGATCCATATTAAATTCTCAGCCTCTGGGAAGCCAACCAGCCCTGCATTCCTGGTCCCACTTGAACTCAACTGCATTCATCCTCATATGACCCCCAACACACGCGGTCATTCCGAGGCCTGCAATTTCATATCACCCCACCCAGAATGCAAGTATCTTAGAGTTTTCCAGTATCTTATTCCTGTTTACAATTTTTCCTAGTAGGTCTTATTCACATAAAACATTCAATAAAGTTGACTGATGGATACCACAGGCAAATACTCAAGATTTTCAGGAAATCATCTAGTGGGCTGAGTGCTGACCCATATGTTCTACTGCATAGTCTAAGAACATCAGGGAGCTTTCCTTAGTGGGAACAATACCTCTATCACCCTTCTTAGCTTCTCTGTGCCAATGAGTCAGGGTCAAACATACAATGTGCCCTCCAGTTCTGCCATGCTTTCAGCTAACCCAGGAGACATGGACAGGGCCTTGCCCATCTACATATTTGTAGGGGGAAAACTCAGCCTTCAGAAAAGAAGCCGTATCTGGCAGGGTTAACTGAGATTTGAGTATTTCCCATGAGAATTCCAACAGGTAGAGAGAACATACAATTTTGTTTATACAAGAAATAAATGCTATACAAATACTATAAAATGCTACACAAATACTATAAAAACTTGGGAGAAATAAATTTTTAGAAAATATTGAATAACAGAACATCTCAATGTATGAGCTTTAAGTCCATAGCTCATGATCCCCTTACTGGCTGAAATTCTTTCTCAGATAATCTAGAGAAAACCTAGAAACAAACAAAAAAAAAATGAGTGCTTCATATCACCCTTCAATTTCTTACAGGAGATAGACAAACAACTGTTCTCAATAAAACTCCATAATGGGAAAACCAAGTTCTTTCACATCCAGTTTCAGTGTATGTGGCATCACAGACTTTCTAGGTACACTCATGACACTCGGGCTACCCATAATGGCAATGCCCTGCACTTCACTTACTCATCTGCTCCGAGGCCAAGAGATAAGTATGCAGGTGAGGAAATTACACTCCAATGAGCCTACAGTCCTTAGAACTACCAAGTGAGATCAAAGATTGTAAGTCATATATATATATATATATATATATATATATATATATATATATATCTCTTTTCCGGAATTAAGCAATTTATTGAAATTGGTACAAATATTCTCTAGAGGCAAAAGGAAGAGGACAGGCTAGTAAAAGGGGTGTAACACCCTGTCTGGTCTAATTTTTTATCTTACTTGTTTTTACCAAATGTAAGATAAACAGCAGAAAGTGAGCATAGAAAGTGACTTCCTTGTGTTGAGAATGGGCCTCTACTAACAGTGTAGAAGAATGAAGGGACTGGTTTAGGGTTTTGACCTCACTGAAGGACAGTGTTCAGATTGGCATCAACAAGCAGAAAGAACAAAGAGGAGTCTGAACAGAGACCAGGGCTCCACTTACCAGCTGAGATGATGACATCGAAGGCCTTAGGAGGCCAAAACCTACTAAATCAAAACTCCCTGGCTGAAAGGATAACTGTCTGTATTTTAGAAAAGTTCCCTGATGTAGGCCAGATTTAAACAGTCCAGGTCTTTATTTTACTAGGAGCAGAGGGGCAGGAAATAAAGCAAAGTTTCAGAATAGTTCAGTAGCAAGCCCAAGATATGCTAACTACTAACATAATAGTGAATCTGAGCCCAGATCCCTACATGATGTAAAGCAGAGCAGGTGTGCTTGTGAAGAATCCGTGATAGAAAATCATGTGCAGTTTGGCTAGAGTCTTAGGCCATTGCCAAGAACCTGAGGCAAACAACAGGTCTCTGAAGGGATATTGCTGATGCCCTAGAGACTGGACTGCTGATGCTCAATCAGCTGGCTCCAGAGCCACTCTGGTGACTGGAAGAAGACATGAGGAAGGGTATTGGGTCAGATTGCAGTCTGTATGTGAGAGATATGTTAGGACAGGAATTGAGGAGAAGCTGTAAGAGATCAAAGCAAAAACTAACCCATAAAGTCAAAGACAAATGGCTGTGCCTGCTGCCTACAAAGCATACATGCATACTAAACCCCTCCTCTCTCTCATTTTTGTGCCACATAACAAAAGAGAACAGGGCAGATACCTGTAGCAGTTGGATACCTTCTAGTCAAGATCCTAGTTGCAGCACATTGCAAACCCAAACCTTAGGTAAGTATGTCTCTTAATTCCCTGGGTCACAAATGAAGACAGCATTGTGTATCTACAGGGGTGATGTGACAATGAATGAGGAGATCCCAAGAAACACGAACTGATTAATAAACGTAAGCAAGGCATTCTAACTCTTCTTGTCATTGCTTCTTTCTACAAGCTTCATTGTAAGAGACTATTTCTTGACAAACAGAACACAGAAGTCATGAACATGGGTTTAGGAATCAGAACTTGGTATAAATTTTGTTTCAGCCTTTTACTAACTCTGGGTAAATCACTAAACTCTGATTTATTAGTCAACAGCAATAGATGGTATTGCTTTGTTCTCATGGAGTGCTGTGAGGAGCAAATGATATAAGGTGTATAAGGTGCTCCACCTTTACAATGGATCATGGCTGCTATCTTCACATTGTTCTCAAAATGGCCAAGATGCCTGAATGCAGAAATGAGGAACATGTGACCATGTTTCTGAAACTAGGCAAGAGGTGGTCTCAGCCTTCCACCACAGCTTTAGGTACTTACATCGATAATATCAGACAGGTCATGGATATAGTACTTGAAGACAGATGCATTGGTTGCTTCCAAAGCCAATAAATACTCATTCCGGGCTTTAATGGCCTTCAGCTTATTCTCTGTGTACTTGGCTTGTCGCTAAAAAGAAAAATGCAAGTTCATGTTTAGTTTTTTTAATTAAAAAATGAAAAACATATACTTATTTTTTGACGTATACATGTGAAGCAGTGTGTATGTTCGTATGCACACATGCCTTTATGTCTCCGTGGATGTTGGAAGGTAACTTGCAGGAGTCATCTCTTCCTTCTACAATGTGGGCTCCTGGGTTTGGACTCAGGTTGCCAGGCTAAGTGGCAACCCTACCTGATGAGCCATCTTGATGACCTGTCACTGTTATGATTTTGGTTTAAAGAGAAGGCTTTTCTGGGAGAGATGAAGGCCAGAACATCAAGGCCTCCCTTTGCTGCCATCTCCTGTGTGTTCCTGCTTTCAAGTGGATCCCAACTCTGATGGAAGGGTTCAGATGTGCATGCTACAACAATCCTGTCTTCACACACTATTCTCCACCCTGTTGTTGGCCTTGAAGAGGTGCCTCTAAACTCTACCCCAGACCCTGGTATTGGAAGCCAAAATACAAGGTCTAAAGTCTGCCCTATTTCTCAAGTCAATAGGGCATTTCACTTGATTTGGAAAATGGAATGAGAAAAGTGACTACAGATTCCTGTCAATAAACTTGACATTAAAATCTTGAGAGTTTGGACTGCAGAGATGGCTCAGTGGTTAAGAGCACTGACTGCTCTTCCAGAGGTCCTGAGTATTCCCAGTCTGTAATGGGGATTCAATGACCTCTTCTGGTGTGTCAGAAGACAGCGATAGTGTAGTCAGATACTTGAAATAAATAAACAGATCGGTAAGAAAGAAAGAAAGAAAGAAAGAAAGAAAGAAAGAAAGAAAGAAAGGAAGGAAGGAAGGAAGAAAGAAAGAAAGAAAGAAAGAAAGAAAGAAAGAAAGAAAGAAAGAAAGGAAGAAAGAAAGGAAGAAAGAAAGAGAAAATCTGAGAGTTCACATTGTTAGGTTTTCCAATAGCCAGGATTCCTGGCAAGACACAGAAGGATTCTTTGGTTATTAGGAACGAAAGGAACTGCTTTATTCAGCTCTTCACAGCACCTATTATTATCAGTCTTGCCTTCCAAGCATCCCTTTCTGTCTCTACAGTTGCCAGAGCACTTATACCTTCTCCTTCATCTTCTCAATCTTCTTCACTGAGCTCCTCCGGACATGCTTCTCCTCAATGCGGACATTGGCTGTGGAGTCAGGGGAGCGAGGGGTCTGCCGGTCCTCTTGCTTTACTGATTTGCCAATTTGCTTCTCTTCTTGCTTCTCTGCTTCCTTCAGTTTGCTCTGAGCACTGATGCTGTCGGCATTGTACATGTGATATGTCTTCATGACCTGTAAGATATTTCCCCTAGAGGTCAAGCCAATGGATTCAACTTCATGTTACAGACTAACAAAACTCAGCAGGGCCTCTCCTACATGAAGTAATATTCACATCTTTCTAAGGGAAAATCCAGTAATGTCTGGTTCAGCACATGTATATTCAGGTCTACACCTAAGTATAGGACAGTTTATTGCAATGGTCCCATATTAATTTCATCACTTTTCAAAACCTTTTATTCATTATTATCTGTAAGCATGACTCTTATACTGACTCAGTGATTTCTATTGCTTAGTCACTTCATGGTACTAAGTAGATAAGAAATAAGAACACCTCTCTTAGACCCTAAGGGTCTGCTTTATCTTCATTAGATACCTAATGTTTCTGACAGAAATATCAATGCCACTTACAATTTACTGAGTACTTAATATATTTTTGGCTTTGTGCCAAGTTAACCCCCCCCCACCCCCACCCCCATACACTTGTTAATTTCATTCATGTAACAATTCTATACCCTAGACAATGAAGGCTGTAGACCTGCTCAAACTCAGATAAGAGGCTGGGAAAGAAGACAATTTGTATCAAGTGTAACTGGAATTGGTCACAAGCAGGAAGAAACATAAAAGGAGAAACACAGGGTAAGGTGTGGTGGTGCGTGCCTTTAATTCCTGCAGTCTGGAAGTAGTGCAAGAAGATCTCAATGAGTTCAAGGCCAGCCTGATCTACAAAGTGATCCCAGGATAGCCAGGGCTATATACAGAGATTTTGTCTTTAAAAACTGGGGTGGGGATGGGGGAGTGGGGGTGGTGAGCAAGGAACATACTTTTTCAAAAGAGCTACTGTCTAGGAATTGAACACTTTTTCTTAGCAAGAAGGCCAGGAAGATAGAGTCTCAGCTCATTTCTAGTCGTCTGAAATATATTACATCCAGCTAAACAGGGGCCAACTCTACTCTGCAGGAAGTTCCTGTTTTCACATAGGCAGCTTTCAGATTCTATGTGGGATTCAAATACTTCATAACAAATCAAGCAATTGGAAATTCACAAGTGCTGAAATTTTGATGTCATGAGGTTTCTTTGAAGAGGAGGAGCAGAAAGCCTAGGAGTGGGGAGTATTTGTGAGTGGCTGACAACAGAGAAAAGTACTGACTCAATATTACTAACAATCTCTCGCATTCAGTGCACACGCCACTCAAAGTCTTACAACTAGTAGATGGCAGGCAGAATTCAAACTTACATCTACCTAACTCCAAAGTCTACATCTTATCCACTAATGGACAGTGACTATCCGCTACATAGGACTGAAGCTGGACTACCTGGGAGGAAAGATAAAGGACAGGCAAGGAAATCCTGAAAAAAGACGCTGATCTCATTTAGAAATGAAACTGATCAAATGAGAGCAGCATCTCATTTAGGGGCTGTTTTAGACTCCAGATAACAATTGGCAATGTCTAGAACTTAGAAGTTGATAGTAGGTAGAGACAGGGAGACATGGAGAGTCCATAACAAAAACATGTGTGTTTTAGAATTTCAGTGGTGCTGAGGCTGGGAAAACCTGGTACCTTGTGGGTATGCCGAGGTTCACCTGGAGTTGGAAGAGGAATACAGAGGTACAGTACAGCCTCAATTATGTCACATTTTAGATTGAGAGAAATTTAAATATTCACCTCACAGTGAACCTGGCATAATTTCCTGGAAGCTTCACCTTCCACTTACTCTGTGTACCAACAATCAATGGTATTAACAAAGCTTTTCTAGGACACCTGACCAGATCATTACTTGTCCAGGTTAAGAAGTTAGAAAGGCACCTGCCCTGCTAGCTGAAGAAGGGCAGACAAGGGGATCTTTTTCTCTTTTTTTTCACTTGAATGAGACAAAGGAATTCAAGCATTAGAGTAAAGCATTATAAAACAGTGAATTTTTATTTTATGAAGTACAGGCTAAAGAGGAAACATGGCAAATGAACATGGGAGATCAAAGCACTCAAATGTAGTAAACCAGCAACTTGCCCTTAAAGAATACAAAGAAGCCTCTCATGAAAAGAAATTAAAATTTTCATAGTCAGGAACTGTTGTATATGCTTCACTTCCAAAATATGAGTAAGCAGTCAGGTGTGGTGGTGGACACCTTTAATCCCAGAACTCAGGAGACAGAGGCAGGTGGATCTCTGAGTTTGAAGCCAGCCTGGCCTATAGAGAGAATCTAGGATAGCCAGGGTTATACAGAGAAATTCTGCCTCAAACCATATGTATGTATGTATGTATGTATGTATGTATGTATGTATGCATGCATGTATATTTACATAGAATGATTTTCAGACATTTGAGGAGGTTTCCAATGTTTTCTAAAATTTGTAAGACCCAAATAGGCAACTCAGAGGAAACAGTATATATATTAAAAAAAAAAGACTGAAAACAGTTTATCAGTAAGAGCCCAAGAGAGATGGAGAATGGGAAAGATATAGCAATATCTTTAAGTAAGAACTCAATGAAGGGAGTTGGGGAGAAGATAGGTGAAAAACCCAAGACTTCCTGGCAACTGGCAATTAAGATTCCATTCTTGTACCTCTTCAAGAAGCATGAACCATGCCCTCCTACCACAGACTTGTAAAAGAGTTTGCACCTTATTTTCATTTGCTGCACCCCCACTCCATATTAAAACCAAATGTCCTGAGTTTAGCACTAACTCTTTTTTTTTATATATTTTTTTAATTACATCTTTTCCTCAATTACATTTCCAATGCTATCCCAAAAGTCCCCCATACCCTCCCCCCCCACTTCCCTACCCACCCATTCCCATTTTTTTGGCCCTGGCGTTCCCCTGTACTGGGTGGAACAACATTATGAACTAACTAGCACTAACTCTTATTTGTCTTTATATGGCTAGTGCCTAATGCCAGGGTCAAATAGACAAACAATATCAGGGGACTATTAGCTGACATTGATTCAAGGGAACAGGTGCTGAATTTCAATTTGAAACAGCCCTGCAACCAGCTGCTGCACCAAGTCAAGGAGACATATTCAGAGATAATACAGAAGCATAAAGCCTCTGGAGTAAAGATAGCCCCAGAGAGTCTCACTATTTCTCTCCCCCGCCCTCTCTCTCATGTTACTGTTTCTTTGACTCTTCATGGCCAATCCATGTGGCTTCCCTGCCTCCATATATACTCTTTCCTGTAGGGGCTTCCTGGGTTTTCCAGACACTGCCTCTCTGTACAATTGAGGCAGACAATCAATCCAAGAGTTCTTTAGGAAGTACTGCACTCTGACTTCAAAGGCATTCCTACAACATCAGAAAGAAAATGAAAACCACTTTACTATGGCTTACAAGCTAGCCAGATCATTGTGATGGAGAGGGGGATAATGGACCAGCATACATATGTGCAAGAATCACTGGGATTGCTCTCTGGGAGAACAGCTGTGGGAAACTCCCCCTGGCACATAATGCTAACTCAGGGAAATCAAAACCCCTTCAGGCAGAAGAAGAAGGTGCAGAGGAATAGCTGGGGTTCTGGATCTCTTGTTTAAAGGCATCTTTATTTAGAGCTACCTGGGCTCTGCCCCTTGGCTCATCAAAGTTTAAAAGTACTTAGATGATCAACCCTTGGGTAATTGGTTCCCTCAAAAGAAGTATTCATGGGTGTTAGGGGCAACTGCAAGAAGACCACTGAAAAATACAGTGGTCTTCATCTCTTCTTTCAATGACCCACAAATCACACATGATTTCTTTCTTTTTTTTCTTTTCTTTTCGTTCTTTCTCCCCCTGCCCCCCTAGACAGGGTTTCTCTGTGTAGCCCTGGCTGTCTTGGAACTCACTCTGTAGACCAGGCTGGCCTCAAACTCAGAAATCTGCCTGGCTCTGCCTCTCAAGTGCTGGGATTAAAGGTGTGCACCACCACTGCCTGGCGACATATGATTTCTATTGCTGACAGGATCAGTGAAAGCAGAAGTCCTTTCCTGTTTTCTTAAATAGACAAATAGGGAAATGCTCTTTAGAAGAAACTCTCCCTATTTCTTCCTAATGCCCAAAGAGTATATATATGGCAAATAGCTTTCCAAAGCTAGCAGCACATGGTAGTATCAAGTTCCTGCTTGAGGAAACCACTATCTCATGTAGGGTGACTAACATCCTGCTTTCCTCAAGACTACCAATTCAGCACTAAAAATATGTCCTAGGAAACTGTTTAAGAGAAGGTTTCACTGTGTCACCCTGGCTGGCCTGGAACTCACGATGTAGAACAGACTGACTTTGAACTCAACCTGCCTCTGCTTCTCAAGTATTGAATAAAATGTGGCTCTCTTCATGAGCACTAGGCTAATCGGCAAAAAGGATATATAGTCACCCAAATCTCAGACCAGTCCTAAGATATTCTCACCCTACATAAACAACAATTTTTAATTCTAGTCTGTAACTTTCCTAATAATCTATACAGAATCTTCAAATTTATTTGGTCCTTCAAATTTATATAGTCTCATATTTTGAAAATATGAATTCCTCAATCATTGTTAGCCATATGGCATGCAGGTATCAGAGCATGTCACTTGCTGCTGCTTCTGGGGAATTGCTGGGTGGAAAACAACAAACTTCACACCAACTTTTATCATCATGCTGACTTGCAGTGGGAGGTGTCCTTCCAAGTGCATGCATCTAGTAGTCAGATCAGGACAGATTCTCAGGTGTCTAATTTAGCAGTCTAGGCTCAGTACACCCAATGCTTCTCAATCTTGGTGCTACTGACATTTGGAGCTTGATAACTATTGCGGCAAATTGTTCTGTACATTGTAGGATCCTCCAGTCACGACAACTAAAAACATCAGCAGACACTGACACACATTCTACTTTGTAGGAATGGGGGAGACCACCCTGTTTAAGGCTCAGTGTACCAGAGTCTGCTCTGTTCTCTCTGGAAGTTCCTGGTGTCTTCTGTTTTTCTTTTTCCATTTAGATGTAAATAGCTAAGCCTTATTTGGGACTTGACAAATCTTAAGTATAATAATTCACCTCAAAGCAGGGAGCAGCACACACGCTAATTCTGCATGTGGATGCTAGGCTTTATGCTCTAGCTCATGGGCTCATGGTGGCCACAGAAGCCATTGCCAATACTGGTCTGAAGACTAAGTACAGAGGTCTCAGGGCTGGGAGATGGCTGAGTACAGAGGCCTAATGACCTGAGTTTGATCCCCAGATCCCACAAGGTGGCAGGAGAGAACAAACTTCTAAGAATGGTCCCTAATGCACACTCAAAATAAATACTAAAAATAATACATAGGGGATGGTAGGCACAGGGCTGGGGTCGGTGGGGAGAATCTTCCATCTTGTCTTTCTCAGAAAAAGCAGCAAGCTCCATGGTTCTCATCCTCATTCCACCACAGCTTACATATTGCCATTTGCTTTCTAAATCAACACTTATGAAGTAAGGCAAAGCTAACAGTTCTTTAGACTCTTCTTCCTCTGCTACCTCACTGCAAAAGCAGTATGCTGGGTCTGAGTTGGTTTGAGGATGTTGCTCGACTTCTGGTAAACAGCAAATAGCAAAGACTCAAGATGCTTATTTATTGGGAAAACAGGAGTCCTAGAATAGCATGCGCCATTGTTATGTTAGAGAGTTCTACAGAGGCAAGACTCAGCTCTTCTTGGTACCTAGAAGATGCTCTAAAAATAAAGAGAAGTTAAGCAATGAAGAGATAAGGTTCAGGAAACTCATCCACTCTGAAAATGGTTCACAATACCATGCTTCTATTTTTAAAAAGTCTTAACTTCATTTGAGAGAAAGAAAAACTTAGGGGACAAAGAGTACCACCTATTACTTGGCTTCATAGATTAAGAGTCAGTGAGTAGAAATTCAAAACAACTGGAGCATCACTGGAGACAAATTAGATGACACTCAAGTCTATTTACCAACAGTTACCATGACATACTGGCCACACCTAAACTTCTGGATCAAGAATTTGAAATTCTGATCTCAGACGCTTGTGGAGCACATCACCACTGTCCTCCCATCCTGTGAAGGAAGGGGGTAAAGCATGGAGAGAGATAAGAGGAAGGCAGGGAGGGAGGGAGGGAGGGAAGGAAGGGGCGGAGGGAGGGAAGAATAGAGGGAGGGAGGAAGAAGTAAATACAGAAGATCATTTTCACCTTCAAATAGGTTAGGGCACCCTAGAAAATGACACATAGTGCTGGCACATCCAAACTTTGGAAAGGGTTGGAAAAGCTACAAGTTGTACAACTGAAGTATTTCTCCTTTAGGCAGAAGGAACTTCCTTGGTGTGTGTTCTCAATGTAATTAACAGAACATGGCTGAGAGAAAACAAACACCAGAGCTCCTGAGGCTCACTGCTACAAACCACAGTCTGAAGAGTTCAAAGCAGACTGCCTTCTTTTCTCCAAGGCCGAAGCTTACCTCTCTGCTGTGTTTGCCATGTTCTCTTTGCCTGAAATGATGCTGCACATTGAAGACTTTAGGATCTGTGCTTCCCTTTACAGCATCTGCTCTGATCTCAAACCATAACTAATCTAAGTTCTGATGCATAGTTTAAGACCTAAATGCTTTCCAATATGCAGAAGTGTGATGTAGGCTACATTCCTTGTCATCAAGTTTGGGGTCCCTAGCTTGCTGGTAATGACCTAGACCTTGGCTGGTTTCTTTCAGTGGTGCCCTAGATGAAGCCAGAATAAAATTGCACAACTGGAAAAATATTTTTTGGCTTATTTGATTTTGAAAAAAAATTAGTGTGGAAAAAAAATGGGTGGGTCACCCCCAATGGGGAATAGGCACTGTCCTCAGCCTCAGTTGAGTTCTGTTGTTGACGTGAGTATGGCTACAAACTGCCAAATGCTGCTTCTCTCTATGATAAAAGAGCCAGGCAGCCCATCTGATTTACCGAGTAAAGCTCGTTCAGGACCTTCATCAAATCATCTTGGAGCTGCTGGCCAACTTCTTTACTCTGTAAAGAAAAAAGGAAGGAAGGTTAATTGAAAACCAGAAGGAGATAGGAGGTGGCAGCAAAGACAAGAGCAGCACAGGCTCTACAAATGACACAAATTCAATTATAGCCCAGTATTTAACCTAGCAAATCAGATAGCCAATTATGTCAGTTTACTCAGAGTTTTAATGAAATGAAATGGGCCTTTTCTATAGTCCAGTAGAGACAATCATATAGAGGGAAAATAGGTTACAGCCCTTGATTTTTCAAATTGGTCTCAAAAGCAGGCTTGAGAGCAACATCCTACCCAGCAACTGTGATTAGATAGACCATGCTTTCTCAGATATTTGGAGGCAAAACTCCATTGGATTCCTAAGGAAATTAAGGTGTCCAACATGATTAGACAGCAAAAGAATATAAACATTCAAGGACTTCAGAGACCCTAAACTCAGTAGAAAACTCCAAGCAGGAAGGTACTGTACTGACAGCACACTGACCTCAGCAGGCTAGTGTCCGCAGGCTTGGACTGCGCATTCCTTCTCCACAGAAGGGAAAGCACCTAAAACTGAGTGCATTTGCTTTTTCTGGCACAGATGTTAAGACCTACAGGTCCCTCAATTCTCACTTGTTTCACTTCTTCCCCAGCTTCCTAAGGCAGTGGCTCTTCAATAACAATGTCTTGCAACAGCAGTTACTGATACCTGATTCTGATAATATTAAGGAGTTTCCAACAGACTAATTCTGAGCAGCAGTAGCTCTCTGATCCTTTATTGTTGCCTACCATAGGTTGCATCTGACCATGAAGAATAGTAGAAATAGGGGTGGAGAGATGGCTCAGCGGTTAAGAGCCCCGACTGCTCTTCTGAAGGTCGAGAGTTCAAATCCCAGCAACCACATGATGGCTCACAACCATCTGGAATGGGATCTGATACCCTCTTCTGGGATGTCTGAAGACAGCTACAGCAAGGCAATGGGGCCAGAGCAAGAAGAAGAAAAAAGTGTCTGAAGACAGCTGCAGTGTACTTAACATATAATAAATAATCTTAAAAAAAAAAAGACTTATAAAAAATAGTACAACTAGAAGAATGAGGAAGTAGGAAAGAAATGTATTTTCTATACCAAATGTTAATAGCCAAAAATGCAGAGAATAAAAACAATTGGTTATTGTTTTCAGAACCAAAAATTCAGATACCTACAACAGCTGAGCACACTCTTTTTACTTTTCCATACTAGGAATTAAACTTGGGATCTTGTGGGTACCAGACAAGCACTCTACCACTGAGCTGCATCTCCAGCCCCTAACATATCACAGCTCATTTCTGAAGCAAGGGAAGAGTCCTTTCATTCATACTCATACTCATACTCTCTACTCTCTCTCTCTCTCTCTCTCTCTCTCTCTCTCTCTGTGTGTGTGTGTGTGTGTGAAAGACAGAGACAGAGAGGGAGAGAGAGAGAGAGAGAGAGAGAGAGAGAGAGAGAGAGAGAGGAGAGAGAGAACATGTATAACCCCCACAGGGCACACTGAGGGCAGAGAAAACTTGCCTGAGTCAGCTCTTTCCAACATAAAGTTTCTGGGCATAAAACTCAGGGTGTCAGTATTGTTAATAAGTGACTTATCTTGCCAGCCTGAGCCTGAGCATTTTAAAAACTATTTTGCCACTTTATAATTAAGTTCTTTGGCTAATTTTTTTCTATTAGTGTATTCATTATGGAAATAACATAGGTGTGACTTCTATCATGAATACTTACCCAGGATATAACATAGGTGTGACTTCTATCTTGAATACTTACTTGTTTTGTATTTGGTAATTTTAAATATGGGGTGGAAGGACCACAAATTAGCAACTAAACCAGTTGCTGCTAGTCTCAGCTTTCCTATCACTTGCTGTGTCTTTATTACTTTCATTGTTGCATTGACAATTGAGGTTACTGAGGTTTCAGTTCAAGAAGGTGCCTTCCATCTTGTTGGGGAAGGGATGGTGGCAGGAATAAGGAAGTGGGCAGATCACAAAGCAGAGAATAAGCAGGCTGAAGTCCTGCCCCCCATGGACCCCCTTCTTCCAGGAAGTTTCCACCTCCTAAAGGTTTCATAACCTGCCCAAATAGAGCCACCACCTGGGGCCAAGTGCTCAAACACATTGGCCTATGAAGGACATTTCATATTCAAATCATAGTGTTTGCTGTAATTTGGCTGTTCTGGCCAATTTCTCCAGGCTTAATTTCTTTTCTGTAAAATGAAAGTTGTTCTGTCATATTGTAAGACCTGGAACTTTGACATATCTAGAGGAAAACCCAGGGAAGATATCCCAAGATATATGCAATAGCAAGGACTGAAAAGAACTCTAATAGCACAGAAAATAAACTTAAAAACTGGGAAAATGGGTAACATCAAATTAAAAAGACATTTTGTATAGCAAAGAAAACAACTACCAGAATGAAGAGAGCCATAGAACAGGAGAAAGGACTTTTCCAAGTAACTATCTGGTTAACTATCTGATTATCTAGAATCTACAAATACCTTCAAGACTTAAACACCTCAATGCCCAAATCATCTAGCCAATAAACGGGCTACTGAACTGAACAGAGAGTTCCTAAAGAAATACAAGTGGCTAGTATTAGCATTCCCTCTAGGCCATGTTCACAGTTACCTGGCAGTAGCCAGGTATGCCTGACTCACTATAAAGGGGGCTACCTGCACCCTCCTCTCTTTCTTATCCTCTTATCTTCTTACTCTCTTACTCTGTGTCTCTTCTCCCTCTCTCCATTTGTTCCTGGCTGGCCTCCCCCCTCCCTCTTCCTCTCCCTCCCTCTCTTTCTCTCTCTGCCTTTCTCTGTCTCTACTTCCTTATCAACTCCCCTTCTCATGCCCTAAATAAACTTTATTCCATACTATATCCATCATATGGCTGGTCCCTCAGGGGAAAGGGATGCCTCAGCATGGGCCCACAGAGGCACCCCTGCACCTCACCATATCTCATTCTATTAAACATATTCTTAGCCCTTCTCTTTTTTATAAAATACAACAGCCAGTAAATATTTGAAAAATGTTCAACATCCTTAGCTATCAGAAAAATGCAAATTAAATTGCTTTTAGATTCCATCACACCCCAGTCAGAACGGTGTCATAAGAAAACAGTAACAACAAAGCTGAGTTTTAAGAGCTACAATGGAGCTATAAGGCCCAGCTATACCAATCTTGGGAGTATACTAAAGGACTCTGGGTAAACATACCAGGGATATAAGTACATACATGATTACTGCTGCATTATTCATAATTGCCAGGAAATGAAACAATTCTAGATGTTCATCAACAAATGAATAGAGAAATGAAATGTGGTGCATGTATACAAAAAAGTTTATGTAGTCAAAAAAAAAATGAAATGAGTTTTGAAAGGAAATAAGAAAAAAAATGGCAGTAACTGAAAACTATGTGAAGTGAAATAAGTCAGACTCAGAAAAGCAAATATCACATTTGTTCGCTCATAGAGAATCCAGATTTAAAATTGAATGTGTAGGTTATGAAACTGGACAGGAGCCGGGCGTTGGTGGCACACGCCTTTGATCCCAGCACTTGGGAGGCAGAGGCAGGCGGATTTCTGAGTTCGAGGCCAGCCTGGTCTACAGAGTGAGTTCCAGGACAGCCAGAGCTACACAGAGAAACCCTGTCTTGAAAAACCAAAAAAAAAAAAAAAAAAAAAAAAAAAAAAAAAAAAAAAGAAAAAAGAAAAAAGAAAAAAAGAAAAGAAAAGAAAAGAAAGAAAGAAAGAAACTGGACAGGCCATTATGAAAGGGGAGGAAGAGATTTTAAGCAAGCTGGGAAATAGAGTAATGGGATACATGTCATCAGAAAGCAGAAGCTGGTGTTAACTGGGGGAAGAAAGGGAAACAGCTGGAAGGAGGAACATAGGAGGGAGCAAGAGGGCACAATATAATGATGCACATGTATGAAGATGCTGGGGTGGAACTCATCACTTTATATGCTAGCCTAAAATACTAATTTTTTTTTTAAAAAGACCTTTTCTTAATGTCTGTGTTGGTTTCTCTAATGCTATGGACTAAAACACTGATCAAAAGCAACTTGGGGGAAAAGGGTTTGTTTGGCTTACATAGCCCAGCCAATGTCCATCAATGAGGAAACCCAGAGTGGAAGCTCAAGGCAGGGATTGAAGAGAGACCACTGAGGAATGCCACTTGTTGGTTAGCTCCCATGCTCACTTTCAGCTGCATTTCTTACACAATCCGGGCCTACCTGCCTATGGCACTGCACACAGCGGGCTAACCCCATTACATCAATTAGCAACTTTAAAATGTCTCACAGACACTCTAAGGACAACCTCTGAGCTCCTTTTTCCCAGTTGATTCTTTAGGTCTGTGTTGTAAATTTGTGTCAAGTTGACAGCTGAAGCTTACTATGACACCAATTTCTACCATTCTGTGGTTCTACATGATGCTTTGCCTGTCTCTTTATTGTAAGAACAACATTAAATATTAGTCTTTTCTGTCAAACACATTTTGTCTATAAGGAAGAATTCAAATCTTTTGATTCTCCCCACCTTATAAAACCTTCATGTAAATGCTTTAGTCTCCCACTCAGTAAAGCTTTTATTTATACAAAGGCCCTGTTGCAGCATTCTTGGCCCCTTTGTATTTTCTCTGTGCGGATTCTTATAAAAACTAGCCAATCATGAAGGACTGAGGTAGAATCCCATCCCACAGGAAAAGACAGTTACTACTTGCTTTAGAATAAAAACCAACAACACTTCTTGGCCTTGTGTGCCTAATCAAGAATAAAATTTCTCTTGTTTTGCCTTATTGAGACACTTCAGTTGGAATTGTGGTCACTTTCTTTGTGGCTCCACCTTATTTCTACCTGTGGGTCCATATTAGAGCCAAGCAGACTGGCTTCAGAGCAGAGTAAAAGACAGGGCACAAGTTCTCTGTCAGGACCCAGATGTTAGCAAAATGAAAGCTTCAGGGATTTCTCACCTATTTTAGATTTCCCATTCCTAGTTCCTCTGGTTCAGTCACCTGGGAGGACAGTAGCTTTCAACTGTTGGTCTACAACTTCCCATGGAATTTCCTCCCATGGAGAGGAAGGCTGAGTTCCACAGAAGCAACAGAGGAGCAAGAAGGCAAAGAGAGGAGAAAATGACTCACCATCTGCCTCCGAGTCACCAGGTCAGAGGTGAGCATGAGTATCACTATCCGCTGCCCACCCTTCCAGCCCCAGAAGCTCTCCTTGCCAGCTTTCCAGCCGTTCTCACCACATCCTTAGGTTTAAATGGCAACGGTTAAATGAGATGGTACCTGATCCTGTGCTAGGTTGCTTAGCCAGGACTTAAAGTAGGAGTCCAGGAGTGGGAAGAGGAAGGGAGGGAAGAGGAGGGACAGTCTAACCAATAGAACAGCAATTAAGACAGGCAGCTGTTTCCTTTTGTGTTCTGATTAGTTGGGAGGACCGATGAACTATTAGCCCTGTTTATTTGAACAAGCTGCTGAAGCAATCAGATTTACCGTTCCCTCTGGCTGGGCTGGGAACACACGTGTAGCTAGCTCTAGTTAGCTCAGTTAAAATATACAATTAAAGCTCCTAACGAGCAATTCTGACCCAGAAGAGAGGCAGGAACTGGCCAGTGTCTCTCCTTTCACAGATGATAAAAGGCCACCTGTTCTCCAACTCAGAAGCCTTAACGGTAGCCTTCAGGGAAAAGCAAGGCCCCAGGAAGTGCTTCCGTGCAGATCTCCACTGAGGGGTTAAAAGAGCTGGGAAGCTACTAGGGAGCCCCACCCAAAGACAAGGAGCACATTTATTCCTAGGGACAACAACACTGATGAAGCCAAGTAGAAGACAATGAGGACTGCAGAGCTTTCCCTTCTCTATAAAGGAGCAAAGGGGTTTCTAGGCAGGGAAGAAAAGGAATTTACAGTGCAGTCTTTGTGCACCAACACACGGCCTGGATCTCTTTTCTTTAAGATTTCTTGGAAGAGAATGAGTCATCTAAACATTGCAGGAAACCAAACAGAAGTTGGGGGTGGCTAACTTTGGGTAAAGTTTTTCTTTTAAATGTTTGCATAGTTATCTTTGTCAAAAAAAAAAAAAAGGAAGAAGAAAAAAGAAAGGTAGCTAAATTTAGACTAGAAATGTGGCACAATTAACAATGGACTCGGAAGTGCAATGGTGTACTCAGATCTGGATCTTTCATTTTGAAACTTATCACAACCTTTTTGGCTAGAGTGGGAGCCCCACTCTGCCTGGGACAAAAGCAGGTCTCGTCAGAAATAAGATTGCAACAGCTCCTTCCAGCTGTGAGCTTACAACACCAGCAAGAAGCCTTCCTTTTCTAACAGATAAGGGCTGGACAGGACTGGAACACATAGCCTCATCTCCACATTGTCCATCACCCACCCAAGTGTAAGGCAGCAGAAGGTGTGGTCTGCTCTGCCTGGATGTAGGACTGTCACTTGCCCCTTTAAAAGGTTATTTTATTATTTTTAATTATGTGTAGGTGTGTGTGTGTCTGCATGTGGGTATGTGGAAGGGAGTGCAGATTTCCAGGGAGGCCAGAGGCACCAAATCCCCTGCGTTTGCTGTTAACGTTACTAGCTGACAGATGACTGGGACCTAACTAAACTTGGGCCTCTGCAAGAGCATCAGTGCTCTGAACTGTTGAGCCATCTGTGCACTCCTTGCCCCAACTTTGTACTTTCTTAATACATTTCCTGAATGTCAATGTTTTTATTTTTTGTTAGATAGAAACAAAACAAATGAACAGACAAATGAACAAAGAACCCACCAATTATGAAAGGCTTCTAAAACTAGTCTGCACCAGGAGAGGCACTGATTCTTTACTTTTCTACTTATTCAGACCCGCACAGTTTACCTATCTACACTACAGAACTTCTATTAGGCACAAAATCTCTCCTTATTTGTAGATGTGTGTATATTTACGAAAGCATGTTTTTGTCATGTGATAGAAGCTAATTTCAGGGTCCCAAGGCCGAAGCTGTCAGTAGGTAGAAACAGCAGGGTCATTTAATTCTGTGACAATGAGATTGGGTCAGCAGTTTTCCAAAAAGGAATCAAATTTTCAAGTGCACAGATCTCTACCAGTGCTAGCATCATCTCTTTACCCCCAAAGATATATCAGAGGCCAACTGTTCAAAGAAAAAAATCTAATTTAAAACTGAATGGACATTTCCAGATCTCAGAGGAAAGGGATATAAATGTTCTATTAAGCTCTGCAGCAGGAGACAAGCCACCAGATCCAGGGTGGAGGTTTCAGGGGCACTCTATTTCAAAGAGGCCGAGTTCCTGAGCTGGCACTTTGCCCAGAATGCTTTGAATGGTTAAGATAGGGTTTAAGGGAATGGGCTATTAGGTATCAAGCCAATGTTAGGTGATGGTGGTAACTGAACCTGGCTGGCCTCTCCCATCCAACTTAGTCCAAAAACCAAAAACAAAACAGAAAACTAAACAAACAGTGGTTCAGTAGGGGCTATTGTTACAGGGGTACAGAGAATGGTGATCTAGCAGGTCAGAGCTGAGAAATGACTTCTGAATTTCCCTTCAACCGTATTTCCTTGCTTGTGTGTAGGAAGGACCTTGTTAGTCCCCATTCATCCACAGATGAAGAAACCAACAATGACTACCAAAGTTGTGCTCTACTGGAACTCATCCTCTGGGGAACTCAAGGTCATACAATACATAGATATACTGCTAGGAGGATAGTTTGGTGGTAGAAGGCTTGCCCAGCAGCTTAAGGCTTTGGTGGTGGTGAATCTCCAGCATGTCAAATGATAACAACAGCAATTATATCGAAGCACAAATATTGTGAAGAAAGGCTGGCTTGGAGTTGCCATGTGAGAAACACTGGTACTGCTTGACATTTTGAATACGGGTAGGAGGCAAGGATGTTTTGAAATTATAATCCAGTATGTCTACAATGAAAATCTTATGTGTAGCGCCTTCTTGTACTTCCTACTCTCTTCTGATTTTTAAATACTAGTCATAACTCACTAAATTTAAAGTAGCAGTGATAGGATTAGAGCCCACCAACCAAGACAGGAGCTAAATAACTTCCCCTCTTGAGACAGCTGATTACAGTTCAAAGTAGGTTTAGCTCAATTACTGAATTCTGGCAAGGCAGAAAGGCAGCTGGATTTTAGGGAATATACAAAAAAAATCCATCAGCAAATATTTATAGAACATCTACTATATGTCATGTACTTGTGACTTGAATATAAAACAGAGAGTTTAAAAGTTCACAGTCTGCTGAGAAAGATAGATATTGACCTGCCGTTCGAGCCTATCAGAATGTGAGTCTTTATCCATCTTAAAGACATTAATAGAAATGGGATGATCCTAGTGTAAGGATTTCTTGTTCCTTATCTTGTCCTGCTTGCCAGAAACAGAAATCTGAGTTTTTAAAAATCCAGCTATTACACAGTAAATCCTTCTACTTTGCATTTGCCTTTCTAATTACAAATGGCTGTTTCAGTCATAATGACACTGCTTTAGAGTAAGTGGATCTCAAAAGCTTATATACTGGCTAAAAATGTTTGGAATCTTTTGAGTTTGTAAGCACCATAAAAGCTAATTTCACCAATAACCATTTCACTTGGAAGTTAATGAGTATAGCTAAATTTCCCTGGGGAGTGGGGGGAAGTCATATTACGGAAAAAAAAATGTCAGAAACCTGACACACTATAAATCCCACTACTTGTTTCAGATTCCTGTTGAATTATTTACAAAACATAGTATTAAAGTATCCCAAAGCCTCCCCCATTGCCACCTGCGGCAGTTGGGAGAGTTGGCCCTGGAGCCACGAGAGAGCAGGTGAGCTGGCCCTACACTTGCTTGGGAGCAGAGTAGAGCTGGCCCTGGTGGAGGAGGCACAGGTGAGCAGGGCTGAAGGCAAGAGCATAGGAGAGGTGGCCCCCCACTCATCTGCCATGCAGCAGTGTGGGTACAGGTGTGATACCCCTACCTTGCTGCCACCCATCGTAGTCAGAGAGCTGGTACTGCTGGCATGAGAACCAGAGAGCAAGCCCTGCCCTCTCACTAGCTGTAGAACACAGGGAAAGTGGGTCTTTTCCTGCACCTCACCTGGACAACACAGTGGAGCTGATGGCAAAGGCACAGCTAAGCCAGCCCCAAGGGAGTGAGAGCAGGAGCACTGTCCCACCCCTTTGAAGGCTGCAGCACATAGGAGAGTAGGCCCCATACCTCGAATGGGCAGCACAGTGGAGCTGGCTCCAGAGGCACAGGTGCAGGTGAGTCAGTCTCAAGGGTGTGAGAGCAGGAGAGTGACCCTGCCTCCTGCTGATGGAAGTTTTCAATGGCCTAGCTGGAGCAGTGCTGGAGAGCTTATCTTGGTGGTATAGTTAAGAGAGAGCCTGCATGCTGACCAGCTCAGCTACCACCCATGCACAGATCCAGGGCTCTGAGTTGGCCCAACTCAAAATTTGAATAATCCGAAAATGTTTAGGATGTGCGAAAGGTCTAGGCCTGCTGACCCAAAGTTGCAGGATCTCCCTGACAAAGAGCAACAACAGGATAACCAGGAGGAGTCCTGGTGAGGAGCCAATATTGATGGTATCATAGAATCCAGAGATCTCGAACCAGACCAGACCAGTAACTCATGGAATGAATATTTGCAAGTGAAATGTGTGGCCAGGGGGATACACTGTGACATATTACAGCTTCCACAATGAGATGTTTTCTATGCTTTGCTTGTTTTTTGTTTGTGTATGTTTTATTTTGTGGGGAAGGTTGTCAGGGCAAAGGGCAGACATGAGGGGATGGGGAGATGAGCAGGACTGGGGTGCATGATGTGAAACTCACAAAGAATAAAAAGCTAAAAACAAAACACAACAACAAAACCAAAACCAATCAAACAAAATAAGAGCCCAAAGCCATTAAAATATAAAATCACTGAGAACTAATGGAGGAGCGATCTCTCTTGAGCAGCTTACACCTGACATAGATTCAAGAGTGTTATGTAAGCAATTGCAGTGTTTTTCTTGTACCAAGTTTACTATCCTTTGCATCAGAGTCCAGTAATGAAAGATAAAGACTTTTCCTATTTTCCCACCATTACTTCTCAGCAAATACCAAATTAGTATATTTTTGGATCGGAGTGTGTTAGAATGCCTAATTTTAGAAACTGCTGCTTAAATTATAAGAATGAATGAACATCTCTCAATAATAAGCTTAAGCTTACCAATAAATAGGTACAGACTAGATGAATACATCAAAATAATAGATCCAAATCTCTGTAGTCTTTAAGGAATACACTTTACTGGTAAAGAGATAAAGAATAGAAGAAAATCTATCAAGAAATGGCAGCTGGAAAACAAGCTGGCATATCTACTCTGAAATCCAACAAAGTAGAAATCAAATCAAAATTAGAAGAGATAAAGAAAGCCATTACATACTAATAAAGGGAAAATCATTAAGAAGATATAACTGTAAAATATATACAAAACATTCTAGCTTCCAATTTCATAAAGTAAACCCTGATGGACATAAAAGGTCAGATAGGTCCCACATCAATAATAATACAGAGTGATTTTGATACCTCATTGTCATCTTTAAATAAGGCATCCTACTAAAAATCACCAAAGAAGCCTCAGGACTAACCTGCACCATGGTTCAAATGGACTTAGCAGATAGACAGAATATTCCATCTAAAAGCTATAGAATAGATGTTATCAGCATCCCATGTCCCCTTCTCTAAACAATGCCATGTTCTAGACATAAAGCAAGACTTACAAAATACAAAAGAACTAGAATGATTAATTGTATCTTATCCCATCAAACAACAAAACAATAGTAAGAAAAACCATATAAATTATTTTAAAATATATATGTGGAAAAACACTCTAAGATGAGAAATATGAAATTTAAAAATTCTTAAAAATCAAATGAGAATAAAAGTACAACCTACCAGAAAATTTGCTAGTTCTAAAAAGAAAGTTTATAGCTATGAATACTTATATTAAAAATATATGAAACGTGGCGCACGCCTTTAATCCCAGCACTTGGGAGGCAGAGGCAGGCGGATTTCTGAGTTTGAGGCCAGCCTGGTCTACAAAGTGAGTGCCAGGACAGCCAGGGCTACACAGAGATACCCTGTCTCAAAAAACCAAAAAAAAAAAAAAAAATATATATATATATATATATATATATATATATATGAAACAACAACAAATAAATAAACAAACCCTCAAAGCTAACAATGTGCTTTGGGACCTTAGAAAAAATAAGAACATGCCAAACCCCAAAACAGTGAACAGTAATACACAATAAAGAGCTCTTTCTCTTCCAGTCCTAGGCGCTGAAGGCGAATGTCTACTTATTTCCAAGGCTGGACATTAGAGGCATAGAAACAGTGTCTAGGTGACTTTGGGTACCCTCAAATAGACTGGGACATACAAGGAACAAAAGACACAAAGGCAAAGAGGACACAGATCTCAGGACATAACATCAACTCAGGAAGAAAAGCAAGCAAAGGCTTAGAAAGCAAAAGAAACAGCATAGTAAGTGCTTGCAAGCATCTGCCCTCCTACAGTATTGAATCCCAGGAGCTGTAAAGTAGGAAGAATGCCTTGTGGTTCTCAGATGGCTGGGCTGAGACATGAGGTGACAGAGCTCATCTGAAAATTGGCATGTGAACACCGAGAGGAGGAAAACACCCGGGTAGGAATGAAACAGTCAGCAGCACTCTACAGGAAATGCCTAAATGAGAAAACTGCTGATCAAACGAGAAGAGGAACTTAGCAGTACAGCCAGTTCATCAGGAAGCAGTGTACTGTTAGAAGTCTTCATTCGTCTTAGAATCCCAGTCTATCAACAAATGGTGCTGGCACAACTGGTTGTTAACATGTAGAAGAATGCGAATCGATCCATTCCTATCTCCTTGTACTAAGGTCAAGTCTAAGTGGATCAAGGAACTTCACATAAAACCAGAGACACTGAAACTTATAGAGGAGAAAGTGGGGAAAAGCCTTGAAGATATGGGCACAGGGGAAAAATTCCTGAATAGAACAGTAATGGCTTGTGCTGTAAGATCGAGAATTGACAAGTGGGACCTCATGAAACTACAAAGCTTCTGCAAGGCTAAAGACACCATCAATAAGACAAAAAAACCACCAACAGATTGGGAAAGGATCTTCACCTATCCTAAATCAGATAAGGGCCTAATATCCAATATATATAAAGAACTCAAGAAGGTGGACTCCAGAAAGTCAAATAACCCCATTAAAAAATGGGGCTCAGAACTGAACAAAGAATTCTCACCTGAGGAATACCGAATGGCAGAGAAACACCTGAAAAAATGTTCAACATCCTTAATCATCAGGGAAATGCAAATCAAAACAACCCTGAGATTCCACCTCACACCAGTCAGAATGGCTAAGATCAAAAATTCAGGTGACAGCAGTTGCTGGCGAGGATGTGGAGAAAGAGGAACACTCCTCCATTGTTGGTGGGATTGCAAGCTTGTACAACCACTCTGGAAATCAGTCTGGCGGTTCCTCAGAAAATTGGACATAGTACTACCGGAGGATCCAGCAATACCTCTCCTGGGCATATATCCAGAAGATGTCCCAACCGGTAAAAAGGACACATGTTCCACTATGTTCATAGCAGCCCTATTTATAATAGCCAGAAGCTGGAAAGAACCCAGATGTCCCTCAACAGAGGAATGGATACAGAAATTATGGTACATTTACACAATGGAGTACTACTCAGCTATTAAAAAGAATGAATTTATGAAATTCCTAGCCAAATGGATGGACCTGGAGGGCATCATCTTGAGTGAAGTAACACAATCACAAAAGAACTCACACAATATGTATTCACTGATAAGTGGATATTAGCCCAAAACTTAGGATACCCAAGATATAAGATACAATTTGCTAAACGCATGAAACTCAAGAAGAATGAAGACCAAAGTGTGGACACTGTGCACCTTCTTAGAATTGGGAACAAAACACCCAGGGAAGGAGTTACAGAGACAAAGTTCGTAGCGGTGATGAAAGGATGGACCATTTAGAGACTGCCGTATCCAGGGATCCATCCCATAATCAACTTCTAAACGCTGACATCATTGCATACACTAGCAAGATTTTGCTGAAAGGACCCAAATATAACTGTCTCTTGTGAGACGATGCTGGGGCCTAGCAAACACAGGAGTGGATGTTCACAGTCAGCTATTGGATGTATCACAGGGCTCCCAATGGAGAAGCTAGAGAAAGTACCCAAGGAGCTAAAGGGATCTGCAACCCTATGGTTGGAACAACATGATGTACTAACCAGAACCCCGGAGCTCTTGTCTCTAGCTGCATATGTATCGAAAGATGGCCTAGTCAGCCATCAATGGAAAGAGAGGCCCATTGGACTCGCAAACTTTATATGCCCCAATATAGGGGAATGCCAGGGCCAAAAGAATGGGAATGGGTGGGTAGGGAAGTGGGGGGCGCTATGGGGGACTTTTGGGATAGCATTGGAAACGTAATTGAGGAAAATATGTAATAAAAATATTAAAAAAAAAAAAAAAGAAATATTTGCAAAAAAAAAAAAAAAAAAAAAAAGAATCCCAGTCTAGAGAAAGGAAGAGGCTCCAGGGGTTTAATCATGAATATGACATTCTCTTGACACTTCAGGTACCATGGTTGGCTCTAAGAGGAACATAATGCCTACTTTATAATACTGAGTAGATCTCCCCAGGTGCTGTGCTGGCTTATATCTTCTTGTCTTTGTGTATGCCAATTACAGTGGCAGCTATTACCATCAGTCATGGCCCATATACACTTTTTAAAAATCCGTATCCTTCTGGATAGCACTTTCCTTCTCACTAGCACCTTATCACATGAAAATCATTTAACTGTGAGAAGGAAAAGGCCAGAGTTTGGGCTTGTGTGTGTGTAAATATTTACTATTAAAAGGCAAAATTAGTAGTCTCTTGTGGGGTTTTAAATATATATAATATATATGTAAAATTAGTGAATAGTAAATCAGCAATAGAATCTGGGTGGGAGTCAGGGAAAAGATATTGTTAAATAAGCAGTAGAGGGTTAATCTATAGTAAACGTTGGCAAGTCAAGAATATACCCCCATAGGCTGTCAAGATGGCTTAGTGGATAAAGGTATTTGCCACCAAGCCTGAAAACCTGCATTTGATTCCTAAGATTCAAGAAGTATTAGGAGAGAACTAATTCATGCAAGTTGTCCCTTGAACTCCACATTCACACCAGGCATATGCACCTGCACACACACACACACACACACACACACACACACACACGTAAAAAACAAAAACTAAACTAAGAAACACTTTTAAAAAGAATTTATGATGTAAGAAAATCCACAGAATCAACTAACCTGGACCCATAGGGGCTCACAGAGACTGAACTGGCTACTAGGGAGCCTGGATAGGACTGACCTAGGCCCTCTGCATATGTTACAGTTGTGTAGCTTGGCATTCTTGTGCAACACCTAACAGTGGGGCAAGAGCTTTCTCTGACTCTGTTGCCTGCCTGTGAGACCCTTTCTCCTACTGGGTGGCCTCTTCTAGCCTTAATAGGAGAAGAGGTGCCTAGGCTTATTGCTATTTGATATACCATGGCTAGTTGATATCCATAGGAGGTCTGTGCTTTTCTTATAAATATATGGAGAAGGAGCTGGGAAATGGGGTGGGAAGAAGGGGAAAGGACTGAGAGGGGAAACTGCAGCCAGGATTTTTGAATAAATAAAGAAACAAGAATACATGCTATAGGCTGGGTTTGGTAGTATACACCATAATAATCCTAGCACTCAGGAATCTCAGGCAGGATGGGAAGTTAGACCTGCCTTGGCTGCATGGTGAGACCATGTATCAAAAAGCAAAGCAGAACAAAATATTAAATGGAGAATACAAGTTGTAATTCATGGTAACCACTAAAGAGATAGTGTCACTAGCAATCTAAGAGGAGGGAAACTCTGTAAACTATATAAAAAGAAGGAATGAACTCATCTGCTAATGGGTTACTCAGGCAAACAGACTGAATTCTAGTTGTCAATAGCGGAGGACTTGATCACAGAGGGTAGCACCATGTTTTTGGTGGGTGATGGTATGTACTGTCATGTGTCTTAATTTTGGTCAGTTCAAAGCTGCACTTTTCAAGAATACTCCTCATTCTTTCCTGCATATCCAACCTTCTCTGGGATAATTTCCATTCCATTTAAATATTATTTAGAGTCAAGGATGGTGGCACAGGCTTGTAATTCCAGCATTTCTCAGTGGCTAAGGCAGGAGGGAAGTCCAAAGCTAGCCTTGGCTACATAGCATGAACATAAGGTTTTATTATTTCTTTCAGTGTAGGTCTGCTGGTGATAGGTTTTTCATATCTTCTTATTTGGAAATCTCATTAGTTGGCCTTCACTTCTTAAGGATACGTCTTTCTACTGTCTCCTATCTTTCATTGTTTTTTATTGAGAACCTAACAGTTAACTTTGTTGTTGCTTCTTTGAGTGCAGCTGTAAGACACTTCTGTAACAGCTTTCATCAATGTGACCATAATTCACCTACACACAACTTTCTTTGTATTCATCCTACCTGGAGTTCATAATGTGTTTTTACTCTGTAATAACTTCATTAGTTGTAGACAGTTTATAGCCATTTTTCTTCAACTAATGCTTTCTTCATTCTTTTTTTTTCTACTGGAACTTCAAATAATCACACTAGGCCTGTTCATGTCTGATGCTTTTTTTTCTCTTTGTTCATTCTTTTATCACTCCGATCTTCAGGATAACCCATCTTCAGCTTTGTTTAATCTATATATTAAGCTTTTCTTTTAGTTACTACATTTCCATCATAAAATTTTGTTTTGCTTTTATTATTGATATGTAATTCACATAACATACAACCTGCTAGTTTAAAATATTCAAAATTCAATAATTTAATGTCACAAAGAATTTGTAAACCATCACCACTAATTTCAGAATACTGTCATCACACTAAAAGAGACCTGATAACTGTTAGTAATCACTTCTCAACCTTCCCCTCAGCTCCTAGCAACCACTAATCTACTTTCTGTTTCTATGAACTAGAATATTCTAAATATTTCCTATAAAGGGAATCTTATGGTATGTGGTCTTTTGTATCTGGCATCTTTTATTCAATACAATATTTTCAGAGTTTATCCATCCTGTCAGTATGTATTAGAAGCTCCTTTCTTTGTGGGTATGACAATGACAGGGATGGAACCAGGGCCATGCACATGTTAATAAGCATGTCCTGCTTTAGGGAGCTACACTTCTCTGCCTCAAATTCTATCTTTCTTTTCAATGGATGAATATTACAAATGAACAACAAATTTTGTTAACATTTGCTTAACTGCTTTATGAACATAGATTATTTCCACTTCTTGACATTATAAATAATGCTACTGTGTACAAAGTTTTTCTGGAAGTATGTTTTTATTTCTCGTCAGTTTATATCCAGGAGTGAAAGTGCTGAATTGTAGGTTAACTCCAGGCTTCGGTTTTTATAGAATTATCAAGCTTTTTTTAATACAGGGTCTCTCTCTAGGTAGTTCTTTAGTCCCCAAATACTAAAATTATAAGCATGTGCCATCATGCCCAGCTCCTCACTAACATTTCATTTTCTCTCTCTTTTTCTTTCTTAAGTTATAGCCACCTTTATGGTTATGACTTGTTACTTCATTGTGGTTTTGCAGAGATCTTTATAATTCTTACTGGCCATTTGCTGATCTCCTTTGGAGAAAAGTTTTTTCCAGCTTTTATGCATTTTAAAACTGGATTGCCTCTCATTGTTAAGATAAGAGTTCTTTTTATATCATAAATACAAACCCTTTAGAAAATATGTGATTTGAAAATATTTTCTCTTATTCTATGGGGCTGTATTTTCTTTTCCTTGAAAGTATTCTCAGAAAGTTTTGTACATTGGTATCTCATTTAAAGTTATCATTTATAATTTTGTTATCATTTAATTTTTTAGACTATGAAACATAGTGTAAAGAGTATATTTGATAACAACCTTATTTGGATCTCCCATGAGGCTATTATTTCTCAGTTTTTGATCATAGTTATCTGATTTCTACATGTGCCTATTTTTAATTGGAAGTCAAACTATGTTTTAACAAACTGAAATATAAATCAGAATTTTCATTGAGGGAAGATTTAAATCTGATTCTAGCCACTACCTATCTTGGATCACCTTAACTCAGTTAGAGATGAAGACAGTTTGAAGCTAGGTTTCAGTCCCTGTGAGATCACTGGAGTCACTTATGCCCTATCCTTACTTCTCAGTTCATTCCTGTGCTGTGGCAAAGCTTGGGGAATCATAATCAGTATCCTTGCTCTCCACAGACCCCTTATACTGGGAATTGAATTCAGGTCTTCATGAATGCTAGCAAGTTCTCTACCACTGAGCTACAGTCCCAGCCCTGCCTTTTTTGTTTGCTTGTTTTGTTTTAATGTTTATTTTGAGACAAACTCTCATTAATATGTCCAGAACGACCTTGAACTCCTTATGTAGCACAAGAAAGCCTTGACCTTGAACTCCATCTGCCTTAGACCTCCAGAGTAGGCCTGGCTCTTTCTTTGTCTCAGTTTCAATTTTTACATGTCTAGCCCTTCAAGTTTATTCAAAGTTCCGTTAAGCTTCATGCCCCACGGCTGTCTTCGAGAATGGCAGATGCTTCTTATGTGACAGTAGATCATGAAGCATAAAATTTGGACCGAATTACCTAAAATGGCAGTATAAACACTGAGCACAGAGATTACTTTGTAGCCTTCAGCAGATCTGGTGCAATTCTAAATTCTCAATAAGCTCTGTGCAATGTGCTTTACATAGAAGAGTGAATGGACATTGGCCACAGCGAAGGCATGTCACCCTCAGATTCTCAAGTTGTTCCCTTTTCAGGACATTCTGGGAAAATGAGAGAGGAACAAACCTCAGGATTTAAATATGGTTCCTCTGATTTCCCCCTGGGACTTTCAAAACCCCAATCTATAAAGAGGAGGATGAATATAACTCAAATAAAGGACATCTTCTGAAATCACCTAAGTGATTAAGAATCTAGAATCAAATCTTAGGATCATTTGGTGACTTACAGTTTGTCTAATGGAGGAATTCTACACAAAGCTCTAAATATAAATATATGAGCAAGCCTTAAACAGGGCCAGGCATGAAGCATACCTGTAATCACTAGGGAAGCAAAGACACAAGAATTCTTGGGGCCTGCTGGCTAGCTAATGTTGCTAAACTGATGAGCTTCAGAAGTAGTGAGAAACACTGCCTCAAAAACCATGGTAGAGGGGCAGGCAAAGATGGCTCAGTGAATAAAGGAGCCTGCTGCCAAGCCTACCAACCAGAGTTCCAGTCATTCCATGCAAGCTATATATGAAATTTTCCTTTACTACTTGAAGTTCACTCTTGGGCAACTATTATCTCTAGCATCTACAGAGCCCCTTTCAAACCTACATTGCCTAGATAAGAGTTATTCATGAAAATATTTTCCTCCCTTTTATCAAGTTTGTGAATAATTTAGACTTCATTGTTCATTAGTAATTTAAAAAATAATAGTTATACCTTCTACTCAGTGTTTAATATATGCTAATTGACGGGCATGACTTCATTTAACTGTTGTAACAGTTGTTATCACTACCTCCATTTTATAGATGCTAAGTCTTAGAAAGGTCAAGCAATTAATTGCCCAACTTCTAAATGAAGGACTGGAATTTGAACCCACAAACTGTTCCACACTATCCATACTCTTTTGCCATGTGTGTATTTCCATCTTAAAGAAGCCTCACCGGATGAAAACTGGATAAAAATGTGGCTCCTGGTAGGTCAACCAACTCCAGAGTACACCACACTCCTAAGAGTCATTGGGGAACACAAACTGGGCTAGATGTGGATTAAAAATATCCCCAAACCACAAAGTTAGGTGAGTAGCAAGAAGAGGGAGAATACTGGATGGGTCCAAAACATGTGAATATGATCCAAATAAATTGTAAGAAATTCTCAAAGAAGTAATAAAAATAGTATTTAAACAAAAAAAGAATATAGTTTGTGTACCAATTGTTAGTCAGAGTGATGACAGAAAGAAAGTAACCACAGCTTCTCTGTATTTCTGCTTTTTTCCTAACAGGCTGGTTTCTCAACTTGGAAATGGACAGCATGGCCTTAGCTGGCCTCTCATTGGTCATCTCTATCCATCAACTCCTGTGGACAGCTCCTGAGCTATGTCTCTAGCACATATGGAACTGTAGGTCACAGACATTTAACAAGAACATCCTCTATTGTCAGTATGGGGTTCTAAAAGAAATGTCCACTGCATCAAACTCAAAGAAAAAAACCATATGATCATTTCATTAGATGCTGAGAAAGCATTTGACAAAATCTAACACCCCTTCAGAATAAAAGTCTTGGAAAGATCAGGAATTCAAGGCCCATACCTAAACATAGTAAAAGCAATATACAGCAAACCAGTAGCCAACATCAAACTAAATGGAGAGAAACTTGAAGCAATCCCACTAAAATCAGGGACTAGACAAGGATGCCCACTCTCTACCTACCTATTCAATATAGCACTTGAAGTCCTAGCCAGAACAATTAGACAACAAAAGGAGGTCAAAGGGATATAAACTGGAAAGGAAGAAGTTAAAATATCATACTACTTGCAGATGATATGATAGTATATTTAAGTGACCCCAAAAATTCCACCAGAGAACTCCTAAAGCTGATAAACAACTTCAGCAAAGTAGCTGGATATAAAATTAACTCAAACAAATCAGTGGCCTTCCTCTACTCTAAGGATAAACAGGGTGAGAAAGAAATTAGGGAAACAACACTCTTCACAATAGTCACAAATAATATAAAATGCCTTGGGGTGACTCTAACTAAGCAAGTGAAGGAATTATATGATAAGAATTTCAAGTCTCTGAAAAAAGAAATCGAAGAAGATTTCAGAAGATGGAAAAATCTCCCATGCTCACTGATTGGCAGGATTAATATAGTTAAAAATGGCTATCTTGCAGAAAGCAATCTACAGACTCAATGCAATCCCTATCAAAATTCCAACTCAATTCTTCACAGAGTTAGAAAGAGCAAATTGCAAATTCATCTGGAAAAAACAAAAAACCTACGATAGTGAAAACTATTCTTAACAATAAAAGAACTTCTGGTGGAATCACCATCCCTGACCTCAAGCTGTACTACAGACCAAACTGTGATAAAAACTACATGATATTGGTACAGTGACAGGCAGGTAGATCAATATAATAAAATTGAAGACCCTGAAATGAATCCACACACCTATGATCACTTGATCTTTGACAAAGAAGCTAAAACCATCCAGTGGAAAAACGACAGCATTTTCAATAAATGGTGCTGGTTCAACTGGCGGTTAGCATGTAGAAGAATGCACATTGATCCATTCTTATCTCCTTGTACAAAGCTCAAGTCCAAGTGGATCAAGGACCTCCACATAAAACTAGAAACACTGAAAGTAATAGAAAAGAAAGTGGGGAAGGAAGAGCCTTGAGGGCATGGGCACAAGGGAAAATTTCCTGAACAGAATACCAATAGCTTATGCTCTAAGATTAAGAATTTACAAATGGAACCTCATAAAATTGCAAAGCTTCTATAAGTCAAAAGACACTGTCAATAGGACAAAACACCAACTAACAAATTGGGAAAAGAACTTTACCAATCCTAATCTGATAGAGGGCTAATATCTAACATATACAAAGAACTCAAGAAGTTAGACTCCAGAGAACCAAATAACCCCATGAAAAAATGGGGTACAGAGCTAAAAAAAAGAATTCTCAACTGAGGAATACTGAATGGCTGAGAAGCACCGAAAGAAATGTTCAACAACCTTAATCATCAGGGAAATGCAAATCAAAACAACCCTGAGATTCCACCTCAAATCAGTCAGAATGGCTAAGATTAAAAACTCAGGTGACAGCAGATGTGGGCAAGGATGTCGAGAAAGAGGAACACTCCTCCATTGCTGGTGGGATTGCAAGCTGCTACAAACACTCTGGAAATCACTTTGGAGGTTCCTCAGAAAATTGGACATATTACTAGCTGAGGACTCAATAATACCATGCCTAGGCATATACCCAGAAGATGCTCCAACATATAATAAGGACACATGCTCCACTATGTTTATGGAAACCTTATTTGTAATAGCCAGAAGCTGTAAAGAACCCAGATGTCCCTCAACAGAGGAATGGATTTAGAAAATGTGGTAAATTTACACAATGGAGTACTACTCAGTTATTAACAATGAAGTTATGAAATTCTTAGGCAAAATGGATAGATCTAGAAAATATCATCCTGAGTGAGTTAACCCAATCACAAAAGAACACATATGGTATGCACTCACTGATAAGTGGATACTAGCCCAGAAGCTTGGAATACCTAAGATACAATTCACAAACCATGAAGCTCAAGAAGAAGGAAGACCAAAGTGTGGATACTTTAGTCCTTCTTAGAAAGGGGAACAAAATACTCATGGGAGGAGTTACAGAGACAAAGTGTGGAGCAGAGACTAAAGGCAAGGTCCACCTGCCTAAAGACTGCCCCACCTGGGGATCCATCCCATGTACCGTCACCAAATCCAGACACTATTGTAGATGCCAACAAGTGCTTGCTGACAGCAGCCTTATATAGCTGTCTCCTGAGAGGCTCTCCACCAGTGCCTGACAAATACAGAGGTAGATACTCACAGCCAACCACTGGACTGAGCACAGGGTCCATGGAGGAACTAGAGAAAGGACTCAAGGAGGTGAAGGGGTTTGCAGCCCCATAGGAGGAACAACATGAACCAACCAATATCCCCAGAGCTCCCAATGTCTAAACCACCAACCAAAGAGTACACATGGAGGGACCCATGGCTCCAGCTGCATATGTAGCAGAGGATGGCCTTGTTGGTCATCAATGGAAGGAGAGGCCCTTGGTCCTGTGAAGGCTCTATGCCCCAGTGTAGGGGAATGCGAGGTCCAGGAAGTAGGAGTGGGTGGGTTGGTGAGCCGAGAGGGCAGTGGGTATAGGAGGTTTTCAGAGGGGAAACTAGGACAGGAAAGGGGATAATATTTGAAATGTAATAAAGAAACTATCTAATAAAAAAGAAAAAGAATTAAAAAAAAAAAAAGAAAAGCTGAGGCTAGAATCTCCAACCCAGAGCATGTCAATCTTCTGCATAAACCTAGCCAGAAGGAGTAAACTACATCAGTGATCAGTGGTTGTATCATCATTTTAAATTACTCTCAAATATTCTGAAGAGGTTGAGAAATATTTTATTGTACAAAAATCCAAAGCAAGTAATGAAAATTAATAAGTACAGATTTTTTTTTTATTTTTTTAGATAACAACCACACTTCTAGAATGCATAAGAAAAAAGAAGTAAGCTTGTCACAACTATGTCTGGTATTTTTGAGCCTGGGCTTCAATCTGCTCATTTAAATGTTGCAAAACATGAATGACTATCCTAGAACCAATTTTTAATTCAAAGTTCTTTAAACATTTCTTTAGTCTACAGGTGATATCCAGAAGATAATGTCAACGTTGTGGTAGGAAATTAAACCAATAAGAAGATAAATAAAGCAACCATCTGGAGCCCTGTGCCACAATCCAGGCAAATTCCTGGTCTGATACTCTTTTTCTATTCTGCATTATCTTCCAAAAGGATTCACTATTCTTTATTACCTTGCACAGTTGACTTGTGAATGCCAATTCAAATTTCTGAAGCACAAGTCTAATGTGGGTCAAAAGTATTTGAGGAAGACACAAGGCAGACTTGGAGAATTAAGTTCAGCTGAAGAAATGATCTGAAAGTGTGTTGAAATTCCTTTGTTGACCACAAATCCAACTGTTATGACCTCTCTCCTGGGACATGTAGCCTATTTTCTTTATCATCCATTTGACAATTTAATATATTCAAATCAGCAGTGGGAGAAGAAATATATCCAAGGGACTATTGTTTCATATTGCCTACAAGGGATTTCCAGAAGCCTAGCAGGTCTCCTGAATGGAGAAGGGCTGTTAGAGTAAAAGCTCAATTCTCTCTCAACTTTCTCTCCTGTCTGCCTGGCTCAGATTCACCACTGACCTCAGCAGAAACAACCTTAAGTGCTTAGACCAATTCAAAAATTGTCTTCAAGTAGCTCCATAAACTTAAACTGAGTTCTGAAAACCCCAAAATATTGTTTTTAGCTCCTTACAAGCCTATTCTGCAAATGTTCACCCCCTTAAGAAAACAGTAGTCTTCCCTAGGTTCCTTTCCAAGGTAAAAACTAAGCCTTTCTTCCATTTCCCTCTCTCTTTGTTGGTTTATTTATTCTCATATTCTCTCTCCCTCTCTCCTCACTCCTTCTCTCCTCCCCCCAACCCTTCCTGGAAAAGTCAGTAAGAAATGCTTCTGTGACATTATAAGGCCATAGCCTACTGATCTAGGTTTGGGGTAAGGAAAGCCAATACTGATTCTGAATCTAAAAGAGAAGGGCACTAATAAACTAGGAAGTACAAGTTTAGGGAAGGAGGACAGAAGTAGCCAGCTCACTTGGTCACACCCTATTACCAAGTGGCACATCTTCAGTGGAGATTACAGATAGTTCTGGGTTCAACAGCAGGACTACGGGGTGAGAGCTGACTAAGATTTATAGTATGTGTAATAAACACAGCTGCTCTAGTTCTTAGAAAAGTAAGTCAGAAATTATTTAGAAACTTGATAATCTAGAGAGGCTAAGATTTGTCTTCCTGTCATAGTATTTCCCCAATATTTATACCTGTAGCATAAAAATGAATACCCTCTTCCTTCTAATGCAAATAGAGATGTGATGTCTCTTCCATTTCTTCTACTCCTCTTGCTGCTTTAGATCAGACTTCATCATCTCTTACAATGGCTTTCTAATTGCTCTCACTTTTCTAATGTCTAATGCTCAACTTCTCAAAGTAACCCTTGTAAAAGGCCCTCAGAGCTAGGGATGCGGATCAGTGATAGAGTGTATGTCGACTATGTGTTCAAACTCAAGACAGACAGACAGATAAGACAGAAAGACACACACACACACACACACACACACACACACACGCGCTGAACATACACCAAACAGGTTAGAAAAATAAGTCTTAGATTATAATTTTTTAAAAAGCGTTTGTTTTATGTATATGAGTGTTTTGCCTACACCTATGCATATCTATCACACTACGCCTAGTGCTCATAGCAGCCAGAAGAGAGCATTAGGTTTCCTATAACAGGAGTTACAGATGGTTGTGAGCCTCCATGTGGATGCTAGGAATCAAACCAGAGTCCTCTCCAAGAGCAGCAAGTGCTCTTAACAGCTGGGTCCTTTTCCCAGTCCCCTACTCCCACTAAGAGTGCCCCTTCTTAGAATTGGGAACAAAACACCCATGGAAGGAGTTACAGAGACAAAGTTTGGAGCTGTGACGAAAGGATGGACCATCTAGAGACTGCCATATCCGGGGATCCATCCCATAATCAGCTTCCAGACACTGACACCATTGCATACACTAGCAAGATTTTGCTGAAAGGACCCAGATAGAGCTGTCTCTTGTGAGACTATGCCAGGGCCTAGCAAACACAGAAGTGGATGCTATTGGATGTATCACAGGGCCCCCAATGGAGGAGCTAGAGAAAGGACCCAAAGAGCTAAAGGAGCAACCCTATAGGAAGAACAACATTATGAACTAACCAGTACCCCCGGAGCTCGTGTCTCTAGCTGCATATGTATCAGAGGATGGCCTAGTCGGCCATCACTGGAAAGAGAGGCCCATTGGACTTGCAAACTTTATATGCCCCAGTACAGGGGAATGCCAGGGCCAAAAAGTGGGAGTGGGTGGGTAGGGGATTGGGGGGGAAGGTATGGGGGACTTTTGGGATAGCATTGGAAATGTAAATGAGGGAAATACCTAATAAAAATATTTTTAAAACCCTACATGTACGGTAGATTTTAAAAGAATTAATTTAATCATAAAAAAAGAGATGATATGAAAACCAGAATAGGAGTCATGGTGGCAGATCTTTTTCAGTCATAAACTACAAGGATGGCATCTTTCCACCGAACCAGAAAATACTGTAGACATAGACAATCAAGCACATAGACAGAACTGTCTGGAACAAGTGTGGTACTTCAGACTCACTAAAATGAATGTAATCAATCGCAAGCCCTTCATGAAATTGAACAAGGGAAGACTTCAAGCTCTGGTCTAACTAAGGCACATGAATGCATGTATCTTGTGAGGAGTGTGCCACCAGAATATACTTATCTTAAATAAAAAGGTATGATTCTCTATCTAAGAAAAAGTGGGAGTCTGGCTTTCCTGTAGGGCTAGAGGGAGGATGAGGTGGAGACTTCATAGCCTGGAGTTATAAGGTCAGAGGCAACAAACTCAGATCACATCCTTAAATCTAACCTGTGGATAAGCTCACCCAATATGTCAGAAATCATCTATTCTGATTACAACACCCCCTTTTCATCTTTCCTGCCCCAAAGGGCATATATACTGATGACTTTAATATTGTCAGCAGGGTGCAATTCATTTACCCTCCCACTCTTCACATACTGTTCGGTGAAGGGGGTTAGATGGACAGTATCAAACCTCACTGGGCTCCAGCCTGCAGCTCTGAAATTTAATGCCCAGAATATAATACAGAAAGCCTGAGTTTATAAACGCTCGAAAGACCTGTGCTAGGGAACAGGGATAATTTTCTTTCTTTTTTTCTTTTGGTTGGATAACAATGACTACAAAACTTTCAAAGCCCAGGTAAGATTTGACATGAATCCAACAGACACAGTTTTGAAGCAATATTTAAACAAAGTAATATTGGATACTTGATGTTGTTTCCAAAAAGAATATGTAGTTTACTGGTCATGTGTTCTGTGTTTAATAGATAGCTAATGTAAAGATTGTATTATTCTATTAGGGGTACTTAAATTAAAATTTTTAAATAATCTAAGAAAGGATATCTTCATTTAAATAATATTTATTTTCCAAAGTCATTTTGTTCTTGTGTTCCTATTATGTTCATACAATCTCTGGGAGGCAAAGTGAGCAAGAAGGATGATTCTTGTTCAGTTCATACACTGACGGACGGACAGGAAGGTGGAATTCTTGCCATTGGAAGGGATTAACAAGAAAGCACTATCTCATCTTACATCATTACCTACTGTCTTACATGAAAAAGAAAAGGAGAAGGAGGCTGTGCTAAGTACCAGTTTCAGAAGATTTCAAACTCAGCCTGAAGTATTTGTCCAGTCCTTCCTGACCTCTTCCTGGTACCCAGTATCGAGTCACCCTCAAACTTAAGTCTATGAACCTTAGTCCCATGTTCCTTTTGTCCATGTTCTCTAATCCCTGGCAGATTTTCAGTCTTCTCTCAAATGGCCTTACTCTGAATACTCGCTTTCTGGTTTCAACTGTCCACTTTACTTTAGTTTGTGTTCGAATATTCCTTCCAGCTTTTGCCCTTACAAATGCTTCCCTTTCCCATCTGAAACAGAACCCAGAAAGTATAGTATTAAGTCCTGGAGTGAGCTTTAAATAGAATTAGGAGATCTGGAATATTTGGTTCTATCTTTACCACTACCTGAATGATGGAAGGTAGGTCATTCTTGGCTCTCAGATTCCTCACTAATTACATGACTGGATTAGAAGGAGTGGCTGTCCCACAAAGACTGTCCCACATACTTTCCTACGTGGGCTATGAACAAACAGGAAGTCCAGCTTCCACTGCTCAAGCCAAATGCTGGGAGCCATCTTTAACTTCTTTTTCTCATGTGCCACATTTGATTTAGCAGCAGATCCTATTGGCTCCATCTTCAAAATACATCCTCAAAGCCAAGGCTAACAGCCACCATGCTGTCTTAATCTATTTTCTCTTACTTGACTTTATCTACAAAAACCTCTTTTTTTTTTTTTTTTAAAGGCAGGGTTTCTCTGTGTAGCCCTGGCTGTCTTGGAACTCACTCTGTAGGCCAGGCTGCCTCTGCCTCCCAAGTGCTGGGATGAAAGGCGTGCACCACCCCGGGCCTGGCCAGAAACCTCTTTTATTCATCTTTTCTCCTTGATTCTACTTTTCCTCCAGTCTACTTGAAATATCTTTATCTACTAGAAATATCTTCCTCAAACAGTTTAACAGCAAAAATTCTTCATTTTCTCCAAGAGTCAGTTCGAATGGCAGCTTCCATGGACACTCTACATTTCTAGGACCTATGGGCTATTTAACTCATTTTACTCTGTCTCTGTCTCTGTCTCTGTCTCTGCCTCTGCCTCTGCCTCTGCCTCTGCCTCTGTCTCTGTCTCTGTCTCTGTCTGTCTCTGTCTCTCTGTCTCTCTGTCTCTCTGTCTCTCTGTCTCTCTGTCTCTCTGTCTCTCTCTCTCTCTCTCTCTCTCTCTCTCTCTCTCTCTCTCTCTCACACACACACACACACACACACCATAAACTTTCTGATGGTGCTTCTCCGACTAGAATACAAGCTCCACAAAGACAAGGACTTTTTGTTGTTTGCTGCTTTCTTGTGCAAGCTCAGTGCTTGGAACATAGGATATGAATTATAAGGATCTGTTAAATGAAGTGAATTTTAATTCCTCTCCTGTTTGCTCTCTCAGGCACATCTATAATCTCTTGTTATCTTGTTCTGTCTCTTAGTAGATCTCATTGTTTCCCTTTCCATTATCTCCCTGAATTACTCCAGCAGGATTCTCAACAGTTTCTTTCATCTAAACCAATGGAACACTACCACCAATGTAACTAAGATACCTTCTTCAAGATGTCATTGTTCTACTTAATATGTCCATGATTCTCTTTGACTATATATACTTCAGACTCCCTGAACTCCACTCAAAGCTCTTCACACTCACACTCCAAACTCTTCCCACACATTCCCCACTGCTTGCCAAGATACAGCTTTGGTGCTGTCAGATGATTCTAATGGATGGTATTTCTAACACAGAAAAAAAATCATGATAGGAAATTGGTATCAGATAATATGGCAACATTCAAGAGATATTTCCATCAGATAAGGAGACAGATACTTGCGAATCCTGGAAGTGGATAATTAAAAGAATTAAAAAGCTCAATTATTTTCCCTCCAATGGATCTTACCTGACTCAACTTTCAAGAATCTGTTTATTTTACTAGTTCCTATAGATAACAAATTATAAACTACCATTAATTAAGCTGCTGTCTTTAGTAGTCATCAGAAGCCTATCTACGTAGCTGAGAAGTGAAGACCTTGACCTCTACTGCAATTTTATCATGCAAGTCAGAACACTGAGCAACTGTAGACAGTCACATAATACTCTGCAATTGGACAGAACAAACTAGTGGTGGTTAATTGTGCTTTTGCATTTAAATGAGGCAATGTGTGTATGTGTGTGTGTTTAATTTACTTATTTATTTTAAGGAGTCCCCAAAAGAAGGGTCAGGTAGGCCATGAATTTTTCCTTGCCCTAAGAACTCTAAGGCCCAGACATACTACACTGACTCAGAGAATAACAAAATAAAGAACCCGTTCCTCACCCTCTCTTTTACTCTCCATTCTCAACAGGAACATCAAAAGGAAAACAAGGCCATGGGAAGAGGCAAGGCAGGGAAGGATGTGATGCTTGCAGGGGTACAAGGACTGGCTTATCTTGACATTGGAGAAGAAAAATTAAAGCTAGACACTGGATCTCTTAGTCTGTCTACTTTATTTCCTTCCTAAAATATGTGATAATAATACTATTTCAAAGATTAGCTTAGAGATGTTAAGACCACTCCAGCTGGGGGAAGGTACAAAATGTACACTTTCTACACAAACACTCAGATACCATTTGGCCATGATAGTTCTGTACAGCAATTTCTTCTCAGGTTTTTACTGATTCCAGTGACATCTGAGGAAAAACAAGTAAGTGTGTGAGTGATTTTCTTCAATGTGGAATGAGAAACTGATACCCATGCAATGTGACAACTATACTGAGCTATCCAGGGCCCAGGCTCAAGCAAAGCTGTGAGAGCATTCTCAACTAAGATCAAAGAAAACAATGAAGGAAGAAAAAGAAAGGTAAAATTATACTCTGCGTATTTTATATTAAATGGAAGTAGAGTAATACTAAACAAAACTGTAGGCTACCTAATCACCTCAAAAACAAGTCACTCCTTGAAGATGTCAAACAGAATTTAGATTGCTTCTGCATATATATAGGACTACATATATAGGACTATCCAAATGGAGAATCGAGTCAACAGAGACCTAAGAACCAAAAGAACATGAGGACACCAAGGGAGACAGAAAGAATGCTACACAGTTATAGAAAGTGATGTTTTTATAAAAGGATACAATGACATGGAAAAATATGTTTATTAAAGAGAAATGAAAAATATGAAAATTATACAACATGGACATCATATAATCCTCATTTTCTACAAAATATACAGAAAATTTTGAAAAGATATATTAAACTGTTCATAATGATTCTAAAATAATTATGACTTCTTATTTGTTGTTCCTCTGAGTGTTTTACTATGCAACTCAGCCTGGCCTTAACTCACTCTGTAGCTTAAGTTGCCCCTGAACCCTCCTGTGCTCATCCTCCTAAGGACTGAGATTACACATGTGACTCCAGTTGTATGTACTACTTATACAACACAAAATAAAATCAAATGCAACTAAGGTCCAGGGGTTTGTCTATTAAAAATGAAATTAAAAACAAAAACAAAATACCAGAAAACATCACTATTCTTGTCCCTGGGATTTAACAGTAACTGCCTGGATAACTAAGGGGTCAGGAACTATGAAGAAGAATTCTTCTAGTTTCCTATGATGTGATCTGTCAAAGCTGGAATCTCAGTACAGATAGTTAAAATTAATCAATAGCTGTATGTTTAATTTTGGATAACTGCTGGAGAAAGCTGGTTGCATAAATAACTTTTAGAGCACAGAGGGGGAAAAATCCAAAAAATAAAGCAGGGGCACATACCTGAAATCATGGTATCTAAGAGGCAAAGGCACAGGAACCTTTAAGTCAGCTTGGACTACACAGCAAGAAAGAAGGGAGGTAGGGACATTAAAAAAAAAAAAAAAAAAAAGATTTGACTGGGAAAAAATAGGGGCTCAAAGATGTCATTACCAAAAAAAATATATAAAAACAGAAATATGAAGATTCTGTTTCAGAAGATGGAAAATTTTGCATTCTGTTATCATTTTAAATAAAAATCAAGCTCAGACATGCCTGTAGAATTTCAAAAGAATTACTTCTAACAAAGATAAATTGGAGAATCGAAAAAAGCTAGTTCTGCAAGAAGGGAGCTAAAATCAAGAGTGCTGCCTCTCTCTGGACAAGCTGAGCAAGAAGTGTAACACAGTGGAAAGCCTGGCTTGATAATAGCATCCAAATGTACAACTGTGGGATCCATAAGCCATTATTCCTTGTACAAGAACTGGTTCTGCAGCTTACACACATGACTGCTACCTCCCATGCACACAAGGCAGCAGAGCATAGTGGTGTGAAGAGATGACTCAGGGGATGCTGACTGTTTAGGCTTGAATCTCAATTCTCCTGTCAGCCAGATGTACAACCTTGAAGCAATTGCCTAACCCCTCTGCCTATGAGCATCTATAAATACAGATGACAAAAGGACTACTCATCGCAAAGGCCTGTTGTGTTGATTAAATGGACTACACAAATAAATATGTAGCAATGTCCCTGGACATGGCTAGCATTCATTTAGTATTAGTTATAATTATTATTTTTATTACTGTTGTGAACCTTAAAATCAAAAAAACTGGTGCTGAGTTGGCTTGCATACCATTCGTACTTTTTTACAAACCACTGTCTGCTCACCTGTGAGCTATATTAATAACCCGCTTCTTTTTTCAGAATATAAAAGGCACAGAGATGGTAAATGACAACATGAGTAATTATCAGTTGATATTTAAACTACTTGATAAATAGATAAACTATCACCCAACCTTCTTATGATAGCAATATATGTGTGTGTGTGTATGTATATTATATTTCTATAACTACTTATATAACTTTTATTTCATGTAAGAAAAGGCTATTGCAAAATTGAGGGTTTAGATTGTGAATGTCTTATGGGATGTCAAGCTATTATCAATACCAGTGGGTTAACTAGTATTTCCTATTGTAATTCAACATGACATAATTGATACAACATACACTACACATTTTAAATATGCTAGGCATGATGGCACAGCCTATAATCAAAACAGCTGTGAGGCCAAGGCAGGAAGATCTCAAGTTCCAGATCAGCCTGGGCTTCAGACTCTCTGTCTCTGTCTCTGTCTCTCTCCTTCCCTTCCTCCCTCTCTCCCCTTCTTACTATACTGCTACTGCTACTACTACTAACAACAATAAAAACAATAATAATAAATACAAAATTTCATTTAGGCTTTTAGAACAAACTTCTAATCTATAGGCAAAAGCTAAACAATAGTAAATTTTACAGGCGGACTCTTCAACAATGTCACTGAAAGAGACCAGCATTAGACTAGGAATTTTTCCTAACTTCCTAAAGTGTACATATACATGTAAGATTTAAAGATTATTCATAGGGCTAAAGGGAAAAGAACACAAGGAGGAAAACTAAATAAATGAAGGAAGGGAGGGAGGGAGGAAGGAAGGGAGGGAGGGAGGGAGGGAGGGAGGGAGGAAGGAAGGGAGGAAGGGAGAAAGAGGGGGAAAAAGCAGTAGAGAAATTAAAGGACTGAGAGGAGTGAGCAAACAGCAGGCTCTGGTTTGAATTCATTGCCTGAAAGCCTGGCTTGTGATTAGGTGCAACACCTGAAACGTAGGGTGGCAGTATGTTATGATGGAAATGGCATAGGAGCTCAAATTTCAATGTTACTTTTCCTGATCTTACAAGAATTTATCAATGATAATTTTAACTTGCCAGATATACATTAGGAAGAAAAAAATCCAATGTAATTTTCATAGCATATTACTAACAACAGTTTGAAGGTAGAACCTGCCAAAGTGCCATTGAAAGCAGAATAGTTAACCCTGTAAACCCAGTCTCAGGAGCTGCTCAAACTGGGTCAGCTGTCCATCTAAGGGACTGCCCATGGTAGGAGAGATACAGGAAACAGAATTTGAAGCTGCCATGTTAAAGGCCATGATTAACATCTGTGCTTGCTATAGAAATCCAAAAAAGGCCATGCATTAAATATACAGACTGTCCAAGGACTAAGAATAAAAGCAAAATATATCTACCATAGGAAAACAGAAAGCCAAGTCCCCACAAGTTCAAAGTAATCAATCAGTTAATTTAACTGCCTTTTAGAACAAAGTTTAACACTTTAGAAAAGATAAGCACCTTTATTATACCTATTGTATAAATGATAGTGACCAGGAGACAAAAAAAAAAAAAAAAGAATTTAAACTGTTGAAAGAGCAGTTGAAGATTTCCTTTACTTAAAAGTTGAAGAGGCAAATGCTTTTATTTTGTCAGAAGCCAACCCTTCAGGATTAATGACTAGAAAGGAACAAAAGAGGTGTTTGTACAAATTCACTGACCTATATGCTTTAAAATATGCAAACTTTTAAAGTACTTACTACTTCTATAAGAAGACAAAAGGATTATAGCAAATATCCATTTACTATACTGAGTGGCAGTGAATGGAGAGTAGTTAGTACTAACCCTCCCCATCTTACAAGTTTGAGCAGTTCTAAGTGAGATGAAATGCCTTAATGATCCTAGTGGCAAATCTTCCTACTAAATTGGGTTCTTGAGCTAGTTTCTAATACTTACCATAGCACTGTTTACAGTATTAACTAATATATTTAATGGTTGCTTGGTTTTCTAATTTAGGGCAACTTACAAGGTTGTTCTTAGACACTTGTTTTTCTTGTATCTACACCTCATACCTCCTTATTGTGTGTCTTCAAATTCTCTTATTCTTTTAGTTTCTAAAAACTGATGTACCACTATACCTTGGAATATTTTATAACTAGATCTGTGGGCTCCTTCAGGAAGAAAGGCTAGATAGCAAGGAACTAAGATAAGACATCGAAAAGGCAACATGCAAGCTAACCTAAGCAACATCCTGCAGCTACCTAAGTCCAAAATAATACTGGACCACCCAGGGAAACACCTCTAGGGACAGCACAGATGCTGCTCAGTGTCACAGAAACCAAAGCTAAAACGCCAGGAACAGCATCGGCTTCAGTCTCTCCTGTGCCTGTGTGCTGGCTTTGACCCCTTTATCAGCAGACAAACCTTTGAAGTATCCGGCAGCCTTCCAGTCCCTACTCAGATCATCTCAGCTTCACATCCTATTTGTTTCTCCAAAGACAATCTCTTCATCAGAAATGAGAGAATAAAGTTCAAGTAATCACAACAAATTCTTTCCTTTTCTACCAAGAGGACAAACTACAATTGAAACAGCTGTCTACGGAGCATCATAAAATGCTGTCAGGCGCCATATCATAATGGGGAAGAAATCCAGTCACCTACAGATACTGAGTTCAGTGGAGGACAGGTGATGGAGCGTGGTGAACAACGGGGGTGGGGTGGGGATAAAAATCACTCATCTATTCTCCTAGAGACACCTCCATGTTAAATCCTTTTCTCAGTGTGTTCCTAATACAGGGTATTAGGAACCACTCTTTTCCCATTCAGTCAATAGCAAAGTCATACCTTCGTGTCTTCAGGCAATGGTTTCTAGAACTCCTGGGGATAACATAATCCAATGATGCTAAAGTCTCTTATGAAGTAGCACAGTATTTGTATACAAACTACCTGCATTTATACCTCCTTTATACTGTAAATCATTTCCAGAGGATTTATATTACCTGACACAATGCAAACACTGGGTTATTACATGATTTAAGAAAATGACAAGAAAAAAAAATCTTATTCATGGACAATACACATGCTCACTTCCCCCAAATACTTTTAGTCTGCAATTGAAAATGTGGATTCAGAAGGCCAGATATACCTGCTAGAGGCGTTTATCAACACATATACAAGTATGTGTCAATTCTTCTAGTATTACTTATGACAATAACACTATAGAACATGCCTCTTATAGTATAATCACCTTCCATGTTACCACTCAAGGAATAATGTATACCATTTTTTAACTTTAAATCTCTTTTATCGTCTTTTACTACCAACCCTATTTTTTGTATATTATTATACAAAGAATTATATCTTTGTACATTATTATACTAGTTAATTTTCATGTCAACTTAATGAAAGCTAGTCAGAGAAGGGGGAACCTCAAGAGAAAATGCCTCCAACCAGAGTGGCCTATAGACAAGCCTGTGGGATATTTTTTTAATTCGTTTTTTAATATGGAATGGTGCAGCTCACTGTAGGTGGTGCCACCTCGAGGCAGGTGGTCCTGGATTGTATATGAAACCATGCTGAGTAAGCTACAAGGAACAAAAGCCAGTAAGTAAGGAACACTCCTTCATGGCCTCTGTATTATGCATCTGTATGTCCCTACCTCCAAGTTCCTGCTCTGACTTCCCTGGTTGATGGGACTACAAACTATAAAATGAAATAAACCCTTTCCATTCCACCACAATTTGGTCATGGTGTTTAATTTATCACAGCAATCAAAAACTAAGCCAAGATACTTGGTGTCAATGAACATCTGTCCAGTCATAGTTGTGAATAGATGTCTGTACCAGCAGGGTTATGTTATGGCTCTCAGGAAGAATCTGTATCTGTGAATTTCCTAGCATCTAGCCCTACCTCATGACCTTTAACCATATTCTAAACCAGTGGCATAGCATTTTCTCTTTGTGACTGTCACATAGCCTTCTTCTGGAGAGAAGTCTGTTAGTCTCCTTCTCATCAGGACACTTCTGACTGCATTTAGCATCCACCTGAACACTCAAGTATACATCCTCATCATAAGATCCTTAACTTAATCATATCAGGAGATGCTATGAATACTAGGGTACAGGACTGATGCAAACATATTGAAAGGGAAAGTATCAGTTGGAACCAAGACCAAGTTCTCAGCACAAAGGAGATTTAAATGCCCCAGAGAATCAGAGGACAGGGAATAAGAAACAAACAGGAGATAGAGGATGTGGGAAGTGTGTGCAGGGTGCAGCGGGGAGAACAAGGGAAGGGGGTACTTATCCCTGGGAGGAATAAAGGACTGCCTCTGGATAGAGAGGAGACAGATGTGGTACATTGGAAATGGCAGTTTATAAAGGTACAAGAGGAAATCCCTGTGCTAGTTAGGCTGAGGTATTTAATTTTAATTGGGCATGTTAGTTGGGTGAGCCAAAGGGGCTTTTGATGCTGGACTTCATTCAATACATTGATAGCTGGACTTTAGTAGTAAGCCTAGCGAGGAAGAAGTGGCGAAATAGATAGAACTTGGTGGCTAGCCTTAGCAATATTAATCTAATAGTTTTAGGAAGGGCAGGAATCAGGGAGAAGGGAAAGGACTGCCAGAGCCATGCTGGCCCTGGCCAGAGTCTCTTCACATATGCTTTTACTTCTCTTTGATAAATGATTAGAAATATCTGGAACTGCTGCATCAAGATGGTAAGTATATAATATTTGAGGAGTTTCAAACTATTTTCCAAGATTATTATCATTTCACACTCTTACAAGCAACATGAGATGTCTACACATCACCAATAACACTTGGTATTGTAGATTGTTTTCATTTTAAGCACTTTAGGAACTTGATAGCATATGTCCTAATCACTCTAATGAGCATATCCCTGGTGATGGGTGACACAGAACATCTTTTCATATGCTGATTGGTCACTTAGGTATCTTTGCTAAACTGTTTACTAGGATGTTTTGCCCATTTAAAAACATTAGGTAGTGTGTCTTAATTATTGAGCTGTAAGTTTTTAAATTCTCCATTCTGATACAAGTCTTTTTCAGATATATGCTGCTATGATTTGATGTGTCCCTTAAAGTTCATGTGCTTAATCCTCAATGTAGTAATAATGAGAGCTGATTAGGTTAGTGGATCAATGTATTATGGGTGTGGGTTAGTTATTTCAGGAGTGAATTTCTGATAAAAGGATGACAATAAATCCTTCTCCCCCTCTCTCCTCCATCACTCATGCCATGCTTCCTTCCATAAGAAGGAGGCCCTTGCCAAAGGCAAGCTCCATGTGAACTCTGCCTCCACAACTATCAAGAAATAAACCTCTATTCTGAAAAAATTATTCAGTCTCAGCTATTGTGTTATACCACTGCAACATTTTCTTCTAGTCTGTGGCTTTTCATTTTCTTTAAAATGTCTTTTCAAAAAGTCCATGACTTGATGAAGTTTGACTTATTTTTTTCTCTTATAGTGCACACTTTTTAATATTCTGAGGCATCTTTGTCGATTCAAGGTCACAAAGATTTTTCTTAAAATTCCCCAAATAACTTTTATGCACAGGCAAAGTTGAGAACTACTAGTCTGTGGGGAATGTGACCTAGCTTTCTTAATTTAAACTGAGTTTCTGCCAGAGGAAAAATAGAGCACTGAAACTAAATTAGAAGTACAGTTAACTGGAACCGCAAGGATACAATCAAGAGCCGTAGGACTGCCTGAACCCACCAGCTCCCAAGCTGAAGTGAGAGCATCTGCCAAGGGCTAGAATACCAGATTGAGGCAGAGGTGCTTAAGTGTCATCTGCACGGTGAAAGGAGGAAGCCTATAGGAATGTCCTCTCCTATGTGGGAAACAGCAGACCCAAATGCACTATGGTTTAGCTGATAAAATGGGGAAATTATTCCTCTTCCAAATGTATTATGATTTAACTGATAAAATGGAAAAAAATTCCTCTTTCAAATGTATTATGGTTTAACTGATAAAATGGGAAAATTTATTCCTCTTTCATGTGGGGGTGAGAGTCACCATTTTTGAAGCCACCACATTAAATAAACGAAGGTGGTAGTAATAATATTTATCCAAACTGCTTCTAACAGGGGTCAGACAGATTGGGCTTTCATTAAATGAAGGAGCTGTCAGGAACACTGAATGGACTCAAGTTTCCCTAGAATCCTAGACAAAGTGGTTCTGTTTTTTAGCAGTAGACAGGAGGCTACTTTCCAGATGTTATATTTAGCTTAAAGGAATCTCCAACACAGCTTCATGCAAAAATATATAATATGTCTCAGTAGGTATAACCACAAACCAGAGGGCCAGCAGGGAGTATCCCTTACTTAGGAGGGTTCGGTAGCATAGAGGGGCCAATTGTGTAGCCAAATTGACAACCCCAAACTAGTTGAATTAGCTATAAGCCAGATTTTTGGCTATACCTCACATCTAATGAATCTTGTTTCCTCTTGTTAACAATTCTATACCCAGAGAGAAAAAACAAGTTTCCTCTTCTACTACAACTCTGAGCTGCTTGCCCACATCAGAATAGAGAAACAATAGAGTTAATGTTTTCAGGAGGTTCGTGTCCAACTCTAGGTGGCTTTCTAGAGTCAATGGCAGAGAGTAAGGCCTCTTCCTTGCACATTGCCCTACAGCCTCCTGAGAGAGCTTGTGAATGGGACCACCAGCTTCTAGAGCCAGATGGCAGGATTGAATCCAGCCTCAGTGCTTGGTTTGCTTAGCATCTTTGAGCTTTAGTTTTCTGTTTTATAAAAGAGATAATAATAGTAACCATAGGTACATGGTAAGAATCAAAGGTGATGGTATGTATGTGGGAAAATGATTAGCACAATATTCGGCACATATGGATTAAAAAGCCTGACTTTTCTTTTTTTTTTTTTAATATTTTTATTATATATTTTCCTCAATTACATTTCCAATACTATCCCAAAAGTCCCCCATAGCGCACCCCACTTCCCTACCCACCCATTCCCATTCTTTTGGCCCTGGCATTCCCCTATATTGGGGCATATAAAGTTTGCAAGTCCAATGGGCCTCTCTTTCCATTGATGGCCGACTAGGCCATCTTTCGATACATATGCAGCTAGAGACAAGAGCTCCAGGGTTCTGGTTAGTACATCATGTTGTTCCAACAATAGGGTTGCAGATCCCTTTAGCTCCTTGGTTACTTTCTCTAGCTTCTCCATTGGGAGCCCTGTGATACATCCAATAGCTGACTGTGAACATCCACTCCTGTGTTTGCTAGGCCCCGGCATCGTCTCACAAGAGACAGCTATATTTGGGTCCTTTCAGCAAAATCTTGCTAGTGTATGCAATGGTGTCAGCGTTTAGAAGCTGATTATGGGACGGATCCCTGGATACAGCAGTCTCTAAATGGTCCATCCTTTCATCACAGCTACGAACTTTGTCTCTGTAACTCCTTCCCTGGGTGTTTTGTTCCCAATTCTAAGAAGGTGCACAGTGTCCACACTTTGGTCTTCATTCTTCTTGAGTTTCATGCATTTATCAAATTGTATCTTATATCTTGGGTATCCTAAGTTTTGGGCTAATATCCACTTATCAATGAATACATATTGTGTGAGTTCTTTTGTGATTGTGTTACTTCACTCAAGATGATGCCCTCCAGGTCCATCCATTTGGCTAGGAATTTCATAAATTCATTCTTTTTAATAGCTGAGTAGTACTCCATTGTGTAAATGTACCATAATTTCTGTATCCATTCCTCTGTTGAGGGACATCTGGGTTCTTTCCAGCTTCTGGCTATTATAAATAGGGCTGCTATGAACATAGTGGAGCATGTGTCCTTTTTACCGGTTGGGACATCTTCTGGATATATGCCCAGGAGAGGTATTGCTGGATCCTCCGGTAGTACTATGTCCAATTTTCTGAGGAACCGCCAGACTGATTTCCAGAGTGGTTGTACAAGCTTGCAATCCCACCAACAATGGAGGAGTGTTCCTCTTTCTCCACATCCTCGCCAGCAACTGCTGTCACCTGAATTTTTGATCTTAGCCATTCTGACTGGTGTGAGGTGGAATCTCAGGGTTGTTTTGATTTGCATTTCCCTGATGATTAAGGATGTTGAACATTTTTTCAGGTGCTTCTCTGCCATTCGGTATTCCTCAGGTGAGAATTCTTTGTTCAGTTCTGAGCCCCATTTTTTAATGGGGTTATTTGACTTTCTGGAGTCCACCTTCTTGAGTTCTTTATATATATTGGATATTAGTCCCTTATCTGATTTAGGATAGGTGAAGATCCTTTCCCAATCTGTTGGTGGTTTTTTTGTCTTATTGATGGTGTCTTTAGCCTTGCAGAAGCTTTGTAGTTTCATGAGGTCCCACTTGTCAATTCTCGATCTTACAGCACAAGCCATTACTGTTCTATTCAGGAATTTTTCCCCTGTGCCCATATCTTCAAGGCTTTTCCCCACTTTCTCCTCTATAAGTTTCAGTGTCTCTGGTTTTATGTAAAGTTCCTTGATCCACTTAGACTTGACCTTAGTACAAGGAGATAGGAATGGATCGATTCGCATTCTTCTACATGTTAACAACCAGTTGTGCCAGCACCATTTGTTGAAAATGCTGTCTTTCTTCCACTGGATGTTTTTAGCTCCCTTGTCGAAGATCAAGTGACCATAGGTGTGTGGGTTCATTTCTGGGTCTTCAATTCTATTCCATTGGTCTATTTGTCTGTCACTATACCAGTACCATGCAGTTTTTATCACAATTGCTCTGTAGTAGAGCTTTAGGTCCGGCATGGTGATTCCACCAGAGGTTCTTTTATCCTTGAGAAGAGTTTTTGCTATCCTAGGTTTTTTGTTATTCCAGATGAATTTGCAGATTGCACTTTCTAATTCGTTGAAGAATTGATTTGGAATTTTGATGGGGATTGCATTGAATCTGTAGATTGCTTTTGGCAAGATAGCCATTTTTACAATGTTGATCCTGCCAATCCATGAGCATGGGAGATCTTTCCATCTTCTGAGATCTTCTATAATTTCTTTCTTCAGAGACTTGAAGTTTTTATTATACAGATCTTTCACTTCCTTAGTTAGAGTCACGCCAAGATATTTTATGTTATTTGTGACTATTGAGAAGGGTGTTGTTTCCCTAATTTCTTTCTCAGCCTGTTTATTCTTTGTGTAGAGAAAGGCCATTGATTTGTTTGAGTTAATTTTATATCCAGCTACTTCACCGAAGCTGTTTATCAGGCTTAGGAGTTCTCTGGTGGAATTTTTAGGGTCACTTATATATACTATCATATCATCTGCAAAGAGTGATATTTTGACTTCATCTTTTCCAATTTGTATCCCTTTGATCTCCTTTTGTTGTCGAATTGCTCTGGCTAGGACTTCAAGTACAATGTTGAATAGGTATGGAGAAAGTGGACAGCCTTGTCTAGTCCCTGATTTTAGAGGGATTGCTTCAAGCTTCTGACCATTTACTTTGATGTTGGCTACTGGTTTGCTGTAGGTTGCTTTTATCATGTTTAGGTATGGGCCTTGAATTCCTGATCTTTCCAAGACTTTTATCATGAATGGGTGTTGGATCTTGTCAAATGCTTTTTCCGCATCTAAGGAGATGACCATGTGGTTTTTGTCTTTGAGTTTGTTTATATACTGGATTACGTTGATGGATTTCCGTATATTGAACCATCCCTGCATCCCTGGGATGAAACCTACTTGGTCAGGATGGATGATTGTTTTGATGTGTTCTTGGATTCGGTTAGCAAGAACTTTATTGAGGATTTTTGCATCAATATTCATAAGGGATATTGGTCTGAAGTTTTCTATCTTTGTTGGGTCTTTTTGTGGTTTAGGTATCAGAGTAATTGTGGCTTCATAGAATGAGTTGGGTAGAGTACCTTCTGTTTCTATTTTGTGAAATAGTTTGTGAAGAACTGGGATTAGATCTTCTTTGAAGGTCTGATAGAACTCTGCACTAAACCCATCTGGTCCTGGGCTTTTTTTAGTTGGGAGACTATTAATGACTGCTTCTATTTCTTTGGGGGATATAGGGCTGTTTAGATCATTAACCTGATCTTGATTCAACTTTGGTACCTGGTATCTGTCTAGGAACTTCTCCATTTCATCCAGGTTCTCCAGTTTTGTTGAGTATATATAGCCTTTGGTAGAAGGATCTGATGGTGTTTTGGATGTCTTCAGGATCTGTTGTTATGTCTCCTTTTTCATTTCTGATTTTGTTAATTAGGATGCTTTCCCTGTGCCCTCTAGTGAGTCTGGCTAAGGGTTTATCTATCTTGTTGATTTTCTCAAAGAACCAGCTCCTTGATTGGTTGATTCTTTGAATGGTTTTTCTTGTTTCCACTTGGTTGATTTCACCCCTGAGTTTGATTATTTCCTGCCGTCTACTCCTCTTGGGTGAATTTGCTTCCTTTTGTTCTAGTGCTTTTAGGTGTGTTGTCAAGCTGCTAATGTGTGCTCTCTCTAGTTTCCTTTTGGAGGCACTCAGAGCTATGAGTTTTCCTCTTAGAAATGCTTTCATTGCGTCCCATAAGTTTGGGTATGTTGTGGCTTCATTTTCATTGAACTCTAAAAAGTCCTTAATTTCTTTCTTTATTCCTTCCTTGACCAAGGTATCATTGAGAAGAGTGTTGTTCAGTTTCCACGTGAAGGTTGGCTTTCTATTATTTATTTTGTTATTGAAGATCAGCCTTAGTCCATGGTGATCTGATAGGATGCATGGGACAATTTCAATATTTTTATATCTGTTGAGGCCTGCTTTGTGACCAATTATGTGGTCAATTTTGGAGAAGGTACCATGAGGTGCTGAGAAGAAGGTATATCCTTTTGTTTTAGGATAGAATGTTCTGTAGATATCTGCCAGATCCATTTGATTCATAATTTCTCTTAGTTTCACTGTGTCCCTGTTTAGTTTCTGTTTCCATGATCTGTCCATTGGTGAAAGTGGTGTGTTGAAGTCTCCCACTATTATTGTATGAGGTGCAATGTGTGCTTTGAGCTTTACTAAAGTTTCTTTAATGAATGTGGCTGCCTTTGTATTTGGAGCATAGATATTCAGGATTGATAGTTCCTCTTGGAGGATTTTACCTTTGATGAGTATGAAGTGTCCCTCCCTGTCTTTTTTAATGACTTTGGGTTGGAAGTCAATCTTATCAGATATTAGAATGGCTACTCCAGCTTGTTTCTTCATGCCATTTGCTTGGAAAATTGTTTTCCAGCCTTTCATTCTGAGGTAGTGTCTATCCTTTTCTCTGAGATGAGTTTCCTGTAAGCAGCAAAATGTTGGGTCTTGTTTGTGTAGCCAGTTTGTTAGTCTATGTCTTTTTATCGGGGAGTTGAGTCCATTGATATTAAGAGATATTAAGGAAAAGTCATTGTTGTTTCCTGTTATTTTTGTTGTTAAAGTTGGCATTCTGTTCTTGTGGCTGTCTTCTTTTAGGTTTGTTGAGGGATTACCTTCTTGTTGTTTCTAGGGCGTGGTTCCTGTCCTTGTATTGGTTTTTTTCTGTTATTATCCTTTGAAGGGCTGGATTCGTGGAGAGATAATGTGTGAATTTGGTTTTGTCGTGGAATACTTTGGTTTCTCCATCTATGTTAATTGAGAGTTTGGCTGGGTATAGTAGCCTGGGCTGGAATTTGTGTTCTTTTAGTGTCTGTATAACATCCGTCCAGGATCTTCTGGCTTTCATAGTCTCTGGTGAAAAATCTGGTGTAATTCTGATAGGCTTGCCTTTATATGTTACTTGGCCTTTTTCTCTTACTGCTTTTAGTATTCTATCTTTATTTAGAGCATTTGTTGCTCTGATTATTATGTGTCGGGAGGTATTTCTTTTCTGGTCCAGTCTATTTGGAGTTCTGTAGGCTTCTTGTATGTTCATGGGCATCTCTTTCTTTAGATTTGGGAAGTTTTCTTCTATAATTTTGTTGAAGATGTTTGCTGGTCCTTTGAGTTGAAAATCTTCATTCTCATCCACTCCTATTATCCGTAGGTTTGGTTTTCTCATTGTGTCCTGTATTTCTTGGATGTTTTGAGTTAGGATCTTTTTGCATTTTACATTTTCCTTGATTGTTGTGCCGATGTTCTCTATGGAATCTTCTGCACCTGAGATTCTCTCTTCCATCTCTTGTATTCTGTTGCTGATGCTCGTATCTATGGTTCCAGATTTCTTTCCTAGGGTTTCTATCTCCAGTGTTGCCTCATTTTGGGTTTTCTTTATTGTGTCTACTTCCCTTTTTAGGTCTAGTATGGTTTTGTTCATTTCCATCATCTGTTTGGATGTGTTTTCCTGTTTTTCTGTAAGGACTTCTACCTGTTTGATTATGTTATCGTGTTTTTCTTTAAGGATTTGTAACTCTTTAGCAGTGTTCTCCTGCAATTCTTTAAGGGATTTTTGTGCTTCCTCTTTATTGTCTTCTGCCTGTTTAGCAGTGTTCTCCTGCATTTCTTTAAGTGTGTTATTAAAGTCCTTCTTGAAGTCCTCTATCATCATCAGGAGATATGCTTTTAAATCCGTGTCTAGCTTTTCCGGTGTGTTGGGGTGCCCTGGACTGGGCGAAGTGGGGGTGCTGGGTTCTGATGATGGTGAGTGGTCTTGGTTTCTGTTAGTAAGATTATTACGTTTACCTTTCGCCATCTGGTAATCTCTAGGGTTAGTTGTTATCGTTGTCGCTGTTTAAAGATTGGAGCAGAAGCTGTGTTCCACTCACCAGCAGTCTCTAAATCCTGCGGCGGGGGTCGTGGGTAGCTGACAGCACCCCGGTGCTGGTCCAGCCGGAAGAGGCCTGTGGTCCTACTCAGGCCGTTTTTCTGCTTCCCTAACTAATGCAGTCTCTGGTCCCGCGTGCAATTGGATTGGAGCAGAAGCTGTGTTCCACTCTCCAGAAGTCTTAAGATCCTGTGGTGGGTGTTGTGGGTAGCTGGTGAGTGACAGCCGACCCTGCGCCCCAGCTGCCCCGGTGCTTTTCTGACCGGAAGAGTGTTGTGGCCCTATGTAGGCCGGATTTCTCTCTCCCCAACCAGAGCAGTCTCAGGTCCCGCGTGATTGGACTGGAGCAGAAGCTGTGTTCCACTCACCAGCAGTCCCAAAATCCTGCGGCGGGGGTCGTGGGTAGCTGGCGGGTGTCAGGCAACCCTGTGCTCCCTCTACCCCGGCGCTGATCCAGCCGGATGAGGCCTGTGGCCCTACTCAGGCCGGTTTCTGCTTCCCTAACTAATGCAGTCTCAGGTCCCGCGCAATTGGATTGGAGCAGAAGCTGTGCTCCACTCACCAGAAGTCTTAAGATCCTGTGGCGGGTGTTGTGGGTAGCTGGCGAGTGTCAGCAGTCCCTGCGCCCCAGCTGTCCCGGTGCTTTTCTGACCGGAAGAGGGTTGTGGCCCTATGTAGGCTGGATTTCTCTCTCCTCAACCAGAGCAGTCTCAGGTCCCGCGTGATTGGACTGGAGCAGAAGCTGTGTTCCACTCACCAGCAGTCCCAAAATCCTGCGGCGGGGGTCGTGGGTAGCTGGCGGGTGTCAGGCAACCCTGCGCTCCCTCTACCCCGGCGCTGATCCGGCCTGATGAGGCCTGTGGCCCTACTCAGGCCGGTTTCTGCTTCCCTAACTAATGCAGTCTCAGGTCCCGCGCAATTGGATTGGAGCAGAAGCTGTGTTCCACTCACCAGCAGTCCCAAAATCCTGCGGCGGGGGTCGTGGGTAGCTGGCGGGTGTCAGGCAACCCTGCGCTCCCTCTACCCCGGCGCTGATCCGGCCTGATGAGGCCTGTGGCCCTACTCAGGCCGGTTTCTGCTTCCCTAACTAATGCAGTCTCAGGTCCCGCGCAATTGGATTGGAGCAGAAGCTGTGTTCCACTCACCAGCAGTCCCAAAATCCTGCGGCGGGGGGGTCGTGGGTAGCTGGAGGGTGTCAGGCAACCCTGCGCTCCCGCTACCCCGGCGCTGATCCAGCCGGATGAGGCCTGTGGTCCTACCCTGACTTTTCTTATCATAACCTTTGTCATTAACTTTCATAGACTTATATTAAACACAGGCATCCACAGTAAAACCAGGAATAAGGGTACCTTTTCTGAAGCCCATGTCTTTGAAGAAGATACAAATTTACTGGTAAAACAAAAGATGCTATCTGTGCTAAGATTCCAGTTTGCTATCTCTTGGTTACTGGTCATTGTAATGGCCTTTGAAATGATGCATCATTCCTTGACAAACTTGGCTTTCTATTGTGCAAATCAGCTAGCCCTAGACCCCACTTATCTTTGCTAATTTCTAGAACTAAAATTTACCTTTCAAAATGCAACTGAAGTTACCCAACATTCAGAAGAAACCTCTAGCATAGGACAAAAGGTACCATGGAGATCTATAATATAAACTGACTTTTGTGGGGATTTGTTGTTTTGTTTTCTAACTTCAGAGAACTGAAGCATATAAAGAAGTCCAGGTCTAGAGCTCAGCTTCTCAAAGTTAATAGCAGGTCCAACATGAGAAAGATCTCCTGGAATAGGCCCCTATTCAGGTAGCACAATGCTTCATATTATAGAAAAGATGCTCATAGCCATTCCTTTGGTCTCTTATCTAATTACTATATCTTTATCAGTGGGATTCTAATTCTTCAGGTGCAATATACTCTATACAAGACAATGGAAAACTGGGGTTTAGAGAATCACTAAATAGTTGAATGTAACAATCCTATTTATATCTCAATAATATATTGAAACCAAGTAACAACAATCGAGAAACAGTCTTATGATCTGCACTTACACAATATTATAATATACTTAAAGACAATGAGAGAAATCATACCCAAAAGTCCATACTACTGTATGATTCTACTCAAACAAAGTATGAATCCAAGCACAACCAAAGTTTGCTGTTAGAAATCAGAGATGTGGCTGTCCTTAGGGCTTCAGAATTTGGAAAAGGAAGATGGAGCTTTTGGAGTGATGAAATGTTTGGATTCCTGACCAGGGCACTGGTTACATAGGTGTATTCCATTTGTGAAAATGCATTTAACTACAAACTTACCATATGTTTGCTTTTCTTCTACAAAGTATCATAAACAATAGTAAATTCTTCCTTCTATCATCAGTCTAGAAACACAGCTTTAAACACACAGAGGTCAACCCAGAGGCCCTGCTAGCAATGCCATTGGTGGAAGGTTTTTTCCTTCTAAAGGTGACATGCCCCAGGTCTCTGGTGAAATGAAGATGAGTACTGGAAAAGCCAGGATAAGTGGCTTTGGTATATGGCTATTGCTACCACAGATTTCTCTGGGATGTGGAGGGTACAAATCTCTCAGCTTATGCCTCTCTGTGGTGATGTAATGAGAAATGTTCTTCATAGTCTTGGACATTTGAGCACTTGATTCCCAGCTGGTGTTACTATTTGGGATGTTCAGGTGCTGTGGCCTTGTGGAAGGAAGTAGTCAGAAGGGGTAGGCTTTGAGGGTAAAGCCTCACTCCAGGTCCAGTTCACTCTCTGTGCTTCACACTTGCATTGGGATGTGAGCTTTCAGCTTCCTCCTGCTGCCATCATGCCTGATATTAAATGCTATACTTCACCACGATGGGCTCTTACTGTTCTAGAACCATATCCAAATAGCCCTTCTCTGTAAGGTGCCCTTGGTCGTATTACTTTATCACAGCGGCAGAAAAGGAACTAATACACTCTAAACCTAGAAGAAAAGAAAGCTGAGAGACTGTCTGAGATTGAGTTAGGTAAAAACCTCTCATGGAAGTATTGTTCTCACATGGATAGAGAAAATGAAGGAGGAAACTAGCAGTCTAACTTTTTCAGGGCTAAGATAAGCAGGTGTTAAGATCACAAAAAGCAAAAGAGATCAGAGTCTGAAATAAGTTATTTCAATCATAGAAACATGTATTACTATTTGATATTACTGAACATGCATTACTATGTGATACATAGAAATTCAGATTAACAATAAGTAAGCCAGAGCAGATGCTGGGAACCATGAAGATGCTAGAAAGTGGCCCCAACCCAAACAAAACAAAGGAAGCTCCAGTCACCGCACAGCCGGGTCACAAACAGACTATAGTGAGCATTAAGGGCAGTTACCCTTTTCCTCTTTTTCAGATGTTGTGCCCTCAATACCCTGCCTCTAAACACAGAAAATGTTCCTTCATAGATGCAGTTAAGTACACAGTATAGAACTCAGCCATTTGTTCAGGCCAGCCAGTAAAAATGGAAGAAATTCTGAACTAATTTTAAGTCTAATCAAATCTGAAACATTTTTCAATGTTAAGAACTAGGTAATTGATTAAGGGCTATAGATATAGCAATGATAATTCTGATTATTAGACTCTTTACTCAATCTCTAACTTTAATTCTAGATATGTTATAAGTCAATGAATATATATATTTTCATACATTTATACATATATTTACATACACACATTCACTTTCTGTGAATTTCTGTGACATTCACTTTCTAAAAATTCTCTGGGGAATGTCAAAGATTGAAAGTCAGACATGGTATATATGGTAATTTGAATAAGACTGGCCTCCAAAAACTGACAAATTTGAAAGCTTGGTCATTAGCGAGTGGCAGTACCTGAGAGGGATTAGGAGGTGTGTTTTTGTAGAACTAGGAGTGACCTTGTTGGAGGAAGTATGTCACTGCGGGGTGGAATTTGGGGTTTTAAAAGCCCAAGCCAGCCAGTCTCTGTCTCTCTCTCTCTCTTCCTGCTGTCTATGGAATAAGATCCAGAATTTTCAACTATTTCTCTAGCATCATGTCTGCCTGTGTGCCACCATGATGAGAATGGACTAAACCTCTGAAACTATAAGCTAGCCCCAATTAAATGTATTGTCTTATGAAAGTTGCTGTGGTCATGGAGTCTCCTCACAGCAACAGAACACTGACTAAGACAGCTACTATGCACAGTAGTCAGGGTCTCTGCTACCACTTATAACCAAGCCTCATGAAAGAACAACTCCACAGAGAACTCAAGTAAAGGGGGTTCCTGGCTTCCCAAGAGGCTAATTCCAGCACTAACAGGAAAAAGGATATTTGACAAATGTCTTAAGATTATGATAACTATTTTCAGGTATTCTTTAGTCTAATTGCTCATTCTACATGTGACAAATGGAGATAACAAACAAACTTCAGAAAGCAGTGAGGAGTCCATGCTAAGAGTAACCAAATTCACAAGTCCAAGTTGGCTAAGATAGAACTTGGAAAGAAAGCTAAGTTCAAAACACAAACAGAGGAATTACTAAGTGAACTAGATGAGGAAACATGATACAACACTAAAGAGCCCAGAGTCCCAAGAGGTTTCAAAGCACACAGGAAGCCACCAGAACAGCATCAATATATAAAGCTGCTGGTCCATGGAAACACGGCTATGTCTTCCCGGAAATATCAATTCAGCTTAGGAAGGTTAAAACGTTTGCCACCTTCAAATATTATTTTTTTAAGACTATGTAGGATAGAATGGTCAGTGGAAAACCTGTTATGTGAGTCAAGAAAATATCCTTTCTTTTATTTACAAAGTCATGTCATTGTTCCAGCCAAGAGCCTTTGTGATTAGGAACAGCTATCCATATACCTTTTTAAAGAGTCTTCCTGAGTCCTCGCTGACTTGAACAAATCGAGGAATTATATTATTCAGGTAGATGTCACTCAGGGTGGTATGATCCCTGCTCTCCCGCTTCACTTGGTTTAAGAGGAGGTTCCAGCAGTTGACTGGAGAAAGAACATTCTGGTCCTTCCTACAGAGAAATCAAAGAAAAAAAAATAGTGTTAGCAAGCAGGCAGAGCTAGAAGCTATGATTATAGTCCATGTCACAAAAATCACAGTAATCAAAGCAGGAGCAGAAACAAGGGTATCTTCCCTAAAATCTACTGCTAGGGTTTAAATGTGACATGCCTCCAGCCCCAGACACCTGGATTTCTGCACTTTTTGTACCTCAGCTACTATTTTGGGAGGTTGGGTTTAGCAGGAGGAAGTGGGTCACTGTGGGAATGAGCCTTAAGGTCTACTGGCTATTATACTTTGTACCCTCTCTCTGAGATGAGAGCCAACAGCAAGCTCATGCTCCCACAACCAAGCAGCACCTGCATGCATCCCCTGGCATGATGAGCCCTACAATAACCATGAGTTAAATAAATATTTCCTGTCTGTTGCTTTTTGTCATTGACCATAGCAATGTAGTAAGAAACTAGCACACCAACATCACTATATTTTTTTCTTTTTTGAAAAACTCTAAAATGGGGTAAAGAACAAGAAGAGGAAAAAGAGACATGGGAGAGGAAGACAGGAACATTTTTGAACTCTTGTTTTGTTTTTTGTTTTTGTTTTGTTTGAAAGGGTTTCTCTGTGAAGCCCTGGCTGTACTGGAACTCACTCTGTAGACCAGGCTGGCCTCTAACTCAGAAATCCACCTGCCTCTGCCTCCCAAGTGCTGAGATTACAGGCATGTGCCACCACTGCCTGGCCACATTTCTAAACTCTTGGTAAAAAGCTTCAAATATGCTATCTTAGTTAAACTCCAACATTCATTCATTCATTTATTTATTAATAAAGGATCCACAATTACCACCATTTTCTTTGGGGGTGGGGTGGAGGGGTTCAAGACAGGGTTTTTCTGTATAGCTCTGGCTGTCCTGGAATTCACTCTGGCATGGAACTTAGAAATCCACCTGCCTCTGCCTCCCAAGTGCTGGGTTTAAAGGCATGCACTACCACTGCCTGGCTTTTTCTGGCTCCTGAATCTTTTTTTTTTTTTTTAATTATTTCTATTTTATTTTATGTATATGAGTACACTGTAGCTGTCTTCAGACACACCAGAAGAGGACATCAGATCCCATTACAGATGGTTGTGAGCCATCATGTGGTTGCTGGGATTTGAACTCAGGACCTCTGGAAGAGCAGTCAGTGCTCTTAATCACTGAGCCATCTCTCCAGTTCAGTTACCACCATTTTCATGATTAGAAAACTGAAACTCTCATACTAGTAAAGAGCAAGAAGAAGTCAGAGGACCACAGTTCTATATTGTCTGACTAGGAAACATCAGACTGTATCTCCATAGTCTACATTTTAGAGTTTGGGTCACCTGGTTTATCATTAGAGTTTGAGACAAGGATAAAGTACTTATCTACAGTAGGGGCTGGAGAGATAGCTCAGTGATGAAAAGACTTGCTGCTCTTGTAGAGGACCTGGGTTCAGTTCCTGCACCCACATCAGACAGTTCACAACTACTTGTAATTCCAGTTCTAGGGGATCGACTCCTCTTCTCACATCCATAGGCACTTGTACCCATGTACACAAACCCATATACATGTGCATATACATAACTAAAAATAAATTAAAAAAATAATTTACCAGAGATTAAAAAAAAAATCACTGGAATACTACAAACGAAAACCTCTACAAGTTTGCCTACTGTGGGAGTCCATAAAGACAACTTTGAAGATATCTGCCATGGAAACTCACAGAAGACTCTCTAGTTCCGTGGAACACAGATAAAGGGGTTTTGATGTCACTGGCTGAGCCATTATCTCATGTCCCATATTATTAAGAAAACAATCTTATTTGAATATATGCATTCCTAATATTCATGCTTCAGTGGGACCATAAATTCTAAACCTATATGTTAATTTCAAATAAAAACAATGTGATCCCCAAAGCATATCAGTTACCTGCTCAGTTTGCAGATAGCTAAATATACTGAAGTTGGGTTTCTTTAAGGAGAGAAAAAACAGCATCCATTATGGTATCACTTAAGGTATGCTACATGCTTGACTTGCTTTTCAATGTACTTTACATTGCTGTTTAATTTATGGCTCACAACTTGTCAAGAGGTGATCTGAAAGCTGAGGAGAGGCAAAGCAAAAAGAAACTCGAGAGCTTCTGTCTAAGTGAAGACTGCAAAGTGGCAACAGTGGCACTGGACAAGCCTGCAACTTCAAAGGGTGTGCGTGGCCATGGAAAGGAGTCAAACCTGTGAACTCATCCCTTTTCTTTTCCTTCCCTCACTCAGACTCCTGGCACAAAACTAGTGAGTTAGAAGCACATTATCTCCATTCAGAGCTAGAGGCTGCCAAGCAACCTGCAAGCTCAGAACTCAACTCAGAGGTTTTTTAATTCTGCAATAATAGCTATTAGCAAGTAATGCCACAACAGCTCACTGGGCTTGAGAACACTCCTGACCAGCAAACCAAACACTTACCTAACCAAATCTAAGAAGCTGCTTCAAATCGGCAACCCTTTGAGTCCAAATTGAAACTATTTTAAGCCTGGCCCCGCCCCCTCCCATCATACTTCTTCAGACAAAATTACCAATGTTAAGTACTAACCACTAACCATAATGACCATTAACTTTCTAGGGAAATAAAAAGACTTCTGTGGAAATTTAAAGTCAACCTAGTTAAGGGGGTAAAGATACATATAATTAATCTATTCTCTTTAAAGTGTTTAGAATGGGATGGGGGTGTAAAACAATCCTAGATTCACAATGGTAACAGATTTGAATATGTGTATTCAATGATATCCTATCTTCTTAATTCAAGGAAACTTTCAAAGTGATTCCCAAATCAGTTCTGGTTAACAGTATTCTGAAAAAACATAACACAATTTTTAAAAGTACTACTTAATAATTTATTTATCTTTATTTTATGTGCATTGATATTTTGACTGCATGTATATCTATGTGAGGGTGTCAGAGCCCCTGAAACTGGTAAGACAGTTGTGAGCTGTCATGTGGATGTTGGGAATTGAACCTGAGTCCTCTGGAAGAGCAGCCAGTGCTGAGTCATCTTTTCCACCCCCTAAAAAGTACTAAAGAGGTCTGGCAAGATGGCTCAGTGTAAAAGCACTTGCCATGTAAACCTAATGACCTGAGTTCAATCCCTGGATCCCACAGTGTAAGGAAAGAATTGACTCCCGAAAGTTGTTCCAATGTGTGCTGTGACATGCATATACAATGATAATTTTTTAAAAGATATAGTATTAAAACTCTAATATATATTTTTTCAGGCCATTTCTCTTGGCAGAATATCCATGTCTTCTGTAAGTATAGAATATACCAGGCTATTACACATAGTTTTTAAAGGGGAAGGTCTTATGAGACTCAATTTTGCCATTGGTTTCTATGTGCTTCTTATGAGAGTAGACAGAGAAGTTGGTGGTCTAGGCTGGGTTCATGGTAGATCATGAGTAGCTAGGGAATTGACACTTGAATCATGCCATTTCATTATCCAATTGCTACTATGCTTATTATAAATATTAGGATGTACATAATTAATATTTGCAATGGGAACAGTCTCTAGGTAATATTAATAGCTTAATTTTAAAACAAAAATATTATTCTTTTGCAAACACCCAAATCAATTTGAAAGTATACCAAGAGTAGTACCATTACTCAGGTATGAATTAAAAAAAAATTGGAGGGGTGGCAAAAGCTTCTGTGGACTGAGCCAGGGTCTTGCAAGGACTCTATTGCTGAGCTATCTCTGTCCTGCAGGACTTTATTAATCATGAAGAATCCAAACCAAACACAGAAATAATGGTGATGATGAAACTACAGAAAACTACAACTTTTATTCATAATTCTGATATGAATATTTTTAGTTCATAAACAAAGCCCCATTTTTCATAATGACTGATTCTAAAAACTCTAAAACTCTGTAGTTTAAAAGTATTGCTCTCTCTCTCTCACCGTCTCTCTCACCTTCTCTCTCACCTTTATGTATTCACATATAAAATTTTATTTTAAAAGCATAGTCTATAGCACCAGGCATGGTGGCTATAATCCCAACACTCAGAAAGTAGAGGTATAAGGATCAAGAATCTGAAGTTAGCCTGAGCTGACCAGAGGGACACAAGAAGGACCCTGCCTCAGAAGACAACAGCAGACACAAGCCAATATCAACAACAGTTACTTTATTTCTTCCAGGAGTTGCTAGCCTCTTAATACTACTATAGTTTTTCACACAGTATTTGGATCTTCTGAATCTATATTATTTCTTAGACACTATCCTCTTACAAATAGATGCTTTCTTTCTATAAAGGCAATCATGGGGCAAGGAATTGAAGAGAATGTGGAAGAAGGAAATATAAGCATACTATACAGGCACTTTTCCCAGCCATTGAGAACAAAGCTGCACTACTCGTCAGATTAGAAATAAGCAAGCCAATGAGCTTTCCTAGGAGAGCCACAAGGCTCTGAGGACAGCTTCCTACTCTAGTAGCTTTGCAGACTTACTTGATTTGGAACCAATGAAACTGGGAGAACTTTATTTGGTTAGGAGATCAAAATCTGTCTATAATATCTTTTCCATCTAACATTTGTTAGTATAATGTCTTTGTTTTCCTTCTCTCCTCCTCCCCTCAACTCCAAGTCTCAGGCTGTATAATTCCTGGACATTTAAAGGGTCTCTGTCTCTTAGGAATATGCTGGAACACAGCTGTGAACCTCCTTAAACTGATCCTTAAAAAGCAAACAAAATATTCAGAAGTGTTTTCCTTACTTTAAAAAATTCAGGAGGAAGACCAAGAAAACACCACGCTGTGTTGCAGAAAAGATGACTTTAGTCAAAAGAAAGGAAACCCAGAGAGTCATAAACCAGTGTACAACTACAAAAGAGATTATCACTACAAAGGCACTGGCCAAGATAAACCTGCACAAATGAATTGGGAACATTAACTTGAAGACAAGAGCCCAGTTTTTCTCCCTCAATAGAGGTTACACCTATGGATGTTCAAACACTTCTGAACAGATTACTAAGAAGATTTCTAAGATGGCCAAGATAAAAAGCAGCCCCACAATCATAAAATCTGTACATTATATACTATCTCCACCCCCCTCATATTTCCTCTGGTTGTTTCAATAAGCTCACATACAAAAACACTTGTCCCACCAGTTTCCTACCAGCTCATCTACAAAATGGACAGTGCCCATCTACCTTCTGAAACCCAGTCAATAGATCACTGCTAAGATCCCAGAAGCTCCTCCAGTATGGGATGGCAATTAATTAGCTACAGCCGCTTCGATGGCCCTGCAGAACTTGGTCTTGGTGTTGGATGGCTAGAGCTTCTGCATTGCTAGACTGGGGTTTCCTTCTGGGTTTACAGTCTATTATTTGCCCTTTCTCAGGGCTGTTGTTGTAGATCAGCTGAAATGATGGATGCAAGAGAACTTTAGCAACACAAAACACTATGCAAATGGGAGAAATATTAGTATTTTCATTTCCAAACAAACAAAGACTTAGCTTTCATCCAGTTCCAACATGTTCCTCAACAGGCACCGGGTCACAGCCAAGAGTGCAGCCTACTAAAAGTGCACAACCCTTAGCAAATCACAGTTGGATAAGATAGCGATAGGCAATTAACCAAGCAGCTGCGTGTCTCTAGGAAGACATGAGAGAAACAAGAAAGGAGAGCAGACTTCAGTATTCCACTATCCCTTCCCAAAGAGACAAGGTAGAACAATAGTCCTGTGTTCCTCAGTGGGAACTGTGTGCCGAGGCTGACAAGAAAGAATTCAAAGGGAGCCCAGAATCCCAGTAGCACCAGCAACTTCCAAAGCCTCCACTCCAGAGCAGAATCCCTATCAGACCTGCCAATTTCTAAAAAGCTGGCAATTGTCAATGCATCTAAGAACACAATTTCTCACTTTGAGATAACAGTTCTGTGATGACAGACAAAACTCTGAATGATTTAAATTCATCATTCAATATATGTTATTAAGGCTCCAATGAGAAAAAGAGCAGGTATGTGTGTGATAAAGGAGCTCATTTGGTGATGGTTTGACAGCAAACGAATGACGAGAGAGAAGCTGAATTCAAAGAAATAAAATAAATAAAAAAAATGCAAACCCAAATTCCCTCTTGGCACCTTGATTAAAATGAAATGAACTGAAGCAGCCAAAGAGATTATTTTATTCAGATGAGTGTTATTAGCCTTTCTGGCTTATTTTCTTTATTATGCATTTTGCTGATGCTGACAGAAACAGACGAGCTCATAGAGGAAAAGCTGCAGCGGATTTGTGGTCTGACAGTGCTGTGCATAAAATCAGACCCTTGCTGACCCAGATAAGGCAGAGGATGGATTGGATTTGCTAGAGAAGGTGTTAAAAGGAGGGGAGAATTTAAAAATTAAATCGCCAAGGCAGAAACTGACTTAAAAAGATTTTGCCTGGAATGGTGGCTGCGGGTTGTGTGACACAGTAGTACAGTGGCAGCCTGGAGGTACCTTTCAAAGATAGGCAAGCAGACAGGAGGTGGGCACACTTCTCTGGATTTATCACAGCTGTGGCTGCAGCTCTGCCAACAATGAGATCAGAGTAGGAAAGCTTAGAGACAGGAACAGAGAGGTACCCAAGGCAAAACCAATATACACTATGACTGAAGAAATAAGCTCTCAAAATGTCAAGTTAGGACCATATGCTTGCCTAGACAGACGATTAGAAAGGATTCAAGAAGCTGTGTATGTGCCTTACTCAAAACAGTCTAACTGTCCCCTCTAATCAGGTTTAGGGAAAGAGCTATTGTGAATGGGATTTTTATAGCAGTGGAGCAGTCCCATGGAGCTCAGCTATAACCTTCAGATAGGGACATGCCCAAGAGCTGAGAGCTTTAGAAATTTACCTTTTTCTTCCTTCCTTCCTTCCTTCCTTCTCTACCTCCCTGCCTCTCTCCTTCCTTTCTTTCTTCCTTCCTTCCTTCCTTCCTTCCTTTCTTTCTTTCTTTCTTTCTTTCTTTCTTTCTTTCTTTCTTTCTTTTCCTTTCTTTCTTTCCTCCTTTTCTCCCTTCTTCTCTTCTCTTCTCTTCTCTTCTCTTCTCTTCTCTTCTCTTCTCTTCTCTTCTCTTCTCTTCCTTTCTCTCTTTTTCTTTCTTCCTTTCTTTCTTTCCTTCCTTCCTTCCTTCCTTCCTTCCTTCCTTCCTTCCTTCCTTCCTTCTTTCTTTCTTTCTTTCTTTCTTTCTTTCTTTCTTTCTTTCTTTCTTTCTTTCTTTCTTTCTTTCTTTCTTTCTTTCTTTGTCCTTCTTTCTCCTAAACTGTTTCTGGTGGTGAAACCCACACTTTGTTTATCCTGGTCTCACTGTGTGTAAACAGATATAGACAAGCCCACTGAGAAAGCCTCATTTGACTGAATTAGAAGGTCTGCTTATCACAGCCTTCTTTATAGCTTCTGTAGACATGGGGCCTTCCCTTTCTTTACTCCACTCTCCTTGGATACTATGCATATTATCTTAATACTGGAGAACATAAAATATGATAGAAACTTCTAAGTAATCCATAGAAAGTCATTTGAACACTAGACAGACCCATCTCAAGGCATACTGAAATATGCAGGGATTAATACTAGGCATAGTTTATCCCTATAATTCCAGAATTTGGGAGGGGGAGGCAGGAGGATTGTTGCAAGTTCCAGGCTAGCTAGACCTATACAATTATACCATGTCTCAAAAAAAGGGCAGTGATCACATCAAAAGGCCTGAAGTACAAATAATCAACAAAACTAAAATATAGCAAGAGAAATACACAGCAAAGCGATGAGCAATAACCAAACAGCACAGATTCATATGGTTTCTCAGCTGAAAAGTTTATAGCCATCACTATTACATCTTTAGTTGGATCCTTGTGTTCTATAGAAAGAACTGTGAACAATTCTACAATTAAATCTTCAGTTTTTTCTTCTCTACTTAATTAAGATGTCACCAGAAGCCCTGTAAGTAATGACAACTATATAGAGAAAACCACAGATGTGTTAGCATATTTTTTAAAATAAATAAAACCCTGAAAGATGACTGAGGCATATTGTCTGGGTCACTCTTGGTCATTCAGGCTAGGGAACTAAATACCTATGTGTGCCAAAATAGAATGGCACCATTCTGAAATCCACACATTATTTCAAAGCATCAAATGCTCCCTTTAGCGCAGGCATCTCGCAGGCACCAGGCACAAGTGCAGAAATTTGATCTACAGCCAGCAAGTGACTGATTGATTGCCAGCTAGAAGGAGATAAAGCAGCATGCCGAGTGCCTCCCTTTCCTAATGTATGTTGGTGGGATAGGGAGTCCTTACTCTATGGCTCATGATAACAATGAGGAAAGCAGTCTGAAACCAAAGCTAAGAAGAACAAAGCTATGCAGTCCTCAGAGCAGCTTCATATGTCATTACTACTTTCCATGTGCTGTTATCACATGTTTATTCTCTGAGTAGCAGCCGAGTGACTAAATTTGTATCTTCATTGGCTTGTGCACTCCAAACTCAGGCATATTATTAGCCAGGTTACTACTTTATTAGTGAAACTTAAAGGGCTGGGTAGTATAAGGATGCCCTAGTCAGTTTCCAGGTTAGTAGGTCAAATTTTGAGTTCAGTTCCTTATGGAATTTGGATGAATAAATGATTCTACCCCAGTGAGAAAGTACTCCGTCTAAAGCACCCTAAGACCCAGATTCAGCTCTGCTACTGGATAGTCAGATAATCTTAGTAAATGACAAATGTACTGTGGCCTTCATATTTTCTTTTCCTATTTAAAAGCATAAATGAAGATAACAGACCCAATGCCTAGCTCATCCAGCTTCTGTTAAGATTAAATCAAACAAGGTGATGTCCATTAAAAAGCTTTACTCACAGGAAGTGTTCTCCAGCCATGAATCAGTATCATCAATACTTACTACTTTAACAACTGTTATTACTACTTGACAGCCCACTTAATGAATCTACACTCTCACAAAATGGCTTCAGTAAAGTTGTAATTTTCCTAAAGACAAACACATTTTAAACTTCTCAGATCTTCTCTTAAGTACTACAATGAATATGTTTGATACATTTAGACTATGTCAGTGCACTAAATAAGAATATGTCTTGCTATTATGAACTTATCATCCGGTTCTAGGGAAATTCCAAGTTTAGTAAATCTGTTGCACCCAACCTTGCCCAGACTTGAAAGGGGAAAAGTTTAAAGTGTAAAGAGAAAAGCCAGAGGGTACAAAAAAATAGAATCATGCAATTTCAGAATTAGAAGGGACTTTCAAGATGGTGAAGAGTCTAAACCAAACCCATCATTTTCCATGGGAGGGAAATGATACTCATGGATCTTGAGGTCACACAAATAGTGGTGGAACAAGACAAGAGCCCAGGTCTCTTGACTGGCAACCATTTTCTTATTTCATTGTGGTGGTTGCTACATTTCAACCAGAAAGCCTGACTTAATGTCTACAAAGACCTAGTGCTGAAAGAGTTAATGGACAATGCTTAGCTGCCCAGAGCACAGAGCTATTCTAAGACAACACATAACAGGAATACCAAGGGTCCATGAACCCAGAGGGAGCAAAGCTGCTGGTGACTAGAGGCGCCAGGAAACATGTTGACACACTGCATGTGGTTACACATGAAAGGCTAGTGAAGAGAAAACAGTTTTGAATCCCACCCATTCTAATTTGGGACTGGCTCTGGGCACCTACCGGAGGGTTGTGCCATACCCGGCCACTCTGTAAAAGGACCTTTCATTTCCTTCATTCTCTATTCTTTGGCTTCAGTTAAAATGTTTTCTGCTGTATAAGAACCATAATAGACATTTTAAAAAGAAAGCCATCAAGGCATAGTAGGTAAGATCCAGGAGGCACTGTAGATGGTTAGGGTCATTCTGAAATGGAAGCTTCTCAATCAGGATTTGAATCCTGTTATCTTCCATTTCCAAGCTAGTATGTGAACTGAATTTTTAGACAGCCAGGCTCCTAAATTCCTTTTCTCTAAGTGACCCCAAATCACCTTGCAACAGAATCACCTGGAGTGCTTGCTTAAACTGTGAGCTGGAGTAATGCCCAGGAATCTTCCCTTTTAAATAAGCATTCCAGGTAATTCTGCACACTGTGAAAACACTTTAGAACTAATGTTCTTAGAGAAATATTTTTCAATCTATGTGATACAAGGCACTAATGTAGCTGAAATAATAATAGATTTAAAACTAGCATTCTGCTTCCCAATCTCTAAAACTCAGAAAACAGTGGAGCAGAGTAACAGAACATAGTAGAAAATGTCCTGGGGCTGTCAAGATAGCTAGTGTTTAAGAGTGAGTCCTGCTTTTGTAGAGAGCAGACCCAAGTTTGGATCACAGTACCCTTGTCAGGCAGCTCACAACCACCTACAACTCTAGCTCCAGGGCATCCAATCTCTCTTTTTGGCTTCCATGGGTACAATATTCAGGTACCAACACATAGACACATTAACTCAATAATAAATATTTTTTAAAAAGAAAATATCACAGTTTATATTGTAAATAACAAAATTTATCTTTGTTTTTGACAGGGATGTCCTCAGTTAAAAATACAAATGTATACTGCCTTGTATTTCTGTTCTCGTTTGTTTTGTTTTGTTAGTTGTTTATTTTAATCAGGGTCTCACTATGTAGCCCAAGCTAGCTTAGAATTCACATTCCCCTGCCTCAGTTTCTCCAGTATATAGATTACAGTTGTACACCACACACACAGAGGAATCAGGAGGAGAGAGAGAAATCAAGGACAAATCTCCTAACTTCCTGTAAGCACAGAATTCCCTGAGCTTCTGGAAGCCCATTCCCTAAGAACCTCTTTTCAGGACAATCCCTACAGGTATTTAGTGTTCTGGTCACAGCAGACATCCCAAGTTGACCACATTTTGCACTATCTTCTTCCTGATGCTCTATAGCTGACAACCACTGCCTTTGTTGTGCATATGATAAATAGCTCCACTATGTTGATTTCTTCTTATATTTACAGTAACTAGAAATGCTGAGTTAGACAACCTTTTAAAGAACATGGGAAGAAAGTAGTTGGCAATTTCAAAGAAGAAAGATTTTGAAAATAATGATGTGGGCACAATGCTACTTGACTCTTAAGTGAAACATTTGCTATCTATAGGAAGTCTCTACACACACTTGGCAAGGCAGGCAGGCATGCAGTGGGAGGCTCCCTTCTGTATCCCTATGGATAAAATCAGTAGGAGAGCACTTTTGTTCTTAAGTGACAACTTCTTGATCACTGAGAGCTGAGCCTCATTTATATGACCAAAAGGAAAAAAAACCAAACCAAACCAACCAACCAACCAAACAGCCCTAAATGATTCAAAAACAGCAAAATTAGAAAAATGCCAGCATCTCCAGCTTGGTTGTCAATCATATCATACATAATGGTTTAAACCCATTAGCATATTGGAAGAATAGAAACAGAGTGAAAGCTCTGGGAACTAGCCTTGCTAAGGAAGGCATACAAAGGAAAAATAGAAAGTGGTGAAGATTATGAGGGGGGAGGTAGGGAAATGGAGGAATGGAAGAGGAAGTGCCACTGAGAAGACTAACCCCCAAAGCTATTCTACAATATTCTGATGATTTTTAGTAATTTGTTTTCAGGATGTAGAAACCAGCACAGCCTCTGAAGCTTTGAGTCCATCTGTTTTTGAGCTTAGGTTGCAGAAGATTCTGAACAGCTGGAAACAGCAGCACTGACCAGGTTACAGCTATCTGGAGGGAAAAGAAATAAAAGGAGTGTGTGGGAGGTAGAGGGATGAGGGTTAAGTAAGACATAGGAAGGAGAATCTAGAAGTCATCCCCAGAGAGGAAGATAACCAGGTCAAAATCAGTGTAAGAGTTGTTGGAGAAGCCACTGTGTCTCGGTGAAGAAAGCTAACACAGAAAAAAGTAAGGGACATCAGGGAGTTGTAGGGAGTCCCTGGAAATGGGCCCTAGGCCAGATCAAGATTGCAAAAGGTCCTACATCAGGCATGTGACATGAGCCACTGGTAAGTGGTCTACACAACCACAGCACAAGCCTGAGATTAAAAGCTGAATTCTGGTTCTGGTTCCCTAAGTGTGAGACGTGACTGCCAAGAATGGGAGGGAGAATATAAGCAGGGTCATCCTAAAAGATGCAAGGCCAAAGAGTTCACATCCACAGAGTAGCTTGTCCTAGAGTCACAGCTGGCTCAGAAATAGGAGGACAAGTCCATAGACAGTCTTCGGATACACTCATCAACTGCCTTCTGACACCATAACTGACTTATGCTAACATCCTGATATCACCTATGGATGGATGATCACGTCTCTTGCTTTTCCTTAAGCTTCTTTGCTTTTCTTTTTGCTTTTTCTTTTTCGTTTTGTTCCTTGTTTTGTTTTATTTTGTTTTGTACTGTTTTTTGAAACAGGGTTTTTCTGTGTAGCTCTGGCTGTCATGAAACTCATTCTGTAGACCAGGATTGTCTCAAAATCAGAGATCTGCCTGCCCCGGCCTCCAAGTGCTGGGATTAAAGGCATGTGCCACCATGCCAGCACTTCCTTAAGCTTTTTCATTTCTCATCAAGAGAAAGATTTGGAAGCGAGAATGTTTATCAAACTCTCAACCTGGAGAAGAAAAATTAAATGTAAACAAAACTGTATTTCAAATAAATAATATGGCCACAGTTAAGGTCTGAGCTTTAAAGGAGAAAGTACTAAGGAACAACTTTTGGAACACAATGCTTTGGCTGGAGACAGAACCTGGAATATGCTAAGCCACGAGTAACTGGGTCAGTGTTTTTCAGAGGTTAAAGGTTAGAATCTTGAAACTGCATTCTGTTCAGTCCAGGAGTAAATAACTAATATGTTATGGATAATAGAACCAGATTCTTCACTGCTCAGACAAAAACTACAAATATGCAGAGTGGAGACATTTAAATAGAGCATGTGGCAGTAAAACAGAACTGATGACTGATGCAAACTCACAGGCTTTTATATAGGTCTGGGTTAATGATGGTTGAGCTTAATTTCTTTTTACTTCATAATGGTGTCAAAGCAATATGCATTCAGTAGAAACTATTTTTGAAATTTGAATTTTAAATCTCTTCCTGGTTAGGTATAACCAGTATGACATCTTTGGTGATTCTGGTCAGTAGCCAACATGTGATCACAAATGTAAATAATACTCTAGAGTGTGTTACATCGCTAAGTTATGGAGCTTATTAAGTGTATTAAATGCACTTTCAGCTTACACTTCCAGTTTTTCATGAATTTATCAGAATGCAGTCCTGCCATAAGCAGAAGAGAATCTAAATATAAATGGAGAAGAAAAAGTACTTGGTTTCTGACCTTACATCTGATCTGTCTACTACTACCTTTGCTGACAGTGACTCTACATAGTTAAAAACTCCAGTAAAAAATAGCACGCATAAGCAACTGTTGTTTCTAGATTTAATTCCTTACTAAATGCAACTGGGACTCTCTAAAGAAATGGCTTTCTAGAACAGAAACAAGGAAAATTCAGTCTGAGCCTGGACCATCTTATGCCACACAGTATGAAAGTATTCAATAAAAGGATAGGAGAGATTTCATAAGGCCACAAGACCCAGCAATCAGGTATAGGACACCATGAACATGAAGGTAAATAAAAATATTCAGGGATCATAAACTATTAAAGAAAATAGATATCTACCAGTTCACATTTGATATAAACAAGACCAAAAAAAAAAAAAAAAAAAAGGTGAGAAATCACTGCTTCTACAAAATCCCACCTGGAAAACATAAACATAATTAGAGGAATTGGGAAAATGATTTTTTGGTGATCATCCTCCAAATATTAGTAGTTTGGAGTACCAAAACTACTAGTATTTATACACAGATGAAAATTATGTCTCCACATGTCAGAGTAGCTTTAAGAATTATATCAAAAACAGAGAAAACTGAAAGATACCACTTTAATGGACGGACAAGTAACAGAGTCATCACCAGCAAGTGACATGGCACACTGAGAAAACCATGACAGCAACCTCTATGGTACTCCTACCAACCTGTGTTACCTGAATCAAATCACAGATGGTATCATCAGAAGACCAGAAATAGAAAATTAAGGGTGGTGGTAATGCTTGCCTTTAGTCTGAGAACTCAGGAGGCAGAGGCACAGGCAGAGTCAGGTGAATCTCAGAGTTTGATGCCAGCCTGGTCCAGGGCAGCCATCATCATACAGAGAAACCCTGTTTCAAAACAACAGCAACAACAACAAAAACAAACAAAAATAATTCATTCTAGAAATAGCAAATTAAGTAGTAATTTTTGGGTCAAATGTTCAAAAAAAAAAAAGCCAGTGTAATAAAATACAGAGGCTCAAGATCTATTCTACATTAAAAGACATTTAGAGACAAGCCAACTTAAGATCTACACAATTTGAACTTTCCTTTTCAAATAATTGGTAAAATCTGGATGCCCACTGATTAGGTATTATCATGGTGATCTTCATGATCTGATTTTGACAAGTACACTGTGATTATGTTAGAAAACAATGACCTTTTTAACAAATACCCACTGAAGTACGTAGGGATAAAAGAACACCATGTCTGCAAATGTATTCTGAAGCGCCTCAGGAACACAAACACTGAAAGTTGCACATGAAAAGTAAGAGAAGTATGTTAAACAAATGTGTGCTATATTAATCTTACTTTCAATATGGGTAAACTGATATATGATATTTTTGTATTATTTTTACATTTTTTATAATTATAAAATATGTCAAAATAAAAAAAATGATCAAGGATTCCATTCTGGGAGAAAGTGAAGCCATTTTCCTCACCTCTCCTTTGGCAGTAAGCATATGTTACTTTGCTTTTTCATATAAGCCTATCTCCCCCACGGCACCATGAGCCTCCTGAAAAAAGGGGAGGTCAGTCCTCTCTATGACTCTAAAGCCTGGGCAGAACCTGTGCAAAATTATTCACTTTTGATGATGAAATGAAGCCAAGTGTTTATTCGAGTGTCTAAAAGCATCCCTCAACATTTCGGGCTCCTCATCTCCCTCAACATTTTGGGCTCCTCATCTTGGATCCATGCCTTATCAGAACACAAAAATGCAGACACACACACTTACACTTTTTCATGTTAATCAGCAACCTCTACTATTAAAGCGTCAGCTTAATCTTCTGGTTCTATTTCATTCCTAGCAGATCCCTAGCAAAGAGTAAGTGCTCATAATGTTTGCTTAAAAAAATAAGCCAACTAGGAAATTCTATTTATTTCCTAAACTTCTGGACAAAACAACCAGTGACCTGCTTTCCAGAATTATTAACAATGTAAGAGTATTGTTAATAGTCCCCAAACAACAAATGGTTTTAACCAAAGATTATGAAAACAGTTGTTTCTGGCTAACTAGAGTGGCACAAACATTTGTCCAAACCTGATATATTGTCTTCTCTTCATTTGATTAAAGGTGAGAACCTTTCTAAGCATATTTTAAGTTTGTATTACACTACAGACATATATTTTCCTGACTGCATTGTGAAGTATAAAGTTTCTAAGCACTCATTTTGCTTAGTACCATGTACTTGATAGGGATAAAGAAAAGCCAGCCCTCGGGGTTGGAAATGAGGCAGAACACCTGCTTAGCTGTGTGCAGATGTGCGGCTATAGGTTACAGCCCTAGTGCCACAAAAAGGAAGGGAGGACAAAGATAGAGGGGCAGAACTGAAATTGCTGTTAAGTCTTACTATCTATAACTGAAGGTGATTAATGATGTAATGGGAATCTCACAAAAGCAGCACCAAGAAAGTACAAAAAATAAGCTCAGAATCTAAGAAAAGTGTCATGTGGTGGTACATGCCTGCAACCCCAGTACTTAAGCGGCTGAGGGAGGACCATGGGTTCAAGAGTGAGATGCTGACCTCAAAAAAAAAAAAAAAAAAAAAAAAAGCCTAGAAAAGCCCATAACCCAGAAATCTGTACACTGAAAGATCCAAACTCCTTTGAAGGTACTAATGAAAGTCTATGCTGTGCAGCTGTCAGAAAATGTTGTAGTAGGAAGGGCACACATTTCTATCCATACAAGGAAGGGGCTAACAAAGTCACATGTGTACAAATGAGCAAGCTTGAAGGGGAGGAAGGCAGGAAATCAATACGCCTTTGAAGCTCAGCCTTTCCTAACTATGCCTGCTTCCCTGGGTACCTCGCTCTCTATTCAGAGTCCATTCAATAGTGCTTTATGTTCCAAGGAAATCTGTCAGAGGCATTTCCACCTGTACATTGCAAAATCAGTCCCTTACAACTTCCTCCTTTTGCTGAATCCCCAAGACGCTGCCTATAAATTCAAAGAATTTCAAGCATCAACAGAAACCTCAACCTCCACCCCTAGAACTTAGTTAGGAACATCTGTTGTTTACAAAGGTTCAGACTGAGAGCTGCCAGACTTGTTCTACAACCTCTACTTTGACACCAGAGGCTGCCAGGGAGAGATGTCTGAATTTCATGCAAGGATGCCCTGTTCCAATCGCTTAAGCAGAACTAGATTAATACAGCCCAGCACCCTGCCACTGAACACAATCCTAGTTTGTTCGGTTCATTCTGATCCTGAGTCCTTAACCATGTGCCAAAAATGTTAAGATGCAAACCTGTTCATTGATCCTTTCAGAACATCAGACCCAAGGGGCAGAGGGTCAGTTAAGTAGAAGAAACAGAAGCTAACAGAATAAAATTATCTTGCTGCAGTGAAAAATCCGAACTCTTTTTTTTCTCAACCTCCTTAAATCTTTCATTAATACTGAGCCATTCCCTCATGATTCTGTATCTCCTCACAGTATGATACTTCATCACAGCACAGGACGTAGATATTAAAGTCTTTACTTCAGTTAACATGGGACCAAATTTAATTGAGAACATAATTGTGCTATCTTCTTCCTTTCTGTGACTGAACCAAGCACGAGTCCTTTCCTGAATATTCCACCTATCCCCCCTTCTCAGGAACTATTGGTACCTGCTTTAAATAGGATTCTATTTTTAGATTCATGTGCCTGTGTGGATGTGTGCTATTATTTTCTTACAGCCTGCCTGGCTTTCCCCAATCAACAATAAAAAAATAAAGTCTGTATAGCAGAAGCTGTCTTTTCTTCTTATCTTGGAAGCCTTCCCACCTCACAATCAGCTCCCAATACCAAAGCATGGCTTTTGTCTTTAAAAGAGAACTGGGTCAAAGACAATGCATCTAATTGGCTGTGAGGCTGTGAGTTCTTAAGAATTAAAGATCCAGAGATGGAGCTACATACTGCTCCCTAGGTTTATTGAAATACTTATAGGAGGAGACGCTCCTGTAATTTCCCTGCCCCCCTGTACTGCTGTCAAAGGGCATGCTATTGCCCGGGGAATTAAAAGCTTGAAGTGTGGTCTGCTGACCCTTTAGTGTCAGATCCTAGGAAGCATAGGAAGCTCTTGGAAGTCCAGCATCCTCCCAAATGCTCATAAAAGCACATTTCGCTGTTGACCTGCCCTCTATCATTCTCTGTCCCAGGAGGATGAAATAACGCCATTTAAGTACAAGTGTGGAAGCTTCCTGAGATCTGGAAACCAGTAACCATATTCTGCTTCCAGCATAGCTAATTCATTGCTGCAGTGGCCTGCTGGTCTCCATGGAAAGCACTGCAGGAGGCTGAACAGAACAGATCATCTACCTAGTCAGGACTCACTGCTCTTTGCAGAAAACCCAAGTTTATTGCTACACTCTTCTGTGACAGTGGTAATTCTATCAGCTAATTTCTACTGAATATCTACTTAGTGCAGATGCTAGCCTAGTATTTCCCATACTATATCCAATCATGAGAACAACTCTTCAAGGTATTACTCCACACTTCAGAGATGTGGAAACTGAGGCTAAAGGGGGTTTAATGACTAGTTCAAAATCACATTGCTGTAAGCAGTAGAGATCAAGTTTAGACTCAAGTTTACCTGGTTCAAAGCTCAGGGGGCTTTTTTTGTTTTGTTTTTCTACTAAATTGCAAAGCTTCCTAAAAAGCTTGCACCAAAATTATTTTTCAGTTCCAAACAGTGGTCAACCAACCGGTCTTGCCCACACTCAAGTTATCTTCTGATGACTCCCATTCTTCTCTGTCCTTGTGTAAGGAGCCTTCCCAACACCTTTCATTTTTCATTAGTTCTTTGGGAGTCCCATATGAGCTTCATACACCTTTCAACTCTTCCCAGATCTATTCTATTCCTGTTCTTATCCACCCAACTTGGCATCATTAAAAAAAAAAAATCAAGACAATTTGTGCTGTGCTGCCCAAATATTCTTGGATGTAGTAGTCTTCACTAGAGTATGATTAACTTAATAGGAGCTACACTCAGAGAACACTGTCTCTCCCTTTCCCAGCAGCTTTCCTAACAACTGCCAATAGCTTCATGGCAAAGGGAGGGATTTTGTGTCCAACTCCCATCTCCATGTTGGGGTTTGATCTAATTTGGTCTGCACAGGTCTTGTATATATTGTCACAACTACATTGAGTTCAGATGTGCAGCTGCCCTGTGTCTAGGAGATACTGTTTTCTTGTAGTCATCCACTGGCTCTTACATTCTTTCCACTTCCTCTTCTGCAGTGCTCCCTGAGCTTCAGAAGGAGGGAGTGCAGAATATATGCTTCACTTAGGACTGAGCATTCTGCAGTCTCTTCTTCTTTTGCCAGATGTTAACACCATCTTTAAAAAGGACCGACCATCACCTAAAGTTCTATATGGAATGGGCTAGTGGAAAACATACCAAGGAATTTCCTGTTAATTTCTCAATAAAAAAGTAACTTGAGCCACAGGGAAGGGAAGCCAACCCATGCTTAACACCAGATGCTGCTACATCTGGGCAAAACTTTCCTGGGGGGGGGCCGGGGGGGAAACAAACAATTGCCAAATATGTCCAAGATCAGTGAATGATGTGCAAGTCCCAGGAAGTCAGGGAGTGCTCCCTTCTAGCAACTTTATCTTTCCTACTGCTGCCCTCCTTAGATGATCCCATACTCAAGGAGAATCTGTTTTCTCTGGTTCTCCACTTTTCTCTCTCTTGCAACCAGAGCTGTAATGTTCTCTATGGTCAGCAGACTCTGCTTTCAACCCAATGTCATCTTGTGAGAGTGGCAAATAGCTTTGAACTTGACTTTGAAGGAAGACTCCACTAGCAGAAAAAAGGGAAGTACCTGCAGCAACCTGCACATACATAGGTTAGGCCTAAGACCAAGAACATGGACTCTACAAGAATTTTAATTGTGTACTTATTCTTTCACTGAAGGGAGTACTGAAAGTTGAATACTACAAAATTCTATTACTTTATATTTTTTGTGTGTTTGAGTACTTTGCCTACATGTATATATTATGTGTGTGCCTGATGCCCTAGAGGTCAAAAGAGGGCATCAGGTCCTATGGAACAGGAATTACAGAGGTTGTGAGCTATCATATGGGTGGTAGGAACTGAAGCTGGGTCCTCTGGAAGAACAACCAGTGCTCTAGCCTCTCCTAGTTCATGAGATCCCAAGGCCAGGCTCTCCTTCGACCTTCCCAAGAGTAACAACTCACAGGAACCAGGTGGGCAGGGTTACTTTGCCTGTGCCCAACCTTCATGCACTGCTAACTTAATGTTACCAAAAATAAAATATTTTTTTATTTTTTATGGGTTTTTTTTTTGAGGGGGTAGTCCTAAGTTAAGGTCCCTTTAATTTCCTTCTCTAAGAGTCTAGAATATAATTTTAAAATGTCCAACAAACATTTATTAAGGAGAAGGAAAAGATAAGAAAATATTGACAACAGGCTACAAAATAGCATAAGGTCTATGTAAGAAGCACAGCAGGATAGCCAAGCATGGTGTTTCTCTAAAACTCCACATGGGGTAGGGGTGGGGGAGAAAAACTACTTCAAATTAAAACAAAGACATTAGTTATTAAAAGCAGGAGATCAAAACCAAATGAGCTGAAAAGTAATTTACAGCAAGCTTGTTGAAAGAAAAGAAGAAAAAAGCCAGCACATTATTAATTATAATCCTTCAGAATCCTGTGGGGCAATATTAACACAAATTCCACTTAAAGAGACAATCAAAGGCTCAACAACAAATAGGAATAAATTTATGCTCTTCAAAGAGCCAAAGAAAATGCCAAAACATCTTCCATAAGAAGGCTTCCTACTGTCACATAAGATTTTATCTCCACTTTTAATCAAACAAGGCTGTAACAATCAGTGGACAGGGAGGCCACATTACTTAGCAGAAGGTAGAATGGAATAATCAGTATAGTTGTCTACAGCTTCTTTCACTGTCTGAGGCAGAGGGATGGGACCATCAGGTCAGATTTTACATGAGTCATGCTGTAAGGGCTTTAGTGAGGATATCTTCACTGAGCCATGTGGAGAAGGACAAAAGGTGAACAGGAACAAAGAACAGAAAGCACAGTCACAGGGTGACAGGGTAATGACTTCCAGAGGAAAATTTTTTTTTTCCAAAAGAAAATGAAAATAAGGAGTTCAGCAACATTTGCCCCTAAATGCAGCTACTTAAAACTATAACAAAAATAACCATCCTAACCCAGGATGAACGGCTGAAATGGAGCCAGAGTAAGAGACTGGCCTGGAAAAAGGTGGGATGAATCCATGTGTACTGTCTTCAGCTCTGGCCAACCTGCTCCATCCCAAGTTGAATAAACTCCACATCCCAGAGCGGGATCTATCTGAGCTGCTGCTGGCAGCTGCTCTCCTGGCAGCACAGGCAGACAAATTCATGGCATTACTGGGCCAACAGCTGCTACAGCTCTGGGGGAAGTGACAAGTGCCTGCTGAGAATGAGCTATTCTGGGACCAGTCATAGAGTCAGCAAAATTGAGGCTACAGTTTGCTGGCTGAATGAAGATACAGTATACTTCCTACTCCAAAGTTTAGAAAACCAAAAAGTGCTTTCTCTGTCCCAGCTTGTTTGACTCAGGTGATTCTTGCCTTTACATTCAGCTCAATCTTTCTATTCCCAAGGGCATGACTTGATGGCTCACATTACTACTGTCACCAATGGACTACCCTATATCCCTTCTATGTCCTTTCATCTAGGTTCTTTGTTTCTTTCCTTTTAAAGTGATTTATTTATTTTAATTTTCCTTGCATTGCTATTTTTGCCTGCATGTATGTGTGTGGTGTGTGTATGAGGGTGTCAAATCCCTTGGATAGGGTGTTATAGACAGTTGTGAGCTGCCATGTGGGTGCTGGGAATTGAACCTGGGTCCTCTGAAAAAGTAGCCAGTGCCCATAACCACTGAGACATCTCCCCAGCCTTAATCATCTAGGTCCTTGCTAAAGCATGGACATAATTCAGTTCCTTGCTCAGAAATTGTGAGTGGTTCCTCTATACTTACAGAACAAAGCCCTAACTCTATAGGCTAGTATTTACAAACCTCTATAATCTGGCTTACTTTTTCCAGATTTACTCAATATTATAGTTCATATAGTTCAGAAAAGCAAATAAGTTATCCACCAGCCATGGTTTTCTCACCTCAGGGCTGATGGTAACACTATTCTCTATCTAAAATGCTTCATTCTCCAATTTCTTCCATTGTGTCAATTATATTAAATATTTAGGAAAGATACACAGCCTTGGCAGTCTTACTTTTCCATTCCTAACCACTGAACTTCTGAAAGGCTCTTTTCCTTGGCCTCAACCAGAACAAATTACTCTTTTATGTGCACTATGTATGATGGGGGGCATTGTTCTTTCACACACCTGTCCTTCCACACACCATGAAACCTAGGCAATGTTATAAACACTGTCCCTCAATGTGACAGATATTTTTCCCTTCTATAGTGATAGAAACTCCTCTTTCTAGGTCACCCAAATTAATAAATATATTGTCTACCCCATCCCCCAACAATGTAGATAACCATGTGACTGTAGTGTTTGGCTGGATGAGTTAAGGCATGTATGAGCTGCTTCCAGACTATACCTTTAAAGAATAAACACATGTTTCCCTCTTGCCCTGTTGCTTTACCCAATTGGTGAAATTTGACATCGTGACAATGAGCTACTTTGGGATATACAGCAATAAACGACACTCTAGAGGTGAGATAAGGAGCCTGATGCAGTCCTGACTGGTTAATAGACTGTTATATATAGAAAAATCTGCACCTGTCTTGCATAAGCTAACATTACATAAAGTCTACTATAGCAGTCACACCTGTCTTAATCAAACTAGTCATGACTAAAATGTCTTTTCTGCATCAAAAGAAAGAAAAAAGTAGGCAAACAAGCAAGCAAGCAAGAACAGATCAGAAATGAGAAGGCCATTATTTTTTTCATGCTACCTACAAACTGGCAGCACAGTTGCAGGAGCACAGCTGTCTGCAGCAATGCCTGTAGTACACAAACATCTGAGCACACAGAAATGAGGGGAGATGGCAAAATGAAGATTCCATCCATAGTGTTAAACTGAGAAGTAGAGGCCCCATCAGCACATTAGTGAGACAAGACAGAAGTTAGCCACTTCTGTGGATTCTTCAGATGCTCACTGGGGTTAGCATCTTATTCTTATTAAGTGCATTTGTCCATACAACTCAGCCAATGCCTCTTCTAGTACACTATACCATGTAAGTGTGCTATTATGTGACCATTTTTGACCTATAAACCCCAGCAATTCAGATGTTCCATTCTGAGAGAAGAAAGCTTTTTGTCTTCAAGCTTTTTTTAAAAAAGGATTTATTTCATTTGTGTGTGTGTGTGTGTGTGTGTGTGTTGTAATTGAGTACAGTGCTCATAGAGGCCAGAAAAGGGCAACAGATTTCTAGATTGCCTGATAGGGGTCTAAGAACCCAATTCGGATCCTCTCAAGAGCAGCAAGTACTCTTAACCACTAAGCCACCCCCTGCTCTGCTTCTCTCAGAATGCCTTGAGCCCAAGAGTATTAGTAAGAAACTGCTGAAATTGACTTGATCAGCCACTCCTTCAAACATTTCTAACTCCCTGAGTCACCTCCCTCCTGCCAGGGAGGAGGGACCAACTTTCTTACTCACTCTTTTTAGGCACTCTCCTTTCTCCTACCAAAAATGTTTACTGCCTACCAGCATTGGGAGGTCTCCTAAACCTTAGGCTTTTATTTAGCTCTTGGTTCTTCTTCTCTCCTCTACATTTACAATATCGTTTACACTACAGATTTCAATAGGTATTCCCACTCAAAACCACTTGGCTTGGCAGTACCACATCTCAACTTGGGAACATAAAATTCTTACAATGCCTCAAACTCAACATGCTCAAAGCAGAGTCACTATTTAAAACACCCATTTCCTTGATGCCTGCATGTTTATAAAAGACACCACAATTACTCTGGTTTCCAAGTTAGAGACATCAGATTACTTCTGACCAGTAAGATTCTTTTCATCTAATCAGTTATCAATTTTGTTTAATTTCTGAATAGTACAATCATATAAGGCTGTGTGTTAAAGGCTTGTTACTGCTGTGGTACCACTAGACAGTAGCAGATTCTTTAGGAGGTAGGACCTAGGAAAAGGAAGTTGGTATACTGGGGGATTGTCCTTGATGGAATGCTAGCCCCATCCTCTCTCTGCTTCTTGACTATCACAAAGGAACAGACCTCCCCCACATGCTCTTGTCACATGCCACCACCAACCCCACAAAATAGGATCAAACAACTATGGACTACAAACCACTGGAACCATGAGGCAAGAAAACTTTTCTCCTCATAGTTTATTTGTCTTAGTTATCTGGCCACAGTAACCGGAAGCTGACTAACACAAACACGCGCCTATTGCTCTGTTTTATACGCTATCCAATTTTACATGCACTACCCCCCAAATTTAATATCCTTCTTTTGGATTTAAATACACACATATACAGACACAGACATACACACACACACACACAGATACACACACAGACCCCCCCCCCACATACACAGACACAGACATACACACACACACACAGAGATAAACATACACAGACCCCCCCCACAGACACACAGACACACAGATACACAGACACATACACACACACACACACACACACACACACACACACACACACACACACAGTTTTGCCCATACTTTTCCTTGGGTCTGTCTCTCAACATAATATACTCAAAGGTTCATTACCACAGAGCATGTCAAATGTGAAATTCTATGCTTGCTATCAAAGCATTATCCTTTGGGACCTATTCTACTTACTTAACCTTGTTTTTCACGGCTTTTGAAAATATCTCTTTTCTTCCATCTCTATTAAAGCCCCCTTTTCTATATAGTTTATAGTTCTTTTCCCTGTTAACCAAGTATTCCAAAGCTTATCTTATTCCCAGAGGAACCAGCACAGAGCACAGTACCTAGATGGAATTAAAAGGGGGGGGCAAACAACTGCATTATTACTCTGAGTAAGATAAGACAGGAATAAGCTGGAATGCATCAAGCATAAAGTAATGGTCAAAGGAATAGAAATGACCCCCTTGAAGTCCTTGCACCACTTTCATTACACATTCACAGCATTCACCTCAACATCAAATTACCTGATTGTAATTTATTTACTCCCCACCTCCTCACCCTAATTAAAATGCCATGTGGAAAGGAAATGCTTGCTCTCTGCCATATTGTAAAGCACTAGGAAGGAGTTCAAGGGATGTGCAATCAGGTATTATTTGCATGAATGTGTAAGAAATCTTCCCTTTGGGGATAGCTAGGGAAGAGGAAGGGAACTGGTAGGAGTGGCAGGGAGCAGGAGAGGGTAGTTTGGTAGTATGGTAGTGGTAGGAGTAAATATAACTGAAATACAGTATATACATGCATATACATCATAATGAAACCTACTATTAGCCACATATATGTACAGATGGTAATAAAACAAACACACACTCACACATACACACACCCCTCTTCGACCAATGGCTGACATACAGGAAAGGTATAAAACTCACTAGCTTGGCTCCCCCATGTATTTTAATCTGCTTTAGACAAACAACTGCCACTTAAGAGTAATGTGGAAAAGGAAGAATTCTTGAAGACTTTCAACAACTTTAGAATCAACCTGGATCTAAGTGGTAGTACCCTCTTCTTCCTTGTACCCCAGACCTCACTTTCGAAGTTTCTAAAAGCAATGTGCATGAAGTCCCTACTTAAATTGCTGGTCCTTGGTGCTCCGTGTCTTGGCTAGAAAGCGCTCAGCTAGCTTCTCCAGGTTTCGAGAGTAGTCCATTTCAATCTCAGCCTTCTTGCGGAAGAAGTCCTGCAGGTCCTGCAACAGCTGCACCCGGAGCTCACATTGCTGATCTAGGCATTTCATCTGCTCTGTGAGCTGAGCCCTGATCTCTGCAAGAAAACAGAAGAATGTGGTCAGACAGACAGCTCTAAATATACACTGTACACACAGATACCTGCCTTCCATTCACTTGTTCCCTGTACCCTGGGGTATCAAAGCCCTTAGTAAATAGCCTGTGAGACTGGCCCTATGTTATGAGGTACCTCTAAAAACCTCTAGCACCTCTTTTTGGACCACCTTTGAAAACTATTTGTAACCAAGAATCTGTTCAATTAGGTAGAATAAGTTGCATAAGAGACAAAGTAATAGTCACTGTTAAATATTTACAAAGCAATTTACTGGAGCTAATCCCATCCAGAATTTGGGTTCTTTTCTGGCCAGGAACCCAAATGAAGAATCAGATGAATCATGTTAACCCCATTTTAAAAACTAAATACTGAGTCCTTTTTTTTGTTTGTTTGTTTGTTTGTTTTGTTTTTTTGTTTTTCGAGACAGAGTTTCTCTGTGTAGCCCTGTGTCCTGTGTTCCTGTGTCCTGGAACTCACTCTGTAGACCAGACTGGCCTCGAACTCAGAAATTCGCCTACCTCTGCCTCCCAAGTGCTGGGATTGAAGGTGCGCGCCACCACGCCCAGCTAAATACTGAGTCTTAAAGAAGACAAACTGTTAAATCCCAGTAAGCTGGGATTCAAATCTAAGCAAATGATTACCTTTATTTTTTACGCTTTTCCTCATCATTTCAAAATATTTTTCAGCAACTATGGAGCAGGGAAAGGGATATTATATTTTCATGGAGGTAGAAAGAAGCCTTCCTAAGGTCAAATAGCAGCAACCAAGAACAAAATATTCACCATGACTTCTAGAAAATCACATTTGAGGTCAATTGGTTTTATGGTTTCCAATATCACAGAATGTGAATCTTCAAGAACCTATCTTTAAGTCGGCCTTAGATCTTTTCACTTATTTCTCATTTGTTCCACCCTTACCTGCCTCATAGTCTCTTTGTCAGAGGTAGAACTATGTCCAGTTATGCTCCTGCTTGGCAGAATTCTACCCAGTTCCTGCACAGGGCTAGCAAAGCTATCACTGTGGAACCACAGCAATGGCAGCTTCAGATGCAACTGGATCTGCCTTGAATACAATACTACATGTTTTACTGATAAGAGATTTGGCAGTCATGGCACACAGCCTGCCAACACTGGGCAGCTTCATTGCCCAGAGTAGGCACACAGTGCATGTCCAGCTTAGTTTACATCCAGTCCCCATTAGCATCAAAATAGAGCAATTATTTTCATCCCCTTTCTCTGCCAGCATACTCACCTCCTAGCATGCCTCCAATGGAGGTTGAAAGGAAGGATCTATATTATGACACATGCTTTAATTCATTTCCCATAGCACTGGCAGATGGGGAAAGAGAAGTATGAAGTTTTTATCTAAGCCCTAGATGAAATTTTAGTATAAGGGCCATGATGCCGAAATCTTTGTAACGTCCTTTCTTAAAGCAACGAGGATTGACAAAGGTGCACTGGGTTTTGCCTTAGAATACTTAAAATCCAAAATCTATTCCTACCTTCTTTATTATAAGGTTTCTGTTTCTGTAAGTATCAGTATATGACAGACACAGCTAGCTCTTTGCAAGTGACCCTAGGTAATCTCCAAAAGCAATCTTCTTCCTCATCTCTTTCTCCTGCCAACCTCGAATGCTGGCCGGCCCTCAAGTAACCCAACCTGAACTGAAACTAAGCACTGCAGGATTGTCTTGAGCAAGCAGAATGCTTCACAGAAAAGCTGCCTACATCATCACTCATCAAAGCTCTCTTGTTCTGTGTATTCTAGAGTCTGATTACAACGGGGTATAGGAGATTGTGTGTGTTTGTGTGTGCATGCACACGCGTGCGCATGTGCAAGAGATCTACGGAGGTCATGTCAGGAATATGGTTCCTGTGGCATTTTTGGGTTTCTTACGGGTAAAAACCCTTGTTATGATCACTCCCAGAAGCATCAACATATATTAATGAAAAGCTAGCAGTAATTGCCAGAAGGTAGGAAAATTGAGGGTAGCGAGCATGTGTGGGTCATCAATACTACTTAAAACTTGTCCATTAAATAAGAATCATCTCTTAGAGTAAAACAGCTTTTCAGGAACAAAGACACGAAGGGAGATGGAAGTATACTGAGGCTATCAAGACCCTCTGAGCCATCTATGACTCCCTTAAGACTACATTTCAATAACCTCTCATCCAGGAATGCAGAAACATTCTAGACTGTTGTGGGAACTATAGACAATGTCCCATGATACTAATGTAATTCAAGAAGTAGGCTGCTCTGAAATTGTACTATCCATAATATAAATACATCACAGGGGCCACCTGTGAGCTTTATCAATGTGTCTTAGAAGTTCGCCAGCATGAGATTCCTTGCTGAATTGTCAATGAGTAATCAGTGTAGCATGAGCTGTATCTCATCCTTGCACCTCCTTCTTGAGTCTTACAGAAAGGGTCTGTATTTACTAAACACATTACATAAAGTGTGTGGACACTACAGCTCATTTAATTATTTCCATTACTAGCTTCTAACATATTTCAGATTAGAAAAACTCAGTTACTAGTTTCTAAGATATTTCAGATGAGAAAAACTGAAAGTTTATTAAATAATATATGAAGGGCCATACAAACAGTACTAACAGGGCTTATGGTGGTTAATGCTTGATGGAGTCTATTATTATCTATGAGACGCATCTCTGAGTATAACCTAGATGAAGTTAATTTAGGTTGGGAGATTCCTTGACTAAGCGTGCCTCCATTCCAAAGGCTAAGGTCTTAAACAAAATAAAATGAGGAAGCAACCCAACATTCACTGTTCTCTTTCTTCTGCCTGCAGACACAATGTGAGCAGCTGCTTCCAGCTCCTGCTGCCTTGAGCCAAAAGAACCCCATCTTTCTTTAAATTGCTTTTATCAAAATATTTGGTCACAGCATCAGGAAACTAAGACACCACTGAAGCTAACTTGACCTTTATCTGACTTGTTAAAGAAGTGAGAAGCAGACACTTCAATGACAGTATTTCTGGGTGAATAGTTTTTTAATTTTTTGGAATCTCAACTTCATCTTCCTGCTGAGTAAGATTCAGGGCCCCAAGATCAAGCTTAGGCTGGGTCACTGATTTATAAGCCATCACATATTTTGAGTAATCTCTCTAGGAGATCTTCTCTATCTCCTAGATCTGTGCTCCATGGCAACTTCAGAAAAAGTCCTTCCCTTCCTTTGTGAGCACATCCTGAAGGGAAGGGGAGAAGTGATATCCCTTTCCCAACCCAGGGGAGACTACTAATAGTCACCACCTATCACTGGGCAGTGATATAGTACCTCTCCCCTACAACATGCCTAGAAGGAAGTCTCTCCCTTGTTATCATCCTCAGAACATTGAAGAAGGCAGTAAGAAAGATTCTGGCCCCCCCTACCCTGGGGTCCAGTCTTCGAAGACAGAATGTACTGCTGCTGTTGTTACAACAAACAGTGGTCCTCAATAAGGCAGCTGTGCCAGCCTCTGTCCATGCACATAAGGGGAAAGAAACAATAGGGCACTGATTGTCAGCACACTTGGGCCATGTGCCCAGGCCGGAGACCCCTCCATACTCTGGATGACCATAAGGGCAGAAAGAAAAAGGGGCAATTTATAAAAGCACAAGGAATTTCTCAAAGTTCCCTGTGTGCTCAAGTGCTCATGTGCACATGTGAACACACTCAAAGACACACTATTCACATCATGCTCTACCATACCAAATCAAGACTTTACAAGTCTCCTTTGTAGTTCACAGAGATGACAGGGCCCTTTAAGCTTCTTTCTCCAGACTATACAGGAGAAGCCAAGCTATACTTTCTAAAAGTGCAGCTGCCTCTGAGCTACGAAAGCTCCCTGGATATCTATAAAGTACCAAGTACTAAGGTCACCATGAACTAGCTACATGAAGGGAGGAGTGCTGGAAGTACTCTCCTCTGGGCACCTAAGTCTTGGTTATGCTTTGACTTTGTTTGTTTGTTTGTTTTTGAGACAGGGTTTCTCTGTGTAGTCCAGGCTATCCTTGAACTCAGAAATCCACCTGCCTCTGCCACCTAAGTGCTGGGACTGAAGGTGTGCGCCTCCACTGCCCGGCTATTCTTTACTATCTAACACACTCACAGAAGTAAATTCCAATAAACCTAAGAGTCAAATATAACCAACAACAGAAATAAATCACACTGTAAGTCTTAAGAAAAATAACTGACTGTTTTTCTATCATATTTATTTTTTATTTATTTATTTTTTTCTATCATATTTAAAAATAACACATGAAAAAAAATTAGCTTCCCTTGCAAGAAGGACTGAAGTTTTTAAGCAAGTTGCATGTGCTCAAGAGCAACCTTTGCTATTTCATTCATTGATTAAAATCAAAATTTAACTTTGCTGGTTTGCTTTTGCACAATTTTGTCAGTATATGAAAACATACTGAATCGATTTAAAGAAGTGAATTTTATCACACACACACACACACATCTAACTCCACTAAATAGTGCAATGCATTCTGTTGAATTTGAGTACCATTCTCCAACTAACAGGGAAATAGGCTCACAGACACCAAAAGGAATGAATTTTATGGTATGTGAATTCTCTGTCTGACTCTGTCTCTCTGTTTTTCTCTGTCTCTGTCTCTCTATGTCTCTCTCTGTCTCTCCTGCCTCTCTCTCTCTCTCTCTCTCTCTCTCTCTCTCTCTCTCTCTCATTCTCATACACACACACACACACACACACACACACACACACACACTTGAATGTCTTTAACTCCACCAACTGGTACAGTGTATTCTTTTGAAATTGAGTTCCTTTCTACTAACTAACAGGGAAATGGCTCCAAATAGACACCATAAAGAATTCTTGGTTTCTATTTCTCCACTTTTAGAGTGAACTTAGTTCTGCATTGAATATTACTACTACAGCAAATTGTCCAAGTAGTATGTCTGGGCAGCAGGCTTGGTCATAACTAAATTCCACTGGCTAGAACATTATTATTCAACTATTTTCAATGGGTACCCAATTGAACCACAGCAAGTGGTGTTTTAGGTTCAAATTCAGAATCAGCAGACATAGCCAACAGAGTTTCCCCTGGGCACTTTCGCCTCTTTGTCCATGCCTGGTTACAGTTGAGACACTACTAACTACACATGTCTTGGGAGTCAGAAAGAGATTTATATCTTAGAAAAGATGCTGATGGATTTCAGTAAGGGTATCATTGGGCAATGCTGATCCTTTAGCAAAAGTAGTCAAGGCTCTGCTTCACTGACACTCATGTAGCCTTTAAATGATAGTGCCTTCCAGTGCAGATGAACCAGTCCTCTGGACACTGTCCTTGATTCAGAGAACACCTGGTGAATTCATCAAGGTTCAGATGGGGATTATGTTCCCTAATGCTTTAATCCTGAAATAAGAGTTCATTTCTTTGGCCTTCCAAAATTCATCTCCATATTCCAGAACCTTCTCAAATTCAGTCATAAATACCACATATTTAAGGGAAAAATGGGAGTGGAAAGGCAGATTAGAAAAAAAGAGACACATTCTTTAGAAAAGTCACACAGGTGCATCCTTCCCTTCTTGGTGCACGGGCATCTTGGAGACAGGTGCTGAGACTCCCACAGGCTCTGTTGCCAACACGAAACATAATATTAGCCCATGCTTCCCACTGGGAACCTGACCTAATCGCCAGTCTTTTCCACAAAATCTACCTCACCTGCTTTTAGTCCTTTCACAAACATATGATGTCACCTCAGCTACCTCAAGAATATTGATTCACGGTACCTTCCAGAAGGTGTTATATAAGAATACAATTAAAGCTTTCATCAGGTTCTCTCCTCCATTTCTGCTTACAGAGACTTCTGATCCCAACAGAAATCAGTTCCTACCAAACTGATCCCCAGGAAACAAAGCCAAGATGCCCTGCCAAGTCATGCTCTTGCCTCTGCTCACTTGTCTTTCTACACACTTAATAATTCCAGGGCTTTAAAAAATTCTTGCTGGACAGAAGTATGATGCAAAGCCCAGAGAAGGGAAGAGTACTGAGAAATACCACACTGTTTAGTCGTAGATTCAGAACCGGAACCTGAGTAGCTAAGCTCTCAGGCTTTTTTTTTTTTCTTACAGTCATCATAAACATTTATTATTATTATTAAACAATTATTATTTCCTAGTACTCTGAGATTACACAGACAAAAATTCTTCCTCAAAGTTAGCAAAATAGTGGGGAATAAACAAAAAGCTACAGAAAGTGAAATAATGCAAGTAAGTGGGGCTGTGCACAGCGTTGTGAAAGCAGAGGTGAGTGCCATGTTCAATCTATGTGCAATACCACATTCTGCCAGGGCCACTGGTCCTTATCTATAAGTAGTTGATGTTTATAAAAAAAACTCCGAGCTGCTTTTAGTAAACAAGAAAACAACAAGTATTCTTCCTCAAAGAAAATGACTAATAGCTTTTCTCTTATTACTTCCCTCAGAAGGCACAGAAATCTTCATTGGCAAGAATTATCCAAACAACTGCTTCTGGAATTCCTGTTTTGATTTCTGTGCCTGGTGACATTCACATTCCTATATATATCTAGACCTCTCCAGTCTCCTAGAACCAACTTACCATCTCTCCTTGGTTCTCTTAACAGGTATCCACAACTTAAGCCCAAACTATAACTTTTGACACAAGCCCTGGCCACTGTTCCTCCTGGTTTCTATCCCAATAATGGCACTTCTTTTACCTACCAGACAAAAAAACCTTCAGTTACTGCTGAGACATCTCTCTTTCATATTCTGTCAACTGAAACTGCCTTTAAATTGCATCCTGAATCCAACCTCTTCTTAGCCTAGCCATTCACTCTCTACTTACATGCTAAGTGTAACGTGACATCACTTTGTTCTGAATCACTGTTCCTACCTGACTCCTCATTCTCCACTCCTGTTACTCTGCAGTCTATTTTACACCTGGCAGCTCCACTCATCAGGGCCCAGCTGCTCCAGTCTCTGGAACTCATCCTTACACATCCCAGGCACAGGGGTCTCTCAGGCCATAAGACAAGCAAGCCCACCCCTACCTCAGCTAAGGGAAGCTTTTACATTGGCTCCCTTTAGCTTGAAGCACACTTGCCAACTTTTGCATGCCTCGCTCCTTCACCTTAGTCAGTTATCTGCTCAGAGGCTATCTTCTCAAAGCAGCCTTCACAGCCATTCCACCTGAGAGATGCCAATCTTAACATCATTTTAATTTCGTCCACTCTAACTTCTATACATATGGATAACTCTAGGTATTTATTGTGCTCTCCTCTCACTAGACATAAGCCCCATGATGACACACAGAATTTGTTTCATTCTCTGTTAAATCTTGATGCCTTAATGACCAACATATAAAAAGTCTCCAAAGAGTATGCACTTAGTGAACAAAGAGTTGCTTAGATTTTATAAGATTTGAGACAATTTATTGTTTTGTTTTTTTTTTCAAGACATTGTCATGATTGTTTGCTAACACCCGAAAAGTCAATAGCTATTCCTTTTAAAAAGAAAAAAGAGCTGGAGAGATGGCCCAGCTGGTCAGGGAACTTGAGTTCAGTTCCCAGCACCCACAGTAGGTGGCTTACAATGTTCTGTAACTCCATTTCCAGGAAGTCTGATGCTCTCTCCTGGCCTTTGTAGAAACACACATATACAAAGCATATACTCTCATAGATAAACACACAAAAATAAAAAATAACCTTTTAAAAATTTTAAAAAGAAATCCCACAAAAAGTCAGGAGAGATGCATTATCCAGTCAGCTCTGTTCTATTCTGACAAATGTTTTCTCTCCATTATTTATGACAGATACAAAAGAACTCAATGTATATACCCACAGGGCATTTTTTATAATTAATGAAATCTTCTTAAGAGGAAACTTTATGAACAAAAGCTTCAGTTGCCCCAGGACTGGCCAAGCACCATGAATACTATCTCAGTCAGAACGAAAACTAGCTAGGTTTTTCCTAAATCTCATAGCCCGCTACAACAATCTCTTTCATAACTGTTACCAGCATCCAGCATGTGACCATCCTGCAAATGTACAAGTGTGATAGTCTGTAATGTCTTTAAGTAGAAAATAAGGTTATCACCTTCACTATGCTTGTATTTCTAAGCAGGTAATGACCAGAATCACAAGATCACAGAGGTCAATGAGAATATTCAAAGTGCCCTTGTCAGTCAGACACACAAGTACCATCAAGAAAACATCTGGTCTTCCTCCCTTCCAACTAGCCCACAGCGATATAATGTCAGTCACAATTTTTTAAACAAGTGAACAAATAGTTAAACTTCTAAGTATATTAATGTGTATTTGATCCAAACCAAACATATCTTTTTAAATTTTTTTTTACAAATCAAATCTTTCTTCACAAACTTTATTTCAAGAGTTAAATAGTGTATATCATTTGCTAGATAAGTTTACATTTAACAAGAGTTATTAAATTTTAAAGTATATTAAAATACATGTTTTAATATACTTTAAAAGAAAAATTTGCCTAAATTCACATCTTTGTTGTAGTTTATAAAAATGATAATACTTATTTAAATTCCTGAGGGATACCATGGAATTATATTATCCTCAGAATAATTTATAAATCTTTAAATATTAGGAAATGCCAAGACAGTATAAGTCTTTCTCATTTTAAGCAGCTTCCTGGGCTTGCCTTCTAAAGGAATGTTGTTCTCTAGAGAAAGCAGACTGTAAGAAGAAATTGCAACATGATAAGCTCATTATTAGGAAAAGAAGCAAGCCTACTTGGTCCAAGGCTCAGGAAGTGGGTTCCAGAAGCCAGACTTTAAGGATTGGGCTTACCCAGAAAAGGAATATAGGAAAGGTTCCCTAAGCCAAAAGGAAGAATGTATTTCAATGGTCCAGAGGAAAAAGGACAGAAAGACACATTGGAGGAACTGAAATAACAAAAGAAATTCAGACTAACTAGAACATCCAACTTTAGGTAAGAGGATGGATCGAAGACAGACTGATAGAGGCAGAGGTCGCAGTGCTAGCCAATACCAGATACTGAACAAGCATAGAACTGCTCCTAAGAGCAATGGCAAACCATTATAGAGCCCATATAGAAGTTATACAGCAAACTGCTTTCAAAGATGGTAAGCACGCCCTCTGGAGAGCCTAAGCACAAGAAAGCATGAACCATTTCGGTTTTGGAGAGGTCAGGGGTACAGTCTTCTTCTAAAGACTCCTTCAACTGGCATCTCCCATATAAACTAAAATCCCTCCAAAGCGCAAGAAGCATGGTGAACCAAAGGTTAGCGAGAAATGATCGAAAGCTATGATCTTGCAAATAGATCAGTCCAGTGAGTTAGGTATTACAGCAACAGCAAGAAAACTGCATGAGTCAGGCCAGTTAGGCCTAAGTTTCTTTTTCCCCATCTGAGAATCTGTGGTTAAGTGTTTCTGCCCTGCCTACCCACTATACACCAAAAGCTATGTCTCAACCACATGCCTCAACAACAGAAGTAGAAACGACTTTAACTTGGCCTGAGAAAATGCTTTGCCTGGTTGTTTCACACCTCAAGGGGAGGGGAGGAGACATCCTCATGGTCAAATCCATAGATGGGCATATTCAGAGCCAAGTCAGCTAAGAATAAAAAACACTGAACTAAATAAAATTAAAACCAAATACAAAACATCAAAGTTTAAGTCTGGATTCAGTCAACTCACACAGTCATACACCAGGCTTAGACTAATGGAGTTGACAGAAGTCAATCAACTTCACACTGGAAGGCCTGGAGTTAAAGTCCCTGAATAGAGTATGGGACTTATGGTGGTATTACTATTGCAGAATTAGTCATGATTTCACATGTCTTAAAAAGTTACTGCTGATATTAAAGATCAAGAAAATAAAAGCAGAGTACTGTGGGTTCCATCAGAAAAAGATACTCAAGCTCCTAGTATATGCTTTTATTTTTAAAAGGCATTATAAGAAAAATAATTAAAATGATCTTATACATCTCTAGACTGGGCAAGGATTATGTCAAAACTGATTTTGCTGGGGGGGGGGGATTCACATTTTTTGTTGGAGGGTAACAGGGAAGGGGCCTCTTCCACCAGCAGAAGCATTCACAGGTCCTTTGGCCATTGCAGACTTGGGCCCAGAGGCTCCTGTGGGTGACTGGACATATCAGGCATGTTCCCATTATCTCTCATAGGCACTGGGTAGTTGTAGGGTGTGGCCTGGTTGATCATGCCAGCATACTTGGTGTTGTGGGCTAACCATGGGGGTAATTATAGCGAGGCCCCAGACAGAGATGGACACTACCAGCAGCGGCTCCTTCGTCCAGTCATTCTTGAGGAAGGTGGAGATTTTCCCAGCCATCTTGATCTTGGCAGTGACAAAGGTCCCAAACTGATTTTAATATTTAACAAAACATCAGAAATAAAGTAAAAGACACAAACCAGTGAGGTCCATGACTGGACTAGACAGACTAAGTGCCTCAGAAATTTCATTTTCTTTTTCAGCAGAGTAGACTTACCCAAATTGTATAAAGAAAATCCCTATTTTGAGTCTCTTAAGATTTATTTGTTTTATTTTAGGTATATGTGTGAGTGTCTACATGTATGTGTGTATACCACATGTACACCTGGAGTTAGAGGCAATTATGATTCACCTAATGTAGGTGTAGTGTTAAGAGCTGAACCTGGGTCCTTTGCAAAAGCAGCATGCACTCTTAATCAATGAGCCATCATTTCCTTGGCCCTAGATCTTTATTATTTAATGGCACAGTTTTCAGGAAAAAACAAAACAAACAACAACAAAAAAAACCACCTTACAGCATAATTCCTCTGCTTTATGATCTCACTCTGTAGCATCCTGAACAATGCTGACATTCAACACACTGGAAGGTAACTGGCAACTGACATTTGTTTCCCAACTAGGCTAGGAGCACCTCAAGTCTAACACCATGTCTTATTTTCACAACCCCAGGAACATACCACAAAACTGGTATAAATGTTGAACTGAAATTAATGAAAATAAGTTATGATTCCCTATCTTCAACAATGACTCTTTGGAAGATTCCAACAAAGTCTCAGAGTTAACCATATGCAGGTGCTAGGTTAGCAAAGACATACAATAAAGATTTGTGTATCTGGCTCGTTCTCCACTCTTCTTTTCCTTGCTTCTCCACCTCCAGCAGGGAGTTCCCACTGGAAATTGCACAATTCTTTGTGCAAAGAGAAGCAACAAGTTTAGTTCCTGCTGATCTGGGCAGCATGATGTTCTGGCACAAGAACTTCCAATATCTTAATTCCTTTTCTCATTTCTCAAACTAAACGTTTGACAAGAAGCAAGTTAATGGAAGAAGGGCTTGGCATGAGGCAGCGGTCATGTTGCACAGCCAGGAAGCAAGGAAGAAGGATTGCTCAGTGCAATCTGTCTTTTTTCTTTAGTCCAGGACTACAGCCCATGGAACTGTGCTACTCAGAATGAGCAGGTCTTCCTACCTCAGTTAACCCAATCTGAATAATCCCTCACAGGCATGCCTGGAGGCTAACAATCTAGACCGCCTTCATAAATATTTGCAGAAGATAGTCTCCTAGGTGATTTTACAGACAGTCAAGTTGATAATATTAACCATCATGTCCACTTTCACAGAAGAGCAAAAAACCCAATCCAGCATTTTAAAAGTAAAAATACCATTGGAAGATCTACTCACTCTTATTTTATCAAAATATTATCTTCTGTGATAGTTAATTTTGATTTTCCCAACTTCCTTAGAAACAACTAGGCATTGTGCATCACATCTTTTTGGACGTGTATTTATGAGGGTGCTTCCAGAGAGGATTGAGGGGACAGGCACAGCCTAAGTATGGGTAGCCCCCATCCCAGGAGCTGGGGCCCCAGATTGAAAACAAAGGGCATGAGGAGGAAATCAGCTGAATGTCAGCCACTGAAATGGCAAGAAGCAAGGGGTCTTAGACTCACGCTCCGACTGTCATGGAGCTCCCTACCACCATGATAAACTGTATCCCTTAAGATCATAAGCCAAAACAAATTCTTCCTTCCTTGCTTTGATAGTTGATAGAAAAATAACAAATATTCCTTGGAAGGCATTCATTTCTATCTTCCATAGTCTTATAATAAGCAAGTATAACGTTTTTGAACTCTTTCTGGTCAGCCCCCCACAATAAGTGGTACATGTTACACCCTGACCAAGTATGCACATATACAAAACAGAGCAATACATATGTGATGTATACAATCACTCTTAAATTTTTTGATGCAGTTATATTTGTTTTCTATATACAATTTTCTTTTATTTTTTCTGTGCTTAAAAAAATTATTTCATTTAAGTTTTTAAAGAAACAGTCTTCATAACCTGCCCTGCAAAGGGATCACAATCTACAGATGGAAAAGCTCTAGTCAAATAAGCAACATACAGTGCTGTGCAGTGTTTCAAAATCACTCTGGAAACTTTTTTTTTTAGATTACTTATTTATTTATTATTATATGTAAGTACACTGTAGCTGTCTTCAGACACTCCAGAAGAGGGAGTCAGATCTCATTACAGATGGTTGTGAGCCACCATGTGGTTGCTGGGATTTGAACTCAGGACCTTTGAAAGAGCAGTCAGTGCTCTTAACCGCTGAGCCATTTCACCAGCCCTCACTCTAGAAACTTTTAAGTGGTAACATACAACTTTTAAAAACAAAACAAATAGTTGCATATTTGGCTCACATGTGTAGTTCTAACACTAAAGAAGCTGAGGCGGGAGATTTGCAACAAGTTCTTGGCCAGCCTGGTCTACATAGTGAGTTCCAGAACAGCCAAGGCTACTTATCAAGACCCTATCTCAAAACAAAACAAAACAAAACAAAACAAAACAAAACAAAACAAAACAAAACAAAACACTAACTCTAATAAAAAATTAAAGGCATACGCCTTTAATCCCAGCACTCGGGAGGCAGAGGCAGACGGATTTCTGAGTTCAAGGCCAGCCTGGTCTACAAAGTGAGTCCCAGGACAGCCAGGGCTACACAGAGAAACCCTGTCTTGAAAATCCAAAAAAAAAAAAAAAAAAAAAAGATACAAGATACAAGATAAAATTTCTACCTAACAACAACAACCCTCTAACTCTCACTCAGAAAACCAAAACACTACTAGACTTGGTAAAAAGGTGAGGATTAACTAGACCAGATATGAACAATGTCCAACCATGCCAGAAAGAACTGCTGCTCCCAACAAAAGCAAACTTATCTTCCATTCCTCACTGTGAGGTTTGACAGTGGTAAAAAAAAAAAGATGGCTGCAGCTTGTCCATTTCTTCTTGTATGTGCTTCTCCATGCTTCTACCTATGCTGTTTTGATGAGTTGCTGTTAGCAAGTTCATTTCTAGAAGTATCAAGCAGGTAGTACAAAAAAAGCATTTCAGGATGTTCTCTCTGAGATAAGAGGGTCAACAGTGGTAAACACGTTCAAAAATTGACTAAAGTAATGCCAACTATGTCAAAATCATAAATATTTGGAGCCTTGAATAGAACAAAGGGAGGCATTGAGTTGAAAGCATGCTGTGTAGTTTTCTTGTTGTATGTGCCCGGGAGGAAGGTGGGAAGGATCCTACCAATTTATAGCAGAGGATCCAGGTTAAGGCTCTGGTGTAAGTTCCTCTGTATTCTCCCTATAGTCATCCATTCTGGCCCATCCAGTTTCTTAAGAGAGCCCTTACTGAGTTGAGAAGATGGTAGAGATGGAAAGCTGTAAAACCTGGTGGTACAGGGACAAAACCAGAGGGCCTAACAAAATAAAGCCAGGGTCCTAATATGGCATAACATGTTCAGTCATTTCTTTTCTCCGTCCTCTACAAACTCCTATGCCTACCTCATGCCTTGGTGATGTTATAGTACTGCCCCCTCATCTCCTCTAGATCTTTCTGCTTCAGCTACAGTTGATTTCTTATTAAGTCTTTAAACACATCAAGTACACTTGAGCCTCAGGGATCTGCTACAAGATGTTTGTTCTCTGCCTGAAATGTTCTTCCCATAAGTGTTAAATTCTCACCACCTTCAAATCTCTGCACAAATCTGACCTATGCTACAAAACTCACCTAAACATTCTCTATCCCAATTTTGAAATAAAACCTGATCTCACTCTCTTACACTGATAGCCAACTTACTACACATACTATCTCCTTAATGCTACACAATTGTACTGCAATCATGTAGGGTTTGTCTCCTTCCTCAAACTCTATTATAATGCTAACTCAGAAATATCCATCTTAATAACCAAACTAAAGACCCTAGAATGGTGATACATGATAAAGGATGTTGAGTTAACAGAAGAATAAATAGATACATGGTATAGGATGTAACTATCTCTTTTCCTGTTTGCTAATGGCTATAAAAAGAAACAGGGCCTTCAACACAGAAGCAGATAAATGACTGAAATGCACATGTTCATCACTAAAATCTAATGGCCAACCTATCAAGATAAATGAATGGTATCAGATTCTTCTCTATTTCTAAGGAGAAAAAAATGACTATAGGATGAGGTTAGCAGACATCATAAAAGAAAGAATAGAGCAAAAGCAACAGAGATCTACACAAGATCTCATAGACTTAAGAGTTCACAGTCCATCTCTGAATTATTTATTTACCTGTTGTTGTGTCCAATTCTTTGGGGGTTTTTATATAATGCATTTTGATCATATCCAGTCCACTCCTCTTAGATCCATTTCTCCTTCCCTACCAAACAATTTAGTGTCTCTCTCTGTTTTTGTAACTCATCAAAAACAGTTTACTCTGTTCATACAGTTTGAAGTGTGTGTGTGTATGTGTGTGTGTCTCTGTGTGTGTTTTACTGGAGGGTGGTCTACCTACTAGGGGTTGCATCCTTAAAGAAAAATGATTCTTCCTCTTCCAGTGGCTATCAATTGCCAGCTGCTCTTTAACTAGGGATGAAACTTCATGCCCCTCTCCAAGCTGGAATATTGTCTGGCTAAGCCTTTAGAGGTCTTTACATGCTGTCTCAACTGATGTGAATTCATATACGCAACTGTCCTGCTGTATCCAGAAAACAGTGCCTTGTAGTTACTTGACCAGGTGGCCTTAGATTCAATCATGTATGGTTCACTCCCATAACACTCAAGCCACCATATGTCTTGCCAGGCCAGTCTTGGTTGTAGTTTCCTGTGCTCACTGCTGGGTAAGACTGGCCATCCCTTGCTCCTCCAGTAGAAGACACAGTACCTTCTAGCACTATGAAAGCTAGACAGTAAGGATGAAACTTCCCAGTCGATATCAACTTGATTTCTCCAAGAAGAGCAGATATTTTATGAAGATATTTTGCCCTATACCATCTAGAATGATGAAAAGACACTTATTTAAAACAGACATCCTTATAGAACAGCATGACTTTAAAACAGAGAGAAAACCAATTCCTCCTCACTCTGCCAAGATTTGAAGCATGAAATTTATTCAAGAGCCAGAATAAAAGGCACCAAGATTCTAAGTCTGTCTACTGGTTTACAAATGAAGTTTGGATTGCCAATCCTAAAACTTTCACAGAACTGAGCAGCAAAAACCCAGCTATGCTGTGCTCCAAATCAGAATCATGGGTTCTCTTCTCTGTGGAAAGGCAGTCCCTAGAAATAAAAAGTTTAGAGAAAAACTCTCTTAATCTCTAAAAGGTGCTAGTGCCCTGGAGAACGGGTAGCTTAATCTCTTAACCACCAAGTGCAGTCTCCAGCCTAAGAAAAAAATTCAGACCTCTAGGGGGCAATTTAAGAAAGATGAAGCTATAAAATAATTAATGAGGAAATGAGTTAATCTGTAGCTGGTTATAATCCATATGTCCAAGATCAGCATCATTACAAATAGCAATCTCCTACCAGTCACTCAACCTAGCAATTTCTGCACTCCACCTTCCTACTGTCCCCCATCCCAACCCATATTTTATAATGAAAGGAAGTGGAAAGAAGCCAGAGGGTTAAATTTCTCACATCTAAATCCCTCCAGCAACTTGAATTTCCTGAAGCTACCATCCTAGGAGGGGGCATATTGTGACCAAGCTTTCCTGCAGCACCTCCTGCCATCTGCAAAATTAAATTAAATGGCCCTTCTCTTTTGAAATCCTGCCATCAGTGTACCAAAGGGAACATCTGAGTATACCAGTCAGGGATGATAGCTTTTCCTTTTTACCAACACACACAAATCATTAGGAGATTAAGTCTCTGAATGGCTAATGTGCACTTTCATAAAGAAGGAGAAGTTAAACGCTCAGTCTGACACCCACATAGAGGGGGTTAGGACTGCACTCACTGCTGCCCTTGGAAGATGATTAAAAGCAGGGCAGACAGGAAGCTAATGGCTTTTTTGCTGCACTTTTATGGGGGGTAGGAGTGTCAGGAATGGACATGGAAAATCAAGGGCCAAGTGCTGAAGGGCAGATGGTGAGGGAAGGAAGGGACATGATTATAAGCCTAGGAGACACAGGGACACCCCCTCACACACACACACACACACACACACACACAAACACATCCCAAAGAATAAAGTACTTCATACTCCCAGACAGTTCTAAGGATGCTGAAAAGCCTCCTTAGAACTATTATAGTTTTTATTAAGGCAAACTGAAATTTAAACCAATGTAGAGGTGGGGGTTGGATGGAGATATAGATCAGGCTGCTTAGTATGTGAGGACCTCGGTTTAATCCTCAGGCCCCCCAACATCCAAGACAAAGAGACAGCCTGTAACTTTGGTATTTGTCACATTAGCAAAATTTCTACTTTCTGCACCTACAGCTAGACACCTCCCCCAACCCCAAATCTGCCATCTTCAGCCATTTCTCCCACCTTCCTGTAACTGAACAATTAATTCAACAGTTATTTCTACACTCACCTGGTCCTGCTTTAAATATGCCTAAATTTGGAACAGCAGAAGCAAGTGGGTAAAAAGGGGAAAGGAAAATTTAGGAAATGGCAGTTTTCAGAATAGCAGCATATAATTTGAAAAGTAGCTCAGATGGGAACAGAATTTATAGGAATATAAAATTACACACAAATCATATTTTATCCAAGTCACTTCAATGCAACAAATCTTTATTAAGTACTTACTACTGTGACCATAGGTAAAGATCAAACACAATGGGCCAGAAACCCATCCATTGTAAAACTGAAGTGGACTTCCTGTTCATACATCTGGAAGAGTCTTCTTGGAAACCCCCAGTGTTGGCTCCAGGCTAAGGAGATATAATGGTATACCTACCCCACGATCACTCTGAACTCTTTTCAGACCCATTTGCCATCCCTCAGCCACCGGATGGACAAAAAGAAGATTTAGAAGCCAAGGCAGAGGCAAAGAGAGGAACCAGATGGCTGCCTACAAAGCTAGGAAATATATGCCTCTTAATGAGACATCTGGCAGGAAGAGTGAAAAAAAAAAATCCCTACATCAAATTCTTTGAGAAATTATAATTCACAATGGACGGAGGGGGAGGGGGAGGGAGGAGAGAGGGAGGGAGGAGAGAGGGAGGGAGGGAGAGAGGGAGAGGGAGAGGGAGAGGGAGAGGGAGAGGGAGAGGGAGAGGGAGAGGGAGAGGGAGAGGGAGAGGGAGAGGGAGAGGGAGAGGGAGAGGGAGAGGGAGAGGGAGAGGGAGAGGGAGAGGGAGAGGGAGAGGGAGAGGGAGAGGGAGAGACTAGTTAGGCAAGGTAATTAAAGTCCTCAAGAGGGAGAAGTTTGGAGCCTATCGGGTCCACACATCCAGTTTCAGCCAGTGAGGACCAGAGTAAGATCTAAGATCTAATCAAGGAAGCAGGAGGGAGGGAGGGAGGGAGGGAGGGAGGGAGGGAGAGAGAGAGAGAGAGAGAGAGAGAGAGAGAGAGAGAGAGAGAGAGAGAGAGAGAGAGAGAGAGAATACTAACCAGAAAGGCTCACAGATTCTCCACTCTCAACCCAGTGAAACCTATAGAAAGGTTTTTATGAAAAATGAAAATCTCCCCCAGAAACCTTAAGTTAATCTCTTTTGCTATCCTGCAAAGGAGATACAGAGTCAGGAACTGAAGTGACATCAGACCTCGCTGCCCTAGTCAGTATCTGTGTGTCCTACTATCAGTATCTGCCAGGAATTAGCCAACAGCCTAAGTCTAAACTCCTCAAGAAGAAATATGCTCTTTGGATCCCAACACTAATTTGAAAGACCCAGTAATTCAGTCAACATTTCATAACAAAGATGCTTCTAAGCAGGAAACAACAACAAAAACCGTACACAAAAGTGAGCCAAAGTGACAGAGCCTAGATTCTGGTGGAAAATAAAATGCCCAGATATCCAGTAAGCCTGCCAGAAGGAGAACAGGGGATCACCAGCACACATCCTTCACCCTGTTCCTTCCTCCCAAGAACCACTCTCCTTAAGTTTTCCAGGGAGCTATCAGGACACTTCTCAGTCTGCAAAGCTTCTGGGCACAGGCACCAGAACCTGCTTCCTTTTAGTGTCTTTGCAATGGTGAGGTTCATGGACCTCTATCATCTGCTAACCCATAGCTACAATAAGATGTGAAAAGTGAACAAAGAGGAAGAAAAAAATAATGGCTGAGAAAAAGGGTGGCATTGTCTTCCTTAATGAGTATTTTCTTCATTTTGCTTGGACAATTTTCCAAATTGTCTATGACAATCATGTCGCTTGTTTCACTAGAGAAAGCAATAAAATGTTATTTTAACACATAAACTCACAACAGCTGTGGTTGCCCACACAGCCACACCAATCAACATTCTAGCATGGAGTGGGAAGGGGTTCATGAGCTTCCATGCCTGAAGTGCTATGGACAGTGCTGGCTTCTGGGGGAGGAGGAGTCAGGTTTCTTTAGGGTGTGGCTGGTAGGCAACCAAGTTCTAGTGCATGGCTCACACCCTGAAATACATATATGGACATGCAAATTGCACATGATGGATTGTTTTGTTTTGTTTAAAGGATGACATGAAGCTGGGAAGGTTAAGGAGGTACAGGTGGATCTGGGAGGAGATAAGGGGAGAAACTGGAAGTAAATATGAACAAAATACCTTGTATAGAACTCTCAAGAAATTAATAAAAAATATTCTTTAATGTTACTTTAAAATCAGCAGGAATAGGGCCAGTGAGATAGCTAAGTGGGTAAAGGCACCTGATAACCCGAATTCCATCCCTATTAAGAGGAAGGAAAGAACCAATTCCTTAAAAGTTGTCCTTTAATCTACACACACTTGTCTCCCCCCAACAAACAATTAAATATAAGTAAGATCAGCAGGAGTGCTACCCAGAATGCTTTTGGACACTGTTTTAGGGAAGGAAATGGTAAGATGGAAGAAAATGCAAAGTTCCACTTACATTTTTCTAAGAAAGGAAAACAAACAAACAAACAAACAGGAAATAAAAGAAAAAAATGAAGAAAATCTTGGAGACTGCTTCAGTCTGCACACACTGAGGCTAAAGAAACAAATCATGATAGAAGGCATCTGTCGGTTAGGTGCACTCACAACACAACAAAGTACTCCAAATAAACAGAGTCCTTTCTGAATGTTTACTTGGGAAAAAGATTTCTATCTGGGTGATTTTTATCCTTAGCTGGGTCAGATCTGTAAAGCCTGGAAAGACAATGCTAAAAGCCAAAGCTTACTGTGTGTCTCAGTAGCTTGTCTCCTGTTTCACTAAGAGCTCTTGGCCACCACCAAGCAGGGAGGACAGACCACTGCTTTCACATGAGGAGATCTCAGCTCATCTCTTTACGGCTCCTGGAAGACTGAAGTCTTAATGGTTCTTTCCATGAGTCTCAGGAGATGGCTTTCTAATGTGAATTCAGTGTTACACAGCCCGGACTTGGAGCAAACAACACTGCAGAGAGGCAAGAGACAGATGCCAATTTCTAGAAGAAGCCCCTGTTCCTTGCAGCTTGGAAAAATATCTGTTGGCAGAGAATAATGCAGTAAGATGGTTTTCGTTACTGTTCAGGGGCGGGGCTGCAACACACCACAGAGAAACTGACCAATCAATCTTCTTTAAGGAAGGGAAACAAAATCCTAAATTTTTACTCCCTGTTTGTTACCAACTGTCTGATCACCATACTCCTCCCATCAACATGCAATCTACACCCTTAGTCGGTCACTGGTCCAGGTCCATATACTTACTACATAACTGATTGAAAATCAGGGTATAGAAGAAGTTCACTGATATTTTTCTTCTACATAAATAAAGCTGACAGATGCCCATGTTAAGAATCCAGTAGAACAACAGAAGGGTTCCCCTGAAGAGAAGTTACATTACTTTAAACTCAAAAAGTATCACCACAGCATAAACCCCTGATATGTTTACAAATTTACAAGGGTACTTTGAGCTTGCCACAATGTCTGAAAAGGTGGCTCCAGCATTTAGTATAAAAGGAAAAAAATGTAATGTTCTTTAATATGTGGATGCTCCCACACATTCAACATTCCAACAGTATCTACACTAAGAATCACTATGGGAGCTAAGAATCACACCTATAATCCTAGCACTTAGAAGGCAGAGACAAAAGGATTGCTAAAAAAAAGTTCAAGGTCAATCTGAACTTGAACTTCTTACAATGAGTTTTCAATCAACTTGGACAAAGAAAGAGATCCTGTTTCAAAGATAGAGCTGCAAGCAAAAAATAATCCCTATGGACTGTAGTAGAAACTACGTTTTTCTTAGCTTTGTCTTATTTTTTATATATATATATTTTTTATTAGGTATTTTCCTCAATTACATTTCCAATGCTATCCCAAAAGTCCCCCATACCCTCCCCCACACACTCCCCTACCCACCCACTCCCACTTTTTGGCCCTGGCGTTCCCCTGTACTGGGGCATATAAAGTTTGCATGACCAATGGGCCTCTCTTTCCACTGATGGCCAATTAGGCCATCTTTTGATACATATGCAGCTAGAATCAAGAGCTCCGGTGTACTGGGGTGTACTGGTTAGTTCATAATGTTGTTGCACCTATAGGGTTGCAGATTCCTTTAGCTCCTTGGATACTTTCTCTAGTTCCTCCATTGGGGTCCCTGTGATCCATCCAATAGCTGACTGTGAGCATCCACTTATGTGTTTGCTAGGCCCTAGCATAGTCTCACAAGACGCAGCTATATCAGGGTCCTTTCAGCAAAATCTTGCTAGTGTATGCAATGGTGTCATCCTTTGGAGGCTGATTATGGGATGGATCCCTGGATATGGCAGTCTCTAGATGGTCCATCCTTTTGTTTCAGCTCCAAACTTTGTGTCTATAACTCCTTCCATGGGTGTTTTGTTCCCAATAATAAGAAGGGGCAAAGTGTCCACACTTTGGTCTTTGTTCTTCTTGAGTTTCATGTGTTTCCCAAATTGTATCTTATATCTTGGGAATTCTGAGAATCTGAGCTAATATCCACTTATCAGTGAGTATATATCATTTGAGTTCTTTTGTGATTGGGTTACCTCACTCAGGATGATGCCCTCCAGGTCCATCCATTTGCCTAGGAATTTCATAAATTCATTCTTTTTAATAGCTGAATAGTACTCCATTGTGTAAATGTACCACATTTTTTGTATCCATTCCTCTGTTGAGGGGCATCTGGGTACTTTCCGGCTTCTGGCTATTATAAATAAGGCTGCTATGAACATAGTGGAGCATGTGTCTTTCTTACCAGTTGGAACATCTTCTGGATATATGCCCAGGAGAGGTATTGCAGGATCCTCGGGTAGTACTATGTCCAATTTTCTGAGGAACCGCCAGACTGATTTCCAGAGTGGTTGTACAAGCTTGCAATACCACCAGCAATGGAGGAGTGTTCCTCTTTCTCCACATCCTCACCAGCATCTGCTGTCACCTGAATTTTTGATCTTAGCCATTCTGACTGGTGTAAGGTGGAATCTCAGGGTTGTTTTGATTTGCATTTCCCTGATGATTAAGGATGTTGAACATTTTTTCAGGTGCTTCTCTGCCATTCGGTATTCCTCAGGTGAGAATTCTTTGTTTAGCTCTGAGCCCCATTTTTTAATGGGGTTATTTGATTTTCTGGAGTCCACCTTCTTGAGTTCTTTATATATATTGGATATTAGTCCCATATCTGATTTAGGATAGGTAAAGATCCTTTCCCAATCTGTTGGTGGCCTTTTTGTCTTATTGACGGTGTCTTTTGCCTTACAGAAGCTTTGCAGTTTCATGAGGTCCCATTTGTCAATTCTTGATCTTACAGCACAAGCCATTACTGTTCTATTCAGGAATTTTTCCCCTGTGCCCATATCTTCGAGGTTTTTCCCCACTTTCTCCTCTATAAGTTTCAGTGTCTCTGGTTTTATGTGGAGTTCCTTGATGCACTTAGATTTGACCTTAGTACATGGAGATAGGAATGGATCAATTTGCATTCTTCTACATGATAACCACCAGTTGTGCCAGCACCATTTGTTGAACAGGCCATCTTTTTTCCACTGGATGGTTTTAGCTCCCTTGTCAAAGATCAAGTGACCATAGGTGTGTGGGTTCATTTCTGGGTCTTCAATTCTATTCCATTGGTCTACTTATCTGTCGCTATACCAGTACCATGCAGTTTTTATCACAATTGCTCTGTAGTACAGCTTTAGGTCAGGCATGGTGATTCCACCAGACGTTCTTTTATCCTTGAGAAGAGTTTTTGCTATCCTAGGTTTTTTGTTATTCCAGATGAATTTGCAGATTGCTCTTTCTAATTCGTTGAAGAATTGATTTGGAATTTTGATGGGGATTGCATTGAATCTGTGGATTGCTTTTGGCAAGATAGTCATTTTTACAATGTTGTTCCTGCCAATCCATGAGCATGGGAGACCTTTCCATCTTCTGAGATCTCCTTTAATTTCTTTCTTCAGAGACTTGAAGTTCTTATCATACAGATCTTTCACTTCCTTAGTTAGAGTCACGCCAAGATATTTTATATTATTTGTGACTATTGAGAAGGGTGTTGTTTCCCTAATTTCTTTCTCAGCCTGTTTATTCTTTGTGTAGAGAAAGGCCATTGACTTGTTTGAGTTAATTTTATATCCAGCTACTTCACTGAAGCTGTTTATCAGGTTTAGGAGTTCTTTGGTGGAATTTTTAAAGTCACTTATATTTACTATCATATCATCTGCAAAAGAGATATTTGGACTTCTTCTTTTCCAATTTGTATCCCCTTGATCTCCTTTTGTTGTCGAATTGCTCTGGCTAGGACTTCAAGTACAATGTTGAGTAGGTAGGGAGAAAGCGTGCAGCCTTGTCTAGTCCCTGATTTTAGTGGGATTGCTTCCAGCTTCTCACCATTTACTTTGATGTTGGCTACTGGTTTGCTGTAGATTGCTTTTATCATGTTTAGGTATGGGCCTTGAATTCCTGATCTTTCCAAGAGTTTTATCATGAATGGGTGCTGGATCTTGTCAAATGCTTTCTCCGCGTCTAAGGAGATGATCATGTGGTTTTTGTCTTTGAGTTTGTTTATATACTGGATTACGTTGATGGATTTCCATATATTAAATCATCCCTGCATCCCTGGATAAAACCTACTTGGTCAGGATGGATGATTGTTATAATGTGTTCTTGGATTCGGTTAGCGAGAATTTTATTGAGTATTTTTGCATCGATATTCATGAGGAAAATTGGTCTGAAGTTCTCTATCTTTGTTGGATCTTTCTGTGGTTTAGGTATCAGTAATTGTGGCTTCATAGAATGAGTTGGGTAGAGTACCTTCTACGTCTATTTTGTGGAATAGTTTGTGCAGAACTGGAATTAGATCTTCTTTGAAGGTCTGATAGAACTCTGCACTAAACCCATCTGGTCCTGGGCTCTCTTTGGTTGGGAGACTATTAATGACTGCTTCTATTTCTTTAGGGGATATAGGACTGTTTAGATCGTTAACTTGATCCTGATTTAACTTTGGTACCTGGTATCTGTCTAGAAATTTGCCCATTTCGTCCAGGTTTTCCAGTTTTGTTGAGTATAGCCTTTTGTAGAAGGATCTGATGGTGTTTTGGATTTCTTCAGGATCTCTTGTTATGTCTCCCTTTTCATTTCTGATTTTGTTAATTAGGATGCTGTCCCTGTGCCCTCTAGTGAGTCTAACTAAGGGTTTATCTATCTTGTTGATTTTCTCAAGCTTTGTCTTATATTTTCCTTAAAAAGATCTGGCATTCATTCACCTGGAGAAATACTTTGAAAATAATGCAAAACAGTAAACAATAAAAAGGATATGTCTGTCCTTCTATCCCTACTCTGTTCCAAAGCTTTGTATCCTTAGAAATATCATATATATCTAGACTAGAAATATACAAACAACTGTATCTCTTCCCCTCCATGGTGTGTGTGTGTGTAATTGTACAGTGTATCTTGGAGAGTTTTCTAAATAGTACATTGTGAATCTGCTTCTTCTTTCTACTGGCTACATAAGCATTCAAACGGCTGTGCTTTTGTTTTTGCAACTATTCCCATTTTGATGGTTATTACAATTTTTATCATCTATTCTCAGTGCTGTAATGAATGTAAATGTAAGTACATTTGCAGAGTAAAGTCCTGAAAGAGAGTTTATAGATATGTATATGTATTTTGAATTTTACTTATTTATTTCCATGTTCACATGGTGTGTGTATACGTTTGTTTCATATGTGTGTATTGGTATAAAAGAATGTGGATTCATAGCAGCCATAGTTATAATAGTCAGAAGCTGGAAATAACCCAGATGTCCCTTAACAGAGAAATGGATAGAGAAAATGTGGTGCATTTACACAGTGGAACACTACTCAGCTATTAAAAACAATGACTTCATGAGATTCGCAGGCAAATGGATAGAACTTGAAAATATTATCCTGAGTGAGGTAACTCAGTCACAAAAGAACACACACAGTTATGTACTCACTGATAAGTGGATACTAGCCCCAAAGTTTGGAATACCCAAGATTCAATTCACAGACCATATGAAGCCTAAGAAGAAGGAAGACCAAAATGTGGATGCTTCAGTGCTTCTTAGAAGAGTGAACAAAATACTCACAGGAGGAAACATGGAGACCAAGTATGGAGCAGAGACTGAAGGAAAGGCCATACAGAGACTGTCCCACCTGGGGATCCATCCCATGTACAGTCACTAAACCTGGACACTACTGCGGATGCCAGGAAGTGCTTGTTGATGGAAGCCTGATATGGAAGGCTGTCTCCTGAGAGGCTCTGCCAGAGCCTGACAAAGACACAGGTGGAAGCTCACAGCCAACCATTGGACTGAGCACGGTGGTAGGGGTCAGAGATGGTTCCTGATGAAGGAATTGGAGAAGGGACTGAGGAGCTGAGGGGATTTGCAGGACAATGGAGGGAGCAACAGTGTCAACAGGCAAGACCCTCCTCAAAGCTCCAACCAAAAAATACACATGGAGGGACCCATGGCGCGCTGGCCACATATGTGGCAGAGGATGGCCTTGTTGGACATCAGTGGGAGAAGAGGCCTTGGGCCTGAGGGTGTTCAATACCCCAATGTAGGGGAATGCCAGGACAGGAAGATGGGAGTGGATGGGTGGATGGGGGAACACTTTCATAGAGGCAGGGGGAGAGTGGATGGTATAGGGGTTTTCCGTAGGGGAGACCTAGAAAGGGGAAAACATTTGAAATAAAAATAAATATAAATAACAACAACAAAAAAAAACCTAAATAGGCAATATCAAATCAAGGGTACTCAAAGCAGGGTGGGGAAGACTGTGGGTAGGTCTGTGGAGGTCAGAATGCTGGCGCAATTTTCTAAGTGCTTCTTAAGCCCAAAGCTGTTAATAATGTGCATTCAAAACAAACACCATTCGATTTACAATTTGAACTTTTACATATTTACTTCTTGTAGAGGCAGAATGCTGAGAGTCCCATACATTTGGTTAAATGAAATATGAAGTGTCTTTCTGCTTTTCTACCCTTCCTCATATTCCCACAACCAACCTTCATCCCCTAAAGGGGATACAACTTGCCTACATATGTCAAACAGTTCAGTTTTTACTTCCACCATGGAAAAAAATATTAAATTCAGCTGAATTATGCATGAGACCCTATGTGACATGATCACACACCTTCAGAACTTTCATTCTCACAACTTATTTTAGCAATTCTGAATAGGTATAACAAGAGACTTGGTATACATATCCTTAAACTGTTGGCGTGTGTCCTGGCATGGAAATTTGTAATGTATCAAGACACCTGTATATTTGCAAGAATGAATGTATGTGCTGGGAGTTCTTATTATTATACATTTTCTCCTACTGGCCTCGAGTTTCATCCACATCAAATTTTCAGAACATGTGCCTCCATGAGATGATCAGAATATTCAGAACAGAAAAAAAAGTCTTGTTTAAGTGTATAAGTTCTCCCTCTTCCTCTAGGGATGACCATAAGACTGCCTGGACCAATAAGGAAAAAACACTACTACACACAACTCTCTGATTCCCTTTCACTGAAGCTGCAGAAGTAATCTGAAACTGAGCAGACAAGTGTGTATGCAGTTCATGCTTTCCTGCTGCCAGAAGTTTGTGAACAAGGTGCTTCACTCTTGTAGCACTAAAGTTCTCCTGCCTTCATTACAATTCCCAGTCAGCACTTTCTCACCTGATTCCATAAGGCAGAATAAGTGCTGCCTGCCTTTATAACAGGAGACATTTCATAGTCATGAAAAATTAATCAACAACTAGAGATGTGATGTCTTTCAACAAGCAAACCTAAGCCCCAGGGCTATCCATTTTCCAGAAAAAATGAAAACATATCAACGCTTTTATCAATCTACTTCCAAAATCATATTAGACAAAATATGTGGATTATATATCCATTTCCATTCCAATTATTCCAGTATAAGAGTCTGTTTAACATGACTGACTAAACTGGATCATCTCTGCTAAGCCAGTAGATATCTTAACAATGTCATTGGGGAAGATGGGTATCCTTGGGGAGGGGTTTAAGAGCAGACAAACAAAGCTAGAATTTCATCTCCAGTTAAATCCACTGAGATACTAATGAGTTTTCTAAGACCACAAAGCAAACTAATAGTCCTAGATGTCATTTATTTTGGAGTACACTAGATACTTTCTTTTGGCACAATAGTATCAAGTAACACAAGTCTCTCATTTTCAATTTTAGCTCTTTTCTGTGGCATAAGAAACTACTCTAGAAACACTCAAAAGTATTAACATAGAGAAATATTAAAATGATAACAAAGATATTGAAGGATCCCATTTTCCTCCTCTTTGATTGTTCTGAGATTTACCTATGATAATAACTTTCAAATTATTTTCTTTCATAGCTCTTTTACCAATTAGTATTTTTGCTGTTGTTGTTCTTCTTATTGTTGTTTTGAGACAGTTCTTTGTGTAGCTCTGGACGTCCTGGAACTGTCTCTGTTGACCAGGCTAGCCTAGAACTCACAGAGATCTGCCTACCTCAGCAGTACTAGGATTAAAGGTATGAGCCACCATCCCCAGCTTATTTTGTTCTATTATATCTTAACTATATTCCTTTTTAAAATGTAAGGTCCATGAAGGTGGAGATTCCACTTGTCTCATTCACGGTAACATTCTCCAACTTAACTGTGCTGGTTAGAGTTTTCAGCTTCACACAGGCTCCAGTCATCTGGGAAGAGGGAATCTTTTTGTTTTTGTTTTTGTTTTTTCGAGACAGGGTTTCTCTGTGTAGCCCTGGCTGTCCTGGCACTCACTTTGTAGACCAGGCTGGACTTGAACTCAGAAATCCGCCTGCCTCTGCCTCCCGAGTGCTGGGATTCAAGGCGTGCGCCACCACGCCCAGCTGGGAAGAGGGAATCTTAATTGAGGGATTGCCTCCATCAGATTGTCTGATGGGCAAGGTTGTTAGGGCATTTTTGTTTTATTTTATTAATCTATCTATCTACTGGTTAATGATTTATATGTAAATAGGCCCGGCCTGCTATGAATGGTGCCATCCTTGGTCAAGAAGTATAAGAAAGCAAGCAGAGCAAGCCATGGGGAGCAAGTCAGTCAGGAGCTTGCCTCTATGGTTCCATTCTCAGTTGAGCTTCGCCCTGAATTCCCTCAGTGATCAACTGTGATTTGGATGCATACACCAAATATACCCTTTCTTACCCAAGCTGCTTTTTTACCACAGTATTTATCACAACAGAGAAATCTAACTAAGACACTAACTGGGTAAATGTGAAGTGTCTACTAAAATAGGATATATATTGCTCTCTGCAAGAACATACAACCCCTAAATTTCAGTGGCTTTACACAATAAAAGCTCATTTCTTGTATATGCCCAACAAAGGCAAGGAGTAGGGAATCTGTTCATCACTGGCCCAGACCAACAGAGGCTTTATCTGATCACAAACATTCACAATACCAAAGCAAGAAAATAGAGCACTAGCTGTTGCATCCTGAAAACTGCTTCTGCTTAGCAGTGTTGGGTTTAACCATATTTTACTGTTCAGAATAGGCCACAGCCACTACTTATTTAAGTAGATGTGAATGAGTTTTGGAGGCCTAAGGAGACTTAAACAGAAAAATTTATTAATATAAGTATACTGTTGAAAGGTTTCATTTGGTCCATTCCTGTTTCTAGGCAAAGTTGAAGTTGCAATTACAAAATAAATAAATAACAGAAAGAGCCTTTTCATAAAGAAAATATATCTGAATTGCCCAATCAAGAGAAGACATCTGTATTTATCACGCCACTTAATTTAGGAACAAAGCGAATGATTAAAGTGTACTCCACACTAGTGCTCCTGGCAACTAAAAACTCTAGAAAAGAAACAACTTTAGGGGAAATGTGTGACCGTATGATGTCAGGCTTTCAGATAACCAGAGAAATAACACCACACAGTTATTTGTTTTAACCTAAGCAATGTCACACACACACACACACACACACACACACACACACACACACACAGTAAATAGATTGCATGGTGTTTGCCCACTACAATAAAACCACCTATTAAACCACAGAAGGCCTGCATTAATGACTCATACTTGAAGCTTTCTCTACAGCACATCTAACAGTATTATAAGCAGATATAGGACAAGTGAGACTCAATTCCTGTTCCGCAAGGATTCTCTTTCATCTTTCTTTCTCTTCCATCATTTAGTCTCTTACAGTGAGATAACCTCTAGTCACACAACTCTTTCTCCAAATGAATTCCCAAGTTGCTATGGTAACCAACACCTTCCTCCAATACTGTCAATATGTTTCCCTCCCCTACAGACAGACTTCTTGATATACTGCCAAAAGCAACAATTGCCTAGCACCTGCTTGCTCCTCAAACCTATAAATGAGACCTTTTAGAAGACTCTGTTAGTAACCAAAGCAACTATCTGTAACAAGAATCAACTTTTTACCTATTACATCATTTAATAATTAAAAAAAAAAAAACACTGCACAGTAGTCATTCACTTTATTTATTTATTTATTTATTTATTTATTGGTTTTTTTCGAGACAGGGTTTCTCTGTATAGCCCTGGCTGTCCTGGAACTCACTTTGTAGACCAGGCTGGCCTTGAACTCAGAAATCTGCCTGCCTCTGCCTCCCGAGTGCTGGGATTCAAGGCGTACACCACCACGCCCAGCTTCATCTTATTTTATATAACACATAAAATAACTATAAATTAGACGTCATACAACTTGGTCAAGGAACAGAAGCAGGATTTGAGAATTCTCAGATCACAATGTCTCTAAGATGATTTAGGTATCTTCTGCCAGCACTAGACTGCCCAGATTAAAGGAGTGAACTACAGATCTTGTTCATTAGTCTACCTCTGCTTCTTTTTCCAAAAGGGTATTATATACTTGAAGACATGAGCTTGATTTTATACCAACATACAGTACTCTTAATATGATGGCATTTTTAAGACATGTTCATCAAGATAGAAGCCTGAACAATAAACAACCAAAAAAATAGATTGTTCTCCTGTTTATCTCCAAGGGCTTCCATGGAGAACAAGATAATACGTGCTAAGTGTTTGTTACAGAGAATGAAGGTACAAGCTCAATAATACCTCACAGGTGTTGAGGCATCCACAAGATGACCAGGTATCAAAAAAGGTCCATAAGGGTTGACCTACACCCAAATCCCCTGGATTATCTTCTTGGGCCCACTCAAAACTTGCCCTCAACCCCCACATGACCCATATCCTCACTAGTCTCCCCTAAATATAAATCAGAAACACACAAAGTCCCATACTTACTTCTTCACTGATCCACCTCTCCCCAGCTCCCAACAGAGGGATACTTTATATTACTTTGTAAACAAGACTGAAACATTTAGCATCCCACTTATTTTCCCAGTCTGCCTTTTTCAATCATTCACATTCACAGGGCATAAACTGATACTCCCTTGGCCAGGAGCTATTTGTGAAACTAGTCTGCCTCCCTCTTTTCCCATCAAAAACTTACTCGTTGTGCAGTAGAAAGGGGAGTAGTCTAAAGAAAACAATTAGCAAATCACCTAGCATTGCCACCCACTCCACAGAGGCACACAAACAAGAGAATTAGCCCAATTTGTTGTCTATAATGAACAGGCCACTTTACCCATAAGAGCTCTAGAGTTTGGTGCAGCATGACTAATTCTGAGTAGTAATGGCTACAGTGACCTCGTTCCCTATTTTATAGCTATGTGCTGAAATTCAAAGGCACTCCTCTCCCACCCCCATCTCCCCTTACATACTTCTGCATATCAATCCATTAAGAATCTGAAGTGTAATTTGTCTTATTCACTATCACCCTGTTAAATTGCTCTACAGCTGCTGTGGCAGTAATCACAGTGATCAGTGATTCAGACTTATTGAGCAAAGGGCTTTAAGTAGGTTCCATTATTAAAATTTCTAAAGGTTTTATTATTAAAATAAGCCAAGATAGGCCAGTATGTCTCTATGGAGCAGTCATTCTAATGATTCTTGAGTTCTGAAGGGATGTTTGTCCCAGTCTCAATGTTTCACTGGTGAATATCAGTAATTGGGAATTTAGCAATAAATAAAACCAACCAGCATTCTAAGAATGAAGACTTAATAATCTCATTTAAAGGTACAGCACTATGCAAGCCTTTAAGATGCTGCCTTTGTTCACTGAGCCACTGTTTATAAGAGCAAGCACCAGAAATGACTCGTGTCTATTTGAGAAGGACAGATTCATACAATGGAATAGTATGCAACTCTATAAAAAATAATACATGACCACCTTATCTGTACCAATACAGAAATATTCCCCAGGATATAATGGCAAAGACCAAAGGCATCCACTCAAATGAAAATAGCCCAGTGTGTTTATAATAAATAGGACACTTTACTCATCAGAACGCTAGAACTGTATTAAGTAGACTATATACTAGCATTTGTGTAAAACAATAGGGGAAGAATATATTCACTCTTGCTTATATTTACATAAATTAATACCAGATAGATAAGAAACAGGGGTAGGTAATCACCACAGTGGGTTAGAATGTGGTAGAAAATATTTCTTGGCAAAAAAAAAAAAGTCCAAATAACCAAAACACCAAATATTTTTCATAGTTTAATTTGCCTTTACTACTTAATTTACCTGGGAGGATGGGGGTGGAATCAGGGTGCAGACAGTTTCTATCACCCTGAAACCAAATGATGAAGCACATCTATGCCTGTCAGAAGCCACTTAGGACAGGGAGGATTTTTATCAGAAGATTGACCATCTACAATAGAACACACTGGTCCTCTACCACGGAGGTGAAGAGGAGCAGATCTGCAATGATAGCTCAGTGGTGAAATACTCCCTAGCATGTATGAAGCCCCAATTCAATTCAATACAAAAGAAAAGTAAGGGTGTGGGAGAACAGCACAGAGAGGAGTCCTTCCCTACTGCCTTTGTAGTTCTTGTTTTATTCCTGGGTTTTCATAATGGGCCTTCAAAGAGAGTATACATATACGTACATCTACATGTATATGAGGTTTATAGTCTATGATTAGATATATCTTAAGGCTATTTTCAACACAAGTGTGATTTGGAGTCACATCCATGGTTCCCATACCAGAAGAAAGGGAAAAGGTAGCTGTTGTTTAAAGTTTTATCTAGCCTTATAGGTTAAAAGAAATGCCATCAAAATGAATAAAATTAAGTTACCAGTCTAAGACTAGTGTCAGAGAATTCTTATTCTAGCACCAAAGACAACTAGATAGCTATAGATAGAGGTAGAGATGAACCAACTGCAGAGTGACAAGGTCACAAGCTTCACTGTCAGCAGGAGCTCAGATGAAGGAAGTCCCAGAGCTGCCCCAGCCAAGTGGAAGTATTGGAGGCTGAAGAAATGGCTCAGCAGTTAAGAGCGCTTGCTGCTTTCAGGGGACCCTACTTGGGTCCCCAGCACCCATGTCCCCACTCCTAGTAGCTAGAACTCCAGCTCCAGGGCATCTAATACCTTCTAGTGGACTCTTTGGCACTGGAACGCACGTGTACGTACACACACATACACACACACATATAAAAGATAAAACGCACATACACACACATACAAAAGATATAAATTAGAGCAACTGAGAAAGAGGGAGAGTGATATAGAGACAGAGAGAGAGCACATGTCAGCATAAGCAAGCCTTCATCAAAGCCCACCAGAGTACAGAAAAATATTCAATAGTCATAGATTGCCTGTGTTATCTGTCCCTGCTTTCTATGTCCCATACACTCCTTTAGTATGACCCACATAAGCTGACGACTGGAATTCTTGTCATCTAGAACTAAAGCCACTACACTCCAGGCCTGATCTTCCCAATTCCCTTTTGGATGCTTCAACCTGGATATCCCTGGGCCAAACACTTCTTTTCCCTGGCAATAAACAGTTTCTATCTGACCTTTCCCTTTCTCAGTAAATGGTTCTTCCATATATCACAACCAATGAACCATAAAGCAAAGAACATCCTACTTTCTACCTTTGCCATCTCCCCCATCAACTTCAAACTTACCATGAATTTGTAAGGAACAAAAAGAGAAAATTGGTTATGGGTCTGAGAATCTAGAATCCAAGAGAGAAAAGCACAGGGAAAGTGGAACAAATTTGAGGAAACTCTAGGGGCTTCAGGTGCCAGCCTCCCATCCGCAGCCTACCCCTTGAAGGTAATGCCTCACCCCTATTCCTAGTCAACTAGCTAAAAATAATAGTACTGATTTCTTAACCTCCTCAAATACCTCTCAAAGCCTTGCCTTCCCAGTATTTCCAATGACACCTTCTTAGTTTGTTACTTCCTGCTTCATGCAGCAGCATTTAGTAAGAACAGATCACAGCTAGGAACTGCTTTGGAGATGGGGAAGGTTTGAGATAAGGTTTTGTTATGTGGCTCAGGCTGGTCCCAAACACTACAATCCTCTTGTCTCTGCCTCCCAAGAGCAGGCTGTACAGATGTGTCCCACCATACCTAGCTACTCAGGTGCTTTTAAACAGAATAAAAACAGCACAATCCCTGCTTCCTGGAGGTGTCACATCTCATTATTTCTTACCCACACTGCTCACATATGCTTTGTCTTCTTCCACTCAGTCTTTACATTGCAGTCAGACTATCTCCTCAAAATTTAAATTAAATTGCTACAGTAGGGAGTGAACAAACTTATCCTATGAAGGTCAAATGGTAAACAGTATAGACTTCTGGGTCCTATTTTCTCTGTCACTACTCTTCAACTGTTCTAGTAATGTAAAAACAACCACTTATAACACAGAAGGCGATGAGTGTGGCCATCCCAATACAGTAATTTTCAGAAATACAGACCACAGGCCAGATGGGTCAAATGGACTATAGTCTGCTGATCCCAACTTAATTAATTAACTACAGTACTTGTACTGGCTATTTTTGTGTCAACTTGACACAGCTGGAGTTATCACAGAGAAAGGAGCTTCAGTTGAGGAAATGCCTCCATGACATCCAACTGTAAGGCATTTTCTCAATTAGTGATCAAGGGGGAAAGGCCCCTTGTGGGTGGGACCATCCCTGGGCTGGTAGTCTTGGGTTCTATAAGAGAGTAGGCTGAGCAAGCCAGGGGAGGCAAGCCCGTAAAGAACATCCCTCCATGGCCTCTGCATCAGCTCCTGCTCCCTGACCTGTTTGAGTTCCAGTCCTGACTTCCTTTGGTGATGAACAGCAGTATGGAAGTGTAAGCCGAATAAACCCTTTCCTCCCCAACTTGCTTCTTGGTCATGATGTTTGTGCAGGAATAGAAACCCTGACTAAGACAGTACTTGTTGCTCCACTGGAAGGAATCCAAACTCCTTCCCAGAAAAGCCTCCAACCTCAGCTGACCACCAGTTGCTCCTGTGTGTCCACTATATTCCAGCTACCCTGACCTTAACAGAGCTTACACACTGTGTCATATCCATTCGGTTAGGGCCCCTGACTGGCTATTTTCCCATCACTACCCTCGTTCTCAGGGCTCCTTAGCTGACTGAACTCACCTCTTCAGAGGGGCTTTTACTGATCACCCAAAGACCCAAATGTTTTAATTCCCAGGACTTTATTTATCTGCTTCAAATTATTTATCATCAACTGAAAAATATCATGTATTTTATGTTGATCTGTCTTCCCAGTCACCACACCTGTGATAGTTTGAATATGCTTGGTCCAGGGAGTGGCACTATTAGGACACCTAGCAAGGAGCTCAATCAGTATCTGTTGTCAGAATTGTCACTGCCTCCAGTCTCATCCACTTACCTCTGGGTATCATCTCTTATACCAGTAATCTTTCTAAAACACAAGAGGATCTTCTGCTTAAAATACCTCAAGATTCCCCAAGGCTCCAGAACAAAACTACAAATTATGTGTCAAAGCTGCTACAGCTCATTTCTGATGCTCTCTTGGTACACTAAGCAAGGACATACTATGTTTGTTATCTCAAGTGCCCATCACAGTACTAGGAACACTGCTGGTGTTAAATGAATGTAGAATGAAATCAACTGTCAGGGATACAACAAACAGCATAATGGTAATTTTGGAAGGCAATGATGCAGGACTTTTGCACAAGACACTTTGTTTTAATGAAAGGAGGCAGGAAGAGAAGTAATGCAGATTCAACTATTTTATATCCTATAAGCAGCCTGAGAAAAGAGTTAACACTTGGTCCCAAATGCAATTTAAAGATTCTTCAAGGATTCCAAGTGTTCATATTCTCTGTTATCTATTAGCAAACAACAACAACGAAAACAACAAACCTAATTTGGATGTTTTGTTGTTAACCTAAGAGAATCGGGTAAGTTTTTCAGAACTTCCGTGACTAGTAGAATGGAAATTATTGCTTTTAGAAAACTTTTTATTAGCCCCTTGTAAGACCAAAGAATTTTCACCAAATTGGGTTTGAGGGTTATAAGAATAGTCTCTCTTGGAAATATGGACTATCAAACTACCCAGCTAGTTAGGGAAGAAGAAGAAACATATTTCTCAAAACCAAAGGGAAATGAAAAAAGGCCAACTCAGAAAATCATCATTCTCTCCGTCAGCTGGAAGACTCAGTCCTGGTCATTCTGCCTTCATGACTTTCTTGCTTAGCATCTAAAGGCTGGGGGTTGGGTGTAGCTAGCTGAGCTCTCTTCTAATGCTACACAGTCTGTTTCAACAAAGCATATGCTAAGCCATCTCCAGACTCCAGAAATGACAATAAATCATTGTGTCTCCTGTTCATTACAATAAAGTGTAAGGTAACTCAGTCTGAATTATCACTCTGTATTCTACTCTGCGTTGTCTGATGTAAATTGAATAAAGGACTGGAGGAAACACAAACCAAATCTACATCTGGCCATCTTCTCATTTACCAATGGTCCAGTTACAGAATATAAGAAAGGGGAAAACAAGGCTCCAAGGTTTCCCCTAATGTCTGCACCTCCTTTACATTTAGAATCTTCATATGAAGAAGATAAACAAATTTGCTAAATTAACAAAATGGCCAGCCCTATTTGAAGACTTCTTAGAACTACAATCTACATTCAAGACATTCCCAAAGTCTACTTCAAGAAAAGTAATTGATATACCAGTATCTTCCAGACTTAAGACCATGTAATATTCTTGTCAAGGATCTGTTTATATCAGCACAAGAGCCAAGAAGCAATTATATAAAGGGTTGCTGCCAAGTCATTTACAAGACTATCTCCTCATACAACATTTAACAAAATTGCAGCCCATTATCCATTCTGACACTCGTTGCCAATGGTTCAGAGGCAGTGGATCTTAGTCCCTGACTAAAATCATCAGAATGACCTAGCAAATACCATCCTGAAGATGCTAAAATATGTGGGTATATATAAGAAAGGAAAGAACTTATCAGTCAGATACATGCTATGGCAAAAGTACATTACAACTCTCCATAGCTCCTGCTTAATCCTAGTTAGGCGGAGGCCAAGCTAACGAGCCAGGCCTAAGGTTCTCAAACTGACACAGGAACTAAGAACCCAAGAAGCAGCAGTATATAAGATTGGATAGGTTCTTAGTGGAGGGGGGATTAATGGAAACTTGATAGAATCCAGGGTCTACAATGGCAGAACCTAACTCAGTCAAAGCAGAAAGGGCTTACTAGATCTATTGAGGTAACTATACTAGTCAGAGGAACTGGCCCCAGCAGGACAACTCAGCAGCCCAAGGCACAGCATGCACAGGGTTAGCAAAAATGGGTATGAACAGAACCAGGTATGTAATTACAGCACTTGACAAGTGGAAGCATAAAGATCAGAAGTTCAAAACCATCTTGAGCTACACAGCAAGGTCAAGTCCAGTTTGAGCTACAAAAAAGAAAATCTCATCTCAAAAGAAAACCCACATAACTGAGGCAAAAGTGTAAGAATCAAGAAGACCAGAGCTAGGGCTAAAGTACAATTCTCTCAGAATGGATCTTTACAAGAGGGATAATAGAAACTAAAGTCCTATGGAACCATGACAAAAACATGTTGGGGCCAGCACTCTGGAGACTAAGGCAGGAGAATTAGGAGTCGAAGGCTATCCAGAACTCCAGAGCTCCACAGCAAGACTCATTTCCAAATCAGGGGCCGGAAAGAGCTCAGCTCTTAAGAGCACTTTCCTCCTTCTGGCTTTCGTGAGCACTAGACATTTATGTGGCACAAATACATGCATGAAGGTAAAACATGCATACATAAAATAAATCTAAAAGAATATATTTTTTAAAATATGAAGGTAACTGGAAAGGTTACTTACTAATCTCAGGCAGTATGAAAATCTAAAGCAATTAATAAGTAATGCTTACAATGGGTTAACACCCATGAAATAATCTAGGACTTCCTGGATTTAACCCCTAGAGCCCCAACAAACAAAAAAGATATGTAAGTTTATGATATTCAGGGGTCAAATCATATTATACATTAGTGAAAGTAACTTGATCACTAACTCAATATTCCAAAAACTAATAAAAAGGAGGAAAGGGAACAGGGTGGGAAAAATTATAGATTTATCTAGTTACTGAGGGAAGTGGTTTAGAATAGATTGAAGCAGGCAAGCATAAAGATAGTTTAAGTGACCTGGAATTCCACTTGGCTTAAGCTATCCTCACATCCCTTTTTTTACCAATGCACTTAGCTGCATCTACAACCTCCTCCAAACAATTCAATATGTCATTCTTACCTTTAGCACTCCTTGATAGTTCCCCTTTTGTGGTTAGTTTCACTGAAACATATCCCAGAACATATTCAAGAACTAGAGGTCAAGGGGTAATCTAGCCTGAGCCAGTTTAGGATGACTGGTGCGTAATAAGGAAAACTATGTCCTCTAGGTGCATTTTTTTATGTAAAATCTTCTATTTATCCTTTGCTTGGGCATAACAGTATGTACATATGACTAAATGTGCATCATGGGAAAAAGAACATGTGCAGTATAAAACCCAAGCCTGTCCATCAAAACAGAGGACTGCCCACATTATTTCCCTAGCAACCAACTCCTCCTGGTGGACCCTGTAATAAAGTTCAAAACAGTAACTGATGCTCTTGAGCACTCAAGCTCAAGGATCCACCCTGCTCTTTTACACTATGCCCTGTGGTCTCTTTAATAAAACTACTTGCTACTTTACAATTTGTGTGTGCTTTTTTTGTTGTTATTGTTCTTATTTTTCTTTAAATAAGCCACCAAGACCCTGGAAACACCTGGTCCAGAAGACACCCCCCCCCCCCAGCAACAAGATCGAATGAAGTAACTGCTAAGTAACTGCTAAGTAACTGCTTAGCCTGACTGGTGGGCATGTGGAGCAGCAGCACTCTATTTCTTCTGCGTATGTACAGAAGAAATGCTTTCCTCCCTTGGACTCAGCCAAAACCCCCAAGTGTCCTAATTTCACTTCTATTGCTGTGATAAAATATCCTGACAAAAAGCCACTTGGGGGGGAAGAGGATTTATTTAGCTCACAATTCCTGGTTACAGTCCACCACTACAGGCAAGTACAGGAAGTTCCCATCAACACCATATCACATCACGGCCCAAAGCAGAGAGAAACAAATGCATGTGTGCCTACTACGCACTGTCTCCACTACAGGACACAAAGCCAGGTGGGTTGGGTCTTCCCATATCAATTAAGTTAATTAAAACAACCCTCCACAAATATGCCCATAGTCCAGGGTAGACAATCCCTCTCTTTCCCAGATGCTTCTAGGCTGTGTCAAGTTGACAAAGCTTACCATCATACTAAGACAGAACCTAAGTCAAGTAACTTAGGATTTAAGATTTAAGTAAGGCTTAGATATATGAACAGGAGAGAGACTAACGTGAAGGGCAATTAAAAACCCTCTCGAGCTGTCAACTAAGAGGTGTCAAATTTATAGTTGCCTAGCACTTGATCTGGAATTCTAATTCTCTGTACACTGGCTTCCTAGAGAGTGCTTATAAACTACCATTCATTAATAATTAGTTCCAGAAATGCAAAAGCACCTGATCTTAAAAGTGGAGATGAATTATGTAAATTCAATCAAGAGAAGGTAGAAAATCCAAAGGCATGAAAATGTAGCAAGAGCTCATGGAGAAATATCACAGGTTAAGAAAAGGTGCAAGAGATGACTCAGCAGTTAAGAGCACTTCCTCTTCCACAAGACCTGGGTTTCATTCCCGGTACTGACATGGCAGCTTACAACCATCTGTGACTCCACCTCCAGGGAATCCGACTTCTTCTTTGGGCTTCCTTGGGTACCAGGCACACAAACATACATGCAAGCAAAGACACCATAAAAATAAATAAATAAATAAAATGATGATGATGATGATGATGATAAACGAGTCAAAAAAACAAAACAAAACAAAAATAAGCACACACACACACAAAAGCAAAAAGCCCACCTATGCATAATCTAGACTATTGTCCTGGTTTGTTTTTTGTCAAGTCAACACAAGTTAGAATTACATGAGAAGAGGAAACTTCAACTGAGAAAATGCCCCATCAAACTGGTCTGTGGGCAAACTTATGGTGCAGTTTCTTAATTAAAAGATTGATGAGGGAGGGCCCGGCCCATTGGGGTGGTACCATGCCTGAGCAGGTGGTCCTAGATGGTTTAAAAAAATAGAGCTGAGCAAACCATGAAGAACAAGTTTATAAGGACCATTCCTCCATGGCCTCTGCTTCTGTTTCTACCTCCAGGTTCCTGCATTAAGTTCTGACCCTGACTTCCCCCAGTGATAGAGTGTGATCTCAGAATTGTAAAATGAAATACCATTTCCTCCCCACATTGCTTTTGGTCTTGGTGTTTTATCACAGCAAAAGAAACCCTTACTAAGACAACTACTTTACCAAAACACCAACAAAGGACTCCAGTTCATCTCCATTCTCATCTCGAGAACCACACACAGTGCCACAAAAGGTGGCAGAGTGAAGACAAAGTTCTCAACAGATCATCTACAAGAGATCCAGACACTAGTCTCAAAAGCTCAGTCTAGCCTCTCCCTAACTACCACTCAAGTAACAAGCCAGAAAAGCAACCAGAAAACTTGCACCTCTGCCAGGCAACTTTAGCAGAAAGGAGTGATCCACTGAAAGAGCTACCAATGCTGGGCCCCAGGAAGTTGTTTAGGGGCAATGAATAGAGGAAAGCATTCACCAGGGGCTTAGTATTGTCCAGTGCAGAATCTACACACCTCTGGAGGTTGTGAGGCGCCACAGGCAGTTGCCTTCTTCCTTTCTCTCAAAGATAAACAAACAGGCAAGCAGGCCAGAAAACCACTTAGGACATTACTCTTTTAAAAAATCTTTATAGGGTCAGGGGGAAATGGGTCTCTAGGCAGTGTGTATTCCCTGCAGAATCTGGGGATGAGGTGAGAATCCCTCTCCAGATCTGTTTAACACTTGTGGTCACTTGTGTTCCTATCACTGGGGGACAATGTTTACCTCATTTAATTCATCCTAATTCTGGTCACCATTATCAAAGATTGTCATCCATCTGTACCCTCTCATAGAGTCTTAAACAGAGCTTTTCATCTGTTCTTCCAAAACAAAAATGTTAAAGACAACATCAGGAAGAGAGGAAGAGGAAGGCAGGAAAGGAGAAAGAAGGAAAGAAGGAAAAAGAGGGGAGGGAGGAAGAGACGGGAGAGAGAGAGAGAGAGAGAGAGAGAGAGAGAGAGAGAGAGAGAGAGAGAGAGAGAGATATCAGTCAGCCTACTTCCAAAATAAAAAAAAAAAGTGGAACAGGAAGAATAATTAGGGAACTAATATACAGGCTTAGTTTTATTTCCAGAGCTGGGTTAATATCCTTTTACTTATGTGTAAATGAAATTGCCAATTAAAAACACTACTAGAAAAAAACAAAAAGGAAAAAAAAGGAGAAAAGCAGGACTAAACTCTAAGATATTTTAACACAGAAAATAAGAATTGGTGAGGATTTAACTGCCTCACTATTTATGTTGTAAGCTGCCTTTGCCTCAAAGGGATCAGGGAATTTGCCATGGGTTAAAAGAAGGTAAGTCAGAATCTAGCACAATTCCAGCCACCAAAACCATCAGATGACTTCTAATCCTGACAGCTCCTCTAGCTTCTCTATAAGAAAATCTTCAGGAACCAAAACTCAGCTACTCAAGGATTGACTTCTCTCCATCAAAAGATTCCACAAGTGACTGAGACTCATATGTGAGAATCACCCAAAAAATAACCTTACAAAGTCAGGAGATATAAAATAGATATCCAACCTAAACAAGAAACCATCTACAGACAATCTCCTGGTTCCTAATTTTATGAGTTTTGTTTCACTAGGTATCTTTTTTTTTTTTTAAGATGTATTTATTCATTATATGTAAGTACACTGTAGCTGTCTTCAGACACACCAGAAGAGGGCATCAGATCTCATTACAGATGGTTGTGAGCCACCATGTGGTTGCTGGAATTTGAACTCAGGACCTTCAGAAGAGCAGTCAATGCTCTTAACCACTGAGCCATCTCTCCAGCACTTTACTGAGTATCTTAAAGCATAGCCTTAAATCTTTCTGCTCTGTATTTTGGTTAGAAAAACTAAGTTAAAATGAGCTTTGTAATTAAAGCAAAATGAATCTTTCTAGGTGGCACACAGCTACACTGGAACTTCACTTGTTTCAAAATATGTATCTGTCAAGTTCAGAACCTTTGCTTGGATAAACCTCATGTAGTAGAAGCATGGGTATAAAGATGATTGCAAGTATAATACGCTATAGAGAGAATTAAAGAGGGTATCTCCTTCATGAATGATCAAAGTGTCTTTTAAATCAAATTAGGATACCCTGTATAACAAACCAGATAGCAAGAAGTTAAATAAACTTGTCTTTTTATTAATCTCACTCCAATTACACTTTGGTCAATTTAAAAGCACACTCCTACCAATGTTTGCCTTTTTTTTTTTTTTTCCTTTTTAAACAGTCTGTGCTCACATCATCGTTTAAAACAAGAGACCTTACATGCTTACAAAAAGAATGGAGATGGGCCAGCTTCAGGACACATGCTACTTGGGGAGGAATGACTGTCTCTAAGAAATAGCTCTATACCTCTCTGACAACCCCACAATAAGCTAGCTATACACAAATGCCTGAAATAATGAAGTTTATCAAGAAAATGAACAGTTGGCAAAATCAAGGCTTCTAGTCCAAAGGGCTAGGCTTGCAGCTGGTTTGGCCAGTCATCAAAAAATCTGAATTTAAATGGCAGACACATTCACTGTGGCCTATAACAAAACAACTAGGGTGTCAAAGGCTCATTTCCTTTACACCCTACACATCTCCTGCCAATAAAAAGAGGAAGCATGTTTTGGTGTTCGTAGCACATCTTGGGTAGTTTCTATTCTCATCAGTCAGTCTCTGGGATTTTCCACATATTACTGAGTCATTACCCATCTATACTGACCTATAATATGCAGAGAAAGGCTCCTGTTTAGAGTCTGGAGGAAAAAATGTCAACCTCAAAGTTCAAGAACTCCCACAGCTAGGGAAACAAATGTAAGAAAGACTATGAACGCAGATGTGAGAAGCCTACTTTCAGACTGACCCTCAGCCAGCTTAATAACTTTAGACAGTTCACTTATCTTCTCACATAGACAGCAAGGCAGAAAATGATCAAATGGTCTCTCAGTTCCCTTCTAATCCATCCTTTGACTTTTGATTAATAAATGATACTCCTAAAGCTAAAACTGGGACTTAATAAATACCTTTTACATTAAGAAAATTCCTATTCTAAACAAATAGAGCTGTACTGTCCATACCGTCTCCAAACCCTATACTGCAACACTGGTCCAAGAGACTCCTTCTACAGAGGATACTGAATCAGTAATTGGCTGATGTATTCAATCAACAAATACCTACCAAGCACTCTGTAAGCATTAAAGACAGAGCAGAACAAATCAGACAAAATCCTTTTCCCACAGGAACATTAGAGTACAGTGGGGAGTGGGGGGAAATGATTTGAAATTAATCAAACAGAAAACAACAGGTCAGGGCTGGAGAGATGGCTCAGCTCTTAAGAGCACTGACTACTCTTCCAGAGGTCCTTGAGTTCAATTCCCAGCAACCACATGGTGGCTCACAACCATCTGTAATGGGATCCGATGTCCTCTTCTGGTGTGTATGAAGACAGCTACAGTGTACTCATATACATAAAATAAATAAATCTTAAAAAACAAAACTAAGTCCGATTTCCATCTTTAAAAAAAAGAAAAAGAAAATACCAAGTCAGGGTACATTTTCTAGAGAACTGTCACAAAGGCTATTAATAAGGTAACTTTCAAGTGGAGATTCAAGACAGCAGAGAAATGAACTATGAAAATGCTAGTGTGCTAGGAAGAAGAAGCATGAGAGCCTTAAGGCAGGACTCTGCTAAGCATGCTTGGCAGATTAAGGTAAGCAACAGGAGTCCAGTGTTATGCAACAGAGCACAAGGTGAAGAGTAACAGAGAGCATGGTTGCAGAGGGAGAAGAGGAAGAATCTTGTATGCAAAAGCACAGGTAGACATGCACAGAGAATGAGGATCTGAACTCCATTTTTAGATTTATTTATTTATTTTTATGTGTAGGACTGTTTTTGCCTTCATGCATATATGTACAACATGTGTGTGCTTGGTGTCCTCATAGATCAGGAGTCAAATCCCCTGGAATTACATAGATGGTTGTGAGCCACCATTTGAACCCAAGTTCTCCATAAGAACAAGTGTTCTTAACCACTAAACCATCTCTCCAGCTCCCTGAATTCCATTCTTTAAGACTGTTTGAGATGTCCTATTGAAAGGAGATGGGAGGGACAAGAGAGGAAGAGCAGTTAGGAGGCTACTGACACAGTGCAGTACAAGGTGATAGATAGTTCTGGGCCACAGCAGCAGCAGTGAGGAATGGTGAGTCAGGCTTTGCAGCATCTGCTCAAGTACAAGACAGTGAGTGCCACACAGAACCTAAGAAGATTCTACAACAGAATCCAAAGCCTCTAAAGGACACCAGATTCAAACATTTGCTATGAGATCCAAGGATGAGGGAATTACCTGTGTCTATCACCCAGTGTCCAACATGGTACCTGGCACAAAAAAATGGTATCCAGACAGTGTTAAATGAATAAAGATCAAATGGAATATATCATAAATCTAAAAGCTCTGTAGTCACCAGCAGATTAGAGACTATAAAGTATTAAATCATACTTCACTGACTAGTGATCAGTGAAGCCACCATTAGTGGCCAGTGATCCTCTCCTGTAGGTGAATGAATCTTTTTTTGTAAAAGATTCTCCATTGTAATTTGTTTCATCATATTAAATATTTAAACTTCCAGAAAATGTCATAATAAATAGCTGAGAATCTAAACAACTCAGCTACTTCCTGAAGAGACCACATGTAGTCACTGGATTTTACAGCACCTCAGTACCTTCCATCTAAAACACAAAAAGAAATATTTCATGAGAAAGTTCATGTTTCAATAAATACTGAGTAATGGGGGCTGCTAAAAGGTACATTTGTAAATAATATTACAATTAAATAACAAACGCCAAATCTGTACTATTTCTAGATGGAAGGCCAATGATTATTCTAGAATATGCTCCACTTCTGTATTAAGTTGAAAACAGGAATTTCTATGTTTTTGCCCTAAAGCATTGCTTAGAGAGGCAACAACTCTCAGCTTCAGAAGCTCTTCTGTCAAGATAAACCTTTGAAGTCCCAAGGCTCTCAACTCCTGGAGACTAAACATATGCAAAGTATAGGATAAGAAAACTTACTATTCTGGAGAAATAACAATAAAGGTATGCAAGGAACTATAAATCAAAACAAACCTAAGAGTCCACCTCACACCAGTCAGAATGGCTAAGATCAAAAACTCAGGGGACAGCAGATGCTGGCGAGGATGTGGAGAAAGAGGAACACTCCTCCATTGCTAGTGGGACTGCAAGCTTGTACAACCACTCTGGAAATCAGTTTGGTGGTTCCTCAGAAAGTTGAACATAGTACTACCTGAGGACCCAGGTATACCACTCCTGGGCATATACCCAGAAGATGCTCCAATGTGTAATAAGGACACATGCTTCACAATGTTCATAGAAGCTTTATTTATAATAGCCAGAAGCTGGAAAGAACTCAGATGTCCCTCAACAGAGGAATGGATACAGAAAATGTGGAACATTTACATAATGGAGTACTACTCAGCTATTAAGAATGATAAATTCATGAAATTCTTAGGCAAATTGGATGGAACTAGAAAATATCCTGAGTGAGGTAACCCAATCACAAAGGATATGGTACGCACTCACTGATAAGTGGATATTAGCTCAAAAGCTCCAAACAACCAGGATACAATTCACAGACCACATGAAGCTCAAGAAGGAAGACCAAAGTATGGGTGCTTCGGTCCTTCTTAGAAGGAGAACAAAATACTCACAGGAGCAAATATGGAGATAAAGTTTGAGCAGAGACTGAAGGAAATGCCACCCAGAGACTGCCCACCTGGGGATTCATCCCATATACAGTTACCAAATCAAGGCACTATTGTGGATGCCAAGAAGTACATGCTGAAAGGAGTCTGATATAGCTGTCTCCTGAGAGGTCCTGCCAGAACCCTATAAATACAGAGGCAGATGTTCACAGCCAGCCATTGGACTGAGTGTGGAGTCCCCAATAGAGGAATTAGAGAAATGACTGAAGGAGCTGAAGGGGTTTGCAGCCCTATAGGAAGAACAACAATAACAACCAACCAGACCCCCAGAACTTCCAGGGACTAAGCCATCAACAAAGGAGTACACATGGCTCCAGCTACAAATGTAGCAGAGGATGGCCTTGTCATGTATCAATGGAAGGAGAGGTCCTTGGTCCTATAAAGGTTTGACAAATGTCCTAGTGTAAGGGAATCGAGGGTGGGGAGGTGGAAGTAGGTGGGTGGGTGAAAGAACACCCTCATAGAAGCAGGGGGAGGGAGGAGGTGATAGGGTATTTCCAGGAGGGAGGGAAACGGGGAAAGGGGATAACATTTGAAATGTAAATAAAGAAAATATCCAATTAAAAAAAAAAAGAAGAAATTGATTCTGATGCAAGTGACTTAAGTGAAATCTAAGAAGATGAATTCAGAAGAGTAATTATAAGACTATTTAATTGAAGTAAAAATGGAAACAATAAAAAAAAAAATAACGGTATGTTAGAAACCACATTCTGAAAGCAGTTCTCAGCTAAGTCATTTGATCATCATGAGGGCTAAATTAAAACCCAACATTAATCAGGCTTTAAGTGTGAAAATATCTTACTCACCAAAATAAAAAAAGGAAGAAGATTATGACAGATAAGTATCTGAGCACAAATTATATTGTAAAGGGAGCTGCAACATCTAGGAGACCAGGTCCTAGACACATTTATCACCCGAGCAACAAGTTATTTGATGTGACCTTGGACTAATTATCTAACTTGAGGGTCTCTGTTTTCCATCTGTGCCTGACTCTCCCACTCACTAGGTACTTCAGCCCTCTCCTATCTGAACAAGGATGTTATGAAGCTGAGATCATGTCTCTAGAAGTTGCAAAGGTTGCCTGGAGAAAGGAACTTCAAAAACAGAGTATCTGGTCATTAGCAGGATTAGTGAAAATCAAGATGCTCCTGGAAACATCCACCATACTCCCTGTGGTATAGAGTCTCTCTTTCCCCAGAATCATTTGGCTTCAGAATGAGACAACCAAATATCCTCACAAAACATCTTTATAGAGACTGTCAGGAGTTTTAGGTATAAATGGAATCATTATACTCAGGTGTTTTATAAACATTTAGTGACACTCTTAAATCATGAGTATTCTTACTGAAATGACCACACTGTCATCTGTCATGAGATAAATCATTGTGCAGTATGCAAGAGTAGAAAATCCATGATCATGACTCCTGGCAAATTCTGACCTCAATTTCTACCTCTATTATTGATTTTACAATACTGATGATTAAACAAGATAATGTCTATAAAACAGGTGGTCTGGCCCTAGGCTCAGTAAAGAAGCAAAATACATGTTTCGAGCCCTTCGTCTCAGGACTCTCCTTAGCAAATAGAGAACAAAGTTAATACTTTAATCACAGATCCAAGGAAACATAAAACAGGAAAGGCTTACCCTTTATTTTCCTTACTACTCCTAGATTACAACAAAGTAAATAGACCAAGTTTTAATTAGGATTGTAACATGGGATGTCCCAGGTAACCCAGGCTCATAAACCCCAAACAAGAGACTGGTTTTTAATGGTCTACTACATGCCAGTCTAGTCAATGACACAAGCAGATTGTCCTTTGTCCTAAGCTCCCAAAGAATTCCATTAGCCAGGCACACATGACTGCAGTGGGATGTGGGGTCAAAGGCTTTCTATTCCGGCCATTGTAATCTAAGAATAGAACTCCTAAGCATAGGGCAAATGGACTCACAAGGACTGTGTTCATCTACCAGCCACATTAAAGTACTCCTTGGAAGTAGAGGACTGATAAGGAAAAGCAGTTAGGGTGTGCTTTTAATATACTACTGTATACAATTTATAAATACACTACAAGCTGCACAGACCAAATGTGGGTCTTGAGAAACCCATCCCTCCTCACTAGCTCAAATCTCTCACTTGGCTTCCAATCAGCCATTGCACAAGGAATGTCAAACTCACTTTACAAAGTAGGAAGTGTGGAGGGACAGAGCAGGTTTGTACACTATCCACCTAGTAACAGAAACAGCTAAAGCTCACTATGAACTTTTGTGTGCTCGGCTCTTTTTACCTTCTTTGTTCACACTCTACAACAAGAACATGGAGGTTCTAGAAGATTAAGCAGTTTACTCTCACAATAAAATTTACATGGCATGGCCAAAATGGCTTAAATCTCTGTTGCTAGAGCTTTTTTAGGTGAAGCTTAGGCTGAACTTAGAGATAATGTTATCTTTCTTGGTTCCTTTCTGATACTCTGAGAATGCAAGGCACAACAACAACAAGCACCTCACAGTTTAAATATTAAACTGTATGCCTTACTACTGATGTCAAGTAAAGAGAATTAAATAGTCCAATATCATCAGAAGAGTCTTTATGGTCAGAAACCAGACCATAATTCCAATAAGCTAGACAAAACAGATAAAGACTTCACATCAAAGGACTCTTTCTAGAAAAGATGGAAGACCTTGAGCCTTTATCTTGTCATTTCTCTAATCTTGAAACTCCTACACTTAATACAGTTTCATATACAGTCAGTCACTTCTTGGTATTGATGGGAGGTTGTTTCCAAAACAGGTATGGATACCAAAATCCAAGAATATTCAAGCCTCACATAAATGGCATATTTACACATGATCTGCCATGCTCTGTAATACATTTTTGAAATGCAAATTCTTTTTTTGCATTTAAAATCTTATTTATCATGTATGTGTGCATGTGTGTGTGTATATATATATATAACCTGCACGCTGGTGCACACATGCTCTATAGCATAGAAGCACACATCCCACAGTGTGCAGGCCAGAGGAAAGCTTTCTGAATTTGGTTCTCACCTTCCATCTTTACATGGGTCCTGGGGAGCAAGCTCAGGACAGGCTTGCAGGACAGGCACCCTCACCCACTGAGCCTTCTCCCTGTTCTTCCCATATGGTTTCAATCGTCTCTAAATTACTTATACTACTTAATATAAGTGATATATAAATCATTGTTACACTATGTTGTTTAGGGAATGATGGCAAGAAAAAAGTCTGTATATATTTAAGACAAACTCAATTATCATAAACCTATTTAGAATACAAGGTGAACAATGCTCCAAATAAATGCTACAGAGAGGTTATGTGAACTAGCAGGAGTGGGATATGCTGTAATTTTATTTCATTAGCCAGGCACACAGGAACTCAATGCACAAGTAAAGTTTTTCTTTGTGGAGTTTTCTGGAGCTTTTTGCCTTTTGTGGGAGAAAGATAGTCTAAGCTTTCCCACTTGTGGCTCTTCTGCCTTAGCCTTCTCAGGCTCCATTTTCCCACCTATCTTTGGCATATGGTTGATTGAATACGCATCCACGGTTATGAAAAGCAGACCTTCTGAATCCCACCAGTGACTGGCCTGGCACCCTGCAGTCACTAACGCACAGGCAAGTTCTTAAGACTGCTTGACCAGGAAGGTTTTGTTTATAAAGACACTTTCTTGCCCAGATTCTCTATTAAAACCTTTCTCTGAATTTCAGTCCAAGAGCACTTCCAAAATAACAACTCTGAGCTTCACCATACTCAAAAGAACTAATCATAATCTGGAAGATTAAGCAAGATTAATTCTTTAGCCTACTTCCTTCCAAATTTCTTATAGAAAGTTATCTACAGTGGAATTCTTGCTGTCTCTCAAATCAAGGCTAGCAGTTTGGGGACGGGGGAAGGACAAGAAAAATTTAGTAGCAATAATAAACCAGAAAACCTAAGTGTGACATACTCTAAACCAAAGTATGCTCTTATTACCACCTGGAAATTATTTTGCCCGAGGTCTATATACTTCATTTAACTCAGGTATGGGAATCTACAGGAACTTTTCATAGTGACTTTCATGGATTTTCTTGCTTACAGTTTGTTGTTGCTGATTTGAGGTACAGGTGATTAACTCAGAGTCTTATACATGCTAGGTAAATTCTCCATCTGAGGGCAATTGATTGTCTTCATTTTACCTTTCCCTCTTTCTCATCAAATGAAGACACCTACTGGCTAATTCATAGCATCAACAGAACATTGTCTGAAATATTAAGAGCATAGAGACCTTGAATAATCAAAGCACATAGTTAACATAATTAAGAGCATTCTGTTAACTAAGTAAATGGTTTTCAAGTCTATAGGCAGTATTTTCCCTACACTTGTTTCTCAAAAATTTTTATCAATGGTGAAAGAGATGCCAAGTTTCTATGTACCACTATTAAGATAAAATTTCTGTTCTTCCATGATCTTTTGGAGTAGCCAGATGAATGTGGTATTTAGAATAAGAAAAAAAGGGGAAATGAGATTGTCTTTTTATACATAAAGCAATGAGGAAGTGCAATGGTTTTATATCCAGGCCTGGTCCTTTTCAGAGAATGTACTTGGAGGAAATGCCGTAGCAGGCCCTCTGAAGACACCCATCTTTTATCAAGTTCAAATTAAAGATGTATCTTTTTATTAATACCCTGATGGTGTGTAATTGTTAGTATTAAATAATAAGTAGTGATATATATTTAACTTACTTTATCTAGATCAAGTTAAACCAATGATCATCTGAGGACAGTGACAGGTGTGTGTGTGTGTGGGGGAGGGGGGGTTCCAGGAGGATGCAACCTGGGCAAATTACTCTCTATCTCACATCAGACAGAGAAGCCAGATGATTAGACCATTAACAGACATTAATATATTCAAGTCAATTAATCTGTAGCCATTGAGTGACCAGAAGTTGTCTATACTTTCTAGTTGCTCACTGTGGTTTGCTATAGTTATGCATCATGCATTTCAAGTACAGCCTTTTAACTTTCAAAGCTCAATGGAATTCAAGCATCATGACAAAGTCTGAACAAAAGAAAGAGTATTTAAATTGCTGAAGGTTTAGACCACTTAGTCTTTCTCATCAGAAGCTGAACCTTCCAAACATGAGAAAAACAGTTCCCTCTACCAAGTGGATTTCTACACAAGAGATGGGCCAAGTGGGAGATCGTTTCTTAAGATTTGATCTACTTTCTCCAAGGTCTTTTAGAAAAGAGGCATCTCTTCCTCCATCTCAATATAGGAGGATAAATTTCTACCCAAACAGGAAGGTCTGGAGGATGCTACCAGCTGTCATGAGTTTCCCTATGACTTGAAGACTCTTGGCTCGAGCCATTCTGAAGCATCTTGTTTCCTGTTCTCCTCTGGGTTACAGCCCAGGCTAAGAATAGTACTCCATTCATGCTACTGTGTACACATCCTTTTTATTTGCAGTTTTCTCTTAAATATGTGTAAAACCCTGTTCTTGTACATTATCCAAGGTAAATGGAAACATTTTTTAAGTAGGCACAGAGCAACAGACTTCTTTCCTGCCCAGTCTATCAAAAAGCACTGCCTGGGGGAATTCCACTCCAGAGCTAAGACCCAGAGGAACTGAGGGGCCATAAGCATCCTCTCTACAGCTCCAGACAGACAGACAGACAGACAGCAACAGGACAGCAAAACATAGCATACCCACATCCACCCAGAACTTTTTATCTCTGGACATGTTCTGAGCCTAAAAAAGGCCAGGAGGCTGTAAAATTGGTCTCTTTTAACAGGTCAAGCAATGTGAAATCACCTACAAAATGCTGATCTCTTTCTTAACCAAAACAACCCTAAAAATCAAGTAAGATCTGCGCTGATGAGCAAGAATGCAAAATCCACTGTTTCCCAGCCATCTCTATTCCAAACAATTTCCTATATATCTTTAGTGATCAAACATTTTGCAGAACACCTTGTGTTTTTTGTTGTTACTGTTATGCTTATTGTTGTCAGGGGGTTTTTTTGGGGGGGTGGTTATTATTATTCTTGTTTGTTTTTGTTTTTGAAACAGGATCTCACTTTGTAGTCCTGGCTGGCCTGCAGCTTGCCATGTAAACCGACCAGACTGTTCTCTCAAACTCAAGTGAGCCAACTTGCAGGAGACCCTGTAAGCCAGGCCTGGCACTGTTAAGAGATATCTACTCACTCTCTCATTTACTCCACATCCATATTCATATTCCTTCCTGGCCCTTGAGCACTTACAGAACTGCCAAGTGAACAGGCAAATAGAGCAATATGAAAACTATTATTAATGAACAAGTACCAAGTCAGAACTCTCTTCATGCCTCTGGTCACCTCTAATTAGATGATGCACATTTAGGGGCATGAATTTGTCCTTGAATACTCAGAATTCAGCATTTAAACAATGTTTCTGTTGTGCATGTATGTGAGTTGAGTTGTGTGTAAGGATATGCACATAGAAGAGAAGTATTTCTTCTGGCACCTGCAGAAGCCAGAAGAAAAAGTCTGATTCCCTGTAGCGGAAGTTACAGGCAGTTATGAAGCACCAGATGTGAATGCTAGGATGCAAACTCCAGCCCTCCTGAAAGAGCAGGAAGCTTTCTTAACCAGTTGTCCAGTCCCACAGCACTTGTTTTACACAGCCAATTCTAATTGATGTTTCTTGGATTATTGAATGACTCGTAGAGACTGAGTAGGCTCTTTGTAAAATAAAGTGAATAAGCAGCATTTCTGCTAGGGAAAAAAACCTTTCATTTTATACTTCAGACTAGACTACTAATTATAGCACAACACTGGAAGAAAATAGAAGGCTCCTGATTATAGAACTACAAAGAAAAGGGGGACACAACACACCACGCATTTTAATATAATAATAAAAAAAAAAAGACTGAAATTGCATGGTAAAATCTGCTCCTAACTAGGACTGCCACACCTTTCTCAGTTTAACATTTTAAATCTTTAACTGACTTTCTTTACTTGGTGAGTACAGAATAATAGTAGTAAAGGAAGTAAAAGGGTTCTATGATTTAAAGCAAGGGAGGACAAACTCAAACCACCACACTTCTCGTTGGTCATTTAGAAAGGCATCCATCGACAGGACAAATGAACAGGCACTATTCCCCTCTGGGGAATGGGATTACCTTTTATGGATTCAATAAGGTGTAAAAAAAAATAATATCACTCATATAAGCAACAAAATGGGTAATTAAATGTTAAATTAAAGAATCAAGATGACTGCTAGGTCTTCAGAGTTTAAGAACACACACAGACACATGTGAGGAAAGCAGTCACTAGGTCACCCGTTATTATAGCCACTTTTCTTTTTTCCTTTTTTTTTTTTTAAAGATTTTATTTATTTTGTGTATTTGAGTACACCGCCACTGTCCTCAGACACACCAAATCAGAAGAGGGCACCACATCCCATTACAGATAGTTTCAAGCCACCATGTGGTTGCTGGGAACTGAATTCAGGACCTCTGGAAGAACAGTCAGTGCTCTTAACCGCTGAGACATCTCTCTAGCCCCTAGAGCCACTTTTCTAACAGAAAAAGGTAGGCTGAAAATAAACCTCAAAGGAGCTTATCTTGGGTTGGCAGTGCCTGGATTAGCTGGTACAGTGCTTGCCTAGCATGACAGAGGCTCTCAGTTTGATCTTTAGGACTATACCAGACTGGGAATGATGGCACAGGCCTATTAGAGGTAGAAGCACAAAGATCAGACTTTCACAAGCATCTTAATTACTTAGTTTGAAGACAGACTGGGGTAGAGGAGACTGACCCCTCTCCCCCCAAAAGCTCATCTTTTAGAGTTCTTATTTTGATGTAGCCTTTCCCATCCTTCAAATAATTAAGGTTTTAGAAAACACCAGCCTACATCTCATCTTGCTATGCTTTTATCTATATATTAGCTTCTTTTTTTTGCTTCAAAGGTAAAAGGATTTTTTATTTTATGAAATTATTGTTATTACTGGATAACTTATACTGGCATTAGTTATACAGTTGCTACAGCAACTGTAAGAGGACGACTTTGTAAAGTTGGTTCCTTTCTTCTGCCTTTACATAGGTTTCAGGGATTAAACTTATTTTGTCAGGCTTGTCAGGTAAAGGGCTCTGAAATGACAAATATATAACTGTTTTACTCACAGAGGTTTTTATGTTTGCTCGTTTGGTTTTTCCAATTTTTATAAAAACACAGCCATGTTATTATACTGCTCCAGGCCTTCAATGGTTCTTAAAACATTGCAAACATTTATCAACTTATAGTAAATATGCCTCTTCACTTGGCGATCTGTTTCAATAATGCTTTCATTTTTCTTTAACTAGAGGCAAAGCTTGCTTTGAAGAATGAGTAATTAGAGAGCAACTGAGGAAGACACTAGCATCAACTTCTAACCAACACACACATACACACACACACACACATTCCTGCACGAACACATATATACTACGTATGAAAAAAAATTAGCATTTCCATTTTTAAAAATATTCTTTTGGTTAAATAGTATACATATTACAGAAGGAATAATATATAAATTCTGAGATTAAAAGAATTTAATCAAATTGCTTCCGTTTTAGGGAAATTAGAGAGTTTTTATTGAATTAATCATTAGGAAAAAGCAGTCTTAGAGAAAAGAGTCCTGGTTCAAGGTATCAAGCTATATGCTCTACTACAGTGAAGAATGTTATCTCAGGTACAATGTAAGCTTAGGGATACATACCCTTAGAATAAATTATTATCTCATTCCATCTCAAAGACTGCTTATTGACAATAAGATGCAATATTCATCAAAATTATTTTCACAAAAAGATCAATGTGGCATATGATCAAATTACTTATATTTTATTTATGTATTTCTCTTTATTTGTGTGCATATATGATGTGTGTGTATGTGTATGTGAGAGTTCAGGTGCCACACATGTGTGCCACAGTGCACATGTGGAGATCAAATGACAAACTTGGGTGTCAATCCTCTCCTCCTCCCTCTTCCCCTCCCCCTTGTTTGTAATAAGTCTCTCTGTTGTTCACTGCTGTGTAAAAGAGGCTTGTTGGCCCATAGCTGACTTGTGAGCTTCGGGAGATTTTCCTATATCCACCTCTCATCTTGTCACAGAAGCACTAGGATTAGGAACGGGCTTCCAATTCATCTGGCATTATGTGGACTCTAGGGTTCAAATTCAGGTCCCCATGCTTGTGAGGCAAGTGCTTTACCCACTAGGTCATCTCCCCTATCAGGCCAGATTAATTTTTAAAAGCTACTGAGTGATGCTTACCCTTGCACTCTGGTAAAGATCTATGTAGATGACAATGCTCCAAGTACTTCTTTGTAGTTTTATAAAAATGAAATGTACCAGTAAAAGATCTAGGACTAGAGATGTGGTTTATTTTGAAGGTGCCTGCCTATTGTACACAAAGCCTCAGGTTAGAGTACCAGTACTGCATAAATCCAGTACTGGCGTCCCGGAGCACATCTGTAATCCCAGCACTTGGACAGTAGAAGTAAAACAATCAGAAGCCCCAAGTCACCCTTGGCTACATGGAACTCTATCTCAGAACATTTAATTAACTTAGAAAAGGGAAGTAGATACAGTAAGAAGCATGCACGGTATGAAGGGGCAGAAGGAATAACAGAAGAGGTGTTTACGTAGGAGGGTCAGGCAGAGGAGGAGTTGGGGTAGTGATAACGAACACTAAGGGCATTTGTAAAAGCCATATGGAAGTCTACTTCATAAGCTTCCATATATAAACTGTGAATATATTATATATATACTAATATGTAATACATGTATATTAATCTAAACCTTAGAGAAATAAATTAGAGGTGTTCTCAAATTGCCACTATTCAAATATCAATTACAAATTAACTTCTAAAGACAGATGGGTTGGAACACAACACTGATTCAGAAAAAAGGAAGTCTTTATCCTAATGAATTGATCTCCTCAATTTAACTGCACATTTGATCCCGAGACCCTTTGTGGGCCTAATAACCCTGGGGAAGCCCTGGAGTTAAACAGTCCCTAGGGTGGCCCACTTCATCACAGACGTCAGGAGGCAGGAAAAGCCACTAGGGAGATTCTGATTTTATTATGTAAATTATAGTAAAGTACACTCAGCTCCCTCCTCACTATTTCAGCATCTCTGTTTCTACCCAGTGAAGGCAACAGAAGTGGAGGAGGAAGTCTGTGAGCATAAAGGAAAACAGACAGGGTTGGTTACTCCTCTGTGGTAATGGAGAATCCTCCACTAGCAAGTAAACATCCATGGTACTAGTTTCTCTAGTCTCTCTCTTAAGTCCTTCTTAGTTAACTTAATTCCAAGGACTCCAAGAGGTGGAATAAATGGTCAAGAGTCAAGGGCTAATTCAGAAGCCCTATGAGAAAAGCACAGACTACATAAATAGTCCCTGGAACCTCATTTCCCAGGACCTGTGTGATCCTCAACATGCTTCCCTGGGCTTATGCTCTTATCCAGATTGTGAATAAAAATAACCACCTCGCAAAGCGTTGTGAGCTACCTTTGGACCTTCTAAGGCCACAGATATGGGGAGGACTACGTGACCCTATTCTAACTCAGAGAAGTAGAAACCTGGATATGAAACTGAAGGATGTACAGATGTCTAGTTATGAACAAATTCTGAGATAGCAGAACAAGATACAGACCAAAGATAGAAGGTCTTCCCCGGGCCTACAAACTAGCAGGAAAAAAACAAGCTTGGAACTCCAAGGGTGAGGCGCACTAGATCTGGATGAACCACTGGTACAGTGACAGATGCCCTCCACTGGGTCTGAAGGTGATCAGTGATTCTTCATAATTCTAGAATGCACACCTCTAGGGGGAGATTTAAGATGCTAATAAGGTGCTTGCAGTTCATGAGGTTACATGTAAAAACCAATGTTATAGGTAAAACATTCAAGACAAACACTATACAAATGATCCAAAAAGCCAGCTCTATAGAAATGAGCCGGAATGCCCACCAGGTGTGACGTAAGAACACTTGTTCTTTGTGTAGCAGTAACCTATTGAGCTTCTGAACTTTCTCGCTGCTCTGACCTCTTTCCTCCCTTCAAAGTGTCTTAGGAAATTCTCTCATTCTGCTTGGTACTATCCACATCTGTCTAATGTTTTGTTCCTGGACACAAGAATTTAGAAGGCTTCTGGAAGTGCCCAACATGATACACATAGCAATAAATTCTGCTTGCATGTAGAGTTGTGATCCCATGTTTCAAATACTAGCTCCATGAGTTTAAGGGCAAATTGAGGAAGGTACAATGTGTTGAGTACAAAGCACCTCTACAGACATACTCAACACACTCTACAGTTTTTGCTGTAGTGCAGAATTCCTAAGTTAGCCAGTTGTATTTACTACACAGAATGAAACCTGAACTCTGGTCAGATCAATGTCTTTTTCTTCAAAGTATGTAAAATAACCCAAGAAAGACTTCAGAGAATCTATCCTAAGATGAATCAGACTTGCTAGCAATTGTACCTTCAATCAAAATCTATACTCTAAGACAATCGTCAAAAACTACTGCAGATAAGTAGCAAAACTCCCTCAGGCTGACAAGTACATTAGGAATGCTTTCATTTAACTTCTGAACCACACTGTATTTCTATCAATTTAAACCACACAAAGTATTTCTTAGAGGAAGAGAAACTAGGGCTGGAGAGATGGCTCAGTGGTTAAGAGCACTGACTGCTCTTCCGAAGGTCCTGAGTTCAAATCCCAGCAACCACATGGTGGCTCACAACCATCTATAATGAGACCTGATGCCCTCTTCTGGTGCATCTGAAGACAGCTACAGTGTACTTAGATATAATAACAAATAAATCTTTAAAAAAAAAAAAAAAAAAAAAAGGAAGGGACCCTAGAGAAGGTGGCTTCCAACTAATATCTACCTCACTGCTGTTACTTTCTACATATAAAAACAGGAATAAAGCCAGGCAGTGAGCTGGGCGCTGGTAGTGCACACCTTTAATCCCAACACTTGGGAGGCAGAGGCAGGCGGATTTCTGAGTTCGAGGCCAGCTTGGTGGAACTCAAACAAAGTGAGTTCCAGGACAGTCAGGGCTATATAGAGAAACTCTGTTTTGAAAAACAAACAAACAAACAAACACAGAAATGGTCTAAGTTGGATTTAGGTGAGGAGAGTCACCCTGTTTTATTTTTTGGGTATTGTTGCAACTGCTGTCCTGATCAAGAGGCCTGAAGTTTAGCACTTTCTTACGTTCCCTTCTGGCGATAATTTGCCTTATCTGCAGGCTTCAAAAGTGTGGATAGACAAAAGACCTCAACTCTCTTAAATTCAGCTCAGAACCAACCTTGGAATAGCAATTAGGAAAATCACTTCTATCATTCTGTCTCTCAATGCAGCCTTTCCACTTTCTGCCTAACTCCCAACCAAGCGCCCGCCCTAAGACCCACACTACTGTTTGTCTTGGCATCATCAAATGGCTGGATCATGCACATCTAGGCTGCCAAAGCAACAGGAATTTTACATGGGCCCTGCCACAGGGATAACCCTGAAAGGAAAGTGACAAAGTCTAATGTGCCACACCAGCTTACTTCCACTGCCTCTTTGGCTTTACTTCCCTTGAACCAGAAGCTGAATCCAAATACTCTATATAATACCTGGCCCTGAGGATTCTTTTCATATTCTGAAATCTCCCAGTAAACCTGAAGCAAGAGCAGTTTCTCCCTTTAGACAGTCTCTGAGGACAGAAGGACCCTTTTCACTCTGTCCACAAGGACCCCAGACCCTTAAAATGAAGCAATACCACTAGAAAAACAAACAGTACCAACTATTTGAATGTTCAAGGATTAGACCTTATATTATTACATCCTCACTGGCTCCTAAAGACTCATCTATACACGGGAATAATAACACAACATGCCTTGCTGTATTTTCGTTCATGATCATAGAGATTAATATATCACATAGCACAGTGCCTAGAACATAATAACTGCCCAACAAATATTAATGGTTATTGACATTATTTTTACTATATTTATTCTAAGAATGAGAAGCAGCTATTACTAAGAGATGATCTTCCTATAATGTGTGGTTCCAACCCATGTATAAAAGACCCACAGTTTTCTCTCAGTTTCTCTTGCAAGCAAAAGGAAGTGGTCTAACAAAACTCCTAAACCATAAAGATTCTCATGGCTTTTCAATATCTTATATATATTGTGCTACATACACAGAAAAAAAAAAGCTGTTAAACCAACTATGTATATAATGTTGTACTAAGTGTGTATGTGTGTGTGGCTGTGTTTGTGAATGTGTATACACACATTCATACATACAACCATATAGTTAAGATATATTCATATACAAATGTGTGTGTATACAGACACATATACACTGAGATGTTTGCTAATATGTCTCTTTAATGTGTGTATGTGCTCACATGCACTCCAAACAAACAGGCTACATATTTTGCTAGTGCCAGTAGTTCATAGGCATACCCATTAATTACATATTAACTCATATTAACCAATTAGCAATGAATTTAAAAAATATTAAAATAAAAACAAAAAGGTGAGGGACTAGAGAGATGGCCCAGCAGTTGCAAGCACTGGCTGCTTTTCCAGTGAACCTTGGTTCAGTTCCCAGCATCCACATGGAAACTCACAACTATGCGTAACTGCAGTTCTAGAAAATCTGACTTCTTTTCTGGCCTCTGCAGGTACCAGTTATACCAGGGGCATAGGCAGACATGCAGAAAAATCATCATAGATATTTAAAAAAAAAAGTTTAATGCTTTGCAAAGATTCAATGAAGACAGGTATTTTTAAATACTGCTGCTGAATTAGGTAAGCAAGACAGCAATAAAAGAGGACAGTAGTAAAACTTAGAAATCTGGATGCATTCTGCATTTCACTGTTCAAATATATTTAGTAACTTATTTCATTAAAAAAAAAAAAAAAACAACTTAGGAGGTTGATGCAGAAGGACCAAGGGCTCAAGGTCAGTCTGAGTTACTTAGTGAGACCTTGTCTCAAAATAGAAAAGTGAAAAACAGCTAGGGATATTCCAATGGTACAGTTCTTTTTCTGCACATTTGAGATCATAGGTTCAAACCCAGAAAAAGAAAGAGTGACAGACACACACTACTAGCCTAACTGCCCTAGATAAGATGTCTCTAATACACTTCCATGTTTCTCTTAAGTTGATAGCAAAATGAGGTTATGTCCCTTAAACAAAGCCAATTATGTAGCAAAGAAAATTACCTGAGACATATTAAATACCTCACATAGTTACAGTACAGGTAAAAAATACTGCATTTTGGCCCTATTCCAGAGACTGAGATGCTAATGTCTGTAAAAAAGAATCTGTACACTGACTCCTGGCAACCTGTAATAAGTGTCACTTAAGGTTTGGCCACATGTGAAATGACCTCTGCTGTTTAAAAACATCTCAGGTGAGGTAGAAAATCTATAAGTACCCATATCAAGAAAGAGAGAGAGAGAGAGAGAGAGAGAGAGAGAGAGAGAGAGAGAGCCCTTCCCAAGCCCCTTTAGTGTCACTTAAGATAGTTGTGCTGGTTTACAAGGAATGCTGGATGTCCACACTACGTAACAAGAATCCTGTACTGAAACTGAGGCACCATTACTTCTCACCAGAGCTATCTGCTATCAGACGCTGTCAGTCAAGGGAGGCAGTACAGAGACTTGTATCAAGGGAAGTGTATACCAGCAGAAAGCCCTGTGTGTAAAGGGGGCTTCAAAGGAGTTTCAGTCACCCAACAAAGCCATTACAGCAGATATTTAACACACAGAGGCTCACACTGGTGGAGAGGAGAGAAACAACTACTGCTACCCCCTTTCCCCTTTAAACAAAAGGTTTGAGAGAATAGAAAAGAGAAGAATAAACTAGAAAGGGCCACATATGTTAGAAGGTTGGTTTAATCTTTACCTTTATGGCAAGGTAATTCTACAAGCACCATTTAACTTTCTCACTAGACACAAAATAGAGTAAGTCAGTTAATGCCTTCATTCTACACTTCCAACTCGACAAGCACTTGTTTCTTCTCCAGAAAATTAAATTGATTCTCACAAAATGATACCCAAATGTGTGCTTTCAGAAGCAGATCCCAAAACAGATGGGATTCTCAATGGGAGGATGTAAAGACATTTTCCATTTCAATTTGAAGTTAAGAATTGGTGGGTTTCATTTTCTTCATTAGGGGTGGGCCTAAATGACTTCCAAACTCCCTCTCCACCTTCAACTACATGATTTTAAAAGAACAAAAGGAAAAGATTTTCAATTATACCCGTCAGATTTTAAACCAAGCATTAGCAAGAAACTCTGACTTGAGAACTGTCAATCAGTGGAAAGGATTTCAAAATAGTAGAATCTTCTACCCCAGACACAGTTAAAAATAGTCTAGACAGCCATCTGTCTTGGTGGGGTGCAGCCGTTCCAGAAAGAGGGCACCAGAACAGAACCCGCTGTCCACCCGGGTGTCTGTGAAGAAGGGATAGGGCTAAGCAGCACAAAGGAAGGGACAGAAGCCCGTAGCAACCCAGGGACAGCTGCAGAAAAGGGAAGTGACAAAGACTTCCTGTGGAAAGAGAAGACTTAGATTGCAGGGAGGACAGAATAAAGGAAACAAACAGACAAGACAAAGCAAACACTAAACAAACACATGAAATAACACCTAACTCTGAGATCTATGTGGATGTTTGAACCAACCTGCTTGCTACTGACAGCAGCTCTGTCTGGTCCAGTGGATAAGAAGCTCGGCCACAGCTCCTCGAGGAATTATTGTTCCCTTCTCTAGTTCCCAAAGAAGGGTACACATGAAGCCCAAATGAAAACCAGGAACTGTCTAATAAATCCACAATCTCCCTGAGAAAGAAACCAACAGCACCTACAGAGTATCTCCGGGAAGTTTCCCTTTAAAATCCAGGGCCCCCTTTCTTCTCCTTGCTACCTGCATTGGCTATTTGTGCTCCAAGCTCCCCTGCCATCTTTACTATTTCCTTCTTAATATTTAATATTTCTTTCATTGTTATAGAAACAATATGCTCTCTTGGAGTATGGAAAGAGATGAAATGTTCCTGGGCCATTGGAAACATAACTCCAGCGGGAAATGAAGAAGAAATCACTGCAACAGCCTGTGACCTCTACAAAAGTAGACCTGTCTTTTTTGCCTGCAAAAATGAACAACCATTTGCTCGCGCTCTCTCTCTCTCTTTCTCTCTCTCTCTCTCCCTCCCTCTCTCTCTCTCCCTCTCTCTCTCTCCCTCTCTCTTTCTCCCTCTCTCTCTCTCTCTCTCTCTCACACACACACACACACACACACACCCCTTCTCTGTGCAGTTATCCCCAATGTACACATGTGGTGCTTTAAACTAAGTCTTTGTTCTTACCACCACTGTGTCTTCCTAAAGCACAACGGAGTCAGTACACAGGCTTCTGAGAACCAAGCTTTACTGATAGAAAAAACACAGGAAGCCAACTCTTTTCATGTCTCCATAATACAAAAAGTTCCTACAGCGGGAAAGAGGACAGTGAGGTCAAAGAGTCAATATCAGAGATTCACCAAGTCAATGTAGCCAGCTCACTAAAGAGGAAAGCAAGGAATGGCCACCAATTGTTGACAGTCAGACTCAAGGGAGTACAATGAAACCAGTGCCTCAGGTTCTCTACAAAATATTATTTCTGATTGTTGCCAGCAAGGGAGAAACCTGAAGCTGAAGCATTATTCTGTTTTGTTGCTGATTTACTGTTCTCAGAATCAGAGAAATGTGTAAGCTAACTAGAAGAAAATTCATTCTGTAGGGACCAAGAGTAAGATGAGTGAGTCCTTACAGTGGCAATCTGAGACTATTATTAATACCTTGTAGATGGGGCTTCACCTTAACAAATGGCACCAAATAGGAAATGATGGCTAAAGAGATGGGCCCAGAAAACTCAAAGAGCCCCAAAACAAATGAAGGTGATAACTATCATAGCACAGAGATCCCCAACACCCAGAATTAGGTTACCATATGGAAGCAAACCACACCTAGAAAAAAGTAAAAACTGCATTCTGAGTTACTTTCTGTGAACATTATAGAGGTTTAGCTAAAGTATTCATATCTTCGCTTTGCTAGGGACAAGGCCAGCATACTGACACATAACAGCTCTAAGAGCAGTTATGGTCCAGGACCAACCTTCTGGGAAGAAAAACCTCTGATTCTCTGCAATATTCAAGATACTATGACCAAACTCCAGGACTATGAGAACAGCACATTAGAAAGTGCCTGTCCTCACTTACAACCATATGGACACAAAGCAAGGGCTTTTCTAGGACCTGCTTTACATAGCTATGAAACCCAAGGTTTGCTCATTTGTCAGAGCTGGGATCTTTAAAGCCCTTGGGATTCAGTCACCTGATATGGAATTCAGACTAATTAAGGCCCCAGGGTGCTGCAACTAAGCAGCAGAGAGCAGGTTTCCAAGGAGGAGGCTGAATAGACATACAGAAGTAGAACATCCTCTAGAGGTCATCTCCTCCACCAGCCCACCACTCTCCTCCAATGCTCTGCAGGCTACAGGAAAGCAAGTGCAGACAATGAGTGGGTGTCCAGTTTCTCAAGCTCACCTGGAAAGAAGCCACATTATCTTTCAATGCCCCGAAGCTGCAAAACCTCCAAGGAAGAACTCAATAGTATAAGCACCCCACTAGCTTCCTATTCAGTCTCATAATTCAACATGATGAACCTGGCACACTGCCAGCCAGGACTGCTCCAGAAAGATACAGATGAAAGATGTTAAATCAGAGTATGGGAGTGTGAAAAGAACACTGGATGAGGCATCAAAACAATGAACAAAGGGAAAAGGAGCATTAGGGTGTGTGTGTGGGGGGGGGGGGGGGGGGCGGTGACACAAATGTTCAATATGTAGTTAGAACATATCCTAGTGAAAACTTGTTGAACTTTAAGTTTAAAAGGTTATGCTTGAGAGAGAAAGAGAGAGAGAGAGAGAGAATCACATACATTTCAATAAGATTGGTTGCATGGTTGGTTGGTTGGTTGGTTGGTTTGGAGACACAGGCTTCCTATGTAGCCCAGGCTAGCCTGAGACTCTTGATCCTCCCTCTTTAGTCTCCTGAGTGCTGGGATTACAGGTATGTGCCATGGTGCTTGGCAATTAAGTTGTTTTGAAAAGAACTAGGTGTCCTACATTCTACTTCTACCCTTACTACTTAACTTGCCAGTGTCACTTAGCCTAATGCTTCAGTTTTCTCACCTTTTAAAATGAGATTAATACTTTCTGTAATGAAATAATACATATAACCTCACTTTTATTTTTAAGATTGATGTGTGTGGACAAATGTGAATGTGCATGTATGTATATGTGCATGCGTGTCTGTATAAACACATAAAGGACAGAGGAGAAGCCTGAGTTCCATTCTCAGGAACACTGACCGCTTTCTTTGAGATATAGTCTCTCATTGGCCTGGAGCTCATTATCAAGTAGCCATGAAGCTCAGAAATCCTGTTTCTGCCTCTCCAGCTCGAAGAAATGCAAGCCTACTGTACAGGGCATTTTGTTTGAAAATAAAATGTATTTACATCATTTCTGTCCTTCCCTTCCCTCTTTCCAACCCTTCCCATATATCATATAACCCTTGTTCTCTCTCAAATTCATGGCCTCTATTTCATTAATTGTTGTTACACACACACACACACACACATACTCATATATAAGACTATATATATATATATATATAGTGTCTTAAATATGTAAATACAAGCTGCTCCCTATAATGTCACTTTTATGACTTAAGGGCTGACCATTCAGTATTGGATAACAAACTGAGGAGACTCTATGTATCCAACTCTCAGCATTCATTACTATCCATGAAGGACATTTTTATGTGGGTTCTGGGGATTAAACTCAGGTCAGTCCTCAGATTGCTGCAGAAAGCATTTTACCAACTTAGTTATCTTCCCATATATGATCCCATTTTTAAAAGCACAAATGCTAAGCAAATATAATATAAGGTAACTATTTAACTAAACAGTTGGAATCTTCTCTGCTTTGTATTTCCTGGTGATCTTAAAGAATGACAATTCTGTTCTGTTTAACTATGCCCATTTTCTGGTTGTTTCTAAAATATTTCCTCTGGAAGACTTTAGTCAACATATTCTCCCTCCTTGCTTACCAAACTCTACTATGAAAATTTATCTGTGGCTTTATAGGCCTTCTGGCTGCAACACATAAGCATCCAAACACTGGAGCCTAGAGACTGGGGACAACCATCAGATCAGAATGTAGAGAGCAGACAGATTCCATTCCTCAAACTGTGGATTCTTCTCTTCCAAGGGAAATGAATAGGAATGTTACACATGTGCATACAAACACACCACATAAAAGTAAGATAATTTTGGATGCTTCTGTGTAGGCATTGTTCACATGTGTGGGATCCTGAGGAGCAAAGTGGCCATCTGCTGTCTTCTACCTTTATTACTCTGCATTTTACTGAGGCAAGGTCTCTCACTGGACCTCAATTCAGTTGAAGAATTAATTGCCTGTATCAAGTTGGTTGTGGGCTTGTCTATGATGGGTTATCCGATTATTAACTGACGTAGGAGAGCCCAGTCCACTCTGAGTTGTACATTCCTTGGGCAGGCATAAGAATGCATGTCCCCAAGAGAGCCAGTAATCAGTGTTTCTCTGTGGTCTGTGCTTTAGTTACTACTTCAGTTCAATGATGGTTTGTGACCAGGAAGTATAAGACAAATAATCTTTTTCTTCCCATGCTTCTGGCCATGGTGTAGTTTGTTTGTTGAGAAAAGGCCTCAATATGTAGCTCTGGCTGGCCTGGAACTCACTATGTAGTGAGATTAGCATGAATGCCCATGCCTCCCACATGCTGGGATTAAAGACATGCGCCACCATACCACCAGCTTGATCTATACAATGAGATCTTGTCTCAAAAAGACAAAAAAAGTTGTCAAGATGAAGCAGCAGTCAAACTAGAAGAGTGTTCTCCCAGAGAAGTTCAAGCAGGCTTACAGTATCTACTCAGGGATCATCTGCAAGTTTCAAGAGGACCTTGCAGAGCTGTGAGTGTTACCTGCAAACCTGACTTGTCATCTTACAGAGCCTGTTCTGTACATAGCAATACTGTCCTGGGAAAAGATGTTATACATCTTGCCTAAATAGATTTGGAGTTCCACATATACCACACACTGTCACTCTTCCTTGCAAGCATTCCTTTTAGGTCCATATGTTGAGAATAACACACATTTCTATTTTACATAATAGAAAGAGGAAACAAGGCTCATATTTGCTCACCTAGTTTCTAATCTGTCACATTCTCAAGTACTGCAAGAACCTTACAACTGGTACTTTCTTCCATCTTTTCACCCACTAACACCCACTTTCTACACAACAAGCAGAATAACCTTAAAAATGTAAATCAATAGATGTGTCACTCCTCTACTTACTGCCTTCCTGGCTTCCCTACTGCATAAGCAAATACAGAATCCTTAGAGTGTTTTCTAGTCTTTGCACAGTCTGGACATACCTACCTACTGCTCATCACATCTACCCATCTCTCTTTTCTCCACACCTTTTTCTGTTCCTCAAACATAAATAGTTCTATCCACTTCAAGCCCTTGGACCTGCTGCCCCACCCCACCCCCACCCACCCCCATCTTCCCTTGCATAGCCCCTTTTCTTCATCACAATGTCAGCTCAGGCATACTCTCCAAGAGGCCTTCTCTGCCTACAAGTGATTAAGGAAGTTCCCTCTTCCCTTCCAGTCATACTCCACACCTCGTTTTATTTCCCTCGGAACATTCAGATATTAAGTTGGTGCAAAAGGAATTGAAGTTTCAGACCATGAATATTTTAAATTATTATACCTATATATAATTATCAATCAAAACAGACATCATTACAACCAATACAATTTGCTAATGATCAGTGTGGTTCCTAGAGTGTAAAAATCTGTGCTTTAGGATTAGATGAACTCTTGGAAAGAATTTCCTACATCCTGCTGATTGTGAAAGCATTTTTTCCTGCAAAAGATGCCTGAATGTGGTGGTGCACACCATTGAGGCACTCAGAAGCCAGAGGCAGGTGGATCTCTGTGAGTTCCAGGCCAGTTTGATCTATATATACAGTGAGATCTTCTTGTCTCAAAAAGAAAAAGAAGCTATCAAGATGAAGCAGTCGTCGGTGATAAAGGTAAATAATGACAAACAAAACTCACAACCTAATTCATTTTTTTTAAACATGTTTTGTTTTGAGATAGGGTCTTACTATGTAATATAGCCTTGACTGGCCTGGGACTCAAAGAGATTTGCCTGCCTCTCCCACCTTGGTGCTGGGATTAAGGGTGTTCACCACCACACCCAGTTCCGTTCCATTTTTGAAGCTTTGGTTATGCAATGTTATTCAGGCATTGTGGAGAACTGGGACCTTTCTATTGACCGATGCTGGCTTCAGGTGTTGCAGTTTTCAGTTCAGCCTATCAGTTTGCTGAGCACACTTCTCAGAAGAGGCTGTAGACCAGAGCAGCAGCAGTGACTATGCCCTCTTAGGGTACAAGTATGGCTTCTGAAGCATTTTGGAGCTTCCTTTCAGTCCAACCACCGAGCTGGCCACGGCAAGTTACTTTCTATCTACTTTCATTTCATGTCAAACTCTAATCAATAAATGGTTTCTTATTGTATAGAATAAGAAAGGACAATAACAGTTCAAAATAGTGATTTTTTTTTCAGTCAGCTCATTGAGGTACACATTTTTTAGGCCATTTAATCTTTCCAATTTCCTTTAAATATCAAAATGCTGAGTTCTTCAACAACTTTTCACATAATTGTAAAAAATCATCTTTGGGTGACTGCTCTCAATTAGTCACTAGCTACTTCTGATGGTCAGCTACTGCACTCCTCATCATCAAGGCAAAACTTGTCAGTCCACAACTGAATGTGATTTTGTTAGCAGCTCCAGGGCCTGGTCCATGATGTGAGTTGGTCTCCACTGCTTATGACCCATTTTGAACATGATAAGAAAACCATTTGAATTTGCTTTTTTACCTAATATCACGTCCACAGTATCAAGTAAATACAAAATAATAAGTCATTAGCAAAGACATAAAGTAAAAATATGCAATAAAACTATGTAGAACATAACACTGTTTACTAAAAATGTATTCTGACCTCAAATGGATTTCAACAATGCAAAAACCATTGTTACGTTTGCACCAGCATAATAGCTTAAAACATCCTATTAACTTACCCATTTGTTAAATAGCTCTCTACGATTAAAGTTCCACAAAAGCAGAGACATGCTCATTCTTATCAATAATTCACAGCAAACAAGATCCTAGCATATAATGGACAAGCATCATCACGGTTTGAGTACATATGTGAATGAATGAATGAATGAATGAATGAATAAGTGAATGTGGGTTTTTTGTTTGATTTTTTTTTTTCTGAGACAGGGTTTCTCTGTGTATCCCTGGCTGTTCTGAAACTTGCTCTGTAGACCAGGCTGGCCTGGAACTCCCAGAGATCCACCAGAGATTAAAAGCATACACTACCAATGCCTGGCAAGTGAATGTGGTTTTGAATAAATAAATTGAAGGTATTTAAAGACAAGGCAAGACCCTCAGGTCAATAAAAAGAGACCATGTCTTGGGTCACATCTGCACTTGCAAGAAAGAAATATTAAAACTGTTAAGAAATGTCAATTCTGGCATATGCTTCAATAGGAAAAACATCTAAGAGATGCAAAAGATCAAATATCATCAGGCATTGCCATAATTAATCATCAGTACTTAAAGGCTAAGATAACTATCAAGTTTTGCAATGACCAAAGGAAACATTTTCATTTAAACTGACCAAAAAAAAAAAAAGCTGTTACTTCAATTCCATTTAAAATATGCTTATGCAGCAGAAACATTTTGATTGATTGAACTCCATTTTCTCAATACAAATTGCAAGTGATCAGCTCACAAAGGTAAATCAAATCTATCTCCAAAAAATATTTCCTCTTGATATATTAAAAACAGGATATTAAATATATATATAAATATTGATAGGTGGTGTAGTGCATGCCTTTAATCCCTACAATTGGGAAGCAATGTAGTGTTTAATAGATCTGAGTTCAAGGCCAACTTGGTCTAAATGGCAAGTTTCAGGCCAGCCAGGACTACAGAGTGAGACCCTGTCTCAAAAACAAAACAACTCAGTATATAAAAACACTGGTACTTGAAGTTCTCTATTAAAAGACACTACGACATCACATACTAACGATAATGTGCATTTGTAAAGATCAAACCTGTGTTAAAAAGAAGAAGGAGGTGGTGGCTTTAATCCCAACAAGAGCCAACAGGGGCAGGAGGATCTCTTGAGTTTGAGGACAATTTGGTCTATTTAGTGAGTTACAGGACAGCCAAAGCTACAAGAGAAACCCTATCTTGGGGAAAAAAAAAAAGAGGAGGAAGATTAGATGCAGATTAAAACTATCTCTGGAATAAGAGATGGATGGATTTGTGCTTGTACACATGTATGTACACACACATCTAATAGTTATATGCCTTATAACCACAGTTTGGACAACAATGGACTATATATGTCTATTATACTGGAGCTCAACTATTTATGTCTCCTAATGATATTGTGGCCTTTGTATTACCACATAGCTTAACACTTTACTCACATGTTTGTGGTGATGCTGTGTCAACAAACCCACTGCATCGCCAATCATATCCATATAAAAGTGCAGCACATATAATTATCCACATATATAATACTTGATAATGACAACAAACAATTATTTTGCTTGTCATCTTCTAAGCTATACTTTTATGTTAGAATATATTATTTATGTAAAAATAAACTTCTTGTAAAACAGCATGTTGTATCACTAGTGGCAGCAGACTCATACATCTATGTGTTTACCACACCTCTTACTTAGCATCAAGAAGTGAATAATTAACCTACACCTACATCTAGGTTTGTCCAAATACATTCCACTACATTCACACTATGACAAAAATCAGCCAATGAATGCATTTCTCATTACATGTTCCTATTGTTGCACAGAGACCACTAGAACATCTTTGTTACTGCACAGCCCAGCAAGTGATACATTGTGTCATTCTATCAAAACTTTACTTCCTGCAGGTCTGCAGCTCAGTGTAGATATTTGTCTAGTATGTAAAGGTCCTGAGGTTCAATCCTAGCACCATGGGAGGAAAGGATTTACATTCTTGTCTCTACAACAAATAAATGTAATGACAGAAATAAGAGTGCTTTTGATTGTCTGAAAGAAGAAAAACACAAGTACAAAAGCAGAGGCAGAGAGAACAAAGGCTGCTCCATGGAAAGACAGCATAGGTGCTAAGGGTCAGATCTTCAGGTCCAGGAGACTGACTCTGGGCTATGGTTCTCTATCCTGTGGTCCTCTCCTCACAAGGGCTTTCTTTCAGTAGCTTGTCCTCCATGCCAATCAATCTGCTTAGTCCAAGACCTTTTGACAACCAAAATACTAAGGAGCTCAGGTGTGGCCCAGCCAGGCAGGCCTGTACAGGTTCCCACCACACCCAGGTTGTAGGGTGGTAGAAAATGGAAAGAGCTAAGACTTTAAATGAATTGTTAATGATTTAAGCATTCAGAGTGACAAGCCTGGAAGATAAGACAAAGGGAACCTAAGAACAGTGAAACCAAATCAAGCCAAGAGTACATTCGATATGGGGTGACTCCAACATTACATAATCCCTGCAGAAATGAAAGAAGCTGCCCAGAGAGGAACAAAAATGAAAAATCTATCCTAAAGTACTCAAGCCCACTGGCTGCTAGCAAACAAAGTAGTTCACATTTTTCTTTAAACTCTGTGGAGAGGATATGTGACAAGCTGCCTCTGTGGTTGTATCCTGTTGCTCTACAAACACTTACTTGACTCTGGGAATGTGAGTGCTCCCAGTAGAAAAATGTTTGACAGTCAACACTAACAAATACCTATTTGAATCTTAACAGTGGGAAGTACAGGCAGGAGGAGCCTACCTTTTATCCTAAGCTATACAGTGAGTATCAAGGTATGCCTGGGATCCTCTGAGAGAATCTGTCTCAAAACCAGGAGCATCTCCAGGAAGTAAAAGTGACTATAAACATTCTATCCTTCCTGGTTTTCCCTCTTCATATATTTTTCTGAGATAGCTTTCTTCCCCAAGAAAGAATTTGGAAATGATTTCTTACTTAGTTGAAAATGTCATCGTGAAAAGGGGGGAGGGGAAGGGTTCTGAAAAAAATGTACCCTGCTAGGAAGCCACCCAGAAGATATGTGCCTTTCTTTTATATAGTATTTTACAATCAAATTTGATTTTACAAACCTGAATTTATCAAACTTAGAGGAAAAAAAAGTATTACAAAACCAAAATTGACCTGTAAGAAGGACATGCAAGTTCCCATTCTCATTTCTAAAATCAATGGGTTTGATATTCTCAAGGTATTTTGATTTATTACTAAATACAAACGATTATAGGTCATGATTAAACTCATGAACTACCAACAGAATACCATAATCACCCTTTAAGTGCCCAGCACTGCTAAACACCAGGGACAGGAACAAATGAAGTACGAAATAAATCTTTCCATCTGCACCAAATTTGAAGACAATCTCAATTAATTTACCAATAGGGTACACTGCATGACAACATTATTTGTCAATTTGATGGAGTTCAAACACACTTTGCCATGAAAGGTATGCTATGTGTTTCCTTTCAGTTCTTAAGATGGCAAACTCCTAAGACCATACTGCAACTGAAACGCATCAAGTATATGCAAATCAAACACAACACAGAAAACTGATGTAATATGAAAAATATCTGGTATGTAGATGGTCTTTAGTTAGCCACAAAGAATTTTTCATATATAAACTTAACAAGGACACTATGGATTGGTGGCTATTTCATCATATATTAGTCATATGTTCAAAGGAGGAGACAAGCACAGAAAACCTGGGAAAGTTTCAGCATAGCAAAGCTACTAAATGGCCTATAATGTTGGCCTTCTTAACTCTAAATCCCACTTTCTCTGCATTACTAAAGACCAAAAAAAAAGAAATATATAAGGTTTTATCTGCTTATTTTTTAAAGATTAATTGTATTTTAAATTGGACATATATGTGTCTGTGGGTGAGCAAGAGCATGTGAGTACATGTACTATCAGAGACCAGAGGTGTTGGATTGCCTGAGCTGGAGTTACAGGCATCTGTGAGTTGTCTGAGTGCTAGACTTGGGTCCGAACAGAACATGGGAACCAAACTTGGGTCCCTTGGAAGAACAGTAAGTACTTTTATCCACTAAGCTATCTCTCCAGCCCCTGCTTTGTTTTCTTAAAAATGAAGTCTAAGAAATTTCATTTAAGGGAGATGAGGGCGTCAATTCAGATTTCATGATCAGGAGCACTTTTAGGTGATTTCAAGGTTGATAGTACTCCTGCTTTGTCACTTTCATCACATTCTAGGACTTGTGGTCAGGCCTCCGTCTTTGCAGGCCCCTCACTGGAGCTTTTCAAGTTCATCGGCCACAGCAAAGGTACCCTGGAGCAGGAGTTTGATTTGGCTTTAACTCATGAACAGAAATGTACAGAATCAACAGGGGTTTAAAAAGATTTCCTGGAGGTAAGGAAAAGGGAAAGCACTTGGAAAAAAGAAGTGGGAGACCGGGTAAATAGTACAGCTGGTAAAACACTTGCTGCACAAGGATAAGGACCAGAGGCTGAACCTGGTCCTCAAAGCAAAGTAAAAAGGTCTGGCATAGTGGCCTGGGCTTGTAACTTTGGTGCTAAGGAGACAGATATGGGTGGATTCTAGATGTTTACAAACCAGGTAGCCTAGTCTAGCAAGTGAGGCCCAGGCCAACAAGAAAGTGTATCAAAAAGTAGGTTGCATACATGTGCATCCACAACACATGTGCACATACACAAAAGAAGTGTATGTCATCTAGAGCAAAATTAAGTACGTTTCAAGTCTTGAAAGGAAAGCAAAGAGGGAAGAGAGTTAGAGGGGCCAGGTATTCTAAGAAAAGAATAGACACTGAGTCACTTCTCACCACTATCATATTAGGCCAGGCCAGGAGCCACAACCTACCTGTGCATAAGCATGGGTTTCTCCCTCAGAGTTGAGAAGGTGTCTATGAAGTTACTAGATGATGGTATATATAACCCCATACCTATGCCTTCCACAAAAATCCCTCCAATTGAATACAAATACCAAGTCTCATTCATTCATTTATTTATCCTTTCATTCATTCACCCAATAAACATTTACCATATGCCAAACACTGCACAGAATATTAGAAAAACAAAATAAGCAAAAACAGTCTCTGTTCTCAAGGAGCTCACAGCCTAGCAATTGACAAAGAGGTACAAACAGACGAATGAAACAGTGTTACTGGGATGTTCTCATGTTGTTAATTAACTAGCATTGCATTGGTATAGTCACTCTTCAAGCATGAAAAGAAGCCAATAGGTTTCCCAACATGCTGGACTTGGTTGACTGGCTAGTTATCATTTGGCCATCATATACTGAGGCCCAAACCAACATTTAGGCCAAAGGTACATTATTAATCACATACTTACCAGCTAAGTCATGTTCCCAGTGTGTACCCAGCCCAATTCACTGTTTTGTTTCCAAGACAGAATATGTATATTCAGTAATTTCACCCAAATTGTGTAAGAGCAACCTTAAACTGGGGCGGTACAAAAGGAGTTCACCAAAACATAGCATGTCATTTCAGATATGGCCCAGAAAGCAATAGGTGATTCACATTAACAAACATCCTTGAGACAGTGCTATATAGGTCAAGCCCCAGTAAAACAAACACCAAGAGACTATCCACACTCTTCTGTAATAGCAAATAAAGCCATAATTCATGTTTGTTGGAGCTGTGTAATTTACAAAGCCTGAATTATAGAAATTCATACACCTATATAAGCATAATCTCACAGAATCAACACAACAACCCCTAATTGTAGATACTGTGGCTACACTTCCTGTGGCTGGCAAAGCTGAGGCCAGGTAATGTTTGAGATTTATGGAGAGGCGTAAGTGCATCTAATGACACTCCCGCTGATACCCAAACCTTTCAACCTCTAGCTGTTTGTTTTATTGTGTTTCTGAACTCTGGTTTGGCATTCCCAGCCCAGCCAGCTTTGTTACTCACAAGAAGGAAGGGGGTAAACTCCTATAGTCTCCTAGGATCCAACAACAAATAGATCAAGAGATACTATAAGCCACTTCATTCAAAACAAAACAAACAAAAAATAACACTAATAATTCAAAAGCTCTGGAGATGATGACAAAATACATTAAGTTCAACTGTTAATACCTGAAATATATTTTTCTATTAATATCTTTAGCATGATCCCTTCTTTCAACAAATCGTACTTTACAATCTCTAATCAAATCCTCTATCAGAGAATCATCTCACCATCCCAGATTTATTAAAATTAAGGTGATTAGCCACTCCTGCCTCCACACCCAGAAACAAGACTAGCACCACCCAGGCATGTTTTGCTGAACTCAGCCTCTCCCAACACTCCCTGGAGTGCCTTTAAAATAACTTGGTCCTTATCCAGATCTGTAGTTGGACCATAGGCACTTAGGTGGTAACAGGGCTTGACTTGACTTCTCTTAAGTTCCCAGCTGACTTTCTGAAGAAGCTTTTAGATAACTCTCAAGGCAGGGCAGCTCAGAACTCAGAGTTTTCCTTTCCTTTGGTTAGTTGTGCTCTGCCTCTACAAAGCACTGGGAAAGGAAATGCTACTTAATCCCAAACACAAACACAAAATGAAATCCTCTTCAAGAGAGAACACTTCTCAGACTGAAATGTAAAGAAGCTGCAAATTAGGTCAGGTGTTTGACAAGTACAGGAGGTGTCATCTCTTTTGCAGGTTTCTCTGCAACATCCCCAATTTAGAAGAAAGGAAAATGACAGTTTTAATGAAGGGACTGAAGGTGGCACTGTCACTGTGTCACCTCAAAGTCAGGATGTCTAAAATAGTGTTCATTTTCTTAGCAACTGCAGCATTTCTTCCTCTGTCTCTTTCTGCCATGGTCTCTGCTTCTCTCAAGCTAGAAACTTCAGGCATCCTTGACTGTTTTTCCACCCTTAGTCCCCACCCCACAGCTCACTGTTCCATCTTCCCACATAGTATGGTCAAACGTAGTACCAAGGGTTAAAAAACAAACAAGGCTTCAGAGTTGACCTGCAGTGAGACCCCCACTGGACTGCAAATCAACTATCAATCAGGAATCACACTTTGCTCATCAGTGGCTCCAAGAACTCAATTGCTAGCAAAAGACTTGTAGCACCAAGGGCAGGGCCCAGCACAGACTAACTAGTATGCCCTGTATGGACAGGAGCAGGCCTTCCCCTCCCTTCCCTGGCCAGCCAGGCTGCCCAGAGCAACCAAGGAGACCTGAAATGCAACAACATCATCACACTACTCCTCAGCTCTGACTGTCCCCATTGTTCTCCACTGCCCAAGTACAGAGCCCAGCCTGATCTTACTCCTGTTGATGACTCAACTCCAGCCAGGCACACTTGCTGGGTGCCTACCATATGCAAACATGGTTCTGGATGCTGGGAATGCTGAAATGAAAGGCACCCACTGCTCGCCATCCAATATAACTCATAAGTTTTCTAATACAGAATGTGTGTCTAAGAGAGAGAAATGAGAGGGGGTGAGAGTACATAAAACCATCATTGTATCAGAGTGTAGGAAGTGAGGCAGGAGTGGTGAGCACACAGAGGGCTATGGGAATGCCACTAAGGGAAGACACACAGCCTCTGTTCTTCCCTCCTACTCTCAAGTCCCACTCCACAAACCAAGGTCTTATTCACTATGGCCAACACCTCTCCCATCTCAGAATTCCTCAAGTGCTTATCAACATCACTCATTTTTAGTCATCCCAGGCTGACGCCATATCTTGTATTTCTGTGGGTTAATTTTTTTAATTACTTTTCTTATATGCAAGTTGTTTTCCTTCCCTGATTTACACAATACAGAGGAAAAGAACAAAATTCTAGATAACCTGATATAACCTGAAGCTATTAATTATTATTATGGCAAAGGCTATATACATAGAACTACTGACAGGCAGTCACCAAGTCACATACAGACACAAAACAACACTTTTATTTCACTTTTTAAAAGTACACTGTCCCCTCATTGCTAGAACCTGACTTCTTAGCCTTTGTATCTAATCCAAAATGAGAGAGAAGACCCTTGACAGTAAAAATAACTAAAAACATTCCAAAGTAAAATCTGCTAAAATAGTAGTCTAAGCTGGATATAATGTAATTTCAGCCCTTGGGCAACAGGAGCAAGAGAATTACAAGTTTGAGATCAAGTTGAGCTGAACAGTTTAAGAAGCCAACGTGGGCTGTTGTTTAGTGAGATTCTGTCTCACAATAACAAGAAAAAAAATGTTAAAGTGTGGTAGGGCACATCTGTACTCCCAGCACTCAAAGGTTGGGGGTTAAACTCAGCTATATAGTGAGTTTGAGGCCAGCCTAGACCACACAAAACCTTGCCTGCCCCCCAAAAGGTAGGGGAGTCAGGAGAGATTGTTCAGTCAGTAAAGCATTTACCATGCAAGCATGATCCCCAAAACCTCTGTAAAGAAGTGTGTCTGACATTTGTAATCTCAGCACTAGACTATCAAGGCAGAGGCATGAGGTTCGCTGGCCACAGCTTACCCAACTTTGCAACCTAGCCTAATCATGGAGCCCTAGACAGTGAGGGATCCTGTCTCAAAAAGTTAAGGTAAATGGTACCTGAGGAACAATGTATGACATGACTCTGGCCTCCACATGTATATGTACACATGTATATGCATACCTACATGGTATGTATGTATGTGCACACATATAGACACACACACAATGAATAAATGAATGATACCGGATTTCAATTTTTAAAATGTATAAGTTCTTCAAATAAATTCTTAAGTAGTAGATTGAAAGTAAGAATCAATAGCTAAAGCACACATACATGGGAACTGGAGTTCAGATCCCCAGTCCCTATGTAAATATCAGTGTGGCCTGATGTCCCATCTATAATCCTAGTATTTGAGAGGCAGAAATGGGATATCCACACAGAGCAAGCTAATTAGCTAGAAAAGCCAATCAGTGAGAGTCCCTACCTCAATAAATAAGAGCTAAAAGATCAAGAACAATCAAGAAAAACATTCATTGTCAACCTTTGGCCTCCATAGGTATGTATATAACGTACATCCTCCCCCGATATACACACAACTATATATACATACAAACAAAAATATATATCATGGGCTAGGTCTACAGAGTGAGTTTCAGGCTAAACTGGCTGAATAATGAAGGCTCTATCTTTAAAAATTAAACAAGGGTTGAAAAGATGGATCAGTGGTTAAAAGCACTGGTTGCTGTTTCAGAAGGCCTGGGCAGTTAACAGTCAACTGTATCTCCTGTTCCAGGGGAATTCATGGGTACCAGGCACATACATGACACATATCCATACATGAAGACAAAATATCCATACTCATTAAATGAAAAAATTTTAAACAAAATAGTAAATAGATGCCACATACAGTACCATAATTGCAGAGCTATTCTGTGTAGGACAGTGGTGTCAGCCCAGTGTTGTCTACTGTAGGAGAGAAAACATTTGAGTCCCTTAACAAACAGCGACACCTTATATCCATTCGGGGGCAATACTACTTCAGCATAATGGAGAATTGGTCTTGTCTGCAAATCTGTATAAATCTGAAGTAAGCACAAAGGTGACTATTACAGATCAGTGGAGAGAAAGGATTATGAAGGTAAGACAAACATTCATATTGAATATAAAATAAAGTTAGATCCCTAGCTCACAGCATTTACAAAAATTAATTCCTGGTGTATTCAACAAAGATATATGACAAGTAATACTCTTTAAAACTCTTAAAAGAAAATACAAGTACATTATAATTTCAGAATAGGAAAAATATGCATGTACATAATGTTTTGAACAAATTCATGCTATAAAGAGGTCAGACAATTTAGTTGTATAAAAAAATTACATTACTCACACATTAATGAATTCAATAAAAAGAAGATAAACAAAAGGTATTTCAACCAATAATCATCAACAGCCAGAGTATATAAAGACTACCTATACATCAGTAATAAGAAAAGAAGGCAGCCTAAAAGCTCTCTGAATCATAATTTAACCACAATGGGCCTCTTTAGATGATTCAGCCAGTACAGGCACCTTCTACAAAGCTTGATAACCTAAATTTAGTCTGCAGGTCCCACATGCTGAAGACAGAGAAACACCTCCTGCAAGTTGTCCTCTGATTTCCACACATACACACACACACCAGTATATATGCATGCAATTGCATGAACACACACACACATCACTAAACAAACAAACAAACAAATTAAATAAATAAATAAATAAATAAATAAATGTGAGTAATTTTTAAAAGTACTACTCTGATGTCTAAGATTAAAGGATACAGCACAGTGAGTTAGCATCTTGTCTCATATGTTTATATTTCATTACATATTATGACATTTATTGCTTCATACTATCTCAGTTTATATACAAAACTCTGAGATGTAGGAATAATAATATCCTATATTATGTTCTTCTATAGATGAGCAAAAACTTTGAATTTCCTATTAATAATCCACAATATTATTTTTTTTTAATCTCATTATATAAGAATCTGTACTTGAGTGTTCATAGTAACTTTACTCATAAGAGCTCAAAGTAGGAAACAACCCAGGGCTCCTTCAATGAGTAAATGGTTAAATAGTCAAATGGCCACACCATGGGACAGTATTTAGCAATGAAAAAGAAATGTACTCTGTTTTTAAAATTACATTTATTTATTTGGAAAGAGGGTGCCACACCCAAGCGAGAAGTTCAGGGGACAGCTTTCAGGGTTAGTTCTTTCCCTTTCTCACGAGTCCCTGAGATTGAAGTCAACTCATTAGGCTTTAACAAAACTTAACACTGAGTCATTTCATAGCCCTATTTTATTATTGTTGTTATTGTGTGTGCTTGTGTGCATTCGTGCACGTGTGTATATTATGTGTGGGTTCACGGGCGCATGTGATATGTGCTTGGGATTAGGCAAGAGGCACATGCATCATAGAGCACGTGTAGGAATCCGAGAAGAACTTTGTGTAGTTGGTTCCTCTTTCTCCTTTTTCACAGATCCAGAGATTGAGTTTAACTTGCCAGTCTTGCCTGACAAGCACCATTACCTATTACACCATCTCACCAGTCTAAAGGAATGCACTCTTGAAAAAAGTCAATCCTCTTTGTTAATTTTTAAATTAAATTTAGTTGTTGTGTATGTGGTGTGTGTGTGTGTGTGTGTGTGTGTGTGTCTGCATACCAGCTGTTGCTACGGCACATATGTGGAGATCAGAGGAAAACTTGAGGGAGTCAATTCTCTTCCCACCATGTGGGTCCTAGGATCAAACTCAGGTCACCAGGCTTGCCAGCCAGCTCCTTTACTCACTGAGCTCTGAAAAAGTCAATCTTAAAAGGCTACATGCGCACAGATCTACTTTTATAATATTCTTAAGATGGTAAAATTATAGATGTGGAAAAGAGATTATGGTGTCAATAACTACAGGACTGGGGATGAAGCACGGAAGGCCCAGTGTAAAGTGTGGAAGAGGACAAGATTACAAAGGCAACATGATATGCTGGTTGAACTTGTCAAGTATTTTACCTAGATCAATGTCAAGGTCCTAGTTGTGACACTGTACTATCATTTTGTAAGTTATTAAGTACTGAAGAAACGTAAAGTTGTATACAATCTCTAATATTCTTATAACTACAAGTAAATATATACAAATCTCACAATAAACCATTTCAAAAATGACACACAAAAAAGAAGCCTGTTGTAGTACTAATTAAAATAAAATAAATCACCAAAAAGCAATGTGACTAATATCTACATCATATCACTTAGATGGAAATCATTACCTTCCCTATCAACCAACCTCATCAACATGACTTACCATCCCCTATGCACATGGCCATCCACTGCAATCCTTCCACTGTGTCTGTATTATCGATCCATACCTAGAATAGGCTGAAGTACTTGAAAGACAGAAATGCTTTTTTCTTTATGTGTATGCCCACACCCTAATAGCACCAAGCACATAGTAAGTTCCATATAAATGGGTGTTGGTTGAAGTTAGTTCATTCTTCCTGTTCATACAAAGTGTCCCAATACTAGAGGAAGTAAGGATGGGAGGGGACTGGGATGAACAAAACCCAGTAGTCAACAGCCAGAAGCCAAGGCCTTGCAAGTTTCGTGAATAAAAGTCTGCATAGGGCACATGGTGGCAGTAGTGAAGACACCAGTTCATTCAGCAAGCCTCTCTCTCTCTCTCTCTCTCTCTCTCTCTCTCTCTCTCTCTCTCTCTCTCTCTCCCTTCCTCCCCTCCCCTCCCCTCCCTCCCTCCCTAACCTCCCTCCCCCTCTTCTCTTCTCTTCTCTTCTCTTCTCTTCTCTTCTCTTCTCTTCTCTTCTCTTCTCTCCTCCTCCTCCTCTTCTTCTTCTTTCTCTCCTCTCTCTCTCTCTCCCCTCCCCTCCCCTCCCTTCCTATCCCCCCTTCCTTCTCTTTTCTCTTCTCTTCTCTTCTCTTCTCTTCTCTTCTCTTCTCTTCTCTTCTCTTCTCTTCTCTTCTCTTCTCTTCTCCTCCTCCTCTTCTTCTTCTTCTTCTTCTTTCTCTCTCTCTCTCTCTCTCTCTCTCTCTCTCTCTCTCTCTCTCTCTCTCTCTCTCTCTCTCTCTCTCTGATTTCAAGCTTGGCAAATGACAGAATTAACCATTCCTAGTTTGGGTCACTAGAAGAACACAATGAAAAGGTGGGCTGAGCTAGGCTCTTCTAGAAAGGATTTTAAAGGCTAGCTGACAGCCTTTTTCCAGAAATGATTAAACCCAAGAATTGCCCAGGGACAGAAGACTATTCTAAACACTAAGATCACTCAGAAACCTCACACTCTGTGTCTGGGCAAACATATTTGGCTGGTGGAGTAGAGAGAGGGTTCCCACGCCCTGAAAACAATGAGAACTCCTCACTCCTACTCCAAATAGTTTGAGCATAAAAAGGCACAAGCAGTTGCTTTGCTGCTCCTAATGTTATCGGATAATTTTTCAAATTCTTACTCAATTACATATCACTCTTATCTGCAATCTTCGCAGGCCAAACAGGCCTGCTTTCACATCATGCCTACTAAGCCCACAGAACACAGTATCCATTCCAAGTAATTCTCGCTCTCGTAAGCATTAAATCATTTAATGTCAAGTCTTGAATGAAAGAGTAAGATGCATGTATGTCTTGAGGTGTATATTCATGTTCTTTTTCTTCTAAGACCAAAAGAAGAGAGAAATGGGGCACAAAGGTTAAAAACCTAGGCAGTTTCTGTTTCTGCCAGGATAATGATTGATTCTTTTGCTGCTGAATCCAGAAAAACTGGCATTTCTGGACCCTTGCCTTTAACCCCAGAAACCAGCCTAGTCTACAGAGAGTTTTCCAGGACAGCCAGGGCTACATAGAGAAACTCTAACTTGAAAAACGAAGGAAGGAAGGAAGGAAGGAAGGAAGGAAGGAAGGAAGGAAGGAAGGAAGGAAGGAAGGAAGGAAGGAAGGATTCTCAACTTACACACAAACACACACACACACAAAAACACACACTTAGAAAGATGTAACTGGCACAAATCAGTTAACCAGATCCAACCTTTGGTGGTCAGAGTACTATTGCTGTTTGTGGAGGAAGTAGATATTTCAAAACTATTATTATTAGTCTTAACATACTCATATCAAAAATTTCATTAATCCAAGTAACAGATGCCATCTACCCCAAATGCTACAATGTTTGCTGACAGCAAAGAGCTGAGACAACTTACATCACCCCAAATCACTGAATATAGATGAAGAGATAGAGCATAATTGACTTTAAAGATGCCTAAAACATATGGCCTATTTATGTCACTTAAAGATGAAACTTAAACCAGGAGTAGGAACTCTAAGAAAAGCCCAGGACAAGTCTAATCTGTCTTCTATCTTTCTCCTGAGACAATAATCAGTATCTGGATTCTGTGACAAGTCACTTAATGCAAACCATACTTCTTTTCATCCTAAAAAGAAATGGCATTGCATCTTTTCACTTTCTAGTTGAGAACTAAAATTCTGAGGGTGGAATGGTTTGTTCAGGATCAGGCAACTCATCCTACAATACCCTAAAACCGCTCTTCCCATGAATGTATTTCTCAAATGCTACAACAATGAAAATATGAGCTATAATTATTAATGATGCTCATTTTAAAACAACAGGCTGCTGCTTAGCCTATTCATGGAGTAGAAAGAAAACATAACTGTGAAAATATTTCAACTGTTCCTCCTTCAATCTGTCCACCTATGAGGCACATCTTCCTATCAGTGTAATAACTAAGCAAATACCACGGCAAGCGCTCTCTGGATCTGTGCCATCCAGGCATAGGCACTAGAGCTAGGGAGAGTGTTGTTCTGAGAACAGTTTTTGTGCCCATAAGTAGAAATGTCTCCTACAAGAGATATCTTTAAAATAAGCAAGAATAATAAGCTCTAAAAGCTAAAAAATAAAAAATAAAAAAACAACCAACAAAAAACTTAGAGATGTTCTAATTTAACTCCTAATTTCACAAATGAGAAACCCAAGGCATAAACACGTTAAATATGAAGACATTTAGAGCAGTATATTAAATCCTTCTTGTTTTTTTAGCTAAGAGACTGGGAAATAAGAAAAGTCAACTAAACATATATAACATCTCAGAATAGCAAAGAGTTTTCAAATGGATTATTTTGTTGGTGGTAGTGGTGGTATTTTGAGACAGAGTCTCATGTAGTCCAGTCGGGCCTTCAGCTCAGTATGTAGTCAAAGATGTCTAACTTCTAATCCTCCTGCCTCTACTTCTCACATGCTAGGGCTTACAGGCATGTGCCACCGTCTCCAGCATCCAAATGAGTACTTTAATTTGAGCCTCACAGCAGTATTAAGTCAGCCTGGGTGAGTGCCCTGTTTTCATCACTTACTTAGTGGTGTGCTTTAGAGCAAGTTGTTTAACGTCATTTTGCTTAACCTGTGAAACTGAGATGATAATAGTTACCTCATAGAGCAATTGGGAAATTCTTGGACTAATATATGTAAAGCTTTCAAAACACCGCCTAGAACTCTGAGGCCCTTAATAAATGCTAACCATCATTTTCATTACTAGTGAAAGCCAGGAACTGCTGTCCACATTTGCAGATAAGAAACACAGCTCCAAAATAATTACCTGTAGTCAAGATGTCTCCCAAAGAGCGGCTTCTTCATCCAACAAGCTCTGGTACCAGTATGTACACACACACACACACACACAGAGGAAATCTTCAGAAACAGGATTTTTTTTTTTTTAAGCTCCTGTCGTGACATGTCCTGACAAGTTTCACCCTCTTTGCTGGGTCCCTTTGTTTTCTGTGTTCTAGCATCCTGTGGAGTCCTGGCCATTCCAGCTACCCTTGGATGATGAAGTCTTCCCCAGGGAGAAGAACATGCAGACCCTGCCCTCTAAGTCATGATTATAACTACACAAGCTAGGCTTACAGCAGCATAGATAATGCCAACTTCCACAATGCCTTTTGAATTACCTACCTACTGATTAATGAATTTAAAGCAAAACAGTTATGTGGGGGAGAGGTTCTGCCTTCTACCAACAGATGGTATCCTAAAAAAAAGAGAGAAAGAAAAAGAAAGCGGCACACATCCTAGCTGTTTTCCTTCCTCAGGAATATATATTTCAATTTTAAGACCATCCATTCACAATGCACAAATAAGGTCAAGGCTACTAAATACCAAATGACTTGAAATGCTAAGGAAGAGAGCTTTCCTGTTTGTCACTTGGACTTTTCCTCCCCACACAGCTGTTTCTAGCCAGGTAACAGCTCTTGCAAAACCCATGCTTTGAAACAGAATCCTGACAATTCCTCTGTAAGTTCATGCTCTTAACTCCTAGTCAAGACAGACCAAACTTTTCTCAAATTGGGATTTTGAATATCTGTTTAAAATGATACATAAGTCCTGGGTAAGTACAGAATGTATTTTGCTTCAACAACAAAAAGGTTTAACTATTTTTTTAACTCCTGAGAATATCACACTAAATATTTTTCTTGTACAGTGGTTCGCATTCATAATCTCAGCACTCAGGAGACTGAAGAATAAATATTACTACAAGTTCCAGGACAGCCTGGGCTACATAGTGAGTTCCAGGACTACAAAGCAAGACACTGTTAATAATAATAATAACAACAACAGTAATAATGATGATGATGATGATA